>NW_027040666.1:25000-1225000 GCF_037179485.1 Ochlerotatus camptorhynchus
TAGTTTTATTGCGCTTACTTATATAGGTTTTTTTTTTGGGTTTATAAGGGCAATTCATATTATTTTTTATACTTCAAGGCAATCATAAAACCATTCATAAGTGAAAATAGCATAAGCATCAGTTGGTTTGTTTTATAAGCTTTATAGGGCTTTGTAGATAGCTATAAGAATGTTCCATAACTTGCATTGTATATGACCGTCATAAAGCTGTAGGTAATGGTTGCAGCTGCAATGAAACCTTTATAAATTTTGAATATAGCCAAGCAGCTCTAGATTTGTTACTTGGGCATGCACAGTTTTGCCCACGAGCTGTTCATTTGATAATAACTTTGCACAGAGTTGACGAAACATAATTCTGTTTGAAGCAGTCGATAGAATAGAGTTTAAGCTTTTTAAAGGTATGTAAAAAAGGAGATTTTAATTATATTACTATTTTATTTTACTGTATTTGAAAAAAAAATGATGTGACAAATGCTCGCTGCACATCTCGGACTTTAAGTGTAAAAATTCATTGGTGTTTATTCAAATTATAAGATTTAACTGCTCTTTGCCTGACTACAGTAAACTATGATCCTAATCTATCAATTGCTTTAAAGAAAACTAAATTTCAACAACTGAGTGGACAGTTTTTAACAAATGAGCAGTTGGTGTGTACAACTGTGCATGCCAAGCATGACCATAACAAACAACTATGAAAAGTTTCATGCAAACCGGAGAAGGTCGAGTAAAAATTCAATTTTTTGCTGTTTGACCTGGCTATTTTGTTTACATTTAAAAACAAAAACCAATTTCAAACATCAAAACCAACCAACCGATTAGCGACTGTATCATAAACTGGATTCAAATATATACCCCAGTTGTCGCCCCCTAGATCATCGTGACAACATTTGAATTTTTTAGTGGAACTCCCAGAAATGATAGAGAACAATCAAAAGAACACATGCTATTGAGGATGACCCTAGGGGCGTTTTATTTTTTTAAATGCCTATAGATTATGCATTTAACCTAAAAAAAACTGTATTTCATTTCCATCGTTTTGCATCAACCATTCTGTGGAATGTGAACGTCAAAACAATTAGTGGACATTTTCATAGATACCTAAATATTTACATGAATCCAGATAAAGATACACAAGCAAAGCAGAAAAAAAACATCGTTCCGCACGATTAAGGTGGACTAGAGAATTCAGATGCTGCCATCGGAGGTCTCCAGGGAGTTTCGAAGGAGTTTCCACGCATTGTCGGAGAAGGAGGTTCTACACTATAGGAGTAAATTTCCCACGTTCTCCGCGGGCGAGGAAGTTCCAATCACTCCAAAGGGCCTGGATTCAATCCAGTCTGCGCCGCCGGTATTTTCTGAGGCATAAAATCTTTGATTACGCCCTCCTTCGGAAGAGAAGTAAAGCCGTTGGTGCCCGTTCCATGAGCTGATGGCTCGATTGGTAGGGTCCAGGTGTAGGAGTAGCCTCCCTGGCGTCGGTAGTATTGTCACTCAGTACGGAAAACAAGATCGACGGAAACAAAATCAAGGAAAAAATAACGGAAGTTCCAGAGCGTTTGAGCGAGACAAGTAGCGAAATATCGATGCATGGGCATTAGACTGATGCAACAAGTGTTGCATTATTTCATCAATATCGCGTGACAACTGACGTGCAACATTTTTCGATTCTCATTGATGAAAACCCTATTGAAATGCTGACTGACAAAATATGATGTGACACGACGTGCGTTGCTTTGATTTGTCATTACACTTTGACAGACAAAGTAGTCCGGCAAACTGTCTGTAACAAGACTGAGATTGTTGCAGACTGTAAGTTCGACAGTGAGCATTCATAAGGGCGAATACGCGATGTTCGATTCACTTCATCGATTTTCTCTTTGCATTGCCACAGCTAGGCGAAACAATTTTCTAGAATTTGTTCAATGCAGAGTAGTAACAGGTTGTATTGGCTATCGAAAGCAACAGTAAACGCACCGAGAAACGTTAAATCTAGCGAGTTATTATCAAAAGAGAAAATCGACGAAGAGAATCGATCATCGCGTATAGGCCCTTATGCATGCTCACTGTCGAGTTTTCTTCATTGAGCTACATGTTTATCCTTATCGTTTGTGTTGACGTTTTGTTGTGCATAGTGGAATAAATACTATATCTAACGACGAAAACAATGGTTCCGGGTATCCTTCTTCGACAAAGGCAGAGGATTAAAAGTGTTGCGGGCATAGCCCAGGCGTGCTGCAGGATCACCGGCTATCAATATTTTTGTGCCATCGAACCCACCAGTGTTTGTGCATATTTCCAGGCTCTGGGAATTTGATGCCACGCTTTCGGACGACTATATTTAATACTTCATTGGACTTTGTTCATGTGGGAACTCTTTACTATTATTAGCATTAATATAATACTTCCATTATAGTCACCAAAGTGTTCTGATTGCCAATTGGTAATTAATAGCCGACGGTAATCGAGTGCTAGGGGGGCGAGTTCAGGACCTAGGAACCTAGCGATCCCACTTTTTTCTATACCTAATGCATTGCTTGTTACATAATCTTACACCCCTGACAGTCATGAATGAAAAAGTGATTAAGAGTCTGAATTGTTTGTGGAATTTCAATCAATCTTCTCATAGTGGATTGTAACTATTTAAATTTATCTACCATACCTGCAGGTTTGTATTTGGCCCGATGACAGAAATCTCATTTCCTTGTAATTTAAACCTTCGAAGCACACGATGCACATTCATACTGATGCCTTACCCCTTTGGTGCGTCATATCCAAAAGGGCTTAAAACTGAAGCGTATTCCCTGCAGACAGATGAAATACGTCGATAAAATCATTTCGGATTTGAAATTTTAATCAATTTTGATCCATTGCATTTTGGTTGTACCAACACACAACGCATTGATGACTACATAGGTATGCAACTTTGCAGCACATGTCGAATTGGGAAATGGCAAAATCTGAATGCAGTAGTCGGTAGTACTCAGGTACTCTCGTGTCAGGATAACGGCAACAGAAAGGTAGAAGGGTGTATTATCGCTCATCAGTATTAATTAATTAAAAACATACTGATGCCAGCACAATCTACCACAGGCAGAGAGACTCATTGCCCTAAGCAAAGCTAACGGACGAAAGAAGACCACAAGCTCTGGTTCTGTTAGTTATAGTTTAGTGTTCATTATTTCAGTGCCCGTTCATTTTCGCAAGCGTACACCCTCCGTTTTCCGATAGACTACAAATTGACGACTGATGAGTATCGAGTATTGGTACTGGATATGAATACAATATAGAACGCACAGTCAGGAGCAGTGCTTTTACTGGATGCGTTGATCTTAATTAAAGGGCGTCCACAAACAAAAATGATTGCCCGAAAAATTCACCATAAATTAATCAACCAATTTTCCTATCAATTGCAATTACTTTTATTGAAGTTTTCAACATGAAATTTGAACCCTTGACCTTTAGCGACCTTGACCTTGACCTTGGATGCTAACATCCAAGCTTTGAATTGTTTATATTATTCTAACATTAGCCCATAATCAAATGCCCGCATTTTCTTCTTTAGGAGAAAATGAGTAGTGATTAGTGAGTAAATAAAAATTTCAAAAAGGGTTTTCTCTGAGACATCACTTCAGATTGCAAAAAGCTCTTGTCGATGTTTTCCTTTTATTTCGCACAAAACGACGCGAGCTTTTTCCAATCTGAAGTGATGTCTCAGAGAAACCCATTTTTGAAATTTTTATTTACTCGCTACATCACTTTCACCTTAATGTTCTTTCATTAGATTTTTATATTTAGTTCTACATATTCTTTTTACTTTGTACGATAAATACATGTATCACCGATTCCCCTCTTTTTTTTGTGCTTTTTTTTACAAGTTAAACGGACGATGAGACCGACTCAAAATTGAGTTGAATTCGACTCAAGTTGGCAAAAAGTGGATTTGCTCATAAAGAGAGAACAGTGTTCCTCACTTTTCCGGGAAAAATTGCTTGAACGTGAGGAAAATCGACGAAAATTTCAGACTGAGTGAAACATCTCTCGATTTTTCACATATTCGACAAGTTTTTCCTGGAAAATCGAGGAAAATTTGTGGAGCAAATCCACTTTTTGCCAACATTGAGAGTGTTTGGGCATGGCCTTGGTTGGTTGGAGCGAATGATGGCGATGAGGGTGCCGGCTGGGAAAAAGTGGAGTGAATTGTAAGAGGTGCGATTATTTGATTGGATTGAATAGGTTTTTTGCAGAAGTTTTTTCTTGTTTTGCTGAAATGCTTGATGTGCTTTCGCTTCCCGTTTTTACCCGGTATGACCTCGACTACGTTAATTTATTGTTCGGTTTCTGCGATGATGCGATCATGGCCTTGCTTGGCCTTTGGCTGATCGGAGTAAATAATGGTGATGAAAGTGCAAGTCAAGAAATAAAAAAAGGGCTACGATATGGAAGGAAAGTTAATCATTGTGCGGATGAAGACATAAATGAAATATATTCGAATTATTTATCAAAAAACATCGAAAAATTAAAGTGCTTTATTCGTCGATGTTAAAATTAATCCTTGAAGTACTCAAAAGATTTTAAGGAACAGTAAAATATTACATTTAATAATTGAAGTAGAATACCTACATTGTTTGCCAGGAATAACGATGAAAACGAATTATTAGCCTAGCGAAAATTGTACGGTGTCTCGAGACTCTTCCGCTCAATGATCAACTTCTTCTTTTTTTTTACAGTACTTGCATCTAACATATTTTTAGTTTTGCCGATTACGTATTGTTATGCTTTCTTGTAATCAAAATAAAACGGAATCTGATCTGCAATCTATTAATGGAGCATCCAATTCCCTTCTCTAAAATTTGCAAACAGATATGAACGACACATGCAACTTGTGAATGTCATTACAGTTGGCATATGTAAAAAGGTTTTCTATTTCGAAATGTTCTTTGCTGGATATGTGGAGACGAAAAGGAAAGATATTTCAACAATGATAGAACCTTACAGAATAGCAATGGGATAACACAGTGACAGTCAAATGAAAAAAAAAAAACATGAAACAGCACAACGAACAACGCAGAGAATAATGCCAGTCATAATGATACGGGAAGGTGCTGCAGGAAAATGTGAAGTACATGTTTTGAAGCGTGAAAGAAGAACCTTCTATAAAAAAGGAGCACATTTTCTTCACCTTTTGCTCTGTTTGGTGTTGACTGCACTGTCTCTTGTCCCTGTTGATGAGAGTGTAGGTGGTGCGAGTGAGGGAAAACTCCTCTATGGTGATTACAGTTTTGTTCTGCTTCGGAACTGGTAGATTTGAGGGAATCAAGTGAATGCATTCAGATTTCGGAACTATCTACGGCAAAAGGGTTGTAAGTGTAAAGGTGAACGATTCGGGATATGTGTATATCACAATAACGCAGTCATGAAGAAAAAGCTTTTCTCGAAAATGTAATCAGGAAAACGAGCCAGGATGAGAGAAAATGTGGTGATGTGCAACATAAAAAAATACCGGCAACCCGTATTTCATGCAGACTATGTTTGTGAATGGTAATACGTGCACCATATAAAAGATGAGTATGAATGATAAAAGGGTATTGTTGTATCATCAAAATATTATATTCTTCGTTCCTGGCTCATTATAATAATGAATAATAAAAGCAGAGGGTGAGCGACGTGGTATTTGGTGAGATGTTAGTGGCGCAGCTATGGATCGAGTGGAATGGAGACGACTTCTTCGTGTAGCACAGCACACCACACCCCGTCCTTAGCCTGAATGTAGTAGCACAGAATCCACCGAGTAGCGCGGTCCGTGATGTGATCACCGCAATTTCTCGGCTGTCTTGCAACCAATCGAGCTGATTTTCTGTCGGTGACAAGTTTATGGTTGACCTTAATCACATATAATAAATCAATTGGATGGAGGACAGCTGGGAAATTGCAGTTAGTGGACGGCACCACCCACCGTGCTATTCGGGGGATTCCTGTAGTAGAATGGCGCACGTGGAAGAGGTTCCGTTTCGTCCATCGTGCATACAGGAAAGGTGAATGAATACATGAGATGCTTTCTTTGGGGTGCTTTGCGTGGGGTGTTGAGCATTGCTCGCCAGGGTTGAATTTTTGCCACTGAAGTAATTACAATGGTCGAATAAATCTTCTACGCATGAACGGTTCTGCACTCTTAATGCAAATGTAGTGTACCCTAGTAACCAACAAGCCTGATAATTGCTCTTTTCTAAATATACGGCTGACATACGACTAATATAAAGTTCGTATTAGCGGCACTGGTGGTGCAGTGGTAAACGTGACTGCCTCTCACTCTAAAGGGCCTGGGTTCAATCCCAGTCGGCGCCGTCGGATTTTCTGAGGAATAAAATCTCTGATCACGCCTTCCTTCGGCGGGGAAATAAAACCGTTGATCCCCGGTCCATGAGTTTAAAGGGTCGATAGGTAGGGTCCAGGTGTTGTGGAAGCTGCCTCCCTGGCGTAGGTAGTATTGATACTTAGTACGGAAAACAAGATTGACGGAAAGAAGATCAAGAAAATCAAAATCGGTAGCCCTACAGACTAAGAAATATCTTTGACGTAAATCAAGGAACGTAAACAAACATGTAAAGTAAAATCAAGTGTTCTGAAATCGAAATATACGCAACTCAATGAGATTTGCTGTATCGGATCGTTGCTATGATGTGATTGTCCTATGCGAGACGTGGCTCGATTCGCGAACGCTTTCCAGCCAGGTGTTCGGATCCGATTATGAGGTTTTTCGTTGCGATCGTAATCCAAACAACAGCCGAAAATCTACTGGTGGTGGCGTTCTTGTGGCTGTCCGTTCCGGATTGGAGGCGAGTGCAATCGAAAATGAATCGTGGAACAGTGTGGAACAGGTTTGGACAGCCATAAACTGGGCGAACGCACTTTATTTTTGTGCGCATTGTACATGTCTCCAGATCGAGTTCGTGATCTTGAACTCATCGAAACTCACTGTCAATCAGTCTTCACAGTAATGGAAAGAGCGACTCCAATTGATGAGCTATTCATTTTTGGGGACTTTAACCTAGCAGGCGTTTCGTGGAGACCATCCCATTGTGGCTTCCTCTATCCAGATCCAGAACGTTCTGTATTTCGGCCTTCTCGATAACTATAGCGTAGCAACGCTTTCTCAAATTAACCACGTAGTCAACGAGAACAAACGTAGTTTGGACCTCTGCTTCGTGAGCACTCAGGACAATGCTCCGTTCATTTCCACAGCTTGTTTCGCACCACCTCCTCTGATTGTCACTGTTGAGGACAATCTCGTTCGTGATTTCGATAGTCTTCCTGCTGCGGTTTCTTATGACTTTCGAAAGGCCGACCATCGAAGCATTGTAGATGTGTTGTCAAACATGGACTGGGAGAACATTCTCGATCATGACGACGTTGAGGCCGCTGCGCAAACTTTTTCTCATGTCTTGGCATATGTCATTGACAGACACGTCCCGAAAAGAATTCACCGCAAATACTCTCACCCTCCCTGGCAGACGATTGAGCTGCGTAGATTAAAGTCGACCAAGAGAGCAGCATTGAGAAGATTTACGAAGTATCGCACGCTTCCTCTGAAACATCACTACGTGAGGCTTAATCACGAGTATCAGCGAGCCAGTCGTCGATGCTTTCTGCGATTTCAACGAGGTATTCAGCGTAACCTTAAACTACACCCGAAATCCTTCTGGAACTACGTGAACGAGCAACGCAGAGAATCTGGCCTCCCATCGCCAATGGAATTGAACAGTGAAGTCGCTTCCACTCTGCAGGATATTTGCCGCCTTTTTTCTGTCAATTTTGCCAGTGTGTTCACTGATGAGAGACTAAGTGACGACCATGTTTCCCTTGCAGCCAGGAACATTGGTCAAGCGCTGGGTGCAATTGATGTCAACGTTGAGATGATTTCTAACGCTGCAACGCAGCTCAAATCGTCCTTCAATCCTGGACCCGATGGAGTTCCGTCCGTGTTTTTGAAGAAACATATTGCTTGCTTGTTAACTCCACTTCACCGTCTATTCCGTTTGTCCCTCTTCAGTGTATATTTCCATCCTCATGGAAATTTGCACACATGTTTCCTGTCCACAAAAAGGGAAGCAAACGAGCCGTGGATAACTATCGTGGAATTACATCGCTGAGTGCTGTTTCGAAATTATTCGAGCTTGTGATACAGCAAGCAGTATCTGAGTGCTGATAAACACGGGTTTACTGGCGGTCGCTCTACAACCACCAATCTGCTATGCCTCACATCTTACATTACCGATAGTATGACTGAACGGGTACAGACGGACGTTATATATACCGATCTATCCGCGGCATTCGATAAGTTGAAGTTGACATTGCGATTGCTAAACTCTTGAGTGGGTTCCGTTCGTATCTTCGTATGGTAATCTCTTGAGTTGGTTCCGTTCGTATCTTACTGGTCGCCAAGTTATGGTTGCTATAGGAGATTGCAAATCAGCTAGCTTCTTTGCCACATCAGGTATACCGCAGGGAAGCCATCTGGGACCGTTGATTTTTCTACTCTACTTCAACGACGTGAATCTGGTTATTGAAGGACCTCGATTAGCATATGCAGACGAACTCAAAATATTTTTACGAATTTGCTCGATTGCTGACTGCCACAATCTTCAACATCAGCTTAATGTCTTCGCCAGTTGGTGTACTTTAAATCGAATGGTAGTGAACCCAGCAAAGTGCTCTGCCATAACGTTTTCACGAAAAAAGCAACCGATTGTATTCAGCTATGACCTGCTTGGAACGACACTCGAACGCGTGAATCAGGTGAAAGACCTGGGTGTGGTGTTGGATTCACAGCTAACATTCAGGCAACACATTTCTTATGTCATCGATAAGTCGTCTAGGACTTTAGGATTCATCTTCAGGATAGCTAAGAATTTCACCGATGTCTACTGCTTAAAATCTCTTTACTGCTCCCTCGTACGATCGACGCTTGAGTATTGTTCTGCGGTTTGGAATCCGAATTACAACAATGGTGCCGAGCGAATCGAATCTGTTCAACGTCGCTTTCTTCGTTTTGCGCTTCGTAGACTGCCCTGGAGAGATCCGCTTCGGCTGCCCAGCTACGAGAGTCGCTGCCAACTGATAAACCTTGAACCTCTCCGGATTAGAAGAAACACCAGCAGAGCTTTAATTATCGCCGACACTCTACAGGAACGAATAGATTGTGAGGCTACCCTGAGGCAAATTGACCTAAACGTGCAACCCCGACCACTCCGTAACAACCTCATGCTGAGACTGCCACTGCGTCGCACGAACTACGGGGCATATGGTGCGATTTGCGGACTACAGCGTGTGTTCAACAGAGTGGCATCTGTATTCGACTTTCAGCTCACACGTGATGCGCTTCGTCGGAGATTCTCATCTGTTTTCGCCGGGCGCAGTGACTGACAACGAAAATTAGTGTATTTCCATTTATGTTTTTTTACATTCTGACCATGTTGCTTTGTTTTTCTTTCCGTGATTATTTGACATGTAATTTTACTATTATTATTAGTATGAGCATTTGAGCTACAGCCAGTCTGTTGATGTACCTATGGCAACAATAAAAGAAAATTAAAAAAGGAAAAACTCGACGAATAGTGCGTTTGATTGAATTGAATTTCTAGTTTCTTTCATATGGTTCTTATTTCATAAAGGATGGTCCATTAATTATGTCACGCAAATTTGGCCCATTCTCAACCCCCCCCCCCCCCCCCTTTGTCACATTTTTTGTATGAACATTAATTTTTTTTTGTATGGCTCGTCACAGTTTTCAAAACCCTCCTCCCCCCTAAATGTGTGACATAATTAATGGAGGACCCCTAAGGTCCGCTTCCAAAAATGTCTGAATTTTAACTATCGCGTAAAATCTCCCCTCGTTTAATTTTGAGCTACAGTTGGCTTAAACAACTAAATTATTTACAATATTGCTAATTTAAGGGATATTGTGCTTAAATTTACACGAAATACCGTGAAAATTTATGCCAAATCTAGCGTTAATTTTATGTGCGCTATATCTCGCAGAAATTAACATGCATTTTACAAACGGTGTAGAGTGTATATCAAGAGCAAATTTTCATTACGTCGAATGTAACAAAGGTAAACAAAGTCGAGCTATCAGTGTCAATCGATGCTCCTGCTATTACACTATATACTGTCCGAATATAGGATCACATCCCATTTTTAAATTTATTTACCTGTCGAATTGCTTTTTGACGAAATCACCTTCCGATCAAAATAGTTTTCGATGTTACTTAAGTCACCCGATTTCTATGGAGATGCCGTTTGCCTTAAGTAACAGCACTGAGAAACCCGTGAAAAGTGTACTTTCGTCGTTTCGCTTTCTCATTATTAAAGTGAATAAATCGAACTGTTTGTTGCTAAGATGATTTCGGTGGTCTAAAATGATAAATGGGCTGCACCTAAGGAGACATAATTGATAATTCTCCCGAATATCCTGGTAAATACACTTTGACTTAAGTAACAATAGGGGCCACCAAACGACGTATAATAACTTTTGACTCAAAAACCAGTATTTCTTAGCATGAAAGCTAGCGATTTGCCTTTGTATGATTAAAACCCGGCTAAATATGTTAAAGATTGCTATCACTATGAGATTATATGTGTTTAATTGGAAATAGGAATAACTTTTCGGTCATCAAAACAAAACTTTATTTTTCTCGGATCGGTGCGAATGTTACTTACGACATAATGAAAATTTGCTCTTGATATCAACATTATATTGCATAAAGGGCGATTAGCGTGGAATTTCAGCAACCTGGTTTATATAAGGTGTGGAGATCTAGCCCTCACGTATGTGTTGGTTGAGGAAAAAAGGTAAACATTGCGGGAGAAGATGGTCACGACGTCATAATACTCGAAAATAAATTTGCGAAACATGAAGTATAGCTAATCTTTTTTTTTCTTCTTTGGTTTGTTTTCCGTCGATCTTGTTTTCCGTGCTGAACATCAATGCTACCGACGCCCAACCTGGTCTATACAAGGTGTGGAGATCTAGCCCTGACGTATGTGTTGGTAGAGGGAAAAATGTAAACTTTGCGGGAACGATGGTGACGACGTCATAGCACTCGAAAGGAAATTTGCGAAATAAGAAGTAAAACAAATCCTAGCTATTTTTGCATGATTATTTGGCTTGATTTTTTTTTGTAAAGTCTCCGGGAAATATCAGCTGGCACTTAGTTTTTTAATGATAACTCCTTGCTTGAAAATGGGCAAAAACTCACCGGCATTCTACTTTTTCATGGTTTACAGTGTTATAATTAGCATTGGGTGATCTTGAGGCAAAAATCGATCTTAGTGAATCGATTTTTTTTTTAAATTATCGATTCACCGATTTAATCAATTATTTTGAATCGATCAACATAGATAATAGACACAAAATTCAGCACAATCAAACGTACTTTCGAACTTTTCAGTCTTTGAGCACTTAGTATTACATGACATATATGTTTACGTCTCATCTTTTATGTCAAAGATGGATTCCGTCACCTGTAAGATTAGGTATTTCTAAGTGTGTAGGAAAGTTGGTGCAGATTAACGCAAAGTTCAGTCTAAAGTTGATTTTACGTTACATAAGCTATCTTGTCATGACATTTGACCTATAATAATAATTTAGTGTGATGATTGATATCATTTAGAAATAAATTGTGTAGTACGTATTCATGAGTGTAACATATCAGGCATAACATTTGATAACGGCACAAAAGCATTTGTACATAAACTTTCTAAGGCCCTTTACACGCGAACCAAAGTACGCTTACGCAAAACCAGCAACATCATCGGATAGGGGCAACTATCATATTTCCGAAAGTGGTATTGGTTTGCGTGAGCGTAAAGGGCCTTAGAAGGCTGTACGAGCATAACTTAAAAAGATGGATTTCTAAATTTTTTGCTGTTGGCGCATCAACCATTCATTGATTATCGGTATAGTGTTGGGCTTATTTGGATGAGTATGTTAAAAGTTAGAGCTATTTTAGAAAAACTAGATTTACTAAAAAAACATATTTTCTTGAAATTTTGATAATCTGTAGTCATAATAAAGATCTTTAAAATGCTGCTAATTTTACTAAAATTCCGCCTACTACGAAAAAAGTTGAAAATCAACCGTTTTACTGAAACTTCATACATACTTTGCCATTAAAGTCCAAAGTTATACTGATAAATCAATAAATAGTTGTTCAACCACTAGTCAAGATTTCAAAAATCTATCAACTCAGAGACTTTCAAAAAATTGCCCATTCAGGTGTACGCTCAATTTTGAGATACACTGTACATGATAAGAATATAGTAAATGACTATTTTGATTTCATTTGACATGTGGATGGTTTTGCTCAGAATACTTGATTAGGAGAGTGATTCAACAGGCTATAACATTCATTTTATTGTTATTAAATGAAGGATTTAAAATACGAAAGAATAACATAACAGTGTAACCAAAGATGAATACTAAGATGAAACTGTCGGAAGAAAAAAATTCTATTTTAGTGTCCTCTTTCACGGTCCCTTTCATCCAATGAATACCCCCCGTATTCAAGGTAATTTTGTGGTTTTGCTGCCCCCTCGGCAGAGATGAAATGTTGCGCACATTTTTATCAAAACAAACACACCAAAATCAGAGGTGTCCCATTTTTTAATTACTCGATTAACAACTAATCGTTTTTTTTTTGTTCGCTATGCTGCCATATTTCCACCAATGAGAGTGCAGCACATGTTTGAAACGAGCGGTGATGATCCTCTGGAGAAGTTAATGCTTATATCGGCATGATATAACCGATTACAAATATTTTACTTTTCGGTTCATTAATCGATTAATCGATTATTCGAATGAAAATCGGCCATCACTAGATGAATGTGAAACGTCATTTCAAATATATGGACCGTACATAAATAATGATACAATTTGAAAGGGACCGGGGCTCATCACAAATTACGTCGATACGGTAACTGAAATAAACACGAGTGTTCACCGGTTGCTCTATCCCTGTATAAAACTGTCCCCTTCTTCCAGCTGGCTCCCGAAGTGCACTATCAAACGATGCAGTTTAAATTTAGTACGCTTGAATGAAAGTTTGACTCTTTCGCTGAATAAAATCACTGCTATGAATCGGAAACCAGCCAATCTCCGCTTACTGACAATTTCAATGGTTTTCTGTAGGTACAAATGCAAATTATTTCGTTCGTCCGATCTGGAGACGGCTGTTCTGTTTTTAGACTGTTTCATAAAGGAGACGATCAACACCGGTCAGAACGTGATGCAAACGCCAGATGCTCAGTCGTTGCTGAAATTGACTTCCCTTCGGTCGTTAACATCGCTTGAATTTCTACCCTTCGAGATTTCCTTGTCTTAAAATTTAGCTTTTATTCACTATAAGGATCCAACTTTTAAGTTCATTTTGGAAACAGAGTAATTGGGGATTTTATGAAACACTTTAACAAGTCTAAACAACAACAATTTATGCTTTTTGCTCTCATTTAAAACCGAATGGTTTTATGGTTGCTTATATAATGACAGAACAACTTTAAAGAGTATTTTATCAAGGCATTAATAAACAATTGCTAATTAAGTTTAAGAACAGTTTTATGGAGGTATTGTGAGCAGCTTTAAATTTGTTTTTTAAACAAGACAGGTTTTAACTCTCTTGACAGACTATAAAAGGTTTAATGAGAGAGAGAGAGAAGGATTAGTAATTTCCATTTAATTCCACTACCTTATTTGCTTATCCTTGACAGATACGCGTTTTTCGTCTACAATGTGCAGACTTCTTCAGTGTCTTGTACTAATACTCGACGAGTCGAGTATTATTACAAGACACTGAAGAAGTCTACATAGTGTAGACGAAATACGCATATCTGTCAAGGATAAGCAAATAAGGTAGTGGAATTAAATGGAAATTACTAATCCTTTTCTCTCTCTCTTTCTCTCATTATACAGGTATTCCACTAAGACGCTCATCAGGATATAAAAGGTTTTTAAAACAGCAATTCGGCTTACTAACCAGGAATGTTTTACACTTTGAAATGCTCTATTTAAACTAAATGGATTGTTCATTTCCATTATAAGACCCTCATAAATCAGAGTGAATGCCAAGTAGCTGCTGAATTATCACTTGGGCATGCACTTATTAAGTAAGATTTTAAAAATAAACTTTCTTACGTTTTCTTATAAGGGAGGCAGGGAATCTCAGAAATACCTAACGAAATCATGAAGAATACCACAAAAGTTCAAATAATAGACGCAGTGGTTCAACTCCCCCCAACAAAAAAAGGAATACATAACATGTAAATGTTCGATGTTGGATATTACTAAGGCAAACTAGAGCTGCCAAACCCCCATGGTTTAGGTTGATGCAAGATGTTTTCGATTTTGCCGTTCTAATGTAATGAGATTTGACGTTTTGGTGCTGAATCCTATTCTGATTCGATGGGAAAATTAACAGGTTGCTTATATATTTAAATTTCATCCAAACACGTGTTTAGTAACATCCCTGTAGGGAACCAAGGATGTGGCCAGATTATGGCATTTGCCTAAACATACCTTGTAACACATAACACCTCATGAAAATTTGAGAACAAGCTGCATCAAGTGCCAAGATCGATACCACTACATACCAGATATTCCACAGGGAATGTAAAAAATGCGGACTTATACCTTAGCACATGAGAATCGAATAATAAAACAACCGATGGCAATTATATCTAGTGCTCAGGACCACTTTGGCCACCCCTGGACGGGTTCCAAATTCCCCGGGAAAATAGCCAGAGTCTGTTCAGAGTGTTTTTGGTAGTAAATGTCAAATAACGTTGTCTGTAACCAGGGTTGCTTCCACTCACTTGCTATAAAAAATTGTTTTTGTCAGTAGTTGATATATTGATATGTTGTACTTGTTAGTTAGAAGAAGAGGTTGTAAAGTATATGTTTGACTCATAGAACCTGTCAATTTCACTTTCAGAGCGTCACAATCAGCGATTTTATGATTCGTGAGCGTTCACTCAGAGTGAGCGCTCACGAATCGTAAACTCGTTGATTGTGAATCTCTTAAAGCAATATTGACAGGTTTTATGTGTCAAACACATACTTTACAACCTATTCATGTAACATACAATTACTGATTATCATTATAACATCTAATGGCTTTATAATTCCGGAAAACATTTTTATAGCAAGTGAGTGGAAGCAACCCTGTTTGTAACATATCATAAACACCACACAGTTCGAAAAAATAGTGTAAATTTCTGTTCAATACGATGCGCATAAATGGAGCGTCACATATCACATACGTTAACATTATAAACCGTGTAATGTTCTAGACATTTCATGAAATGATGCAATTATTTTATACAAATACCCATCTTTGTAAACAACATTGCTTATAAGTTGCTCGTTTGCGTTGTTTACGTGAATGTATCTTTACATCACAATTAAAATTCAGAATTTTTTGCTGTGTAAGTTCATCCTTGCTGTCAATTGTTTCGGTAATATTTATTACTAACGTTGGTAGTCATCCTAGTTTTACTGCATGTTTAACATATTGTTACCGACCATTTTTACAAAATTACTGAACTAACTGTTGTTTTGGATC
Organism: Ochlerotatus camptorhynchus; assembly: GCF_037179485.1. NCBI lineage: Eukaryota > Metazoa > Arthropoda > Insecta > Diptera > Culicidae > Ochlerotatus > Ochlerotatus camptorhynchus. The sequence continues at coordinate 40,612 of NW_027040666.1, forward strand.
ACTCGTGATACAAAACTTGAATATGCATAATTCTGTTAGGAAGCAAAAAATCAATTCTTGTGCTAATTTTCGGGACAACTTCACGGACATTTGTTAAAATGGTTGATATGTTATAGCGGATCGGTGAGTACAAAGTAAGACCAAAGATGAAACCAAAGATGAATACTAAGATGAAACTGTCGGAAGAAAAAAATTCTATTTTAGTGTCCTCTTTCACGGTCCCTTTCATCCAATGAATACCCCCCGTATTCAAGGTAATTTTGTGGTTTTGCTGCCCCCTCGGCAGAGATGAAATGTTGCGCACATTTTTATCAAAACAAACACACCAAAATCAGAGGTGTCCCATTTTTTAATTACTCGATTAACAACTAATCGTTTTTTTTTGTTCGCTATGCTGCCATATTTCCACCAATGAGAGTGCAGCACATGTTTGAAACGAGCGGTGATGATCCTCTGGAGAAGTTAATGCTTATATCGGCATGATATAACCGATTACAAATATTTTACTTTTCGGTTCATTAATCGATTAATCGATTATTCGAATGAAAATCGGCCATCACTAGATGAATGTGAAACGTCATTTCAAATATATGGACCGTACATAAATAATGATACAATTTGAAAGGAACCGGGGCTCATCACAAATTACGTCGATACGGTAACTGAAATAAACACGAGTGTTCACCGGTTGGTGTAACAGCAGGTAAATACCGGAAGTACTTAATTCAGATATCCCAAAACTCATCCGAGAGGGATCCCAAGCAAGCTAATTTATCCATGCGTTTTGCATTGAGCCGATATCGATTCTGTGTGGTTTCACCAGTTTTAGAGAATAGCCTCTCTGATGGAATACGTGTTGCCATTCTTGATAAATAGTCTTGGACAATGATTTTCTCCCATGCTTGAAAAGGATCGACAGCACGTGGGAAAACAGGCTGATGCAAGAAATTTTGTAATTCTGCCGGTATGCCTTATGGCGATCCAGCAGAGGACTGATGAACCTGACATATGTCATAAGAAGTGAATATTTCCACTGAACTGTCACATGGGTTGTTTGCAGAATTCATGTTCAAGGCAAGTGATGTGCAAAGGTGAAGACAAAAAAACTTCAAGGGACAGCCCTATGGGGTTGTACGCAATGATGATGCAGGACTACGTGGTCTTATATAATAAATCGAATTTGTTAACTGCAGCAGGAGCTTGTGTTTTGTGTAGGAATAGGAATTTGAGCGGGGTTCACTCTGTTAATACTCTTTAGTATGACGCGCTTGACATACATGGCACACATAGACTCACGAAGAGCTACTGATTCCGATCAATAGCGGTGCGGCTTCTTCCTCATTATATGAATGCTCATGTGGGCTGCAGCTCCCTGCTTGCATGCAGCCTTTCGTTGTGTACTGGAGAATAATGTTCAATGCCACGCGCAGAATGATGATGATGATGATGATGATGCCGACGACCGGACACCACCACACACGGTGATTGGAACTGAATCCGATCAGCGGTTGAGACCAGCCTTGATAGCTAACTGCTTGCGGGTGGCCTTTCGTTGTGTACTGAAGAACACCACTACTCACCACGCGGTGATAAAATAAACTCCGTTCGATGAGATCGAATGGAATTCAAATTTGAAATTTGTGTTAAGGAAATCGCTTTCGCAGGCAATCGGTGGTAATTTTAATTATCATAGCAACCGTTGCACATCCGTGCAATTTTCAATATTGACACTTTGAAAAATGATAAAGCCTTAAATTTAACAGATGCGTAGGAATATTTCTGATCGATTGGTGATAAAATTATTGAAATTGGTCTAGGGGCAGCTGAGTTCAGCTGAGTTTTCAGTTTTCACAAAGTAAAGTCCAATATAGAAATTACAGACGTAGTTCTACGTCAAAATCGATATTAAATTGCAAATGCAAATGCGCTGAACATTTTTTTTTGAACGAAACAAAAATCGAATGAAAAGAATTGATCCAGTTGATTTTTGACGTGTTTGAGATCGCTTCAAACAATCGATTAATCGAACCAAAAGTTGCGATCTTTTGTGTTTCGATCCAAGATCGCCCATTGCTAGTGATAATACAATAACCAATCAATTAATCTTTTTGTTTGACCATTTTCCACAGAGATGGTGCTGTTCCGCTGGTAGGAAGTGATAAAAATGCCCATATAGAAATTGAGAGAAGTGGGAATAATTCGCTTTCGGTGCATATACAGGTGAAAAAAAGTGAACGATAACCTAAAGAAATTAATCAGGGACTTTGTCGTTCAGTTTTTCCCCAGAAATTGTTGCTAAACAAGCTCCAATTAATTAAAAATGATTTTTCCCCATATAGTTTTACCTACTTTACTACCAGTCCCCAGAGAGCCAAAAAATTCAAATTTGAGAGAGAAAATTTGCTCTCACGACCTCAATCTCTCAACATAGGGTTTTTGATCTAATTTCCGTCCTACTAAGCACAACCCGCAGTGTCAGTGTCACAAACTAATAATAAGTGTATTAAAGTGTCACAAACTATTGAGATATTGTTAAAAATCTAACACTGCTTCTTGATTCTAAATTCGTCCAGTGGGGGCAACCCCGGCGTAGTGGTTAACATCCATGCCTCTCACGCCATAGTCATGAGTTCAAATCTCACCCCCGGACAAGTCACGAATAACCCAAGAGTGTTAAAGTGACTATAATAAAAAAAAAAAAAAAAAAAAAACTAAATTCGTCCTACGAGTTTGAATTCCGTCCAAATGCATTGAAACGCCATTAGATTTTCTTAGTCCTACGGATAAACGTAGAAAAAGAGGATTCGATAGGAGTGCTTCTTTTGTTTTGAGAACAATGAGCGTGAATATTCATACAATGCGCTCTAACATGGTTTATGTTGTAACTTATGAACTAACGCATCGGAACAGACCTATTATGGATTTGTGCACGGTGAAATCATTGATATTATTGATCTTTTCTGATCGATAGAACGGAAATGGGCGATTACGACGAAGTAGCGCTCTACCCTACCATGTATTTCCCTTTAACTGATTATACAATAGAGTACCTGTCACTACAAAACATGTCTGGTACCTCTATATATGCATTTACTTTAACATTTGAAATCCCTCCTTTTTTACATATTCTGCGCAAAAGATACTTTATGCCCCGCCCATACATAAAATTTGGCGGGAAATTCTGTGAGGGGTGAGCTGTTTTGTGTGCAGAATGTGTAAAAAAGGAGGGACTTCGAATAATAATCTAAATGCATATATAGAAGTACCAGACATGTTTTGCACTGCAGTGTCCTCTGTGAACAATTATAGGAAAACAGATTGTGTGTAGTTTCCGATAGATGTCACCGCAAACAACAGCAGTGACATCTGATGGAACATGAATGCAGAAGCTTGACAAAATGATTAATTATATCAACATTCAGTGGGAGAACATTCATACATTTTGGTTTCACACATAAATTCTATAATCCAAATTAAATTTCCTTTGCAAACGCTGATCGACACAAACGTTATGACGTCACTACGAGCGTATTTGAGCGTTCGAAAGAAGCGAATATTTCGAAGCCGAATGAAAGCCGAGTGTAAAACGAACCGCACCAATACATACGGCCCTACAATTCAACGCCTTGTCTATACAGGTTGCAATTACAGGGCAGGCTGGTTACTTGAGTGTGCTTGACTCATACAGATCCAAAAACTTATTTAAATTACCTTTCAAAATTGTTCATTACCTTGTACAGTGTGCCTGGAATGCAACCTAGCGGGTCAAAATAAACCTTTCCATAAAAATGCATTTCTATGACAAGTTATATATTATTATACACACAAAAAAGTTACTGTTGAAAAAATCGTTTTTTAGGGATCAATCTAAGTTAAATATTGAATGCACAATCGTGAAGAGATAATAAAATGGTTTCTTCAGCAAAGTTATTTTGAAATATATTCTACAACTTTGGAATTTAACCGTAAAGACCACCCTTATGTCATTAACTTCAACAGACTGGCCAAAATGAATGATAAAATCTTTTCGGAAGACTTTAGTTACCTAAACCTATTGGTTTCGGCGCAAACAATTTATTGCTTCTAAATACGGATTCTGGACCATTGTGCACTGTCATTATTATTATGATTAAAGGGTGATACGGTCAAAATTTGGTCAAGGGAAAACGCGTGTAAATCGGTGAAATCGTTTATTTAAAAAATCAAATTAAATTTCTTTTTCAAGTTCAATTAGTATAAAATTCAGGAAAAATATTCAGTTAGGCTTCCGCTTTTCCAAATCCGAATTGCCGGGCCTTACGCTTGACCCCTGCCATCAGATTTTGTACAGCCACCTTGTCCACCTTCTTCGCCGCAGAAAGCCAGTTTGCCTTGAACTGCTGCTCGCCCTTAGCAGTTTTTTGGTCTTCTTTAGGTTCCGCTTGACAATAGCCCAGTATTTCTCAATTGGGCGGAGCTCTGGCGTGTTGGGAGGGTTCTTGTCCTTGGGAACCACCTGCACGTTGTTGGCGGCGTACCACTCCATGGCCTTTTTACCGTAATGGCAAGATGCCAAATCCGGCCAAAACAGTACGGAACAACCGTGTTTCTTCAGGAAAGGCAGCAGACGTTTATTCAAACACTCTTTCACGTAAATTTCTTGGTTGACAGTCCCGGAAGCTATGAAAATGCTGCTTTTCAAGCCACAGGTACAGATGGCTTGCCAAACCAGATATTTCTTTGCGAACTTTGACAGTTTCATGTGCTTGAAAACATCTGCTACCTTTCCCCTTCCTTTTGCCGTATAAAACTCCTGTCCCGGAAGCTGCTTGTAGTCGGCTTTGACGTAGGTTTCGTCGTCCATTACCACGCAGTCAAACTTCGTCAGCATCGTCGTGTACAGCCTCCGGGATCGCGCTTTGGCCGTCGTATTTTGTTTATCATCGCGATTTGGAGTCACTACCTTCTTGTAAGTCGATAGTCCGGCTCGTTTTTTGGCTCGATGCACGGTTGTAGACGATACACCCAGCTTATTTGCGGCATCTCGGAGAGAGAGGTTAGGGTTTCGCTTGAAACTACCGGCAACTCTCTTTGTCGTCTCAGCGGCTTCCGGTTTTCGATTTCCCCCGATCCAGACTTCCTGGCTGTCGACAAACGTTCCCCAAACACTTTAATTACATTTGTAACGGTTGATTTGGCAACTTTTAACGATTTTGCCAACTTTGCGTGCGAGTAGCTCGGATTTTCGCGATGCGCGAGCAAAATTTTGATACGCTGCTCTTCTTGCTTGGACGGCATTTTGACAACTGAAGAGTGAATTCCAAAATCAAAATAGGAGCAACATTCTACACACACACACCTTCAAAATGAGGGGTGTTCAGGTTTTTTAAATGCAAAATTGAAAGAAATACGTCAAGTTGATATTGACCAAATTTTGACCGTATCACCCTTTATCTAACAGTGATTCTTTTATTAATATGATATCATTTCAGAGTACCTAATCATGAAATATTCTGCAGATCCTGAGGAACCACAACATGAATTAAAAAGTATAACATATTTAGGACCATACATAAATGACGAAGCATTTTTTTTACCTAGGGAATCTAGAGACGTGTATTCCAACACCACAGTAAGTTTAAAGAACTCAACCGTTGGGTTGGTTTTATTAGCTGTGCAAGTTCTGCTGTGGTTTATCGACTGTGATTAGCCCTTAAGATGAAGGTTACCTATCGAGTTAATAAACATTTAAAAAATGATTTTTCTCTGTGACATCACTTCAGATTGTAAAAATATCTTGTCGTTTTGTGCTAAATAATAAATAATAAAAATCTAAGAGAGCTTTTCCAATCGGATGTGATGTCTCAGAGAAAGCCATTTTTGAAATATTCATTTAATCGCTAGTTCACTTTGACTTTAATAGCTGTGTACGATTTGTTCATGATTTGATTTTTTTTCAAAGGCTAGTCGGCTTCAAAAATCGTTGCTTAGTTGTTCTCTGTACAGGCTCTATGGTTATAGATCTTTTTTGATCATGAGGAAATCGTTGGTAACTCAAACGTCTAATGTTTTATAAAAGAAACTTATACCTTTCCAAGTTCGGGACTGATGAGCCTCACAATCCAAACAAACAGTACAAGGTTTTTTTCAGGCTTCGTTAGAGGTTTGGTCAACTGGAACTTACTACCGTGGTTCGTGAAAAATTCTACATCGGAAGAAATTTTTAAGAGAGGTTGTTTAGATTTTTGGAAGAGTATACAAAAACTGCAGTTTATGTCCGGAATTTTTGGATAGTTAATAAGTTATGATTGCATTTGTCCAATTATGTACTTCAGATGTAGTAAATAAAATGGTTCGCCGTAATAGATAGACTTTATAATAAATAAACAAACAAATAAACAAATAACCCCGATTAATTTACTTATTGGGTACTTACTTAATATGAAACGAGATTAATACAGCCAAGTTTATTTATCTATTTATTTATTTCTTAGTTTGTAACTTTTTAGTCTATCTCTTTCGTATGCTGTCGACTGTGTTATTGCCCTGTTTATACCCTTAAATAAGTAGATTATGAAATTTTTAAGTTGTATGACATTCTAGCAATGTGGCTGAGGGACTTCTTGCTAAGGCTTCCCACCTTTTACGGAGATGAACTAGCCTACGGCTAAACATCTCCTAAATAAAGAATAAACATGCCAAGTTGAGTCAAGCCATATATATAACAAATAGATCTTGAGTTAAAGTTAATAGAAGTTGAATGAATTGCACTTAACTAAAATTAAGGATTTTTGTATTTTGTGACACACACACTTAGATTTTGCAAAATTTACCACGAATTTCAAATTTTGCCAAGCGTTTGGAAAAATTGTTTATAGTTTGGTTGTTGTTTTGTGAATCCGTGCAGTTTTTTTTATAAATATATTTTAATTTTATTTGTAATAATGATTGAGATTTTATAGAGGAAGAATAAGTAGGGTACAATTTAACAACAATACTTTTTTATTCGCACAATTTTCTCCCCGATTTTTTAAAAACGTCCTCTATTTCAAATTTCTTTCAGCTTGGCTAGCACTTTCGCTTTCCATGCGCTCCTAACAGAGTGGTCGATTTCATATTATCAGTAAAACGAAAGTTCGTCTTCGTTTTGATAGATATTTTAAGTATTTTCGCCAAAGTAAAATGTGAATGCCGTAAGTTCGTTAAATTATTTTGCTGATTTCGGCAGCTTTGAATTTTTCCAATTAGATCAGTGATTACTATTGACGGGGCTTGGTAAATTTACCGAAATTTTGCTAAAACCAGATCCGAATTTCAGTAAACTATTATTTATTCAACGAAACATCGCAATTTTTTTGTTTACTGGACTTTTACGGCAATATATTTCACTGAGGACAGATTTTGAATTTAAGTGTGAAGCTTCCTTATAAAAAGATATATAGACAAATTTATTGAATAACATGCGTCTTAAGATGCTTCATGAGAAATTTAAAATGACGCAGCCAAGTCAAGTAACTTTGCTTCAAAATGTTGCAAAATTGCCCACAACCAAAATTGTATTTTTGTCAAAGTTCCGATCCGTTACGAAAAATGCAACACAATCTTACGCATATGCATTACATTCTTGCATTTTCTTTTTCGGTGCCTACTCCCATGTTTAGAAAATAATTTTCCCAAAAACCGCAGTTTTCCATACCGTTTCAACTCTGGTCCAAGAGTTCCGGAAAGCACCACCATGGCCGATAAATCGGAGACGGATGGCAGGCATGGAAGGAATTTCTTTTTTGTACGCAACTGAAAGCTTTCATGCATCATGTTTTTTTGGTATCTACCTTTTAGGCATGTGTAATGACGGCTGCGGTTGTTGGGCACGTTCGTGGAAAATGACACATTCACATTTTATTTCTGTTTTAGTACTGTTACTACCGGTCTACATGGTGCTTCCATGTACGTATCCATACGAACTAGCAGGAAAACGGAGCACTCGCCAAGGTTCAAACGGCTAATGCAGCAGCCTAGAACTGTTGGAAGAAAGGAATCCTTCTCTGTTCTGAGACGTCTACCTCGTGTTACTCGAAAATGAGCATAGATTAGCAGCATCACATGCAGCATTATTATTTATGCCTCGTTTGCTGTGTTGTGCCATAAAGCCGACTGGATGGAGATGGGGAAATTAGAAGAAATGTGCTCCAAATAGGTATCACTCCTTTCTTTTTACGACTAGCGACTGTTGTAGTCGGTGGCACTGCCTTTCAAAGGGGAACTTGAGATCGGCGGAAACGAGAGCTTCCATACGTATAATGTGGGACTTTGTTGCGTCGTAAAAATATGGCATGACATGGCACGGTTATTTGTGGCTTTTGGAAAAGAAAGGTAACAAAAAGGATAATGGATGATACGGCGGTTGGATTGAGTCCCATGGTTGCTGAATGAAACATTACCTGTTCTGCTGCTTAGCGCTTCACGGATTTTGATTTCTTATTCTTAAACATCTGATGTACTGTATCGCTTTGTTACATTATTCTTTCTTAGTATTGTGCCAATTCCACAACACACTGAAGCAAAGGCACTATTTCAAATAGAGCAGCCTGGTTGGAAAATTATTTCATAATGGCTGAAAGATTAATTTCTTCAAAGTTCTTTTTTTAAGAAATCCTTGATTTTTATTTATGTACAGTGGTTGTACGATTTTGGCACGTACCAAATCTAGGCACGTTACAAAATATTGACCATGTTGCTGAGGTAGATATCGACGGTGGCGTGAACACCGGAACGATTCAACTGAGTGGGAGAGTTCGGGCTAAAGATGATGTAGTTAAGTGCTTCTTGCAGAGCACTGATCATGGTGCCGTTTTGATTGCGCTGACTGTTGCCCCAAGCATGGTGTTTGGCGTTCAGGTCGCCAGCGATGATATCATTCTCCCACTGCCGAGTTAACTTAACGATTTCTCTTCACAGTGTGGACAATGTGGACATCTTTGGAACAATAGGCCGCAACAATGGTAATAGGGCCGAAAGAAGTGAAGTCAGCTTCGATAGTCTTCAGTTGCTTAGATGCCTAGTGTGCTCTCGCCTACCTTTGTTGCCGGCAGAGAATAAAATTATTGACTGCTTATGGGGTGTTTACACTTATGCTATTTCACTAGCGCTAATGAGATAGCTGCTAGCAAAAAAACTCACTAACATAATGTAAACAGGGCGTCAGCGTCTACCAGAATGAAATTTCAGGACCAACTGAAATTCGTGCTAGTTGGCGAGTACACTAGCGCGAGTAAATCCGCACAGATGTAAACACCCCATTAGGCTGAGTGTGAAAGCATCATTGCTCTATCCAGACCGTATATACTAAATGGTAAAAGCCGAGGCAATGAAACAGCCAACAAAAACATCAAGTCACTCGCGAACAGGCGACTCACATCGTTGGCCTTCGCTCACACAGCATGTAATTGAGGCAGTTTTCCATAGGAAATTTACGTTCAGTCATTAAAAATAAGGATTGGGTACCATCACGGAAGAATAAACGTGCTGACTGAGCTACTGACTGAGTGCTCTGCTGTAAGTTTCTCGTTTACTTCCCAATCATTCAGACTCTCACGAGGCAGTGCATGATGAGGCGGATGGCTGTGCATTAGACTGATGCAAAATTTGAAATTTTCGCTCCACAGTGCTTAAACGGTTCCAAATTGGGTCCCGCTTAGCCTCCCAAAATATGAACTACTTTAGTAAGAAACTGACTTGGCACAAACCATTTCAAGCTTATATGGGAATTACTATGGAAGAACTTAGTTTATTGTTCATATCTATCTAACAATTCACCACATCACTATGCTTTTAAAAATGATAGCAGTGATTGTAGCAAATTTTCTCAGCTACAACTTTGTTGAAAACCACTTTCCAAACAAATGGAAGGAACAAAAGTAATTAATGATTGAAGTCACTGATGTCTTATGATTATGCTCAATCAACTGTTCAGCAGGCAACATTGGTGTTTATGGCGCGTAGAATAGAGGACAAAAATCATGGCTACTATGTCACACAGCAGAATACAGTGTTGCTCACAGAACAGCTGATTGATCATGCCATAAGATTATCAATCTCTTAAACAATTAATAACAATTTAATTTGACATTTGGCTAAAAAAAAAAATGGGTAGAAGACAATCAACAAAAAGTTTGGTTTTCCCATAGTAATTTCCATATAAATTTCGAATAGTTTGTGCCACGTCAGTTTCTTACCAAATGAGTTTAAATTTTGGGAGGCTAATCAGGACCTGATTTGACACCGTTTGAGCACTGTGGAGCAAAAATTTCAAATTTCGCATCAGTCTACTGTTCACATTCTTATGAAAATGACTCATTGAACCTGACTGTTTTGTGCACTGCTTGCTGGTGTTACTCGACCGCGCTGATCTATTGTTAGGTTTTTGTGATGTGCATTGATTTTTTGTACAGAGTGATTTGAAAAAGAAAACTGATATTTAGTTATTGTATGATTGGATCACTGGAGGAGGAATGGTTTAAAAAATACTAGTGAAAAATATGCGTTGAAGCATCGGGAATGCGCTCCCGGATATATTGAATTGGTGAGTACGTTCCAGTTGAAGATTGTTCTTATACATTTCTCGATTTCATTTTCGAGGAGACGTGGCTTGCTTTAGTGGGCAGCGCATTTGATGGTCGGTTTGTTGTGGCTGTTGGCTCGCCCTTGCGTGCTGGCGCCCCTATCAGGTTGAAGAAAATTTCCCCTATCTGATGATGGTGTTGGCATGCATGGGCGGGATGTCGGTTGTGCTGGTTTGGGGTCCTTTGGCCAGAAGAATGACCTCGATCGCGTGAGGCATGTTCTTCGGTTTTTACGGTTAGGTGCCTACGAATAATTCATTATGATTTTTTTTTCATGTTGAAGCTAAATTCGTTAAGAAAATAAATGTTGTGATCGAACATGCAAGCTTGGCACTTGAACGATTAGTTTTTGATGTGTTGTAAGGTGTGTCCCTAACACGATCATGAGGGCCGTGGTTCAAGACTGACGGTAGTCACGGCGGGTCGTGTTTGATTGTGTATTTTATTGGTTTTGACGCGGTAGTTTGACGCATAATCAGGGCGCTCCGGTGAAATATGAAGAAAAAACAGTCGTTTTAAAATGCAATGGAGTTCGGTCGAGATAGCTTAAAAGATGTGCAATATTTGTCCGCTGGCAAAAAGATCGCGTCAGTCGTAATTGACCTTGTGCAGTAAGTAGCACGGTAGCCAAAAAAAAAAAAACACAAAATGTGAAAGTTTTATGGATTTTGTTCCAGTCTTACGGAAGGAACAAATCAAAACAACGAACGTCGCGTAAAAGTAGATTTGAATGAAGGCATAAGCACTTTTTTGTCTCCAGGTTTAAAAGATCATTGGTCGTAGAGGCTTATTCTTGTGTAAAGGGCTCCGCCGTCAAGTTTGAGTTTGAATAAATCCTTGGTTCTATCATATTAAGGAGATGTATAGTAACATTGCTTGATTATCGTGTGTTTTGTGAAACTTAACATCATTCTCAACATTACCGGAGAGGCTGGTTTTTAAGGATTGCAATAACAACGTGATCGTAGCTTGTATGATGTGATATGAGGGGCTTGGTGGCCTTAGAGCGACAATTTTTGCTTACTGAGTAGAACATCATGAGTTTAATCTAAAGCCCCTCCACATTCAAGGTTCGTTAATTACTTTATTTGTTAATGTGAATACATTTGAATAACAACAAAAAGATCGTTGGTGTGTTGCAATAAAAGGAGCTCGTTTGCCTAGTGGAAAACGTTTTTGCTTACTGAGCAGAATATCGTGGGTTTAATTCCAAGCTCCTTCGCGTTATATGATCGTTAGGACATCAATCGAATGATGCGACAGTATAATCTACACTGTGAAGTCATCAGCAGCACTATGTCAAATTAAAAACCGACTAAAACATAAAAGAAATAATGCATAGCATGTACATAAGTAAATCATTGTAGCCATTGTTGTAGTAGTATGGCCCACAAAAATAAAAGTTATAATTTTCGACGGGCCAACCTCTAGATTTGTGTCTTTAGGTGACAAAACCATTCTCTGAAAGTTTTAGCTCATTTGGTTGTAGGATGAGTATGGGGATTTTGATTAAAAATCATGAAATAATGACACCTCTACACTCTTTCGATCATAAAAAAAATTAAATTAAAACACATGATCTCTCAAAAATATTCATATCATCTGTTAAAATTGAAATTTTTGAACAAAAACTATCTCACTGCTGACTATATTTCCCCTATTTCTCCCCAGTCAACCAGAAAATGAGGATCTGAAATTCGTTCATTTTTTGTTTTTAATTAAGAGTTTTTAATAATAACGGTCTGGTTCATTCCAAAAAAGAACTAGAGTGTTAAGGACCGATCAATTTATACTTGATGCTCCACCCACCCACTGGCTATTTTATCGAATGTGCATCTTAAATTTGAGGCTCTTAAACGAGCTTTCCCATGCTCTCAACGTTTGTTACTGAGCTAAAAGTTACTTAGTGTTTTTGAAGTACCACCCCAGTTCTTTATTAAGAGCTTTCTATACCAACCAGGCATGGAAAATCATTTGCATTCATTTCATACATTCATTTACATTCATTTGTCTCTAACTTTTTTCATCAACAACATTCTGCAAAATAATGTATAGAGCTTTTGTAGGTTTTGTTATTAGCTATAATTTTTGCTTGTAACTCAAATCCGTATCTCTTATGCATGACGAATCAGAGTGAACAGAAGCCACTACTGTTTTTCAGTGAATGTATTTTACAGTATCAGTATCAAGTTCTGTCCGCTTTAGCTCGTGATGCATAAGAGATACAGATTTAAATTATGAGCAAAAGTTGTAGCTAGTAACAAAACCTACAAAAGCTCTATACATTATGTTGCGGAATGCTGTTGATGAAAAAAGTTAGAGGCAAATGAATGTAAATGAATGTATGAAATGAATGCAAATGATTTTCCATGCCTGATGCCAACCAATGCATGAATTAGGGTATTGTGTGGCAAGCACAATGAGACTCTATGCACAGGGAATTGAACTGACTGCCTCTAGCTTGGTCATATCACTCCTTTATTGACTAGGCTATCAAAGGCCTCATGGATGGCTTAGAGCCTCAGATATCCTAGTCAGTAAATGCACGGATTTCCAAGCATGGAGGTGGCGGGCTCCATTGCCCGTCAGGTACGAGATCCGGCTTAGGAAATATTTCTGGCTTGAAATTTGTTAAAGAGCAGTCCACGCCAAATGACGAATCGGAAAAACTCGCCCTTCTCAGATTTGTATAAAACATTGCGTAATTGTTTGTTATGGGCAATGTTTCATATTTTTGTTCGTTCATTTTGTATCTTGTAATATTTTCAAAATTACGTATTTGAAATTATTAAATGCTTAGAATATCACTTCTGATTGAATTCATGTAAGAGATAACATTGTAGACAAAACTAATGTCTATCTGGAAAAAATATACAAGAATTGATGTTTTTTTCTTAATTTAAAGTAAGAAATTCCAAAAAAATGTTAAGAGCTTAAATACCTCATAGCTCATAAAAATGCAAATTTTTGGAATGTTTCAAATTATAGGCACTTGAAAATTGACAAAAAATAAAATAGTTTTGAACTGTCAAGAAGTTTGCATTTTTCATGAGCTCATTTCATCACATCATTTCGGTTAGAAGTGACGTTTTCATCTACTATTTTTAGGAAAATTTCAAAAGCGCAATTTTGCAAATGTAACAAAATCCAAAATGGCCGAATTTTTAGGAACAGTGTGAATCATTGACCATAACAAACAGTTATGCAAAGTATCATACAAATCGGAGAAGCTTGATTCAAAAATATGTATTTTTTTCGCTATTTGCCAAAAACTGTTCTGAAGTAATACGCAGAGTTGCCAGAAAGTTTTGGAAAGAAGCTTTTTACCTGATCTAAAAAATGTTTTGTATTGTCTGCATCAAGGTTGCAAATACTCATTTCAGCTAAAATAATGTTTTTCGGAATAATAAAACCAAAATATGGTATGATGGCATGTTTAACTTGTAACTTACAAGAAGAGGTTACAAAGTATGCGTTTGAAACATAAAACCTGTAAATTTTGCTTTCTATGAGCCACAATCAGCGATTTTCTTATCGCTGAGTGAGTGAGTGAGTGAGTGAGTGAGTTTGTGAAAAATCGCTGATTGTGACTCTCATGAAGTGAAATAAACAGGTTTAATATGTCAAACACATTCTTTGCAACCTCTTCTTGTATCCTACCAATTCAAAGTTTGATCATGGCATCTAATTATTTCATAATTTAGAAAAACATTGTTTAAGCTGAAATGAGTATTTGCAACCTTGGTCTGCATAGCTACTTTTTTATTTGGTGAGCAGGAAATGGGTGCCCACAATTGAAATTTGGATTAGAAGTAGTCCCAGATAAATATTTCATAGCTTTTTTAGTTATTAAAACATTTAAGGGATCCTGGACTTTGAAAAATGAATAATTATCCAAGCTTCAGATTTAACATCACAATTCATGGATAATTTTCAACGCAGCAAAAAATAAATTTTAATATTACATCCAGAAGGATGCAATTCAATCATGTCGAAAATTTCATGTAATTTTTATGGCCACAAAAATAAACAAATGCAGTAAAAGCAGCGTAACGTCAGTCCATGCACTGTATTAATGATAATTTTGTCCTTTTTGGCAAGTAATATTACACCATATTTTCGACACGATTGAAGTGCATCTACTTTGAAATAATATTAAGGTTAAATTTTAGCTGTGAAAGTTGTTTCATTTGGAGTCAAAATCATGAGAATACAAGAAAATAAACACAACTAAAGGAAATTCTAGGGATAAATGTAAATGAATTCTAAGAAGTATTGAAATGTAGTTATGAAAGGAACTTAATGAAAAATATAAAAAGGCTTCCGAGGTAAAATCACCTGATTTTTGATTAAACCTAACGAAAATTTCAAGGAAATTGCGAGAGAGCATCGCAAAGACATACATTTTAAATGGAATTCCGTGGTAGTTGTGAGGAGAATCCCAAAAGAATCTTGAAGATAATTCTAGGAGCATATATTCTTAGTGAGTTTTAAGCTTGATTTCACTGCACTAGTAGTGTCGTTACTGGACCGAGTACATTTGAAATTTTATTTATTATTTACAGTTCCTAGTTCTATCAGGCCTGTTTTAGATTAGCTTGTTTTGAATTCGAAAAAAAAAACTACTAATAACTACTATTTACAACTACAACTAACCTTTAACTACTTTATACACCTAATCTACTATATACAAATTGCTTATCGAAGCATGTTCTGATGTATTGCATTTCTGCACAAACCAAGTCTTAATGTAATCAATTTTGAAATCTAATCTTGTGTCAAAGGGACGATCAAGGATCATCCTCAGCACTCTGTTCTGAGCGACCTGGATTTTGTTCCTGTGTTTTGGAGGCATTGATTTTGATTTTCTACGTGGTGGCATAATCAGCAAAGGCGTCAAGGCTCGTCAAGGTTCGAGCTTGTTTGTTATTTCGCGAGGCATCCTACCCTTGACGGTTATTGTGGTATCATCTGCGAACAGGAAGAACACGCAACCGTCTCCGAGGGGAGGAATGTCAGAAGTGTAGATGCTGTAAAGCAAAGGGCCCAACAGACTTCCTTGCGGAACACCTGCTGGGATGGAGAACGTGTTTGAAAGGCAGCCATTCAACGATACCTTAAACGACCTTTGCTGAAGGTAGTTACGGGTGATTTTAACAAGATTCAAAGGAAAATTGAAGTTACAAAGCTTGTATACAAGCCTATTGTGCCAGACATTGTCAAACGCTTTCTCAACGCCTAACAATGCCATGGCTGTGGACTTGGATACAGCCTTGTGACTTCGGATGTTTTGTACTAGCTGATGATTTGTGGAGTACCCCTTCCTGAACCCGAACTGTTCCGGTAGGAGAATGTTGTGTTCCTCGACAAACTTGAGCGAACGATTGAGAACAAGTTTTTCGAACAATTTGCTCAGCGCTGAAAGGAGGCTGATCGATCTGTAGTTTGAAGCTAGCGTTAGGTCCTTGCCGGGTTTGCGGATAGGTATGATTTTTGCTACTTTCCAGATGCTTGGAAAGTAGTGCAGTTCCAAGTATCTGTTGAAGACAGCAGCCAGCAGAGAGTGAACCTTCATACTGAGATTTTTCAACTCTATGTTGAATATTTCGTCGAACCCGGGGGCATTCATGTTTTTGGTGCATTTCAGCGCTGAGCAAATCTATTCCACTGTGAATCTATCCTCCGGAGGGATAGCACAAGGGGAGAAATCAAGGTTGAGTACGCATTGCTCAACCTGAACTTTGAGCGGATTTTGGATGTTGAGGCAAGAGTGATTTGGCAATATTCTCACCAATCGCATTCTCCTGAGGGGTGATTATGAGCCATCAACGAGCTTAGGTACCTCATATTTATACCTCTAGCTGTATCAACATTACCGAACCAATGATATCCCGTTTACATACGGTCTATCTTCACGCTCACTCGATTCTTCTCATTTCTATTCCACACTAAAACTCAATCAACTACAAGTAGTAGAAAAAATACTTAGGAAGTACTAATTAAAATTTATTGGGAATTATTTGGAGAGTTTCAAAAGAGTTCTGAAGAGAGCCACAATAAGCTTCTGACTAAATTTCATAGAGAATTATGCGGAGATTTCAAATTCCAGTGAGTTGAAATATTTCCTAGTAAGGGGACGGTCTCGTATTTAAATCTCATCATCACTATACAAAAAAAAAAAAAAACAAAAAAATATGCATTTTATATCACTTTTGTTCTACACGGTAAGAAAAATGTACCGAAAAGTAAGTTCTTTTTACTCATTTCGGCATTATAATGCAGGGAGCCAATAGTAGGTAAAGTGGGTCAAAGTAGTTATCATTTACTTTTGTGCATTTCGTATGGAATTTTCCACTCGCTTTCAACCCAAAAGTAAGTTAGTTGTACCCAATAGTAGGTGAATATGATTATACTCAACGTTGGGTTCCGCACAGAAAAGGAGACAAACAAGTCTTAAGTAGGTAAAAGTGAACTGGTCGTAGGGTAATTTTTTCTTACCGTGTAGCCTAGATGGCAAGTTCACTGATAACGAATCTTACTTAGGGAGTGAGTAACTGTTACTCATTCGTATGGAAAAAATTCTAAAAATGATGCGTTTAGAGTGACCCACGCTTTTAGAGATTTCCCTATACGAATGAGTAAAAGTGACTCACAATTGAGTAAAAGTTTCTCACTCTCTGAGTTCGTTTTCCGTGTACAATACAACGAACATACCTCGGCAGTCAAACGATAAATGCAGTTAAACAAAGCTTCAAACGACAACTTGTCAAATCTCTTAGCAATCTCACGTAAACTAACAACAATATCTTGTTGGGGAAACATTACCCATTCTGATGGTGATGATAGTTTGCGTGGGAGTTTCTAAGTGTTTCAGTAAATTGACGTTTGAATCTTTATTTACAAAAGCAGGCTCATGCACAATATGTTGTCATGTGTGATTTTGGGTTTTCGAAGACAACAAATCAAGAAGACTGGCAACTTTGCCAGAACCCAAGCGACATATACAGTAGCGCTGCGCTTGAGTGAAGGTGGAAGCTACGCATAGAAAAATGAACAAATACACAAACCCTTCTTCTGAGGATGTAATCTTTGCTATAAAATTCGTTCGAAGCATTTACCTTTGAGCGGCAGATGACGCAATTATACCTGTCTCATAGCGTTTGTTTGAGAAAATAGAAGAGTTGCCAGTCTTCTTGATTTGTTGTTTTCGGTTTTAGTGAGTGTTTTTGGTAACATTTTGTTTCGCTTTCACCATATACACTTTTCCGATTCAGTTCAGTCGATTTAACCAGTCCCTCGATTTTACCATTATTGTTATATGTACATACTAATCCATACTTCCGCTGTTTGGTATTTTTTTTACGACGGAAGTGGTCGGCAAAAATTAAAAAATCAGAGAAAATTAAAAAATTTCAATATTTATTTCGAAGTTGTACAGACTTTTTTCAACCAACCTCAATTAATGACAAAAAATAATGGAGTCTTGATTTCTTAGGTGTAACGGCCATTTGAAATTTTACCGACTGTTCAAAACCCCCGTAAAATTTTACCGACTTCGGTTATGTGAATTCAGTGTGTATGTGGTTTGAGTCGCTTAAGTTTTTTTTCGACTACGCCCCAGTGGTTAGTGTATTCAACAGCATCGGCAAACACCAGAGTTTACCGTAACCTGGCACCACGCACCGTACCTCTACCATAGAAAATACGTCCTGTGCAAGCAAAATATTCAAAGCTCATATGGTTAAACGTCACGACGCTTTCCACGTCTCGTGAATCGCAGCGGTTGCGCTCTTTTTTAGCAATAAATTTTCCCAGCGAAACATGTTAAATTAATTTTCATATTTTTCGCTAAATGCATATGCTAAGAGGATGGTGCCCTCTGCATGAACATGTAACTGGCATTCAAAATAAGCCATAAATTGCGTCGACGTCATGAATATGAAAATTACTTCCGATATGTGCCCTATTTCTACATCCCACCCAGTCATATGTATCACGCCGTATCCACTACAAACCACATCAGAGCAGAGTGCACATTTGGCTCCGCATTTTTATGCACAAAACATTATTTATTATGAAACCAAAACCACTAGTTCCAGATTCCATCAACTGTTTCATTTAGATTTCACTGCTCACTTTTAGAGCCAACAAGTGAACAAATTCGATAAAACACGATTTCGAATCATCATCACCAATTAATGCAAATTCGAATTGTCATTTTATCAGTCGGAGCAATGTAATCCAATAATTCATTCAGTCTGATGCATGTATTACAGAATTCACCGCATTTATCACTGTGATTCGAAGTCATGATCCAAAAAAAAAAGATAAAAAAAAGTATCAAGCGACTGTCACCTTCATACAATTTCGCCAAAAGGCTGTGCAAGAACGTTCCCAAGTAATGAAGACTTATGACACAGACAGTGATTGGAGCGGAAGTATCAATTCGAATGGCTAAATCGAAGCTAGGCATCACCAGGGAAATGACAAACCGAAAGGGAGGTGGCACTTTGGAAAGGTGTATCCGGTTCAATACAAAGTAGCTAGCTTCATCAGAGACAGGCTTTTGGGCGGTCTTCCTCATATCCTCACTTATTTTCGAAGTTGAATCTCGAACAAATCAATCCGGTGGTGATGATGGTGATACGAATTTACTACTCAAGGGAAAAGTTATCTTCAAAGAATCGAAAAGATTCGCAGCCAAATGTTTCTCCATGGCTTACACACAGACAAACAGACATAACACTGGCAATTTGTTCATCGAACACGCATTTAACGGTACATTTAAATGTTTTTAGTTGGTAGTACTGCCACCTGTGGCGCGCATAGTCAATAACCCTTGCGTTTGACGTTTACTCACTATCGCCATCTGTTCAGCGTACTACCCATCACAGTATACTCAATAGATGGCGGTAGTGTTTTAGTGACGATGTTTTATATTGAAAAATATTCAATGAGTTATGTCTGTTTGTCTGTGGCTTACACATAAAAGAACGAAAGCACATCAGGCTTCGCACCATCTAGTCTTGGTCGGATAACGCTGTACTTTGGAGTGTTACTAGAACCTGGATATGATCTTTTGCTATTGGCTGAACGAAGGTAACCAACGATCTGTTGATGATGGTAATTGCTAGGGATGTGCAAATAATATGAATTTTATGTACCATGATGTAAACACAGACAAACTCATTGATTATGCCTTATTGTATAACATGACCCATAAAACCCTATCTTTATTTGATAGTCACTCGTAGCGACGGACTAAAACGGGTAGAAGATGATCATTAAGGTGACGGGGATCACTACATCGTTTAATTTCTGTTTCTCAACAATCATTTTCCATGATAGTGTAGTAAGATAATTTGTGAAGTATTTCATTAAGTAGTTTAAAATAGTATGAAGAGCTTTTTGAGTGTGTTTTAAGCTTTTCATAAAGGAATTCCGTTAAGAAGTTCGACAAAATTAAAAGATTAAAAAAAAATACTTTTGAAACGTTTCCCCTAACAAACGATGCATTCTACCTCTCTAAATGTATAAATTTGTGGAACTGATAAATTATGAAACTTTTAACTGTTCCTAAACATCCTTTCAGAATCAGTATTTAATCTGGTGGTGTGTTCAGGGAAATTACTTATTTTACTTGCTTTTGGGTCGCTGAATCCGGATCTGAAATCAAAATTTGGTAGAATGAACGATTTTATATCATAAACTACAATTTAGGCGTATTTTTTAACTATTTTGCAACGATATATGCAGTTTTTTTGTAAACCACAACTTTTGTTAAATTTGTAACACCAGATTTTTCTTCAGTGAACACAAATCAAGTATGAAAGCAAACTTCTGAATATTGCATTCCATAAAAACTTGCATGATCATCTGCACCCCAGAATTGATAATTTGCATTATTATTTCAATTCTTAAAAATTAACCATACATGCAAAGTCTAAACTTAATTCGTACATTAGAAAAGGTAGAACAGGTTTGAGAGGTTTTTGCATGTGTGCCAAACATATGGTTCTAACAATATAAAGGATTATCGGTAAAAAGTGATCAACTTTGAGGTACTTATCAAATGTAGGTACACAGCAAAAACATATAGGGAAAATGTATGTAATGTCGGCCTTAGTGTCCTTAATTTGGGCCCATTCATAAATTCAGCAATCGACTAAATTTTCAATAGCAACCAAAAATATCCATAACAACCGTCCAAATAACGCGTTCATCTAGATACAATTGATAAATAGCAGATTTTTAGCGATGAGCCATTAGAGCCATTTCCCCTATTTATACCAGGAAACGAGCCTGTGAATCTTGCCAGTTACGCTTAATTGAAGTGTGAAGTTCAAGTGTTCAGAATCGGTAATGGAAACTGCCCCAACTATAAACCCTTCGCCATGGATGGATCAAATCCAGAACAACATGTGAAAAGGGCATACAAGCTTTTTGTAAACAAACCTTCTTATGCCCTTTTCTCGCCACCCATATGACACCAACGCAAACCTTTAACATCACCGGGTAGGGGACACTTTCCCCTTCCCGATGATATTGCTGGTTTGCGTGGGCGACCCTCGGTTGGTGAGAAAAGGGCCTACAAATGTTTGTTTACAAAAAGCTTGTATGCCCTTTTCACATGTTGTTCTGGAAATGATGCTCCGGAGACGGATTATAATAAATGCAATCATCCTGATCGAAAACAATGTGTATTCTATGGAAGTAAGTACGGTACGGCAAACAGCTTTATCGAATCGATTATCAAGATAAGAATGAGAGAAAGTATTAACCTAACCATTGTGAGAAACAATATCAATTCTAAGTAACCATAGACACGTTGGCCCTTATTACAGGTGTCACTTCACGGTGAATACGAAGTGAAGTGCCAACTTTTCACTCACGGTGAAGTCATTTCCATTTGAATGTGAATGTGAATGACAACTTCGTTTTCACCGTGAAGTGACACTCGTAATAAGGGCCGTTATTTCACCTTATTGACTATATACGGGCCTCATTAGAACTTACAAACACTGTGTAACGCCATGGTTTCCAGCGTTTTTTAGACCACTCTAATAGACACTCATAGAAACATATCAAAATTAGCAGACGTATTCAAACCAAGTGTTAAGTATTATGGCAAGTTTTCCTTTTGAATCTAACATGGTGGCACATTGACAGGTCTATCAAATTGCGCGATATATTGTCCTATTAGTTGTGCACAAACGGTTATAAAACTACGGGTTTAAGTTAAATCCTGTTGGTGTCTTCTTCGCACTTATCCCTTGACTCATAAGGAATAAGTGCACAGAAGACACCAACACAATTTGACGTAGAATCTCATTATTGTAAGCGTTAGCGCACAACTAATAGTACAATATTTAGCGCAAAGCGCAATATATCCTGGGTCTGGCGATAACAAATCACAATCACTTTCAGACTGCTATGACGGATTTGAAATTAATGCAGGAATCTCTCATTGATAATGCAGTTGTAGAGTTTAAATTTTTTTGGAATGTGGAGAAATTGGCATGTGAACAAAAATGTGAAGCATAGAGAATATTGTATATAAGCATGCGAGTGCACCGGTAAAACAGGTGGTTTGTGAAAATTCAATACTTTTAATTTATTTCCTTCTTGATACAGAGCAGTTCCAGAGAAAATTGTGAAAAGAAAAATGAATGTTTGAATCGACCTTCTCCGATTTGTTTGAATTTTTGTGCAATTGTTTGTTATGGGCAATGGTTCACATTTTTGATCAAATTCATCCATTATGGATCTTGTGAAATTTCCTAAATGGTGACCTGGAAATTTAAAAACAAATATATACCATGGAAATGGCATTTCTGGCCGAAATAACGTCTGAGACAAAGTTGTAGGGAAAATAATGTTGAAAAATAAATAATAATGTTTAGATTTTGTCGAAAAAATCGATTTTCTTTTTATGTAAAATGAAAACTACACATGTGTAGAATATATGTGTAAGGATATTCCGATACAATACGTATTTTTCAAGTTAGAGCGTCTCGAACGGACCCATGTCACGAACGGACTCATGTCACGCCAAAAACTTTAAACGCGTTTTTCTCGGAACCATGTTTTGAGAACTCTTGTCAATGATAAGTCTTGTTCTATTCATCCGATTCGTTTCATTCAAACATAGTTTTAAAGTGGATACTTTTTTTACAGCTTATACCTATTATTGGCATGAAAAATGGTTTTTTTTAAATAATTTTTAAACAATTCAAAGTAAAAAAAAAGAGAATTTTTTTTAATGTCCAAAAAATTAGGTTTATGTTCGTTAAAAATTTGTTAAGGTTAGGTATATTATTATTATTATTAAGCTTTATTAAGGAGGCTTTCAGCCTTGGGCTGGTTCGCCTCCAACCAGGTTAGGTATATGCCGGAGTAAATTTTATGTATTTTCATAATATATGACAGTTACTCATTTCAGTTTACCACGGAAGGCCTTAAAATTGACAGCAGGGGACATTTTTTCGAGCGCAGAGGCCGACGAGATCCACCATTTTGAAGCCGCCATTTTTCAAAAACAAAAAACATTTTGTAGTCATCAATGTTTAACGCATTAAAACTCAATAGCACAACTTTGTATGTCTTTTCGTTTTTCCACAAAAAATTTGCATAGTTTGCACGATTTTCTGCCAAATCCAAATAAACCTACCCTTAAGTAAAAATTCTTAAAAAATATATTAAAACCTGAATGTTTCAAAAAGTCCTTGCCCGGTTCTTAAATTTTATTTAAAAAGAAAGTTCATGAAAAATACATTTTTTGGAATGATTTAAACTATGAACATTTAAAAATTGACAAAAATCGTTAAACAAGAACTTTTGGTCAAATGTTTGAACCTTTTGTTGATACGCAAGTGTGTATTTTTTCACAGAACCTAATTTAGAATACCTCCAACATTCTTTTATTGGAAGAAATTTAACGAAAATACGTATTAACAAATACTACATATATTAGACTAAATTTCTTGTTCCACAATTTTTGACAATTTTTAAGTGTTCGTGGTTTTAAACATTCCAAAATATTGCATTTTTCATGAGCTGTGTTTAAAATAAATGGTAAAAAATCGGGCAAAAACATTTTGAGATACATTGTTTTTTTTTTATTCTTACGTTTACTCTACTTTTACTTAATTTTCTTGTATATTTTTCCAAGAAAAATATTATTTTTCTCTACAACATTGTCTCAGACGTAATTTTGATCAGAAGTGTCGTTTCCATGCTACAGTTTTTAAGAAAAAAATCGATGGTGCCATTCTGACAATTTTACCAGGTTTAAAATGGCCGAATTTTAGCAAAAATGTGAATCATTACTCATAACAACTCGTTATTTCTCCTTAAGAGATTTATTTCTATTTTACGGATTATTTCCAAGAAGAAGAAGTTCCACCGCAGCTGTCAAATCAACAAGGTTTAAAATAATCGCCAACAAAAATACTTCAAGTTTATGCACATTATGTTTTTTTTTTCAATATTCAGCTCATTTTCAAAATGGTGGTAGAGCTTCGAGCTGCAGGAGAACTCTTTATCTTAAGATCCGCAATATACAAAGTTTCATGCAAATCGGAGACGGTGGAGTTATGTCCGGAACAGAGGAAAAAAAAAACAGTTGCCCAACTTCGTAGTTGGTACACGTCATAGATTATTGTACGAATGATATAGACGTCCATCCGATATCTCATCGAAATTATGGATTAATCACTGCTTCTGTGATGGTAGTGATACAACCTACAATGATGCTGGTGTGTATAGGAAGGATTGTTGAGAGATGCAGATAAGTCCCTCCCTGTGATTTTAAAGCATTAATCAGGGTCTTCAGAAGATAGGCCTCCCTTAGCTCAGTTGGTAAAGACCCAGCTACAAAGCAAGACCAAGTTGGATGTAGCTGGGTACGATTCCCGGTTCAGTCTAGGAATTTTTCGGGTTGGAAATTTTCTCGACTTCTCTGAGCATTGAGTATGATTGTACTTGCCACACAATTATACTGATGCACTAATGGTACAGGCATCGAAAGCTCTCAATTAATAACTGTGGAAATGCATCTAGAACATTAAGTTGAGAGCACGGAATAAGCTAACATGCGATAAGCAATAAGCTTGAAATGCGAAGAAGAAGTAGAATGAACCCTCATTAATCTCGAATTGATACTTGGTAAGTGTTACGGGAGGTAAATCTTACGTCCATTCCAACCGTTCAAGCATCGTTAACAAAACAGATTGCATGATATTACCACCTTGAAATGTGACTTTCTGACGTAAGCTTTCGAATTAAAGTTAAAACTGAACATCACTAGTTTTTCTGCTATAGGAATCCTTAGAAACGAAAAGATTTTCGGTTCATGTTGGAAAATTCGTTTTATTAACTTTTCTCATATCATTTATGGGTTTCCTGCTCTATTCATATACCTACTCCCTCGTAATAGAACACAACCACACACTGCTGTATTCGGATGGAAAACGCATTTTCCTATTCCCCTTCCTCCAGCATCGAAGTATGGGTACATATAGTGTACCTCAAAATTGTGCGTACAGATGTTCTTAAATTTTAGAAAAAAAGCTTAAAAAGCACAATTTATAGAGATACGTTTTTGAATTTCTGGCTGCTAAATTATCATAAATTTATCAATTATTGGAACAATGTTGGGCTTATTTGGTTGTGTTTGTTAAAAATAAGAGCTATTTGAGAAAATCGTCTTTTGCTTGAAAAACCTTAATATCTTGAAATATAATGAACTAAACTCAAGCGGCGCCGGTGGTGTAGTGGTAAACGTGATTGCCTCTCACCCCAGCAGGCCTGGGTTCAATTCCATTCGGCGCCGCTGGGATGTTCTGAGGCATAAAATCTCTGATCACGCCTTTCTTCGGAAGGGAAGTAAAGCCGTAGGTACCCGGTTCATGAGTTGATGGGTCGAAATGTAGGATTCAGGTGTGGGACCTGCCGCCCTGGCGTCGGTAGCATTGGTGCTCAGCACGGAAAACAATATCGACGGAAAACAAATCAAGGAAAAAAGAAAATGAACTAAACTTTTTGAAATTTCGCTCATTTTAGTCATAATAAAGATCATTCATATTCCACTAATCATACTAAAACTCGTCCACTAAGTAAAAGTTGAAAATCCTGCGTTTTACTCAAATAAATCTAACTTCATTCAAGTTATTCCAATAAAGTTCAAAACTAAAACGACTTGAGGGAGAGGTAGCTCATCGATTCTTCCGGTTCGCCTCCTAGCATCGTGCTATAAGGTACCAGGCGATAACCAGGGTAGTTGATCGATAGCTCGATGACGTCATTTCGTTGGCGTCTGCAATGGGAAATTTCTCATAGCAGGCGTTGACGATGGGACGTTGTTGAGTTGTTGAATAGCAACTATCGTGGTAACTCACCGATTACCTGTCGATCTGCCAAATTTGGAAAGACGTCTGCATTGAATTGTCTCATATAATAATATTCCGCCCACTATATCACAAGAGATTGCGAGTAGCTGAGTGGAATGGAGATAAGTTAAGCATTGGGTACAGGACCAAGTCTGGGTGGTGCCAAAAGATGAGTGCAATAGAATCATCAAATTGCCATAAGGCACGGAATGAGACTATTGCATGGCTGGGTAGTCAAAGTCTTCCATTCGTTAGTCATTTCAGGTGGATTAGAACAGGTGTTTGCATGCGAGATGCAAATTGATTCAGAATACCACTGCATGATCGACGCAACACTTGGTTCAGTTCGTTATCAGTTTGATTGTACCGACTACACACATTCCTACTACCGAGTGGGAGAGTCAACCACAGCTTAGCCGTTGATCGCAATACATTCGCGTGGGGATACTTTCGAGAAACTCATTCCTAGGGGCATTTGCATGAGAGCGGGAGATATGAGCACCGATCGATGGCTACCTACTAGATGAGGCGACGATCTACAACGAGGGAGATTGACCGAACAGTGTTGCTTCACCATCTCGTCGAGACCGGTCACTAACCCGGTACAATATATTGCTTGTTTTGTAACTAGTTTATTAAGTTCAATGTAGTGTTTTAAGAATAAAAAGTTACTTTTAATGTTAATGTCGTGTGAATAAATGTTCGGTGCAAGTGTCTTAAAATAAACTAAGTGATTGTGAGAAGAAACCAAAATCTATTACGGTTCCAAACAATTAGTCCCTGCATGCACTACTAGAACGCCATCGTGGGCGAGGAAGATGAGCAACGAGCGTTGGTAAATTGAGGTGAGAAGTCTTCCGCTGTTCTCCACTACTACAACAGGTTTAGGTGGGCGTTGGCCAGATTTTGATTTTTCAGATGTAATCCTGGATAGGACCCTGTCATTGAACGTCGCGTGAAAGTGGAACTTAATGAAGGCCTAAGTACTTTTTCGTAGTTTTTAGTTTTCGGATTTGAAAGATCGTCGGTTACAGTGGCCTGCTTACTGAGCAGAAAAACGCTGTCCCAGGTCCTTACATATCAAAGAGATTTATGGTAAAATCGCTTGTTCCGGGTTTGAATCGATACACAAATTTGAGTAACGGTATTATGTGATATGAGGGGCTCGGTGGCCTGAGAGCAACCGTTTTGCTTACTGAGCAGAACATCATGAGTCTAATCTCAGGCCCGGGGCGACCCCAGCGTAGTGGTTAACATCCATTTCTCTCACGCCAAAGTCACGAGTTCAAATCTCACCCCCGGACAAGTCACGAATGACCCAAGAGTGTTAAAGTGACTATAATAAAAAAAAAAAAAAAAAAAAATCTCAGGCCTATCCATATTCAAGATTCGTCAATCGTTTTATTTGTTAATATGACTACATGGTAATAACAGTAACTCGGTGATTAAAAAGGTGCTGGTCTGCCTAGTGGCAAACGTTTTTGCTTACTGAGCAGAAGACCGTGGGTTTAGTCCCAAGCTCCTTCGCGTTATCTGATCGTTAGGACATCAATTCAGCTTATCGTTTACCAAAACGAACCCTGCTGCAAACCCAACCCTCTTATCCAAAATCCCAGTGATTCCTCGTGGAAGTGCAGAGGTGTTCTCGGCTTCCCTGTGTTCGGGCGCGGCCGGCGCTGGTATTGCCTAATTTAAGATCACCAGTTTTTACACATTGAGGATGATTGCTAGTCCCAAGCATCGTCTATTGGTTCTCTGTGTAATTACAGCTGATCTGGCAGTAACAGAGTAGCAACCGTGGGCGGTAAATCAAGCTCAAGCTCAAGCTCAAGCTAAAGTTCAAAACTAAAACGATAAATCAATAAGCATCTGTTTAACCACCAGCCAAGATTAAAAATATACATATATTCACCATGTTTCAAAAAATGTTCCACTAGAGTGTACGCTCAATTTGGCGATACACTGTAGATAGAATGAAGATATGAACAGTTGGATCCCATCGCTGAATGGGAAAGTCGATGGGAAGAGAGTCTCTGAGGAAGAGGTGGAACATTTCTGAACGGATATACGACCGACGAAAATCGACGATTCGATAGGAAATGAAGAGATATCGAAATGTTGTGGTAGATATTACGAGTTTCTCAATTCGCATGAATAGGCTAAGTTCGGTTGCTTGGTGAACGATTTGTGCTAAAGTTTTCCCCCGGATAAACGAACAAAGTTTGGCGAGAGTTATGAGGAAATAACGATTCAATTATGAATTGAATTTCTCCGAATGGGAAGTAACTGTTGCTTGCACGTAGTTGTAGGAATCTGTTCGATTTGCAAATATTTGTATACGTTTCTACCTGACTCGAGGCTGTGATTCTCAAGCCAGAAACAAAATCGATTATCGATAACTTGGGCCTTTTTTATTGGTAACTGATGGGAAACAATACATCAAATTTCCGTTCTCTGCAGGCGTCTCATCTGGCGGTTTTCCATGTATTCTTGCTCCTTGCGTCTAATTTCTTCTTCTTCGGCTTGAATCCTTTCAGACTCGTCCTTTTGCTCTTCTGCTTTCTGTATGAGCTCACGAAGCATATCTAAATGCTGGTCAATTTTATTCGCCAAAAATAATTCAAAATTTGTCGCCAATGACACTTTCACCTTGATTCCAGCAGATTTAGCCAACTGAGCCCAGTGGATTGGCTCTAACAATGGATGTTGCAGCAATTTGATGACCGTTAAGTACGGCTCAAAGGATTTGACTCTTTTCAAAAATGTGTGAACAACGTCTTGAATTTGGGGTTGCTCTTCAAACTGGTCAATCAAGCTCTCGAAGGAAGCTTTGTACTGACTTATTATCCTAGCCACGACGTCTACTGCTACACTAGATAATGGATTTTCTCGCCAAGTTTCCTCCACGTTGTTGTACTCTGCCCCAAAGGTCCACAGATTCTTAAAGCTTTCGAAGCTTTCTCTCAATTCAAATAAGTTGGACAAATCTATAGCTGGAAGTTCAAACAGATCTTGACGCTTGTTCAGAGTCTCCCCATATTGCATTAATTCTTGGACAGTTCTCCACAATTTCTTCACTTCGATCGATACCTCTGCTACTTTAGACACATCATAGACTGTTGTAAATTTTGAAATGTGCACATTCACCTCTTCAACTCGGCTCCCGAATCCGGCTTCATCGCTGACTTGCTGCTTTCGGAATTTGTCCACTTCACCTTCATGAAATTCGTAAACGGAGATCATCTGCTTCATTATTTTCTGTGGGAAGGCCAAAGCGTGCCACTTTTGATAGAAATCTGGATCAGGTAGAGCGTAACGGAAATATTCCAGAATTTCATACTCAAACACTACCGTCTTCATGCGATCCTCCAGTTTCTCCAGTAGTTCAGGAGTAGTCTCCATGAATGCTCGAATTTCATAAATGTGTTCAATTGACGTGGGTTTTTCGCACATTATTCTGATAATCTCGTTGTAATCGAATACAATGTCGGAAGTTTTAACGCGAAGACGTTCGGTGAGCATTTTCAGCAGTGCTGCGATTAACTCACGACGCTTTTGAATGAGTGCTTCACGCAGTGGATGTACGTTAATACAAAACGATCCTATCACTATACTTAACGGTAGGGTACGTTCCAAGCTCTCGCACATCCGTATTTGAAACGAAATCTCCTCCTTGACTTGAAGTGAAGTTTTACTCGATCGAACGGTTCCGATGTACTCCACTAAGTTGGTGAAGAACAGTTCTTTGAATTCCATGAACCGTGCAGCGTAGGCTTTCAGGAGGATGATGGTTTTACGATACAATAGGGCAAGATGTTCTTTTTGCTGTTGAATCACAGGGTCAATCAATCCCATGGATGACAGGTAGAGATCAGGATCAAAAATCAACGATCCAAACAAGGAAGGATCAATCACCTGTATATCGTGGGTTCTAGCTACTGCTTCATCGAACAATGTTTCCAGACATAAAGAAAACTCATCTGGATGCGTGGAATAATAGGGAACGTCATCCCCCATTTCAAGCAACAGATTAAACACGGGTCGCTTTCCGGAATCGAAAGGAGAATCGATCAAATTTCCCTGCCATGTGAAGTTCTCCTCTATTGATAGCGCTAACGAACAAGGGTCACACAAACGGTGACAGTATTCCTCAGTCGATTTTTGCACCATATCACGCAGCGCTGTCTGCATCCTGAACTTGATCTGTTCGATTAACCGATAGAGTTTCATGAATTGATACATTGTCCATTTATCGACAGTGACGTCGAACCACCCACGTCCAGATTCTAAAAGGCTTCCATGGACCTGTGAAAAAAAAAAAACGGTGAATCAGAATATGATAAATCAAATTCTTCACGGTGATAGTCCAAACACTCGGTCTACTTCAAACTAACCTGCATGGTAATATTCTCAATCCATCCGTTCTTCAAATACCTCATCGTCCTCTTGAGTTGAGCTTCGTTCATTGTTCTGAACTCTGCCATCGTCATTGAACTATTCGAATCCAGAGAGAAAAGTGCCATCCTTCTAACTATTTCACATTCATAATGAACTTTTTCGAGAGCTTGAGTCACAGCTGGATGACTATACATGATAATTCTTCTGATCGATGCATGCCGACCACTGAAATCATACATGCCTCGAACATTATCCTTAAAGGAACGGTCAATTTTATGCAGTTTGACCGCAACTGGGTTAATTTTCAGCCATTTATTCTGCTCCAAATACAGATTCAGAGACAGCATAATGTGAACCTTTCGATAAATGCATTTGAATGCATCCAGAGCTTCCTTTCCGGACTTCTGGGAAATACGTTGTTCCGTATTAGCCGATGGATCAAAGAAATCTTCTACATCCACAAGCTGACGAAGGTAATAGAATCGCAATCGATTTTCCGCATAGCTTCTATTATCAAGCGCCACACGAATCCGTTCAACAAAGCAAATGGGATTCTCATAAACGAAACACAAACGAACTCGGGGAACTTCCCAGCAATCACCATTCTCCATAACTGTCCACAGGTAACTACTACGATCGTAATCAGCTACTGTTACCGGGTGCCAAACCCATTCCTCGGAATCTCGTTTTTGAACCAATGCAAAAGCCACAAGATTGTCGATCGACAACCACCTTTCCACTGACATAGGATCGTACTCGAAGTCGTCGAACCATTCCAGCGGAAGAAATGATTTGTTAGAAAGAAGTTGCGGATGAGGTTCAAGGCCATACAATAGTTTATTATTGATATGCTTCTGCCCCAGGATGGTTTCCAGTTCACAAGGATCACTTAGTTGGACTGCCAACTTATGAATGTACTGGAATTTACATGACTTCAACAGATCCTGCAATTAAAGACAATTGTAATTTAGATAAACTTGCAATATTGTTCTGACGTGCTCACCGATTTGTATTTAATTCCAGGTCCATCTGGGGGTTTCAGTGATTTTCTTGGAGAAATAACAATTTCAAATAAGCTTTTCCGATTGTTAACCTGCTGTTGGAAAGAAGCACGCCAATCCAGCTCCGGATAGGACATCTTTCAAAACAATTATCTGCAGAATTGGAGCAGCTTGCTGCGTTTAATCAAATTCGATAAGATCTTCGAAGTCACTATTCTAATACCATAGAGGTAACTCTAAGACTAGTAGGTCCCTAAGAAACGTGCTCAACTTTTTGGTACTTCTCTGGTACTATCTTCGGTCCCAAGCTAATCGATGCACCCCTCGAAACATAGGAACATCCACGAACCCCTCATTTTATCTGTCAAACTTGCATAGCGAATCAAAACAAACATAGTATAGTACTAGAATTTTGACTAGAATGGGGTAAGTTTATCGATTTGCTTGGGACCAATAGGCTAGTCAAGTAGTGAGCCAATTTAAAATCGTTAGTTTCCACCGGTTGCTAATACAGACTAATGCAGCGGACACACTTGGATGACAAACTATGAGCATGAGCATTATTTGTATAATCAATTAGGTGCACATCCAGGGTCACACTTGTGTATAGTTGTTGTATAGTGCTCATAATTATCATACAAATAATGCTCATGCTCATAGTAGGTCATACAAGTGTATTCGCGGCATATATTACATGATATAAGCCATAGTCTGTCCGGGGTATAAACCTATCATAACATATGTCGGTAGTGTTTTAGTGACGATGTTTTATAATGAAAAATATCCAATGCGCTATGTCTGTTTGTCTGTGCTTGTCTGTCGATATTAAAAAAAGATTAAGTAAATTAAAGAACGACAATCTTTCCAACTCTATGATTCGTATGTTTGAAAACTGATATTGCATGCTATGGAACGTCAATACAAAAAAAAACTACAAGGAACAGCCCTATGGGGTTGTACCATAGAGGTAACTCTAAGACCAGAAGGTCCCGAAGAAACGTGCTCAACTTTTTGGCGCAGCTCTGGTACTCTCTTCGGTCCCAAGCTAATCGATGTACCCCTCTAAACACAGGAAAATCCACGAACCCCTCTTTTTATCTGTCAAACTTTTATAGCAAATAAATACAAACTCTTGGGAACTCCATAGAAAAAATCCAATGGCAATCTGAGAATACTTTTATGAAATTTGTGAAGAAAAATGATTTTGGAGTACATTTTCTTGGGAACTAGGGGTATGCTAAATAGAGGATAATGCTAAATAGAGGATAACAATTGAATATGAGAATTACTCTAGTAGAACTTCAAAGGAATTCGGAAAAGAATTCCAGAAGAGTGTGCAAAACATATTTGGAGAAGAAATCTAAGGGATTTGTAAGGAGAACTGCACATTAATTCTTAGGAATCTTTCAATGAGAGTAGAATTACAAGGGAAGGAGTGTATAATTAGAAGGGATTTGAAATAGAATTCTGTAATGAATTTAATGAAAGTTCTGAGAAAATTTCCAAAGGGTTTCTTACTCAGAAGAATTTCAAGGTCATTCCGAGAAAAAATTAGAGATAATTCAATCGGACGATAGTTTCAACGTTTTGAGGAATATTTCATTGGAATTCTGAGAAGTATTCCAAAGATATTCCGGTGATATTTTTTAGAGAATTCAAAGAAGCGTTCGAAGCGAATATTGAGGAGAGTTTCAGAAAACGTACGGAATTTCTATAATAATTCCATGCCTTCGGGAGAATAAAAAATGAACGCTGAGGAGAACTCCAACCATCAGGAAAAATCTCCTGAACTGTTCGGAGGTCTTTAGAACTACTTAAAAGTTCCAAAAAATGTCCCTGAAGTTAATCAAAGTGTCTTGAAGGTCTTTTGTTGTTTGAGAAACTTGTTTTTAATTTCTTTGAACTTCTTTGGACTTTCCTAATGTTCCTCAATTTTTCGAACGGTCATAGATCTTCTCTGACTGAACTGTCGTGAGATGACAATGTGACGCAAACCCATTTAGTGAATTATTCAGAAAACAAATACTTCTGCTTAACCTCGCAATGATTGCGAAAATTATCATACTTTTTACGTGACCTGTTGAATATGATTTTAACAAAATTAAAATTGGAAACGTTGATGTTTAAAAAAGTTTTAATTTTTACTGATTATTCGAAACTGTATGGTATACGTCACATTGCCACTTTGCTCCAAAATCAAAATGTGTGCAAGTGTTAAGTGTTTTTGAATATGGTGAAAACCGAAAATTGAACATGCTGGCGACACTTTCTCATCACACGGCAGTTAAGTTTCCAATCTTTTTTTTCTCCAGAATTCTCCAAAAATACAATACCAATACAATATTTCTCTATTTCTCTCCTTTTTTCACTGTTCCATCCTGAAATTCTAGAAATCTCTCTAAAGTTTTTACTGAATTTAATAAAAATTTCTATAATTCCGTGAAGACTGAGCTTTGTGAAGAACACATTTTTTTAACATCTCTGAAGATCTATGAATCTGGGAATTTCTCTGAAAATTTGGGAACTTCTAAAGCTTCCCGCAATTTTTGTGAAATTCATGGTACTTCCTGGAGCTCTAGAACTTTGGGATCTAACGATCTTGAAGTTTTTCTGAAGATGTCTGGTCTTCTGTGAAAGATTTTAAGGTTTTTCTGGAATGTTTTTACATCCTTGAAATTATGAAACTTTTTTTTTAAGTTCCCTCAATTTTTCTGAAATTCAAACGAAATAATTAATATAGATCTAAGTCTTTTAACAAAGTTCTCATATCGATCACCATGTTTCGTGTGAATGGTATGTGTGAACTTGAGACTTGGCCTTCATAATAACCCCTTCTGTTTCGCAAAATAAAATAAGAATAAAAGATTTTCACTGAAGTTTATAGAACTGTCCATAAATTATCTTTTCTAATTCATATTTATTTCAATAGTCTAGACTTTCCTGGTGTTTTAAATTATCTTGACTGCTCTGAATTTCTCAGTACTTTTATAAGTATCCGCAGTTTTACTGAAGTTAATTGAATTTCGTTTGAATTTTCGAAAAGTTTTCGGAACATTCTAGGATTATCCCATGATTCCACAGAAGTTTTTGTAAGTCTCTGCAAGTTTCCTACAATTAATGGGATTGCTCTAAAGCTACCTGATTGTCATTGACGTACTCAGGACTTCGCTGAATGTCATAATTTTTTTAAATATCTCTGGAATTTCTTGAAGATATAGCATTGTTTAAATTAATGAAACAGCTTTGAAGTTCTCTGGTTGGTTGATGTCTGGCATAATGCGTACCACCGGTACTTCGCGTACTTGAAGGTTATAAAATAGGCCCGTCACGTAAGTGAAAGTGGTCCTTAGCCTCTTGCCCAATAACTCCTATCCCTTCCTCCCTGCGGCGTCGACTGGGGTACGAGTAACCTTAGGGAAGATCGGGTAACCAACCCCGGTGGGAATTTTGGTCGTATGCTGACAGGGAAGGGGGAGCTGCATCCTTTTCGGAGGATGTGGCTTACAAAACCCGGGCGTCTGTTCTCCATGTAAGGGCGGCTCAAACAACGTCTGACTGGCATCCAGCGGCTGAATACGTAATGCTTCTCCCCGAAAGCTATACCCAAGATGTCAGTCCCATCATGCGGATAGGAGACCTTAAGCCAACCTTCTATTGTCTCCGAAACCTTCAAATTGTTACAGAAACCTATAGTGAAAGATTACGAACTGATTTTATGGCAAGAACTTTTAGCGCTAAACAACGGACAAGAATTGGAACATGGAATGTACTGACGCTAGCCCAACAGGGTGAACTGGCACAACTCACCAGTGAGGCCCACCGTATGAAGCTAGAAATCCTGGGACTTAGTGAAGTCCGCTGGCCGAACTTTGGAGAACACAAGCTGCATTCGGGACAGGTACTATGAGCGCATTATGGGACGCCATGGTCTCGGAGATATGAGCGAGAACGGCGAGCTGCTTGCAGAGTTTTGTGGCAACAACGACATGGTGATCGGGGGTTCGCTCTTCCCCAACGCCCGGTGCATAAAGTAACATGGGTCTCCCGTGATGGATATACAGCGAACCAAATCGACCACATCTGCATCAGCCAAAAATGGAGACGGAGCCTTCTTGATGTTCGGAATAAACGCAGCGATGACATCGCGTCTGACCATGATCTCCTGGGCGGCGAGATCCACCTACGCATTGCGCGGGTTCAACGGCGGGAGGAGAGACTCAGGCGGCGGTTCAACACACGCCGACTGGAAGACCCAGCAGCGAAGAAATCTTTCTTCGCGTTGGCGGCGAACCAGCCCCAGGCTGAAAGAATCCCTAATAAAGATAAATCAATCAATCAATCTTTCGTCGAAGAACTCGAGGCTCGCGCAGCTAATATTCCGGAAGGTGGCAGCGTAGAAGAACAGTGGACGAGCATCAAGAATGCCTTTATTGAAACAAGCGAGAACAACCTGGGTGAGCTGCGCACTCAGAGAAAGGAAGTTAAGCGCTCCTGTATACAGGACAAGCGAGCGTGGGAGGACTCCCTGGCTGATGAAGGGGAGAAAGCCGCAGTAACTGGCGATATCCGTCTCCTCTATGATGTTTCATGACGCCTGAGTGGGGCAAGGATGAACCCAAGGATGCCTGTGAAAGACGCGACTGGACAGTTGCTCACCGACCCCACTGACCAGTTGAAACGTTGTTTTGAACACTTTGAACAACTTCTCGAAGTTTCAATGGTCAACTAACCATCAACATCTCGACATGATCCGCCAAGGGTGGGGTCAACACTGAAGCGCCATCATTGCAGGAGATAGAAGCAGCCATTCGAAGTATGAAGTCCAACAAAGCCCCGGGGGTCGATCACATATCAGCAGAGATGCTCAAAGCTGACCCCATGCTATCCTCACACATGTTGCATCAACTATTCGTCAATATCTGGGACACCGCGACTTTTCCGGCCGACTGGATGCAGGGCGTCTTGGTAAAAAGGCCCCAAGAAGGGAGATCCAACTGTATGCGACAACTGGCGAGGCATCATGTTACTGTGTATTGTTCTCAAAGTTCTGTGTCAATCGGATACAGGAAAAGATCGACGTGACTCTCTGACGACAGCAGGCAGGACTCCGTGCTGGAAGATCCTGGAGCAGGTTAATGAGTTCTAAGAGTCCCTGTACTTGGTATTCATTGACTGCAAAAAAGATTTCGACCGACTAAACCACGAAAACTTGTGGGGCGCTCTGAGACGCAAGGGAGTCCCTGTTAAGATCGTCAACCTCATCGAAGCGCAGTACGAGGCTTTCTCATGCAGAGTGTTGCACAACGGAGCTTTATCTGACGCGATTCGGGTAATCGCGGGTGTGAGGCAAGGATGTATATTATCACCGCTACTGTTCCTCATCGTAATCGACGAGATCATGGTTGGAGCCGTTGGCCGTGTACCGAACCGTGGGTTGCTGTGGCAGCCTATTACCATGGAGCATCTCAACGACTTCGATTTGGCTGATGATGTTGCGTTATTAGCACAACGGCGCTCTGACATGCAGAGTAAGCTCGACGACCTTGTGGAACGCTCCTCTGAAGCAGGTCTAACCATCAACGTCAACAAGACCAAATCGTTGGATGTCAACACGGAAAACCGTTCCAATTTCACGGTAACTGGGCAGGCAGTGGAGAAAGTCGAAAGCTTCCAATATCTTGGCAGCCAGATAGCGTCGGACGGCGGCACCAAGAGCGACATAGGTGCACGGATTAAGAAGGCGAGGGCTGCTTTTGCCAGTTTGCGAAATGTATGGAGAGCGAATCAGATCAGTCGACGCACCAATATCTAAATTTTTAACTCGAACGTGAAGTCTGTGTTGTTATACGACAGATAAAGTGCGGTACATAATTCGTGCCTGGTGGCTCCACATTTGGATCTCAAATTCCGAGCTTCATCGTTTGTGCCATCAGAAGCCGATAGAGACAGAAATTCGTGAACAGAAGTGGAGGTGGGTCGGCCACACACTACGACGGCGCGGAATCGAAATCTGCAAGCAAGCACTGGACTGGAATCCAGCAGGACATCACAGCAGAGGCAGACTCAGAGGCTCGTGGCGCGGAGCCTAAGGGTTGATGCATATGTTATGTCACACTCTAAGGGGTATAGGAAAAACGTCACGATGGGGGGGCAATGGTAATTTTTTGCTCGATTTAGCGTGACATTAATGCATGGGCCCTAAACAGTGAAATTAAGAACGTTGACAGAAATTTGACTTGAGCACAGGTCAAGGTCAAAGCTAGTAATAGCCCAGGATGGATATCTTTCACAAAAGCCCTTTGCTGACGATTCAAGAATTTCCCTGAATCACTTGAAACTTCTGAATGCTTTCTGCAATTTATTTGAAATTATTTGAACTGTCGTTTGGTTCTCAGCCAAACAAGCCATGCGTTTTTAACTCATAATTGAGTCGAATTCTATTTAAATTGCATAAACTGGGTTTACTTAGTGAATGTGTAATATTTTCCTGGATTTTCCTCAACATTGGGTCGAACATTAGGAAAATCAATTAATATTTTACTCAGCTACCGAGTGCACTAATAATGTCAACAGATATCAATAGAAGCATACAATTTCAATTTGGATAAAGCATAATGGCTTTCAGCGCTAGTTGGTCACCGCTAGTTAGTTACAAAAGAAAACTGCTGAATGACATGGCATGTCAGTGACAGCATCACCCTAAAATGTAGGTTACCGTAATGGTACCTCTGGCTTAGCTTGATTTTGTGCGGTCTAGAAACGCAATCAAATTGGCCACCTGTAATGGAAGTTGTCACTCCTTTCCGTCTTTTGCAAGAGCCAACTGATCGTAAGGATGAAGCACTGCAGCTACAGTGTTGTGCTTGCTGGTTATCTGCTAGAGCTCGTGAAGCTAGTCATGAAGTTAGTTTGCGGTAAACCCACAATAGTATTCCATTCTGATTGCGATTCGCATTTTAATGAACACCTGTCCATCCTTATGATGATGATTAGAATAGACAGTGTGCCTTCGAAACTAGATTTGACAAGCAAATGATTGGTACAATCTTCTGGAAATTGTATCTATTTAGGATCGATAATTGGCACTTGAATATTTTATTACATTTTCGGGATATGTCACCGTTCTAGCATAAATTATTCCACTCTAAAACATATTCAAAGATGTGGATCTGGATGTGACCATCAGACATCAGCAATGACTATCAATTGTCTCGCTATTGACAGCACCAAAAATAAAGCAAAATGTGTCGAATGGTAGAGCACATTTATTTTACCATCCTTATCCACCAGCAAAAAGGATAACATGTGTGCCACAACACTGGATGCTGACAGTGAGTAGTAGTAGCTAGTTCATAGAGCAAACAAAACCCATGATAGTGAGCATCGGAAATGGAAACACATCACGGTTATCGCCATTTGAGACGGGGGTTAAAAATGGGAAAACAGATACGTAGTAATGTTTGGGGCGTTTCTGGCAAAAGGCGACGGTGGTTATGACCTGTAGCTAGTCCTGGTAGATAAAGCACGTAAAATGTAGTTATATTTTTTGTCGTTCATTCAGCGTTTTTTGTCAACAAGTAGCAGCTATTTGTAGGATAAATAGAGTAGCAATGTTTGACGGTGGGGCGATGTGATATATTCCATGAAAGAGTTGATTTCTAAATCAGGGTTCGAAAATTTCCAGCTACGTTATAAAATGTATCCATTGGTTTATAAATTCAGATAAACTGCCAGCAAATATTCTGAATAAACTGATAATTTCATAAAAAATAAACCAAATGTGTAATCCATGCTGGACATTTTCTCAACAGTTTTTGGATATTGGGTATGATGTTTCTCTAAATTTATCATGTCTCAGAAGAAGCTTTAAATTTGTTTTCCTACTAGGGGCTCTAAAAAATATTTCAAACCATGTTATCTCGAAATTTTACCTCCAGATCTGAACAGTTTAAGTCCTAAGATCTTCATTTTTATTTCCCAATCCTGCATATTGTTTTGAAGATCCCAGAGCCTTGGAAATTTTCCATGGTGCAGTGCAATAACTTTCATAAGGTTTGAGGTTCAACACTGATATTTAATTATTTAACTTTCAAAAATTTTTCAGTCTTCGGACTTAATAAAAGTTTTCTTAATTTCAAGCTTGCCGCTTATATAAATCATTTTTCTTGAAGCATTTTTTTTTTTAATTTTGAAAAATATTCGGATAATAAGTTACGAAGGGAGATATTTGAATCTAAATTCTTGCAAAAAATTGTTGGATTTTAGCATCATTGCGACCGCGCTGAATTTGATGGCCTGTGCCTGTGGATGTGGAGTCAAATTTGAATTGTTGCCATCGTTTATTTACATATATAGTGGTCATCTGTGACTTACGAGTTATTCAACATATGAATGAATCAGTAGGTAAGGGGCTGTTCATAAGCAACACTCTAGGGGAGGGTGTCAATGATCCATATAAATAACCAAACATTTGTATGAGCGATTGTCTACGAGAGGGGAGGGAAGGGGTCTGCTACCTATCAAAAATAGTCAGAGCTAAAGAACAGCCCCTAAGTTTTGAGTTTTGATTACTTGTTTAATATGTTCTAAAAACAAATTAATTCAAAATCATATTTCCACCCTATAGCCAACTAAGAGTAATGCTTGAAAGTCAGCACAAAAGAATCGGTTTCTCCTCAGCTCCTTTTGTTCGAGTAACAATCGGCTGGGAAACAGCAGCAAAATGTTTACTTTCTCCAAAATCACGCCCCAACAGCACTATCGTTTTAACAATTCAGTATATTTCATTGACCACTCACCCAGCTGTTGGCCTTGTTGGCTAGGACCGAAAAATACCTCGTACTGCAGATTGGATTTTTATTATTTTATTTCAAAAGTATAACAATAACTTTCTGCTAATTATGTTCCTAATTCAAAAGCTACGCTACATTGAACATTCCTTGTGCTGGGTCCGTGCAAACTGTGCATTGAAAGCGCTGAAGTAACTTCGGCTATTATACCCGGTACAGGCGAATGTACTTGTGTAGACCTCAACCTTCTTAATTTGATTTTATCCATCAGAAGTGTTCGGATAGAAGGAAAGCCGGCAGCTAAATTCTATCCTATTCAACTCGTTACGGGAAGGTGTTCTCCAGGAAAAGCAGAACCATGGACGTGCAAATTGCATGGAATCCTTTTATATGTAGAACTACGTTCGTGTCCGTAGGTTTTCTCCTACAGTATCGTGCTCCGATGTGTGAGTTGAATGTGCACTGAAAGTCCTTTTTCAATGATTCATCTTTTACATTAGCTGCTTAGTCGATTGACGGAATATTTTTCCATACAGTAGTGAAGCAAACTAGCATCGAGTTTAATCTTCACATTTGTATTACTTTTGGAAGGCGACATTAGAGCCAGTGAAAACGGTGATGAGTCATTAGGTCTAATTCCTTTAGGCTAAGTGCTATTAGGCCGAATGCCATCAGGCCGAATGCCATCAGGTCGAATGCCATTAGACAGAATGGGTCACTACACGCAAAACAAATTTCTCTCACATCCAATGGAAGGTTGGATTTATTACATCCTCTGCATATGTTTCACACCACAACAGTAAAGATAGTTCTTGCAATGGACTGCACCGTACAAGCAGGTTTTTCCAGAATGCATATTTTTGAAGAAAAACCTTCACGAGATGATTTTCTAGACGCAATACATTTGGGGAAACAAACGTTGTTATTAAAATTATTCTCACAACCTTACATTTCCAGGTTGGGTGTAGGCCGAATGGACATGAATGGATGACATTTAAATAATTGTTTCCATTTCATCATCTGGTATCTGTACTGTTCCGGGTTAAGAAATTAATGAGTAGCAAAACGAAGACAACTTGATTAGATGTATGTTGGATGTCAACACTTATTGCTTGGATATACTTTGAAAGAACCGCTTATTTTTCAAAGAAAGAAAAATCTTCTATGAAAAATCTTCAACTCGTAATGTTTTCAAAAGAAATCATGTCACCTTAAAAGATCTGCACATATTTGAATGAATGAGAAATCAGCTGTGAAAAATTGTAGGCTAAACATTACTCAGCTTAAATTGTTTTCATATGCAAGGTATCGAATTTGTGTTCCATGTTTTTAAAATTGGAATCTTAACTTTCAACGGATATCTTACAATTAGAATCATGTACTCGATCATTTTTTTCCTTGAAATCAGATCTATAAGGTTTTATTTTCAATACATAGAATGATGAGATAGAGCCAAACGCAGCGGGTTCGATTCCCGGTTCGGTCAAAGAAACCTATCAGGTTGGACATTTTCTAGAGTACCATTTAACTTGTCACACAATATACAAATTCATGCATTGGTTGGCATGGACAGTTCTCAATTAATAACTGTGGAAAGGCACTAAGTTGAGAGCCGACAAAACGCTCACTTCAGATACATAGAAAGCCTAGAATAATAATAATAATAATAATATTAATAATAATAATAATAATGATAATAATAATAATAATAATATACGTTAGGCATAAAGTCATTAGGCATAACATACC
Organism: Ochlerotatus camptorhynchus; assembly: GCF_037179485.1. Classification (NCBI taxonomy): domain Eukaryota; kingdom Metazoa; phylum Arthropoda; class Insecta; order Diptera; family Culicidae; genus Ochlerotatus; species Ochlerotatus camptorhynchus. Next base: position 82,539 of record NW_027040666.1, read on the forward strand.
TTGCTGCTGTGCAACTCTAGAAACCTGTTTCGAGCATGGTAAACAATACTTAAATTAGGCTGAGCGTTGAATAAAAGAGGATACAAGTTATACAAACATAGTTTATTTAATAAGCACAGTCAGTTGACAGCTAAGCCCCGTGCGTGAAAGACGTGTTTCTTTTATCCGTCTCGTTATCAGGTTACAAGCTAATGAGTTTTCTATCAGATGGGTGCTAAACGTGAGAACACCTTGGTAGTAGACTTTAGGGTGCTGCCGAAGCGACCAGATGCATCTGCCGTACAGAAATTCATGTACGGTGAGTTGAAACTGGACATAGCGGATGCCTTAAACATCCAGTTTCACAATGTTAGAAACTGTGTCTACGTCGAGATGGTAGATGCAGCAACAGCCAAGCGCTACTTTGCATCACACCATCTACAACACACTATGCAGTGCGAGGAAAAAGCTTACAAAATTCCCGTGTTCGTGGAAGACGAAGCCGTTAACGTGAGAATCCATGATCTCCCTCCGAAAACACCTAACACGGTGATTATAGAAAGTATGCGACCATACGGTACTATTCTTTCCATCAGCAGAGAAATGTGGAAGAATTATTTTCCCGGCATCTACAATGGAGTACGTGTAGTACGGATGAAACTCAAACAACTCATCCCTTCCTATCTGACGATCGATGGTGAGACAACATTGATTACATATCGCAATCAAGCAAAAACCTGTAGGTTCTGTGGACAAAAGGCTCATCCCCGACAAAAGTGTAATAGCTCTACATCACGCATTACTGTCAATGACCCTACAGACGCAGGAAAGGTCACAAACGATGAAAACAGCGAACAAACATTACTCGATACCAATCAAACCCAATCTACAATAGGCGAAACCAGCAAAAACACCCAGCACCAACACTCCGATGGAAACAATAGCGCACAAGAATCGACGGATAGTGAATCGGATGAATTTCTAACCGTCACCAACAAACGAAGGCTGTCAACGAAACAAAAACACAACAATGCGAAACGATATGTTACGAACCAGGGTTGCCAGAATGATGAATCAGCAGGAAATGAAAATTCGATGAAAGAAAAAGAAGACGAATTGTCAGTTCCGGACTCACCAGTCAAGACGAGGAGCAAAAATAAGCAGCTAGGAAGAAAGTGAAAAAAAAAATGACTTTGAATTAACTGTATTTTCATATATTATTTTTCAGAGACGAACCAGCCTACGGCTGAAAGTCTCTTTAATAAAGAAAAAAAAAAAAAAAAAATAAATAAATAAGCACAGTTTGGAATCAAGTATTTATCATATCATAAGTGACGTAGCTACTTATTTACTTAGATCCAAGATTAGTAGCGATAGCGGTTAAGTAATCTGGCAATAAAAACTCAGCATAGTTTTGAACTATATCTTGAATTTAATCGCGTCTAGAAATAAAAATCACATATTTGTTGTAATACATTCTTATACACATATTGCAATTGTCAAAGAAGAAAAGGTCTTCCTGAAAGAACAGCTCATGAAATAAAGAATGGTAAATTCTGTGATTTTTAATTCAATAACAAAAAAAAAAACAGCTGAGGTTGAATAAAAGATGAGTTTTCATGAGTCCTAAAACTTAAGGCTCAGTGTTCACTCGGCTGTCGACAAAAGCAGGCCACTCTCGATGCGTGCTACGCGATCGTCTGTTTACTCGGCAGCAACCATTGTGTGGTCCTCCTCATTGTTCTTCATCAGCAGTTCTTTCGGTCGATGCGTCGTCGACTTTGGAAAGCAACCGTTTCGTGATGATTGTGTGAGTGCTGACCACGTTTTGCGTCCATTACTGCAATGGACGCGCTCTGACCCTCGTTGGCGTACAACAATTTGCCATACAATGAAACTACTGGAAGCGGCTCCAGTTCTGATGGAGGAGGCTTTTTGGATAGCGGAAGATAAAGTGTTTATTGTGTTGTACCTTTTGACTATAGCTTTAAGATGTATTGTATAGTGACCATGAATCCTCGGCTCTGTTAAGTTAATTCGGTTGAGCCTTATCAAATAAATTAATATACAAAAAAAAAAAAAAAACTTAAGGCTCTTTCATTATTCCCACCGATGTCATCAATCAATAGTAGGTCCCCGTTATCATCATTCTGGCATTCATCGGGTAGATTATACATAACGTCCATTATGCCTAACGTCCTTTATGCCTAACGTCCATTATGCCTATCGTACATTATGCCTAACGTCCTTACGCCTAACGACCGTATGCCTAACGTCGTGTACCCACATCGGACAGAGATCTGAAAAAATATTGTATGGTCCAGATGGGCAAATTTAGCAGGAATGAATTATTTGTGCCTAAATCATAAGTTTTAGGTATGAAGTGTCTTCGGAAAAGTTTCCCATTTATTTTGGTCAATTATTTTATGTGCAAGACGAGATCCTAATATAAACTTTTTAGTTATTCGAGATAAACCAGCGTAATGTCCGACAAAGTTGTAGAACAAGTTATTTGAATCAACTTTGCTTAAAAAAGCAGTTTTCTATCTCTAATGGTTCATGATTTATGCTTATTAAAATAACGGGCCCATAAATGATTTCTAGATAAACATATATATTAGACAATATTCCTAAGCAACTTAGTTGCTATCTAACTTTGTTGAAAAGTTATAAAAGATTTTCACTGAAAAATAATAATTTTCAAAATAGATTTTTTTTTTCATGACCTGCTCCCCCCCCCACTGCGTCCTAGCAAGAAGTACGGTCGACTTAGTTCGCGCTCCGCTATTTTGGAAGTTTTCTCGATATTCACTTGATTTAAATTATCAGTTTTTCTCGCTTAGTGTTTCCTGACATAGTTCCCAGTTAAACAATTAACTAAAAGTGAGTTTTTTTCTGAGAAGAAAGTGTGTTTTCGGCATCATCGCAAGGAAAATTGTTTTGGCGATTGCCAATTCGCCAACCATTTTGCGCACCATCGGTGCACACGGATCATCGTCATCGAGTGTCAGCATCTGCCTCCGCATTTACACCGCTCATCTATCATCGTGTGTTCAGCTGAGTGCCGACCCTCATACAAGCACACACCAACGAAGACCGCCCGCACACGCTGATCGAAGATCATCCACGCTGCGCGTCGCTCCGCTGCTGCTGTTTAAACGCTCGGTGGTAGTAGTATAGGAGTATCAGATAAGTTTTTGTTCTTGTTTCTCTCTTTCGCCCATCTGTTAAATTTTAAGTTTGTGTTCTGTGTTTGTAGTTTTTTTTTGTGTATTGTGTCCGAGTGATTATCGTTTCAGTGGTAGAGCGTTTTTCGCTCCCACTAGTACGGCAAAATGGACATTTTGTCGCAAGACGAAATGGACGTTTTGTCGGAAGATGACACCACTTTGCCACGCGATGGCAAGAAGGGTCGAAAACGTACGATGATGTCATCCCTGGTTCATCGTCTCAGTCTGGCAAGGGACAGGCTCAGATAAACCCCCGATCGCGAGCCTATCCAGATGACTCGACTGGCCCATGGGTTGTCTACTTTCAGCCCAGAAACAAACCTTTGAACGTAATGCAAATTACGAATGATCTGACGAAGCGATACTCGGCCGTGACTGAAATCACGAAGGTTAGGCACAATAAACTTCGTGTCTCCGTCTCTAACCTGAAGCAGGCTAACGAGATTGCTGCCTCCCAGCTCTTCACGCTCGAGTATAGAGTTTACATCCCAGCTCGTGATGTGGAGATCGAAGGTGTGGTCACCGAAGCGAGTCTGACCCCCGAGATCTTGGAGAAGCAGGCGGTTGGCCGTTTCAAGAACCGTTTGCTTCCCCCGGTGAAGATACTGGATGTCCAAAAACTGGGCTCAGTATCTGTCAGCGAGGGTAAAAAGAGTTTTACCCCCACAGACTCGTTCCGTGTGACCTTTTCTGGTTCAGCCCTTCCTCACTACATCGAGCTGGGAAAACTTCGACTACCTGTGCGCTTGTTCGTTCCCCGGGTCATGAACTGCCAAAACTGTAAGAAGTTGGGACATACGGCGTCCCACTGTGGCAGCAAGGCACGCTGTTCCAAATGCGGGGAGAAGCACGAGGATGGCGCCTGCACAGTCACTGCACCAAAATGCGTGTACTGTAAGGGAACTCCTCATGGTATCTCGTCATGCCCGGTGTACAAACAACGCGGGGAGAAATTACAACGCTCACTTAAGGAACGTTCCCGGCAGTCTTTTGCAGAAATGCTTAAGACGGCCACGCCATCGACCAACGACAAAAATCCCTTTTCTCTTTTGTCAGACGACGAGACTGACTCTGACTTGGCTGAGGAGGGAACTTCTTTCCTTTTTTCAGCACGGAAACGAAAACGCATCCGTTCGCGGAAAGTTGAAAATGAAGAACCTCAAATCAGCTTGCCCAAATCAAGGAGTGGTGGAAAAAAGGAAGTTTCTACTCCTCCTGGATTCAGAAGAACTGACTATACCCAGGATTTTCCACCTCTCCCGGGGACATCCAAAACCCCTGATGTCCCATTTTTAAGAACAGAAGCCCCTTCTTCATCTGGGTTGTTCTCATTTGATAAAATTGTGGACGATATCCTCAAGTACCTGAATATTTCTGATCCTCTGAAAAGCATTGTTCTGGCAATGCTTCCTACTGTGAAGACCCTCTTAAAGCAATTGACATTGAAGTGGCCCCTCATTGCAGCAATCATTTCCTTCGATGGATAATTTTCCAAACGAGGTCGGGGATTTGATCACTATTCTACAGTGGAATTGTCGAAGTCTTATTCCTAAATTAGACTCTTTTAAGTTTTTAGTTCACAATAATGATTGTGATGCATTTGCTCTTTATGAAACTTGGCTCTCTCCAGATATTGATCTTCCTTTTTATGATTTTAACATTATTCGACTGGATCGTGAGGATTCGCGTGGAGGAGGGGTACTTTTGGGGATCAAAAAGTGCCATTCCTTCTATAGAGTGAATCTTCCACAATTTCCAGGTATTGAAGTTATCGCATGTCAGGCTATTTTTAAAGGTAAGAGCCTTTGTATTGCTTCTGTTTATATTCCTCCTAGAGCCGTTGTTAATCGAAAACAACTTTCAGATATATGTTCGGTACTTCCTGCTCCACGGTTGATCATGGGAGATTTCAATTCCCACGGTACAGGCTGGGGGGAACTGTATGATGACAACCGTTCTACTTTTATATATGACCTCTGTGATAACTTCAATATGACAATTCTTAACAATGGAGAAGTAACACGTTTGGCTGGACCATCTTCGAATGGAAGTAAATTAGACCTCACACTTTGCTCTAACTCATTATCGTTGGATTGCACGTGGAATGTGATCCAGGATCCCCACGGTAGTGATCACTTGCCGATCAAAATTTCGATTGCCAGTGGGTTCAATCCGTCGGAATCCGTTAACGTCGCGTACGACCTCACCCGTAATATCGATTGGACAACGTTCAAGACCGCGATAGAGGAAGCCGTGTCGTCGGTAGAAGGGCTTCCACCGTTGGAGGAATATAACTTCCTCTCCAATCTGATCTTGGACAGCGCGCTTCGAGCTCAAACTCGGTCGGTTCCTGGAACGTCTTTGCGTAGGAAACCTCCTTCCCCTTGGTGGGACCACCAATGCACAGAGGTTTATCGTAAAAAGTCCGACGCGTTTAAGCTTTTCCGGAAACGTGGAACACCCGTGTATTTCGAAGCGTACTCGACTCTTGAACGCGAACTCAAAAGCCTCATCAAAGCCAAGAAACGCGGATACTGGCGGCAATTCGTGGACGGATTATCGCGCGAAACGTCGATGAATACGCTGTGGAATGCGGCGCGAAGGATGCGTAACCGGTCTTCAAACAACGAGAGCGATGAGTACTCAGATCGTTGGATTCTTAAGTTCGCACGAAAAGTATGTCCTGATTCCGTGCCGGCACGGATGATTCCTCGCGAAACGACGAATTCGGTAGACGAGATCAGCCAGCCTTTTTCAATGCTGGAGCTCTCACTCGCGCTCCTTTCGTGTGGCAATTCGGCTCCGGGGGCTGATAGAATCAAGTTCAACTTGTTGAAGAACCTCCCAGACGTCGCTAAGAGGCGCATGTTGAACTTGTTTTGTCAGTTCCTAGAGCTCAATATTGTTCCGGATGATTGGAGGCAAGTGAGAGTTATAGCCATTAAAAAGCCTGGAAAACCGGCTTCAGATCATAACTCGTATCGTCCCATCGCGATGTTATCGTGCATTCGAAAATTGTTGGAGAAAATGATCCTTTTTCGCTTGGACAAATGGGCTGAGACGAACCACCTACTCTCAGATACTCAATTTGGTTTCCGTAGGGGCAAGGGAACGAACGACTGTCTCGCGTTGCTTTCCACTGAAATTCAGTTGGCTTTTGCTAAAAAAGAGCAAATGGCTTCTGTGTTCTTGGATATTAAGGGGGCTTTTGATTCAGTATCGGTTGAGGTCCTTTCAGACAAACTCCACGCATGTGGCCTTTCTCCATTAATTAATAACTTTTTGTACAATTTGCTGTCAGAGAAACATATGAGCTTTTCTCATGGAAACTCTACAGCTTCTCGATTTAGTTACATGGGCCTCCCCCAGGGCTCATGTTTAAGCCCCCTTTTGTATAATTTCTACGTCAGAGAAATTGACAATTGTCTAAGTGACAACTGCACGCTGAGACAACTTGCAGATGACGGAGTTGTGTCTATGACAGGGCCCAGAGAGGCCAACCTGCAAGGACCCTTACAGGATACCTTAGACAATTTGTCTACTTGGGCTATTCAGCTAGGTATCGAATTCTCCACGGAGAAAACTGAGTTGGTCGTTTTTTCTAGGAAGCATAGCCCAGCACAACCGAAGCTTCAACTTTTGGGTAGGCCGATCACTCATTCCATGTCTTTCAAATATCTTGGGGTCTGGTTCGATTCCAAATGCACCTGGAGATCCCACATTGAGTATCTGAGACGAAAATGCCAACAAAGGATCAATTTTCTTCGAACAATTACCGGAACGTGGTGGGGAGCCCATCCACAAGATCTTCTGACGTTGTACCGGACAACGATTTTATCGGTTTTAGAGTACGGTAGTTTTTGCTTCCAGTCGGCGGCTAAAACGCACATCATTAAACTGGAACGGATCCAGTATCGCTGTCTTCGTATCGCGTTAGGATGCATGCACTCGACTCATACGATGAGTCTCGAAGTGTTAGCGGGCATGTTGCCACTATCTGATCGGTTTTCGGAATTATCCCTCAGGCTCCTCACCCGTTGTGAAATTATGAACCCACTGGTGATTGCAAACTTTGAGAAGCTTCTTGAGCTAAACCCCCAAACATGTTTTATGACATTGTACTACGTGTACATAACACAGGATGTCAGCCCTTCACAGCATAATCCTCATCGTGTATGCTTCTCTGACTTCGGCAATTCAGTTAGTTTTGATTTATCTATGACGTGGGAGATTCGTGGGATCCCAGAACATCATCGTTCCATGATTGTTCCGTCAATTTACGCTGCAAAGTTTGGCCAAGTTGATTCTGCAAGATCGTTCTTCACAGATGGATCATTAATAGAGTCGTCCGCTGGTTTTGGTATTTTTAACGAATTCCATAGCGCCTCTCGAATGCTTCAAGCTCCTTGTTCCGTATATGTTGCTGAACTGGCGGCAATACACTATACGCTAGAAACGATCGCCTCACTTGCACCAGATCACTATTTTATTTTTACGGATAGTCTCAGTTCTGTCGAGGCTATTCGATCCATGAGGCCGGTAAAGCACTCCTCGTATTTTCTCATGAAAATACGAGAGCTTTTAAGTGCTTTATCTTTAAGATCTTTTGTCATCACCTTTGCATGGGTCCCATCTCATTGCTCGATTCCGGGCAATGAGATGGCGGACTCACTTGCTAAGGTGGGCGCTATGGAAGGCGATATTTACGATCGACAAATCGCCTACAACGAATTTTTCTTCATTTATCGTCAACAGTCACTCGTCAGCTGGCAGAATAAGTGGAGTGAAGGGAGTTTGGGACGATGGCTATATTCGATCATCCCTAAGGTGTCGAAGAGTCCTTGGTTCAAGGGGTTGGATGTGGGTCGAGACTTCATTCGTATGATGTCTCGCCTCATGTCCAATCACTATTCGTTAAACGCTCACTTGTTCCGTGTTGGGCTGGGAGACAGCAATCTCTGTGAATGTGGACAAGGTTACCAAGACGCCGATCACATCCTTTGGTCTTGTGCTGAGCATCGTGGAGTCAGATCTGAGCTGTGCGATTCCCTTCGGGCTCGAGGTAGACAACCTAATGTTCCAGTTCGGGATATTTTGGCTAGACGTGATCTGGAGTTTATGAAACTCATATATGTTTACTTTAAGAATACTAACCTTAGATTGTAAGTTTGATTAACCTTGTGTTTAGTTTGTGTATTGTGGGTGTAGTTTTTTTTTTTAATGTTTGTTTTCAAGATGAATAGAAATTAGTTCATGTTTTAGGATTAATTAAATATTTGTATCGAAAACCACATTTCAAACCTCCCTCTCCCTTTTCCCATCCAAAAAAATTGTAAATCTCCACTAACCTCGAGACAACCGCGAGTATCCGGTCCAGCTCCTTTAACTTATATATAATATAAGACATCAATAATGTATAACGAAAATGATAACTCGGCTCTGTAAAGTTTATTCGATTGAGCCTGTACAAATAAAGTAATTAATAAAAAAAAAAATAGATTTTTTTTGCTATAAGTTACATTTGACAGATCATGATTTTATTTTATGAAGTTATTCAAAACTTACCAAAAGAGATAGCTTTGGCAAAAATATGCGCTATAAAATTATGAAACAGTGTCTAGAACATATTTTTTTTTTACCAGAAATCAATGTGTAAAAAGTTTTTTTGGTATAACTCATGTTTACATATTATAAACATCGCGTACTATTAGGGATAGACAATTGCTTCCTACAGCAAAGCTGACTCAAATGAGTTGTTCTGCAACTTTGTCGAGCATTGTGATGCTGAGTGCTGGGAAAGTATCAGAAAATCAAGTCTCATTAATGCCCAAGATCGATAGAGCTGAGTGGACTCGAGAGAGCCGTACCGATCGGTTGTGTTTTCGGCTAGCTCCGGGTCTAATGCGTGATAATTGAATTTCATTAGATTTTCGAATTTTATTTATTTTGAGTGAGTTTTAAGTTGATCGGTTGTTTTTGTAAAGCTGTGATCGAGCTTTACTAGGTACAAACCCCGTGTCAATAGTTTAATCTAATGCAATTAAAAATTCGTAAACGCTTTGTTCTTGAATTGCTGCTGCAATTGTGCTTTATTTGCTGCTCTCACATTCCCTTTTGTTTCCTGGATCCCCGGATCGCTTGTGATGTATTGATCGGTGATGGCGGTGTGAGGTGGTATTGTTTTTTATTACGTAGGACTACGTCTGTGATTTCTACAAGGGGGTACACTTTGTGAAAACCGAAAATGGAACACGTAACAAAATTATGAAAGATTTTGAACGCTAATAACTCAACTGCCCTTGGACCAATTTCAATAGTTTTATCACCAATCGATCAGATATATTTCTACGCATCTGTCAAATTTAAGACGTTATCATTTTTCAAAATGTCTCAATTTAAAATTCACGAATGTGCAACTGTTGCTTTGAGCACCGATTGCCTGTGAAAAGCGATTTCCCTAACACACATTTCAAAGTTGAATTCCATCCGGTTTCACCAAACGGTGTTTATTCAATCACAGCGTGGTGAGTGGTGGTGTTCTCCAGTATACAACGAAGGGCTGTCTGGAAGCAACGAGTTTCAGCCCACATGAGCATCCAAAGAAAGAAGAAGAAGCCGCACCGCTATTGATCGGAATCAGTAGCTATGTCAAGCGCGTCATACTAAAGAGTATAAACAGAGAGAACCCCGCTCAAATGCCTATTCCTACACAAAATACAAGCTGCAGTTAACAAATAAGATTTATTATATAAGACCACGTAGTTCTACGTCACCATTGCGAACAAACCCCATAGGGCTGTCCCTTGTAGTTTTTTCCTCTAAGTAAGTATGGTGTGTGGTTAAAAATTAGCTAGCCGAGAAAAAAAAAAGAAATTATGTGGAACAAAAATTTACTCTGCCTAATTGTCGTGCAGCTTTAGATTTGGTTTGATAAAAATATGAATGGAAACTTCGGGAGTGCGCTCTCGGACAGTATGTGCAAGGGATACATATATTGATTTTCATCATTACTTTCGATTGCTTCCCGGTGCAGTGTAATAGGTTTGCAAGGTTGGATATGTGTGATGTCGCGATCGCCGTCGAACGTGCCAGTTTGGCACTCCGTCGATTAGATTTTGATGTGTAGTAGATGTGTGCTAAAGGGTGATACGGTCAAAATTTGGTCAAGGGAAAACGCGTGTAAATCGGTGAAATCGTTTATTTAAAAAATCAAATTAAATTTCTTTTTCAAGTTCAATTAGTATAAAATTCAGGAAAAATATTCAGTTAGGCTTCCGCTTTTCCAAATCTGAATTGCCGGGCCTTACGCTTGACCCCTGCCATCAGATTTTGTACAGCCACCTTGTCCACCTTCTTCGCCGCAGAAAGCCAGTTTGCCTTGAACTGCTGCTCGCCCTTAGCAGTTTTTTTGGTCTTCTTTAGGTTCCGCTTGACAATAGCCCAGTATTTCTCAATTGGGCGGAGCTCTGGCGTGTTGGGAGGGTTCTTGTCCTTGGGAACCACCTGCACGTTGTTGGCGGCGTACCACTCCATGGCCTTTTTACCGTAATGGCAAGATGCCAAATCCGGCCAAAACAGTACGGAACAACCGTGTTTCTTCAGGAAAGGCAGCATACGTTTATTCAAACACTCTTTCACGTAAATTTCTTGGTTGACAGTCCCGGAAGCTATGAAAATGCTGCTTTTCAAGCCACAGGTACAGATGGCTTGCCAAACCAGATATTTCTTTGCGAACTTTGACAGTTTCATGTGCTTGAAAACATCTGCTACCTTTCCCCTTCCTTTTGCCGTATAAAACTCCTGTCCCGGAAGCTGCTTGTAGTCGGCTTTGACGTAGGTTTCGTCGTCCATTACCACGCAGTCAAACTTCGTCAGCATCGTCGTGTACAGCCTCCGGGATCGTGCTTTGGCCGTCGTATTTTGTTTATCATCGCGATTTGGAGTCACTACCTTCTTGTAAGTCGATAGTCCGGCTTGTTTTTTGGCTCGATGCACGGTTGTAGACGATACACCCAGCTTATTTGCGGCATCTCGGAGAGAGAGGTTAGGGTTTCGCTTGAAACTACCGGCAACTCTCTTTGTCGTCTCAGCGGCTTCCGGTTTTCGATTTCCCCCCGATCCAGACTTCCTGGCTGTCGACAAACGTTCCCCAAACACTTTAATTACATTTGTAACGGTTGATTTGGCAACTTTTAGCGATTTTGCCAACTTTGCGTGCGAGTAGCTCGGATTTTCGCGATGCGCGAGCAAAATTTTGATACGCTGCTCTTCTTGCTTGGACGGCATTTTGACAACTGAAGAGTGAATTCCAAAATCAAAATAGGAGCAACATTCTACACACACACACCTTCAAAATGAGGGGTGTTCAGGTTTTTTAAATGCAAAATTGAAAGAAATACGTCAAGTTGATATTGACCAAATTTTGACCGTATCACCCTTTAGTTTCATGTTTTTGTATATGTTTCAGCCGCGTGTGATCTGCGTGCTACGCTTAAACTGTATTATGGTTTATTTTGAAGTTTGTAATTTTTTATTGTATTATATGAGGTACAATATAGCTTTTGAACGTGTGAGCAATCTGTCGGATAGATGTGGAATACAAAAGTTTTTGAGAAAATATATTAAGATCTATTCCCCCCAGGCAACTAATGTAAAAAATCGTATCAGATAGAACTCGTGTGTGATGATGCGGGAAAAGTAAAGAATATATTAAAATTTGATGTACATTCTTAACTGCTTTCGGGTACGGCATTTTATTTGAAAAGCTTTTTACCCGGGCTTAAGATATCATTGGTTATAGCTTGTTGTGATTGTTGCTCACTGAGCAGAAGAGCATGGGCTAGCGTATAAGAGCGGGAAAATATAATTTGATTGATGATTTTGCCAACACTGGTGGTGCTGTATCACAAATAACTCTAAAGTTGATATTTAGAGCTCATGAACATGGGAAACACCTTAATAATACTTACTCAATTGTTTGAGACAAAGATCCGCAATGTTGCACAAAGCTGTAGAACAACTTATTTGAAGCAACTTTGCTACAGGAGTGTAGGGTGACTCCTAAATAATCGGTTTTCAAGAGTAACTTTTTATACAGCTCATAACTTGTTCTACAACTTTGTTAAACATTACACTGGTCTATCTTGAATAACTAAAAAGTTGATATTTGTATCTTATTAGCTGTTTACGGTAATGTCTTGCACATTAAAAGATTCAAACGATTCGGGCAAGTGACATTCGGGAAAATTATATAGAATCAGGTACTAGACAGATTCGAAGTGCTGCTCAAAATTGCTAAAATGGTTCCAAATCAGATCCTATTTAACCATCCAAAATTTGGCAGGTTGGATCAAAACGTTTTGGTCCGCAAGACGGAGATGAATTGTCCACAACAGCAGACATCGATGAGGTCTAAAAGAAGGTGCATAAAGAGCTACCAAGGAGGAGCAACATAAAAGCGAAGTGTCGAGGCGAAGCTCAGCAGCATTCTGCGCTTCAACCGTAGAGGAGCGACAAGGTTCCGCAGCACCCGTGGAGGCACCAGAACAGGATCCTAATTGGTTAGAAGAGTCACACCCTGATCATCAAATATTACGTGATTTTGTCTACCACATCGATTCAAAACGTTTGGAGTTTTCTCCACACATCCCATTTTTTATGTATTTGAAATCATCATTGAACGCCAGATGTCTGCACATTTTTGAACATGTGGTGGAACATTACTGTAAATCAAATATTTTAAAACATTATATAATATATTGGGTTGGGGAGGGGCAGCTTAAGGGAGTCAAAGGATTTGTTGTCTGGACGAGGGTTCGTGGATTTGCCAGTCCCTTGTCACGTGATTACAGATGGCCCTCTGGTCGTTTTGTCTTCCAAAGGTTTTTATAGAAGCTGATTCACCTGTTGCAACAAACCAACCGGTAAAGTATCTGCAGACATTGGTAATCCTTGCACTGATGGTGGATTCCATTCACATCACATCACATCACTACATCGATTCAAAACGTTCCCACACCGTGCTCAACATCGCTTCTTTTCATGTGTTTTTCACTTTGTGATAGTTCGTGAACCCCAGATTGAGAATCGATGGTCTACCACATGGACAAAGCAGTGGCACATGTTGGCGACACGCATCATTTTCGCTTCGGAGAATACCGAAGGAGCAGCACTCCCGAAACACGATGGATGCAGTAAACTTAATGAACTTAACTTAACTTAACTTAACTTAACTTAACTTAACTTATTATATTGCAAAGCTGTAGAGATTGTTCTTGTCTGGTGGTGTCTGGACTACCGCGTTCCGTCAAGAGGAGAGGCGTCTACACAAATTTCAGAAAGGTGTAAACCAGATGTTGCAAAGGCAGCTCCAGGTCAAACGATTGATTGATTGATTTATCTTTATTAAGGAGGCTTTCAGCCTGAGGCTGGTTCGCCTCCAAACCCCAGATCAAACGAGCCACGATTGGTAGACCGATTGCATTCAGGAATGGCGAGTTCGTGTCGCCAGGTAGCTGCTATCATGAAAAAATTACTGAGGTTCACCGGCTGGGAGCTGACCAGCTCAAGGAGAAAATGGACACACTTGTGAAGTAGTTGAGCGTCCTATCGAAGAGGCTGAGGCTTTACACTGAATCCGCGAAACGTCTTCAACATAACCGGATGTGCACTGATAACGAGAAAGCGTTCTACGATTACGTGCCAGCACATAAGTACTGCTTGCACCTCGGCAGCCTTAGTGAGTACATCGTTTATGGAAAGGGTGTATGGAAAAGAAGAAGGACCAGAAAGTATCCAGAAAGTCACTAATGCTAGAATGGTACAATGGGCGGGACACGTTGTAAGAATGCCGGACGACAGTCCTTCGAACCCGGCTGACGCAGACGCAGAGGAGCGCAGCGAGCTAGGTGGTTAGACCAAGTGGAGCAAAATCTAGAAAGTGTGGGACACTCCTGAAACTGGAGGCAAGCAGCCACGAGCCGAGTTAGTTGGCGCACATTATAAAGCTGGTCAAACACTGAAGAATATCGGATCAGCAAAAGTAAAGTAAGTTGGCTCGAGGATCTGTCAGCCAGCAGCTTCTGAGGTTCGGTGCCAGATTTTACGCATTTTCATTGTGCCTACTTTGTACCTATAATGAAACGTTTTGCGTAATCTAATTTGTTTTTCAATGTTATGGAGTCATTCTGATAGAGAAAAAATATAACTTCCACAATACTTATAACAAAATTATTAAACAGACTGGTTAAAAAAACATTTCAGTGTCTAGTTACCGTATTAGGTCCATTTCCAATTGCCATTCCTTTGGATAGAAAAACGAATCCCGCCAGTTGAGCACATGAGAGAGGAAAGGGTATTCAATCCTACAATAGAAGAGAGCAACTTTCAAACATGAGGATGATGCGGCCCAGCATCACACGTGCATATAGTCATATATGTTGCTACAATGTAAGTGTGCTAACGGCTGCAAGAATCAACGATGAACTGCAATGACTGTGATGAGTATGAATGTGTGTGTGTAGAGGTAGAAAAGGTTTCAGTTGCATGAAGGAGGAACTATGGATCGGGTTGTTGGTTTGCTTGGAAAATAGCCGCTGGGCTGTGATATATTCGGCCTTGGTTTAATCTTGGTTCCACACACTACTGTAATCTGTTTCAATTTATATCATACTGTAAGAACAATCACTAAATCTAGATAAAATATTCATGGGATGAAAGTTGCTAAAGCATTTCTAGTTTTACCCAGAGCTAGTTTTACCCACAGATTAATTATTCAAGCTAATTTCATCACTGTATGGTTGAAGTTTATTAGTTTTTATTGTAGAGTGGAGGTATATACCTCAGCTTAAATTATTTAGTTGAGCCTCCAGACATAGAGTACCCTTTTTGAGTTACTCCTCATATTTTTAGGGGGAAGTTTCTGGTGAACTGTGATTTTCCCAAAGTAATATTATATGGATTGATTTTGTGTACAGTTATATAGCGAGCAATTCTCGCCGGCTATATTGAAATTAGCCGATGTCTTTTTTTTCACTTTAAACCAATTTAAAAACTAAGTACGCCATTTGAATGCTGTGACTTTTTCTATAAGATACATATCAAATTATGATGACCAGTTTTAGCGATAATTGCTCAGTGCGTATTGATTAACAGTAATTAGTTAGACTATTAGAAGCATGTAAGAAGAAGTCTTCGAATTCCGCAACTTTATATTGCTCCATGCATGCTTAATTACATACTAATACACTGAGGTCTTTTTTTTACACGGGGGATATGTACCGTGTAAAAAATCTACGAGATTTTGATTTTTCACATGCTTAAATGTTTTAAAAAATCGAATTTTGATGCCATTTGTAATTATAGCATGCTATGGTCCATATAGACATATTTTAAAAATTTCTGTATTTACACCAAAAATTGTGATTTTTTTAAAAGTATGCCATTCGATTACTTATAGCTTGAAACGGATAATGTGATTGAAATCAAGTCGATAGGTTGTATCATTGTCGAGAAATCGTTAAAAACGTACCGTGTAAATCGCAAAAACCCGTGTAAAAATAACCGTGTAAAAAAAACCGCGTAAAAAAAAATCGTGCAAAAAAGACTTTAGTGTAATGCAGTTAGTATTGATCTGATACTTTTTTAACTAAATGTTAAAAATTGATTTAAAAAAGTTTCTGATAAACTTAATAAAATTCAGTTTTTTTTCCAGCGCATCATTTCAGATTGCAAAAACCAGTCGTCATTGCATTTTTCTTAAGACGACGACAGTGTTTTGCAACCTGAATAGATGCGTCGGAATAAAGAACTGGGTATAAAATTTTCAAAAATGCACCGAAGTAAATTGCACCTTAAACAAATGTAAAAAATAGCACAGGCTATTAAAAATATCAATTAACAACTGTGGGGGTCCTCTCACTCTAAGTTGAAGGCACAATTTTCCAGTTGGACAGTTTGATTAAGATCTAATTTTTAGTTTTATGCTCAACCCACAATTTATCTTTCTTTTTCGAATGGATGTGTACAAAACATGGAATGTTTCTATAGTAGATGCCTTCTACATTAATTTACCTTTTAATATATACCGTTGGATTCGATCGAAAGTAACACATTATTTGTATGTCCAAACAGATTAAAACGTAATTGTATTGTTCATGTCGAAATCATTGATATAGGAGAATCGTATCTAAGCAGTGTTCGTGCTTCTATTACCATGCTCTCACGCACACATTTGACGTGATAATTTGTTTAGATTTATAAGCGGTTTGCTTCTATATCCATTCCAATCGACAGAATTGTCCAAAACTGTTTGAAAACGTTTTTACGACGCTCCAAACTTCTCAGGTGAGTGTGAATATTGTCGATGTTGATGTTCTATGCTCGACATGACGGAAATAGGCTCGAATAAGTTCTCTACTCTAATAGATAAAAAGTCAGGAATCAATCAGCAAGTTACATTTGTACACAATTTACCGGGTGCATTCGATCTTGCTTATAATCATTGTAACACCTTATAATATCTTTCTTCATTAAGCGTGAAACTTCATCAACATAGGATCGCGTGTTCTTTGGTGTTTGGCGTCCTCTTCAGTAACACCCCATAATATCTCTAGCCTTTCCCTCCTCCTACGCACATGTGATTATATTTCCCAAATTCCAAGCTGCTAAGCCTGGCATGATGGAGCGCTCGTCGCCTGTCTGATTGTGAACACATTTCTCCCTGTAGTCCTAGCATACAAAACGAAGGCGACGACGGCTCATTGTTGTTGCTATCATTTTCTTCATTGAAACAGGATTTAAGCTTTGCTTTGATCAAAGACTAAGAGCATTGATAACAAATCGCTGGAACGTGAACATTTCTTTATCCCTTTTCACCAGTAGCACCAAATGGGAAGGGGCTCGTGCGAATTGAGTAACAGAGAAAGGAGGGGTAGGTTGGTTTTATGGAAGAAAGACAACATTGTGTGCATTGTAGTCTTGTAGGTATAAGAGCAAGAGCAAGAGGAAAAGATTGGCAGGATATCGTTCCTGGAATTTGCGGGGATGAAGAAAGGAAAGCTGAGCTGAAGAATCTCGTCAGATAGCGAAAGTATTACGAGGAATGATAGAAAACAAAGCTTTTGTTGGGAGGATGTGCGTTTAATCCCAACTGATGCAGCCGAGAGACGAGCTGTCACGAACGGAAAAAAAGGTAAAGTCCTTCTGTTGCGTTTGGTGGGATGATGAAAATGGATGAGGTGAAAACGGGCGTAAGTAGTAGTTGGGGAACAGCCGTGGCCTTGCTGTGGCGATGATAATGCGAGTGAAGTCAGTCGAGTGAATGAAGAATAAACACGTTAGCAGATACTTTCGAGGGAATTGAGTGATACATTTAGTGGCGATTTGTCAATGAAGATGGTGCGGTGAGATTACAGTTGGATGTATTATTTCAGTTCGAAGAGCAGAAATTAATTTACCAAGGTGATTGTGATTGCCAGTGCTTGTCCTAAGCAGTTGGAGATATTTGTGACGCTTTGACTGAGTAATTTAAGCACCAAGTAGCTGTCTACAAATCACGTTGACCCCCTCGTCCTGCGTAAACAATCATCCATAATTTTTTTTTCAAACTACTACTGATACTTTCCATTCTCCTTCTCTTTTAAAATAACCACGTAGTATAAGGAAAGCTCTTAAGTAGTTGCACGTAGAACAAAAGGCAATATAATTAAATGTAAATATTTAAAAGAAAGCAATGAAAGAAGTAATGGAATCATACAGAATCATCTCATTGTTAATCAAACGTTCTATAATCCGGCATCTTTTTAATCCATCATAGTCCATTTTAAATGCTATAAGAGTGTTGGTGATCAGAAATTGATTATAAAACAACATTGAATATCCACTTGTGGGAATATTTTTTGGGAACTTTATCCTTATCGACATGACAGCAAAACACACTTCATTCGTTTGTTATTGCTTTACTAACGAAATTTTCAGGTTATATAGGGTCTACCAGATCGAATGAGAATTCTTTCAACACTCCGTCATTTCTATCCCGATTATATTCACTTTTGGGAATTTACCAAAACATTGTTCTCAATGGCATGATATACTAACGTATCCTTTATTATAGCTTTGAGTTGGACTAGACAAAAATAAATGTATGCAAAGGCGATTAAGCAAATAAATTCATTTCGAAAACTATTAAGAATCAAAGAGTGGATCTACGATGTGCGTTCTATCGATTGTTTCACTCTCAAGTCACCATCTAACGTAAGCATCTTGTCGATAGGTTTGGAAATTTCAGCTATTGTTGCCTCTACCACTATATCTGCTCCTTAGACTGCCAGCGAAAATGGTAATTTTTAATTTCGCTAACAAACCATATTTAAAATGTTTATTGCCTCGAAAAATGACCCTATGCAAAATTTGAGCTCAATCGGACATGATTTAGGGGTGGCGCAACGCGTCAAAGTTTGACTTTTTTCACCCTCGAAAATCTCCATGGTACATGAACTTTCGGAAATCAAAATTTTTTTTGATGCCAAATGTCTTAAAAATGCATGAAACGTCGAGATTTAGTGTTATCTCGACAAAAAAAAAATTGTACCCCCCCCCCCCTTGAGAGATTTTCGAGAGTGAAAAAAGTCAAACTTTGACGCGTTTGCGCCACCCCTAAATCATGTCCGATTGAGCTCAAATTTTGCATAGGGTCATTTTTCGAGGTAATAAACATTTTGTATATGCTTTGTTAGCGAAATTTGATGGTCAAATTTTTCCCATACATTCATTGGCAGTCTAGTGCTCCTGTCATCACCAACTTAACGATTTCAGGGAGATACGGGTATAGAAGGTACTTGTACATGTATTGTATATGTACATGAGCAAACGGCGGGTGGTGGGGACCCTCCTGCATCGACCCTCTCTGATTTCAACCAAACTTGGTGGAATAATTTATTATTGACCAATATTGAAATATCCAAAGTCTTAAGCCAATCCACCAACCCCCCCGGCTGGAGACCACCCCCTTTTTTGCCGGTTTCTAATAAACACCAGTTTTCAATGTTATATATCTCTGCAACCAGACAGCATGGGTACCGTTTTAGTAAGGATTTTGGACGAATAATCGAATTGTATGATCATATTTTTTCTCCAGTGTTGCCAACTCTGCGATTTTCACATTTGAAAACTTAAAATTCAAATGTCTTATAAAATCCCACATTTTCAAAATCTGATGACGCCAAAATGTTTAGCGGAGTTTTTTTTACATCAGAATCGAAAAAAAAAACAACATTTTCCATTTAAGAAATATTGAATTTTAAAGATAACATGCTTAATTTTTTTTTCGTTTAAAACGACAAAATCTGTAGCTTGACTAAAAATATGAACCTTTTATCTTTTAATCAAACTGAATGTCAAAACGTGATTTGTTTTCAAGTGCTGCAAACTTTCCTCGTAGCAGTTTTCATCTTGGGAATGAAACCTGTTCAAATTTTGGTTGGGTGTTGTTTGTTTAAAAACTGTGTGTGAAAGCCATGCAAATCAGTTTGGTCGATTTTATGCAGCCAAGCAAAAGCAATGCTGCAATCCTTAAAATAAATATATATCACGAGGATTTTCATCATTAAATGAAGGATGTGATTGAAGGTCGCAAAACCTACGTTCAGTGTGATAGAGCAGTTAGAAAAAACGCTGCAAAAGTAGCATTGCTAGATGAATCATTGAACAAAGAAACTCATGTTGAAATCGGTAAGTTTTTAAAGAGTAGTGAAATTATTTCACTTTCACTACAACTGCAAAAATTGCTATGGAGATGCCTAGTCCAGCTAAAGCGTGGGTGGATTGATATGCACCCGGTAAGATAACATTTTAAAAGGGGTCCATATAATATACTCTGTTTTCATGCTGTTTTATGCTTAAAACAGAGATTCAACATGACAACGATGATGTAGAAGCTACCGCAAACCTAAAATCATCATTTTCAACTCTAAACACTACGCTGGAATCGCTTGGTCAGCCACCAATTACTAAAACCAAGAAGAAACCGTTCATATAAGTACCCCGTAGAGATGTATTCTAAAGCTACAAAGGCTATAAAAACTTCATTTGATGTAGTTCTCAGCAAAGAATGCATTTATCAAGAAACAAATTCCAGAAGTGGACCCGTTGGTCTTGTCAAATCTCAGCGAAACTTTCAGTTTCTTTAAAGAAAAGTTCCCTGAAATAACAATGGGGTTTCAAACTTTGCTAAGCTGCGACCACCTGAGTGTGTGGCTGCGGGGGCTGCTGGAACACATATAGTTTGCGTCTGCGTGATTTACCAAAATTTTAAGCTTAGATTTTTGGGTGCAAAGTTTTACAAAATTGAACCTGAAGTAGGAGGTGTAAAAGCATTCAATTCGATCCAACTCAAAATGGATCCACCTATGCCACCGTGCTTTTTGAATACTTTTTCCAACACAGCTTGTGGCAATTTGGATTCGATTAGAAGCTTGATTTGGTCGTATTTGGATAACAATTCCATCGAAAAAATTACGTTCAAGCAATGGGCGCAGCAAAAACGGTGTAGCTTGGAAACGAAATTTAGTGATGCTGAAACTTTTGTTGAAACATTTATAGAAGCAGTGCCAGATGTTCAAAAACACGACTACATAGCAGCAAGGCAAGTAGAGTTCTATAACTTTACTTAGGATAACTTGCACGAAGGAGAAGTTCTTATTGTTGCGGACTTTTCCGCAAATTATTCTTTTGTGTTCCAGGGGTTCACTTAAATAACCTGCAGGCATCCGTCCAACCATTTGCTACCTATTTCTTGTAGCAAAGAAAGGCTGTTCCTTTAAAATGTATCATGATCTTCGACGTCCTTGAGCATATCATAGCTATCTTCCACGCTTTCCAGAGCTATGCAGTGAAGAAAAGAAGGATTTAGAAACCAGATTCATTCATTCAGCAACTCTTACAACCGACCGAACGGTTTTTATGAAAATGGTTTCATGCTCAGTAACGGGTTCAAACTACAAAGTAATTTCAAAGGCTAGCAACAATTCATCACGTAAGCCGAAGACAAATCGAAGAAAGAAATAAACGTATGTATGTATGTTGTCCATCAATAAACGATCGTATGTGGTTACAACAGATTACATCTATTGTTCAATAAATGCATTTTTAACGAAACCATTTGGTACTATACATTTTGTTGTCTTAAAAGTTTCATACATCTTAAATGATAAATATATATGTAAAATAGTCTGCTGTTCATTTGGGCGTCGTTGAAATTCGATAAAAAGCAGGGGCATTTTGGAAAATTTTCATTTAATGTCTTCAACTGCAAAAAAAACGCAAAGTTGGTAACACTGGAGAACAAATCACATTTTTGCATTCGGTTTGATTGATTGTTGGAAGGTTCAGATTTTTAATAAAGCTACAGATTTCGTCGTTTTAACCAGCTTCTTAATCGAAGCATTTCGGAGTAAACGAAAAAATAAAATAAAACATGTTTATTTTTTTGTCGATAGGTGATTTTTATGTAAAAAACCGTTAAACATTTTGGCGTCATCAAATAAAAAAAAAAAAAAGTGGGTGCATTTTGAGATATTTGCATTTTAAGCTTTCAAATGTGAAAATTGCATAGTTGGCAACACTGGAGAAAATATGATCATACTATTCGATTGTACGGTACCCACCAGACGGCATGCAGAGATATATAACATTCAAAACTGGTTTTTATTAGAAATCGGCTAAAAAGGGGATGGTCTCTAGCGGCGTGCGGGGAGGGGGGGGGGGGTGTTTGGATGTAGACTGATTGATTTAAGACTTTTGATTTTTAAATATTGGTTCATAATACGTTATTCCACCAAGTTTGATTGAAATAGGGCAGGGTCGATACAACTGGCTAGGTCATTTGAGATGGAATGACCCATACACAATTTTCACACTGTCGTACTCTAACGGAACTATCAACTCTATACTTTCATCTCCTGATCTATCGTTTGATATATTTGATATTTGACGTCTTCAAATATTATTAAATTAGCCGCGCCAGTGGTGTAGTGGTAAGCGTGATTGCCTCTCACCCCAGTAGGCCTGGGTTCAATCCCAGTCGGCGCCGCTGGGATGTTCTCGAGGCATACCATCTCTGATCACGACGCCTCCCTTCGGATGGGAAGTAAAGCCGTTGGTCACCGGTTCATGAGTTAATGGGTCGATATGTAAGGCCCAGATGTGGTAGCTACCTCCCTGGCGTTGGTAGCATTGGTGCTCAGCACGGAAAACAAGATCGACGGAGAACAAATCACGAAAAAAAAACTGTTATTATATATTTATAGGTTGATCTCAGTTTCAATTTCAAGTGAAGGGGTTATGTGAAGTTTGAGGGTGAAGTGAATATCTATTTACAATGTTCAAGAAATCTGATTGTTGATTGGTTAGCGCATTTAACAATCCATAGTAGATTTTCCTACAGTTTCGATAAAATTGAAAACTAATCATTTAATACAAACAAATATTGAAGATGTACCGCTTTCTTTATTTTCGCATATTACAAGATTCAAAATATGGGATGGGAAGCACTTGCAGTGCCATAATACAACTGTGCATTTTCATCAATCCATTGCAATGTGACGAGTTGATTTGAATGTCAGCATTTTGGTGGGAGGCAGTGCTTTCGACAGTAAATGAAAGGCATCTTCCCATCGAGAGTGGTATATCATAAATTACCTTCCGGCGAAAGCTTTCCGCACGCGAAACGGTATCGATTTGCTGGTGAGCACGGCAAAGCAAAACCGGCAGCCCATCATGCTTCATTTCCCAAAACCACAGACCGCATCGTGATAATAGAAAAAAAAATCTAAGGCCCATGAGGCGCGGAGAACGGCATCGTCGTCGGTATGAGTTGGTTGCGGGGGAAATTCAGCCGTCAGTTTCGTTCGGAGAGAATTTTGTCCGTTTTCGCTGTTGCTGCTGGCTCCCTGTACAGGATTTCTTTTTTTTTTGTTCGGTTCCATCGTTTTCCATTTGGCTCGTGATGCCAGAAGAAAAGATTTTACAGACAATCATGCGGTCGATAGAACAATGAAGGCGAAAAAGAAAAGCTCCTGTACGTGAACGGAATATTATCGAGAGTGAGCGAGCGAGCGGCCGAAGATGATGACGCTGATGCGGTTCGATTCGATAGACCTACCTACCCGTGCCATGATGGGCACAGGCTCGGTTTCCAAGGATCCGCTTCCGTCGCTTCTGACAGCGTTTCGGAGAAAGAAGAAAATCATTGGTATGAATGACCACACGCTTCTCGGCCAGGTGGCAAGACGGATGGAGGATGGACACACAAAACGAGTCTACCGGAGGAAACGGAAAAGTGATGCTGATAGATTCGCTCCGCTGGATGCTAATTGAATAAATTGCAAACGGAAATAGTGCGGAAAAAGCTTTTATTATTAATTGAAACCTTTGTCATTTCCACCTTTGAAAGCAGCACGGCTAACCGACCGGTCGAAACGTGCCGGTTGGAATAATGTGAGATGCATTAGGATTAGGTAGATCACAATCAGTTATTCATTAGAGAGGGATCTGACGGAAATGATGGAGGATGGAGGTACAATTTCTGCGATTGTGTCCGTTTTAATCCACAATTGTGTTGGTTTTATTTGTAAAAATGAGTTTTGGTATGAAGCTATGCTATTATCAGTTTCCTGCTTGTATTAGGTATGCATAACGGAACACATTACATCTTCTGGATCAGTTATCTCCCTGTATGAAGCCTCCTTTAGTAAGCTGAGATTTGATTGCTTTAGTGATTTTGTGTAACAACTATGATATGGGTCACTTTTTTCATGCTACAGATCGAGAACGTAGGGGAAATGGCTCTAATGCTGGCCTATGGATCTAAGATTGGGCCCATCGCTAAAAATCTGTTATTTATCAATTTTATCTAGATTCACCACGGACGGTACTAATGGATATTTTTGGTCGGTATTGAAAATTTAGTCGATTGCTGAATTTATGTATGGGCCTAAATAAGGGGCATTCCGGCCGACATTACATCGATTTCCCCTACCTAAAAAAACGAATTTATGCATCTATGCTGAGATCCGCTTCTTCTATTTCAAATTTATAAAAAAAAAAAATCTACATATGCCAGCAACACTGACTGGGTGTATCCTATGGCTTACCTTCCCTACTAACATAATTCCTAAATTCCCGAGACATTTATGAGGGGTCGTAGAGTTCTCTGCATCTCTCTTAAGTAAATGTTGGACTAACATACCTTTCCTATTCCTACCAGTTGTAAGGACGTGGCCAGGACAATCCTTAACTGTTGGAGCGGGATGTTTCTTTATCTGGGAGATAGTATTTATTTCCCACTTACTATCTGTCCAGTTACAGAAATCCGTCTTGCTCTTAATAGTTTTGAATTCGTACCACCTACGATATTGTGCAACTTGTTCGATGCTAATGCTAATGCTAATGCTATGCTGAGATCCGCTTCTTCTTACTAAAGCATGGCCCACTGTAATGGAACAACATCATTTGAATCTAAAGAATCGTTTGAATGCATTCAATGAACTGTTTTCGTAAGAAAATCTAGTGAAACTAGCGTTTCAATTTGGGTTGCCAAAAATAGTCTGTCATGCCGAAGCCGTCATTTTCCCTGTTTATTTCCCTTTTCATAATATTTAGACACAATTGCACTTATTGGTTATTTTTTTTAATGATTTTGTTTGTGTATTTAAGAAAATAAAACTATTTTTTGTAAGGACTGTTCATTAATGAAAGTAGACACCTGTTTCTCAAAGAACAAATTCATAAGTTTACTTTATATAAATGAAAATTAACATGCATAAGACCGATTTCACATGAGTTTGAATGTTTACTTCTCATTTCTGAAGAACGCTCGGACTTTTATCTTCATAACGGCAATTAGATTCTGCACAACTTTCGTCTTAACTTTTCGTTGTGCTGCAGACCAAATTTTCTTGAAGCAGTCAACAGAGCTCGCTTCTCTTTCATCTTTCTTAAGATGCCGTTTAATTGTTGCCCAGTATCTTTCGGTAGGACGCAGTTCAGAGCAGTTCAGGGGATTTTGAAATTTTTCGGCAAAATCGACTTTTTCCTTCTTGAGCATCTCCAACGTAGCAGAAGCATAGTGAGCAGATGCCAGATCCGGCCAAAGCAATGGAGGACTGGACCGAGGTTTCCAGCTCGGTCACGGTTCCACGAATCAGCCGCTCAGCTGGTGGTCCGATGTCATTTCCAGCCTCAATCACGGTTCCGTGAATCTGTTGCTCCCTCTGTTGGTTCACTACTGCTGCTATTCCTTCTGCTGGTGTCCTTCGGCGGTCGTCCGCTATCTCCAAAGTCCGTAATACGACTTTCTTTACAACGAGTAGTAAAATTTACGTTTATTTTCTGTTTTTTATGATTCGACATTTGGTTTAACGTTTCAATTGGTAAGCCTTTGCCTCTCCATCTTTGTTCTAGTTAATTGGTTATGATGTGTGGTTATGATTGTGATGATTGCGTTTAGCACTAATTTACAGGATACCCTTTATAGGATCGTTTTGGTTTGAATTTAAAAATTTGATAACCTACCTACTTGAGTACAGGAGCCTACCTATCTACTTAAACTAGGTTGCCAAATAACGAATGATCTGGGGGTTTGATCGCAGACAGGCGACTGTGAACCTTTCCGGCGTGGAAGTCTTTAGTTCTTCGAGTGTTTGAAGACCGACCAGGTGTAAAATCTCAGAGTTACGAGTTCGTGGTGGACTGTTAAGGATCATTCGGAGGATCTTGTTTTGGATCCTCTGAAGCTTAAGGGGGTGGCACTTAGCACAACTCCATACTCAATAGCCGGCAGAATGATCTGCTTGTGGACAGCAAGCTTGTTTTTGAGGGACAGAGTGGATTTCCTGTTTATCAGAGGGTAGAGCGACCTGAGCAAGATGTTACAATTGGTAGATGTCTTGTCCACATGGGATCGGAATAGCAATTTGCTATCGAGGGTGAGACCAAGGTAGACTACTTCACTCGACCATTAAATGGGAGTGCTATCAAGATGGATCTTTACGTTAGCAGGCGGTACAAGTCGAGGTGAATTCGAGTATGGAAACAAAATGGTTTGTGTTTTAGCTGCATTGATACAAATTTTCCAGCTATTGAAATAGTCGGACAGAACATCCATGCCTGATTGCAGTTTACTCGCCAGAGCACGGATCACTCGACCCTTATAGATGATGGAGGTGTCATCTGCGAACATTGACAGGATACCACCACCCGGCAGGGGAGGAACGTATCAGAGGGGACATTGTTCAAGCAGACCTGGAATGATCTGCCCGGCAAGTAGTTTTTGATGATCTTCACGAGGTAGATCGGAAAGTTTTATCGATGCAGCTTGTACACTAGACCATCATGCCAGACAATGCCGTCAACGAGCTTAGGTATCTCATATTTATACCTCTGTGTCAAAATTTTCGAACCAATGAGATCCCGTTTACATACGGTCTATCACATTTCACACTCACTCGATTCTACTCATTTCTATTCCACACCAACTCTATCTACAACAGGGTAGAAGCCGTTTTTTGATGCATTATTTTCTGTAATTTTCACCATTGATTGTGCCCGTTGTGAAATACGAAGAACTCTTAAAGCCACAGGAGCAAATGGCTTGCCACCCCAAAACCTCTTTTTTCGAATTTTTTCGGTTCAGATGTATCGCACATCATCAGGCACATCTGTCCTCTGCTCAGCGTTGAAAAATTGCGGCCCGGGAAATGTACTGGTATCCAATTTGACGTACGTCTCGTGGTCCATCAAAATGCACCGGTTCGGCTTTTGAAGGAGAACGTCATACAAGTTACGTGACCGTATTTTCGAAGAAGCTTTCTGTGAATCCTTCCTTTTGGGTGCTTTTTACTTCTTGTAGGTTCTGATGTTGTTACGTTTTTTGATATTCTGCACAGTTCCGACGGTAAAATCCATTTTTTTTTCATACGGAACATAGTTTATGCGATTTCAAAAGGCGTACTGCTGCCAGCTCCTTTTTCTGGTTCGATGCCCCTTTTTTGTGCCCAGATTTCGGTAAATCTTCAACACGTTTCTCCAAACTTATTAACAATCTTGAACACTGTAGATAAACTGTACTTCACGCGTTTTTCCAATTCTCGAAACGGCAACTTTTCGGAAAACGATTTGTGCAGAATTAATCTGCGAGCTGATAAGCTGATCCAACCCATCGTTCGAAATTTCTCACTTTATTTTTTATGTTTAAGGTGTGTTGCCAAAATAGACAATGTTTTTACACACTGAGTGAAAATTCAAAATTTTTCGCAACGTTTTAACCCTAAACCATTGATAAACAGGTTTCCACTTTTTTTAATGAACAGTCCTTACTAGGCTACGTCGGTTGGCGAAATAAATAAATCTGAAAATCTGAAGCAGTTACATACCAAAAACTGTAAAATAACGCGTAAAATTTCATTTCATGCTTGATTTTTTAACGTTTTGTACCAGATTGCGTCACATGTAATTCTCATATTTGTTTAGTGTGAACTTAGTACCTATTTTTTAAAATGAAAAAAAAGCTGACCATGGAATTGACATTATTGCATGCATTCCTAACTTTTTGAAGCAATCTTCAATTAAAATCCACCTTTGTGATATCTGACCCTTCCTACTAATAAAAAACTGAACAGTGGAGATACCCGAAACATGTCCGGATGTGGCCAGTGTGTTCATGGGCACTATAAATGACTTCTATTGAAGTGGTTTTTGACGAAGTGGTTATTCGAAGGAAGCCTAAAACATATTTAAAATAAAATTATATTTTGTTTTCCCCGAAGGATTTGAATTAGTTGTCTTAAAGATATTGACTGGTTTCATCGGGAGGATTTGTAACATCTCTCAGATGTTCCGTCCGATTTCGCACGAAAGATTCGTCCAACATCTCCCAGAAGTTTTTTCTAACTTGCTCTGGAAGAATCTTCCATCTTTACAACTTCTCCGGAAATTTCTTGCATAATTCAATAGAAGTTTCTTCAAACTTTCCGTTCTAACAGTATCTTCTGATTTTCCTCAGCAGTCCACTGTCCTCTTCTGAAAGCGGAAATTATTTTCAATTTAACCTGTAAGTTCCTCCTGACTTCTCACGGAATACTCTTCTGAATTTTTCTGAACTAGTATTTGAGAGCTTGCGACTGGTGTATAGAAAGAACTTTCTTGGGGATTTTCGGCTCCTTCAGTCTGTCATAGCAGCAAAAACGTTGTATTGCCTCAGCAAATACAACGATTTTGCTGCTTTAGAAGACTGAAAGAGCCAAAAATCCTTAAGACATTTTCTTCTGAAAGTTTTGTTCCAGCGTCCCCAGAAGTCCCTGTGACTGCATTTACGTGTGTCATCCCTTCAGATAAAAAAAAAAAAAAACTTCTGGCTTCCAAAAATTCCTTTCAAATTTTCTTGGAAGTTTCGTCCAACTGGGACAAATCCTGGGAATCGGAAAATATGTTTAACCGGTGATCATATATAATTTTTGACTTACTATTCATAAAGATTTGAACTTTTTTATATCTTTATTAAAGAGACTTTCAGCCCTGAGCTGGTTCGTCTCTGGCAATTTGAACTTCGTCCAACTTTGCACGAGAGTTTCTTTCAAAATCTCCTGGAAATTTCTTCCAACTTTCCCTGGAAGATTCTTTCATCATTCCACAGAAGTATCTTCCAACAACCTCAAGAAGCCCTCCTGGTTTCCTCTGAAATCCTAGAACTTTATTCCGACTGACCAAAAGTCGCAGTGAATTTACCCGATTTCCACTTAAAGTTGTTTCACCAGGAAACTGCTTCTGACTTTGTCTGGAAGTTCCTACCAACTTTCTCTGGAAATTTCTGTCTCCTTGTCCCTGAATTTTCTGAAGAGGTTCATCTGATTCCCCCCTCTCAACTTTCGTAGGAAATTTAATCCAATTTGATTCATAATTTCTTCCAACTTTCCTAGAAGAAACTTTTGGCCTCTGAAGTTCTTCAGAAGTTCCATCTGACTTCCACCGGAAAACTCATCCGACTTCTCCACGAAGTTTCTTCCGAGTTCCTCAAAGTCCATCTTAATTCCCTTTAAATTTCCTTGTTTCCGCAAAAATTGCTTTCGACTATTTGTGGAAGATTCGATCAATGGATAGATTCTTCTAATTTCCCCAAGTAAGTCAAATAGTTAATTCTCCTAGAACCGTGGTATATTTTTAGTGAAAATGTATGTTTAGCAAGGCTTCTGTTCAAAAAAAAAAGGGTTGTATCCAAAGCACGACTGCATTGCTGGCGTAAAAGTATGAGATTATTTTTACTGCTCCATTCATTAATATAAATATATTATTAATTTATAACAAAACAAATCGTATAGAAACTTAACTCCAAAATGAACAAATCATTAATATTTTTGAAATTAGGCGGGTGTTAGGATTCAATTATTATTATTATAATTATTCATAATTAGGTTGCAAATATGTTCACTCAACTTTCGGAAACTTACTAACGTTAGTCATGGCAAAACAACTTTAGAAATCAAAGTGCACCAGACATCACAAATCTTTATGTTGCAGAACTATGACAGATAAGTGGCTTTCAACTAAATCTTATTTAAGTTAACCTAAATTCAGTTTATCTTTACTTGTACTCAATTTAAAACTTATAGAATAGTAAGCGTTGTAATTGAATAAATGGAATGTCAATTTGATTGTTTCATTGAAGCATATTAAACACCCAATAGATTGGATTAATCCCCATATACACAACACATAGTTATATTCCATAACTTTAATTATTTTTTGTTCTCTTTTCTTTCGAGAAAGATTGCATATATTGTTAGACATTCGCCCATATTCTTGTTTTTGTTCAAACCAAAAAACAAATCGTTTTTGTATCGTTCGAACGGTTTGAACGAAGACGAGAATATGGGTGATTGACAAAAAAAGTGCATTGTGTAGTCCCCAATTCCCAAGTAACGGAAAATAAAATGGGAGTTGAAGACAGACGCATAATTCCGGTTGGAACGTAACAATTCAATTTGAAATTAGTTGTATTCATCTGAATATCTTTTACAAAGACAGCAGTATGGTACATAACTGCCGGCAAATATGAGAATTTTGATTTGAACTGTCAACACAATATCTCTTATCCATCTGAACAACTTTGCTAAAGACAGCAACCTCCTACCTAGTTGAAACACTGAAAGCGAAACTAGCTCAGAGGGTGATTCACTTTTACTGATCAATATGGAGAAATTTATAAAGTCGTAGGTCACTCAGCGCATTTCTGTATACGAATGAATAGAAGTGACTCACTCTTTGAATAAGATTCGTTCTCAGTGAATACTGCTTTAGCAAGCTTTTTGAATCAAATAACACTAGCGCTGAGTTAACACATAGAATATTATGCAAATTGCACACTGAACTTGATCATCCAATAGGCTTCTTATGCATTCTGAATCACTTTTTTCTGCTCCATCCGATGCAAAAATGAGCAGAGGCACGACAACCCATCTGTGAGAATGTTCAGCACGACGACAGAGAGAGAGAGAGAGGGGGATAAAATCCACCTGCCTAGCTCCTGCTTGTTGCTTGCCACTCCGTCCGATGCGGAATTGAGCAGAGGTAATTTGACTTTAAATGATCTTTATTTCATGAATTTGTGTGGTTCATATGTATGAATTTTCAAGTGACAAAGTTGCGTATTTTCAACTGTAGTTTATTCTGAGCAGAGGCACTACAGCAGCGCTATTTTATAACTTTTCAGATTCAAGCAGAATGATGTGCTACCAAGTGGTACTCGATTATGACGACTGGGTTTGGGAAAACGTTTATTTCTTGAAATCAGTAATAACATTATCATTAGCAGTGTTCACTCGGCTGTCGACAAAAGCAAGCCACTCTCGATGTGTGCCACGTGATCGTCTGTTTTCTCGGCAGCAACCATTCCCAAGTAACAAATCTAGAGCTGGTTGGTTTTATTTAAATTTTATAATGGTTTTATTACAGCAACAACCATTTCCTATAGTTTTATGATGGTCATACGCAATTCTACAAAATTTAAGCCTTAAAAAACACTTATAACTATCTTTAAAACCATGATAAAACCTATTATAAAACCAGCTGACAGTGTTTATCCCATTCCTGCATACTGTTTATTGATTGATTAGTTAAAATTAAGAAATAAAATTCATTGAATGAAATCAGTACCATTGATATAAGGAAATTTTTTTTCGAAATCATTCTTTATTGTTAACGTTGTTGTTGTCGTCGTCCTTTTTGGCTCCGTACTTCAGGTTCTTCGGTCGGTTCTTATGGGCAGACGTGACCTTTGACGTTAATCGCTGCTTGCTGTTCTTCATCACACCCTTCAAAAACTTTTCACACGATGCTTCCGAGAAATCTTGGTCCGCCAATCTGACCACCCTGAAGAAGAGTTCCCGGAACTTTGCATAGAATTTAAGTGGAATCTTGGATGTACCCGCTTCCAACTCGTTCGATCCACTCGGTTGATTTCCAGTGAGTTCTGTATTATCTCGTGCGAGCCCCGTCCAGGAACACATGTTTACAATTTCCCGAGTTGCCATATAGTCAATCAGACGATATGCGAAGTCCACTCCATCTGATTTTCCGGTAGTTCCACAAATGGTGCTTAGTTTTGAAACATGACGATTCATACTGCTTTCATCCTTCAGTTCAGCTTCCAGGCGGTCCAAATTCTCGAGAGAGTCGACTGGTTTGAATGCCACGTCTGCGACGGGAGTGATAGATCGAGCTTGAACATGCTTCTCGATCGATAAAACTTTTTTGTTAGAATATCCACAGAAGCAGTGAGCTGTGCCAAGCTAGCCATAATCTTAAGCTGATTATTATACAGCAATACTTGATTAGTAATGCTGACTGCTCCTGGAAATATGCGGTTTACTTCGGGCTCCGTCACACCGGCCTCAGTGACATTTGGAAGATTTCCTCCTGATGTCATTGGCTGCATTTCACCAACATAACTGTTGCTTGGAATAGCTTGCTGCACTGAAATTTGCTCGTCGACATACACGACTGATGAATCATCCACATGAAGTACCTGCAATAGAACATAAATCAATCAGTGTAACGGAAACCAAGTATTGATATTTAATAATGTAATTTACCATGTCGCCAGTGTTCATTGGTGATTCTGCTACAGAAAAATTGATCTTGTCATTTTGCGGATTGGTTAGAAACACGTTAAAATCCTTAACCACACTCGACGACTTCTTTTCGGCATTCTTGTGACGAAACTTTTTTGCTTTTGGCTGCAAAAGCTCATCTTCGTCAACCTCCGTATCCGTGATTGATTCCATCCTCTCCAGTTCTTGATGAGCTTCAGCGTAAGTAGGGAACTCACGTTTCAACACACAATTCAGCTTCTCCCAGTTAATATTGGGGCAGGAGTTCTCATCGTGGCACAATCTAGGAACCGCTGATTTTTTTGGCCATGACAAAACATTCTTATCTTCCCATCGCGATGGCACAACTCACCGTTTTCTACGGTTTGCACGATTTTAAATGGCATATTGAGCTTTTTTCGTTCGACAAAATTCACAGAAGCAATATAAACTCAACACAATAGAAATACTACGAATTCTTGACTCAATATTTTGTTTTGATTTTGTTTTGGATATATACAGAAACACGCTTGCGCAGCGTTACCTAATTATGGCAAAAACATTTTTTTTTATTTTAGTGTTAGGAACACATTATGTGTCCTACTAATGACGAATGAGTTTCAAGCCTACTTATCTTAATTGCTGGTTATGTCCTATGCCCTTTTTTTTACTATCCACTCTTCGGATTTAGTTCCGTAGTTGAATAATTCAAGTATCGGCTATTGCAAATACATTTATAGTTTTTTGGGTAATTTTCAACTCATGAATAAGGTAGTGCATTGAAATCGTGTAGCACTTGCAAATCATAATGCATAATATTTCTTAGAGATGGCGCTGCTTATGACAACAGACGAGAAAAAATCTATAGCGCAACTTTTTCAAAAGGCCATATAAACAAACTGAATTTTTATTTGCATATGTTATTCCGCGCTGCGTGCTTTTGTTAAGTACATTAATTTATTATGGATACATAGATTATAAATCTATACTAATATTAGCTAATCTTTGCTCAGCATCCATCGATATTTTACATAATCAAATGAAATGGTACATGGTCGTACTTGGAAAGTTATGCGTGAGTTCCTTTATCATTTTTTCCAAACTACACCTGTCATCCACCCATGTATTTCGACAGCATAAATCCATGTATATTGGCATTGACGAGAGCTCTGAGCCTTTAAAGCCCAAGTGCAATGACAGTGGAAGCGGAATAGTAGCGGAAAAGCCCGATCAGAGTAAGCCTACTTGTCGGATTGAAAACTAGTAGAACTAAACCAACTTCAGTTAGGCATATTGATGGCATTTGTGACAACTGTCAAATTGACCATTTCCGTTTTGCTTCCGCCCACATTGAGTTTGGGTCTTCAGTCTACTTGTGAAACATGATAGAGTTTTTCCTCGACTTTTGCTTATCCTCTCACTCCACCACAAATTCCTATAAGGAACTGTCAAAATTTGTGTGAATAAACATCACTTCGACAGTCGTCAATGGGAATAGATCAGTACACGGTCCCTAACCTCACTTTTTGCTTCTTATCATTTTGTCTGTGAGTAAAAGAGATGGCAACGATTCGAGCCAACTAACCACCCAAAAAGGTCAAAATTTATGGGTGAGAGAAGAGTGCGGCAAATATTCGTGCACTGATCTATTAGAAGATCGGTCAAGTTTTGGTTTTGAGGTGATTTTTTTTTCGTTTTGAGGAAGTGAGAAATACCTAGCATCTGTTAAAGTGACAAACGATTTCCAAGAAAAAAAAAAACGACGGTATCAGATTCCTAGCATAGAAGTAGTTATGGTCAACAACACCACAATTTATTCAGCTCACTGAAAGAAAAAACGATAATTGACCATTATCTAAACAACGATATTCCGGCTTTTGTTTACGTTCAATGTTACGTCGCTGCAAGCTAGATCCATGCATGATGTTTACATTTCGTTTGTCCGGGTCCGGGATCATAACAGAACTGATGCAGAAGTCCATCAAACAACGACCATTTCGGAAATTCTGAACCTGCCGTAAACTAGTCTACCTCGGATAGCTGACAGCGAAGATATCTGTCCACTGACAAATCACCAGGAGCAAATTTTCTAATATGAGGATCAAATTAAAAATATCCTAGCAATGAATGTAACAGCAACAGCAAGGCAGTAAGTATGATTCGCTTGGTTTTTACTGATTAATTGCAGATTGATTTTTAATGGTAAACTATTTATTTTAGAACTTAAATTACGCATTTTTTGATTAACTTGCAATAACCATTAAGGTAAACGTGAAAAATGAAGTGAGTCCACATTTAAACAACAATCTGGAGACAGGTGTGATGTTGACAATGTAGCTATTCTTGGGTTGTTAGTGATCAATTAGCAATGTCAGTATTTGTTTTTTCACAGAGCCAATTTGAAGTAGATGGAGCTACTCGGTCACAATATAATTGTAAAGTGATGATAAAAGCAATCGATGGCGGACAAAATCCACAGCTCGACAAGAGGCTTGTTCCAGTGAAATGTTTATTTTGTCATTTGTCGTCTTAATGAATATTATGCTTTAATTTTGTTTCAGATTGATACTGATGCTGTTTCAGTTAACCAATCACCATCAAAATGATTTATTCTTCAGAGTTCATCGTTACGGTTACTTACGTACAGGGGCGTAGCGTGCTAGGGGTGGATAATGTGGTTATCATCAATGAAGAGACTAACAACCACCTCTAGACCTCCCCTGCTCGAAGGATTTTTTTCTCCCGTATAGAGTAGTTTTCTGCTTCTAAGGGATGACACCCTTGTTATCCACCGCGGGTGTCACCCACTCACGCTACGCCTCTGCTTACGTATACGATGTAAACTGTGCCTGCATTCAGAACTCACCAAGTGGGCAGACGATATTGCCAAGCTATGGAAGACAAGTTTGAGTATCACGACAAGAGTGGTGAAGTGATCATCAATCTCCAAAAGAACGAATTGTGTAAATTTCCAAATGTATAACGATGGTAGTTGGAACCGGACGAAAATTTGCTGCCTTCAGGGAAACCGAAAACATTGAGATGATTTTCGTGGATTACGACAATTTTTTTTTTACTTGTAAAATTTGTTTATTCTTCAGAAAGTTTAAAAAGTAATTACAAAATAATTATTAAAACTTCGATATCTAATTCGAATTCTAATGAGGCTATGTCAATAACATTATTACACAACATAACAAAGGTGACATATTTTATGAACAATTTGAGTATTCTATGTCTTTTGGTTCTTTCTATGCTCCCCAGTTGAGGCCTTAATAGTTCTTCTATCGAGAGTGTACGCCATCCATTGAGTATAATCGTTATCTTCCGCTGCAGCAGTCTCCAAGCTGGCTCCACGCGTACGCATTCACTGAACTTGTGCTGCAGTGTTTCACAGGCAGCGTTACAGTGTAGGCAGTTTTCACCATCGGTTCTGTTCATTCGGTACATCAGTTTTCGGTGCTCAATTTTTCCGTTGACTAACAAGAATAAGGCACTTCGTTCACTTGAATTCAGCTGTCGCATGGTTATATTTGTCCAGATTTGCCGCCAATTTGCTGCTGGATACTCACGAGTAACTTTGGGTGTTTCCGTTTGTTCGATGAAATGGTTATGAATACTATCGGCGGTAAGGTTTTGTTGGACTTGCGGAGGGAGTGTTGGGAGATTTAAAAGGATAAGTTTGAGTCAAGGACAATCTGCGGGAGGGGTGGGATTTTGGTGAGTGAGAAAGGACCTATAGAAGGGAAGGGAAGCGATATCATTCACATGTCGATTAAGTAGCAGCGCCTTGCACTTTAAAGCTGGCAAGTGCAGTTTCAAGCCACCTGCTTCTCTGCTACGCGCGAGCTGTTGCATTGGAACTCTTGCTGCGATGCCTCGCCACAGAAAGGTTCCCATCGTAGAAGTCAGTTTTGACGTATGAGCGGCAGTTAGTGTGAGAATGGATGCGAGATACCATATCTTTGACGTGATGAATGTGTTGAGCAGGATCACTTTTTGGTGCAAGGTGAGAGTACGGACAGAGTGGAGATAAATCTGCCGAGAGAATTTACCGACAAGCTCATCCCAGTTTAACTTGTTCATCAGCCGTATCGAGTTAGCGAAAGTCACCCCCAAAATACGAACGGTGTTTTCGTTCCAAAGCCACGGCACTCTGAGTGGCAAGACGTCAGTGTAGCCCACTGATATCGACGCAGATTTCTCTAGGCTCAGCCTTGCACCAGAGGCACGTTCGAAATGTTGAAATGTCTCACGTATCAGTTCCATTCTTGCCAGGCATGTGCTGATCACCGACACATCATCGGCATATGCAACAACGAGATCAGGTCCACATATCTCCTCGAGCTGCTTCATCAATGGGTGTAGATAGAGGACGAATAGATGCATGGAGAGAGGGTCCCCCTGGCGAACCGATCGCTCGATGGGGAATGCTTCCGAGAGATGCCCGTTTATCAACAGGCGAGAGGACGACAAATCTCCGATTTTGCTTAGTAGACGAACGAGATTTGGATTGAACCCGAGCGAGCACATGTTACGAAAAAGAAACGACCGGTCCACTACGTCGAAAGCGTGACAGAGATCGAATGATGCCAGTAAACCACGTTGTTTACATTTGGTCAGTCGTGCGATTCGATCTTTCAAAGCAAGGGTAGCTTGAAATATATTCCGGCCGAAGTTAGAGCATTTTTGACTCTCGCTGACCACTCGGTGGGTACTCATCACGCTCTCCAGACGCTGTTTAAGAATACGAGAGAGGATTTTATAATCAAAGTTGAGTAATGAGATTGGTCTATAAGAGTGCGCTGAACGATCGTTTCCCTTCTTCTTCACAAGTACGATCACACCGTCAACAAAATCAGCTGGAAAGTTACCTGAAAGTGCCTCGTTTATGACGAGTGTGATTTCTCTCCACATGACATCGAAAGTTTTGAGATAGAACTCTCGTGGCAAAGAGTCTCCTCCGGGAGACTTGTTCGAGCTGCTAGTATTGATGGCTGTGTATATTTCAGCCGGAGTTATCTCATTCATACAGGACTCACTTACCGGGTCGTTTTCAGGGATCATTCTCTCGCATTCGAATGTGTCTGCTGCTGCTCTTTCCGTCTCACCCGCAGCGTATAGCGATTGGTAGAAGCCAAGCATGTGTCGTTCGATCGCACCAGGATCATCGATGAGTTGGTTATCGTTGTTTCGCAGTTGTGTGATGGTTGTTTTTTTCCTATGCCTATCGCCCAGCTGGAACATTGAGATCGGTTCTCCAGAGATGAAGGACTCGTTTACGCTCATGAATGCTTGCGTGAAGCTGCGCTGAAGAGTCAACATTTTTGCTTTTACGCGATTTATTGTTGACAGCATCGCAGGGTTTTGGTAGTAGCCATCGTACGCTCGCCGTAATTCTCCATATAGGCGTTGGTGTACCTGATGAAAATCGTCGAAAGCAGCCTTTGATTTCCAACGGAAAAATGATTTTATTTTGGGCTTAGCGCACGACAGCCACCACTGCATCCATGAGGGGTAATTTCGACGCTGGCGGGTCCAGTATTGCCAGCGTACCTGGAACTCGTGAATGTTGTCTGTTGTCAACAGGTGTGGACGTAGCGACCAAAAACCACGACCAGGTTCGCGGCTTGATTGAAGAAGACAAATTCGCGTTGTTACGGCTTTATGGTCAGAAAAACAGCAAACATGCGCATCAGCTGTTCTCAACTGACTTCGTAGACCCTGGCTAACGTACATACGGTCTAGGCGAGAAGATGAGTTGTGTGTAATGTACGTGTAGCCCGGTATATTTGGACAGAGTTGTTCCCAAACATCGAGGAGCTGCAGCTGCTGTACGGTTGAGGGCAGAGTGGGGCTGTGATTGTATCCCGTTGCATCACGTTGCCGTAGAACACAGTTGAAATCGCCAGCTATCAATGTGTGCTCTGTGCGATGTCGGAGATAGTAAGCGAGAGTATTGATGAAGAAACGCTCCCTCTCCGCTCTAAGGGTCGTACCAGATGGAGCGTAAACGTTACATATTGTAGTGTTCTGCACCCGTAGTGCAATCAGCCGTCCGTCTAAGCTCTTCTCGACGTTTGAGAATTTCAGGTGCTCTTTCAGCGCTATTGCCGTCCCCCTTCGTGAGTGATCTACATTGCACACGACGTTGTAGCCAGGCAAGCTGAGTTCCTCGTTCTCTACTTCCTGCAATAGTGCGATGTCTATATCCATCGTTCGTAGAAAAGTTGTTGAGTTGGTGATGGTGTTGATATTAATCGAGGTGATAATATAGCTGCTGAGATCCATTATAGTTCGTTGTCTACCTCCTCGTTCGCATCGTCATGTTGTTGCTTTTTGCCTGGAGGACGACCACCTCGGCGCTTGTAGCTTCCCGAAGTCGATGACCCATCTGTTTCGTTTCCATCGCTGGTTTTACGTGTGACCATTCTGCTGATTGAACCTATCAAAGCCGGCGGTGCCATGAGAGTAGCACTTTGTTCGGCAAGGTTTGTTTTCGCCTGTTTCGGCTCGACAGGGTTGTGTGTGGACAGCTTCGGAGCAGTTAGCGCAGGTTGAGTTGCACTTGGTATTTGGGTCAGTGGATTGATTCGTTGCTTTCCCCCCTCACCGGGATTCGGTCCAAACGGTTTGACGAATGGTGTTTTCTGCGTCGTTGCAGAGGCTTTCGGGGCGGTTGGTTTCGGTCCCGGTTGTTTTGCCACATTGGCATACGTGTACATTTTTTGCACAAGCAATTTTTTGTTTTGTACACAAGAGATGCCATTGTGTACAAATTCGCTGCAATGGCGGCACGTTTACAGCTGTCCAATATATGTCACACTCGTTGACTGACCGTCGATAGTGATGTAGCTTTCGATGTTGCGCTTAACCATCATGCGCGCGATGCGAGCGCCAGTCGGACGCCCAGCAAAGCGATATTTGCTATCCCATACATGATCGGTGACCAAGAGCACTTCACCGCAGAGAAATTCAGTAATTTGTTCGTTTGTGATACTTTCGGACAGGTCCGTCAGCTTCACCTCAACCGCCCCGTCCTCCATTGTGATCCGAAGCTTATAGGTTTTGCCGTCTACTTCGGTCTCGTGCTTGTTGTCGTGTTCTGCTACAATTCTCTGTGCTAGCTCTAGGTTGACGACCTTCACAAAGGCGCATCCAAATACCTTACTTGGCTGGAGACGAAGAACTTCTTCGTATTGTAGACCCAATTCGGTAGCAACAAAGTCATGAAGCTCATCATAGGATGGCTTCTTCGGCACGTTCGAATAATCGATGCGAAACGTGTTTTCACGTCGAACACTCATCGCGGCGATAATCGCGACGAAAAGAACACGCGAAAACAACCACTAAAACGAGGCGAACCGAAAATTGAAAAAATATAGCTTGCGTGTGGCTTCGAGGGAAATAAAACGTCTGCTCCGCTTGGAAGTTGAGCGCTAACTACAATCGGGAGCAGTAGAACCTGCTGGAACTAGCTTCATGATTAGAATACCTACCTTACTTACCAGAACACCGGGAATAAAAAGCTCAAAACTCAAACCTGAAATTTTAGACTGGTGCGCTTCTTTTAACATATTCGTATGAAATAAATAAAGTAGTTTATAATAGAATGATGTTTAAACAATAGGGATATATTTCTAAAGCGTAATGAGAAGTATAGAATAAAACAAGATTGACTGTAGGAATGTTCACCATACACCCATCAAATGACAGCCGGAAATGAAAACAAACCAGCTGCTTAGGACACAAGCTAACTATTCATGTGTTTGATAATCAAGGGAAAGTGGGACAAGGACAATAAAATTCTAAAATTTTGACCAGAAAATAATTCTTTCTATATTCCTACAAAAGCTTCAAGGGTTGACCTATAACAATCATACACTATCCTATGGGAAAAAAAACACCAGTATAATCGCAGGCATAACTACCCTATTTGGCGAACACAAGGTAACTACTGTAAGTTTAATGAGCCTTGATGAAAAAATGACTTTACCAAAAGTTATTTTTCATCAAGGCTCATTAAACTTAAACAATCTTTCAATAAGATTAATCAAACTTAACTTAAAGCTAGATGTTTTTTTCTAATTTTTTTTTAACTTTTTACATACATTAGTCATAGGTGTGCTTTATGTCAATCTATCATGACCAGCTTGATCAATTCCATTGTATTGTTGTGTATGGAACGAATTATGCATTTTTACCCCTAGAAATTGATGGTGCTCATCTTGCCCCATTCAGCCTTTTGAATCTTGAAAATCGGCGGTCGGCAGCGTCGAGATTTTCTCAAGCATTAAATATCTGGGCCATGAGTCCATGAGTTGAGGGGTCGATAGTTCCAGGTGTGGGAGCTGCCTCTTTGGCGTCGGTTTGGTACTCAGTATGGAAAAAAAGTTCGAAGGAAAACAAATCAAGGAAAAAAAAAATCTTAAACTCCATTCAAAATAGAAGAACCAGTACAACATGCATAGTCAGATCAGTCAAAATAGTAGTTCAACAGAGCTTTTCGAAAATCATCAAAAATGAATGCTTTCCAGGAAAAATATACGTGGAATTTTGTTTTAAGTAAAAGGGCATAGTGAACATCCTATACATTGGCTTTGTATTTCTTGTTG
Organism: Ochlerotatus camptorhynchus; assembly: GCF_037179485.1. Taxonomy (NCBI): domain Eukaryota; kingdom Metazoa; phylum Arthropoda; class Insecta; order Diptera; family Culicidae; genus Ochlerotatus; species Ochlerotatus camptorhynchus. The sequence continues at coordinate 123,501 of NW_027040666.1, forward strand.
TTCGAATCAAATTGGTTGGTAGTAGGTTTTATACCATTATGATATTGAACCTACTACTAATTAATTTGTTTTGAACGGTTGGATGTTTAAGTTGGATTGCGGGATGCTCATTATGCCCTACTTGAGCACTATGCCCCTTCTACCTCTAATTTGGTGGAAAAATCCTAAATTATGAAAAATGCTTGTATTTATGTCTAAATAATTAGTTCAAATATTTGACCGAAGTTATTTGTTCTATGATTTTTTTTTTGTCATTTTTAGTTAAGTTAAGTTTTTTCATAAGCTTTCCAATAAAAAATATAATTATGAACCAGGTTCAGTGAAAAGGATTCTCCGTTCGGCGTAGATTCAACTATGGATCGAAGCACATGAAGTATCCAGTGAGGGGCTGTCCATATACAACGTGGACATTTTACAAGGGGGCAGGGGGAGGGGTTTGGCAAATATCCACGGTCCATAAAAATTATAGAAAATTGATGTCCATGCAGAGGGATGGGGATTTAAACGTCAAAACATGTCCACGTGTTATATGAACAGCCCCTAAGTAAGGCGGATCCTAGATTGCAGCATTGACTGGGGTTAGTAATAGTACGTTCCGATTATAAATAATATTATGTAATACATATAGACTATCTTGATATCACAAGTCATACATAAGATTTCAAATGAACATTTCTCATATGAGTGCTCATTGCAAGGCAGCCTATATAACGTGATATCAGTTATAGTCTGAACGTATTATAACATGCTTGACAATATCAAATAAAAATATGTTCAAAGATGTTTAAAATTTGTCGTAAAGTAGCATTTGATGACGGTATGTGAATTTTGGCCCAATGTCACCCCTACTTAAGGTACCTATGTTCAGAATGCTGCAAGTCCGATATTCAGGTGGTCCTGCAGCTTCAACACTCGCTCCTCCCAGTAATACCGCTATATGGAATTGTGTCTTGTTGATAATTCGAAATGGCATCTCATTGGATGTTGGAACGTGATTGGATTAGTTTCATTTTGGTGAAGGTAGCGCACTAATAAGTGCATTTCTTCAAGATAATTTAACCCTTTCCAGTGAAAGATCTTTACGAATAAATTCGGACTGTAACAAAACCGCAAACCCCCTGCCCTAAAAATGCGTACATAATCAGTGCAGGACCCCTAATTTTATCCTTCCCGATAGTGTTCCATGGTTTGTGCTTGACATTATGTTCCTCAGCCGGTTGCCATCGGGCATCCGTTCCACGCAACAGAATTTTTGGTAAACTGAACAAAGATCGGTTCTTCGAGGATAGAGCCCCTGTGGTGTGCTTGTGTTACTTGCTTCTCAGCTTGCGAGGTGCTTTCACTGGTACAGCAGCATCGAGACATGATCAACTGAAAGAATCCCGTATTAAAGAGGCGGTGGCCCTTTTGATCCATATGGTACATTTGCCCGTAAATTCGCTATACTATCTCAGCCTTATTCTAGTATAAAAACATTGGATTGATCTTCCAAACTACATTTTTAAACCCTGTTTTTGGAAACCACACCCGCAGCTATTATTTGTGTCACTCGCGGAAATCATTGATCAATTTAACAATGATGTCACACACCAATACTCAATTGCTAACACACCTGTTACATTTGTTTGGTGCAGTTTCTGATGAAAGTAATCAATGATTTAATTATTCGGCAGGAAAATGAACCTTTTTCATATTTGGAACATTTTCTCTCCATGCGGAAAGTGAGAAATTTTCCGTTGTTTGTTCCTGGTGTCCTCCTGAACCTAGAATCTCCACAGTGCCGCTTGTAGTTGTTACGATCGCGGAACATAACGATGTTGCCCATTCTCTCGTTGAATCTGATCTGCACTTGAGCAAAATATGAATTTTTACAGAAATGGTTTTCCTTCCTTGTAAAATAACATAATCACCCATATTCTCGTTTTCGTTCGAACCGTATTTTCCATATAAAAAAAGTGTTTTGCATGAAATACGGTTCGAACAAAAACAAGAATACGGGTGAATGCCTCGGATAATTTTTCTGATTCCCGGTTACTTAGAATCTAAATTGTTACTCCAGGAAATAGTAAAATGTAAAATTTTATTAATCACTGCTGGAACTGGCTAAACACTGAAAAGAATGACAGTTGAATGCTAAACGGTAAACATAAACAAATCTCTCCATACGTCATCATTTCATTGTAACAGTGGCTTTTACCGGACAGTGGATGATTATAAAAAATAAATAAGTTGTTCCAATATCATAGCAAATGTATAATTTTGAGGAATTTATTGAGATTTACGATAAGAATGTTAAATTTATTATTTTAAGTAGATTATTAATATTAATAGAGCATTTAATGTCTGCCATAACAAGTAGAAACTTGTGTAGAATATTTTCAAAAAGATATACCATGAATATTGGTTTACGGTACAGATACGGTAACTATGTTTGTGTTGACTGCACTGCCACCTCTTATTTATTTTTACGAATCATAGCTTGCGCTTGTCTCCAGTAGGTGTTAAATATGTTTCACCTAAGCGCCATCAGAAGTAAAAAAGTTGAAATTCGATACAGTTTTAAAGTGAGTTTGAAACGGTTATGTCACGACCAAGTAGATTCATTGCTGATATGATCAAGAGAAAGTAGATTTATTGCCGAAAACATTATTTCTATTCGTAATTACTGCCTGCCATATTGGTATATGAACATTATTTTTCGCCTTGAAATAAAAATCCAAGCGGTTATGATTAAATAACAGATGAATTAAAGATATGAATTGAATTTTGGTTTGCTTTAATTTTACTGAATGTAGTAATATAGATTTTGTGGAAAAATAATATAAATCAATCGAAATATTTTTTTTTTTCAATTATTGCAAACCCGCACTATTTTGGTGGCGCATTGTTTTCAGGTGTTTATCATCCCAATTTGCACGGTGAAATTGAGTCCGCATATGCTTTAGATCTAAACAACTGATCAAAAGTCATATTTTATTTTAGATCTTTTATTAATGCCGCCATCAAACAAAACCGAATGCACGACGAACTAGCACCAACACTAACACTTTTTCTTAACTCATATCCAATTAAAAAAAACAAACTTGCTCACTGCGCTGTTATAATTTTAGTAGAACAGAACAAAAACAAGCTAATTTATCGCGGTTGCTGTCAAGCAATGAAAAATCAAATGGTATTTATAGCGGATATTCAGCAGACCGTTATAAAACTGCTTGAATTTAATATTACTCTTAAAGAGGTTATGAGAACCTCTTATTGAGTACGGAGATCATTTCCGCAGTGTTTTAAAGCAGCTTTATTGTTATTCTCAAGCATGCTTTAAAAACCTTATTAAGAGTGGTCCACTTAGCTGGAAGACAACCTTATAGCGGTTGTCAGGAGGTTGTGGTGGCGCTCTTAGTTTTATTGATAGTTTTATAAAATTGATCTTGAAAACCGCTAAGAGACTGCAATAAAACTTTAAATGTTACTTGGGATTGTGTGGTCCTCCTCATTGTTCTTCATCAGCAGTTCTTTCGGTTGATGCGTCGTCGACTTTGGAAAGCAACCGTTTTGTGATGAGTGTGTGAGTGTTCACCACGTTTTGCGTCCATTGCTGCAATGGAAGCGCTTTGCCCCACGATGGCGTAACTGCCGTACAATGAAACCAATGGAAGTGGCTCCAGTTCTGATGGAGGAGGCTTTTTGGATAGAGGTAGATAAAGTGTTTATTGTGTTGTACCTTTTGACTATAGTTTTAAGATGTATTGTATAGTGACCAAGAATCTTCGGCTCTGTTAAGTTAATTCGGTTGAGCCTTATCAAATAAATTAATGAACAAAAAATATCATTAGCAAATTTTTCAAAAGTTTTTTATGAATTGGAAAAGTTTATTAGAGTTTTTCTTTTCGATTGGTGTATTTGGATTTTATTTTCATCTATAAATGACAAAGTTGCAAGCTTTCAAAACCTAACATTATTTCGCCCCAATTTTTTTTTATTTGCTCCCCAGTATAGTCCACGAAGCCGTAGTTCTACGTCAAAAATGAATGTTTGCTACATTTTCTGGTAAAGGTTCTCCGGGATTTCATGGATAGGAAACAATACTCATCAACATCCAAACACTAAAAGAATGCCGTGAATTTTTCAATGGTCTCATTTGTAAACGATATTGCTTCGCATCGTATCCTCCCGGCAACTACGTAATCAAAATGAATTATTTTATAACATCTTATAACAAGCCACTGTCATAAACGTTATGGCAAATCTGGACCTTTAAATCAGTTGATGGCAACTTACAATAAGCGTTGCGAAACTATTGACTTTACAGCGACAAAAACCAAATTGAAGCAATACAGGTCAGGCTCCATTATCCGCAGTTAACTTTTTTCGCTAGCATCGCTGATTTCTTGCAAACTAACATTAAATCACGCAAATTAACACCACCATGGGACAGATTAGATAATCCTCAATCTTTTGTTAGTATTGGTTTGAGTGATTAAGTTGTTTTGCGTGATAAATCGACGATGGAAGTGAGGTAGGTTGACTGCGAATAATTCGACCTGTACTTCAATTTAACGAATAGAATTACGAACACGAAAAAGTAATACAATGTAAACCTAGTCTTTTTGTAAGTTATATTTTTTAGATTTAAGACATAAATTGTTATTGTCATTGTAAGATTGTAAGATCGACGAGAAATAAATAAATAAATTCCAACCAAAATTATCGAACCTATATTCGGGATGTGGCTTAATTGGATCTCCAAATTTGAATTAATCTTGAAAATAAACCTGAGTTGTCCGTAATTATCGTGCACGGGTGGGTCCAATAAACGATTCGTCCGATTCAATCAATTCCTCCATAGTGTAAAAAAATGGGAGATTTATATTAGCATTCAATTCGTTCTCATGGCGTTTCTGTGATATTGGCCTTAAAGTAAACAACATATTTATTCAATGTTTATTTTTTAAGCAATTTTTTCCGTTTATTTTGATTGGTTTTGTATAACTCCAATGGTTGTACATTGTCTCATAATAATGCTAAAGGTTTGTAATCATAAAATTTTCCATTGGTTTATTTTTTGTATGGCCATTGTAAACTCTAACTGTGAGATTTGTGTCTTTTGCATACTTTCTGTCTGGGATTTGTTATGACTCTTTGGATTTGTAGTGGATTTCTGCAATGAGCGTCAGGTTAATAGCAAACCCTATATTCAATATATGTGGCAACTTTCGCTTTTAGTGAATGGATCTCTGTTTCATGTCTGGTTAGTTTTCAATAATTCATCGTTTATGTTAGCTTCATTTAGTATTGAAAATATTTGTGTTTTTTTTCTTTTGATATATTTCTAATCGTCACCCACTACATACTCTTGGTAATAATTTTCCTATAATGGGAATACTTTGGTTGTGTCTCTTATAGCATGGATTTTTCTTTTTGTTTGGTCCGTTTACCACGTGTGTTGAACAATCATTCCCAGCGTTTACCGTTTGTCTACTATTCGATTCTAAGTTCTTGCTTTGGTTCAGCTTGTATAGTTATTATCTTCCTACTCGCACACTCCGACTCTAGTTCCGATTCCCGGGGATAATCGTTAAAGCAAGGGCTCTAAACTTGTGTGTGCATGGGTGTTATCTCACTGTCAGGATTCTAGGATATAAAAAATGATTATCATGAGTTTACATTCGGCTTGTGTATTCTGCCGATTTTTAACTACAATGCATTGCAATGCTATACGCTATCAGTGGCTCGTTAATAGTGGTTTATGTTTTCATTTTATTTGCGTCAACAGTCATACCTCATTCCGATTTATTATGTTTATTCTTTTTGGTTTGCCGTGTGACATTCAATCAGTTCATGTTATATTAAATTCCAATGTTGCAATAAAAAAATAATTAGTTTCAATTGATGCAGAGTTCCATGGCTTGAGTTTATGTCCTTTCTGCCTTTCCTGTTCAAGTGGTATGTACACAAATTTACACTAAACACGCAATTGGCTTTTCACACATTCTTCCTTAATTAGTGATTTTGTTTATCATTTTACAATGTGGTTTCGTCAAGGGAGTGTGATATGGTTTTTCTCATGTTTGTTTGTATTCTGTTTCATATTGTAGAAACTTTAAATTGAGTGTCTTGCCAATTGAAACTGGCAGTGGGTTTTATTCTTTTGACATAAACGCACTTTTTTTTTAACAACATGTACACTTTTCGATGGGCCATTCAAGAGAGTCACACCGGTAGTAAATTTCAGTTCAGTAGTGTAGTGTTTGGCATCTCTGTAATTTAAGTACCATTTCAACATTCCCGTTCACAGTTCCAGGAAACTACAGATAGGTAAATTTCAACTAACTATTTAACTTGCTGGATTTAAACTTTATGCACATGCTATCTAACCGTATTTTTTTATCCTCTGTATGCCTTGGCAAGCAAAGTCGCGTTAGATTTACTATACAATTGATTCCATCTATTCGACTACATTCTGGATGAGTGTCATTTTGCTTCTATTACACATTTAGTATATGTACACTTACTTACAAACTAGGGCATCAGTGTAGGGAAACATAATCTAATTTCTGCCTTCGCGTTCTATCGGCATTCGTTGGGGGAAATTTATTATGTCCTATTTGTGCTGAAATAGGGACTCAATGAGCGATTGACGTTAAACTTGTTTTGGTTTATATTTACAGTGTGAACTACGTTTTAACATGTGTTGTTTAGTGATAGACACCCTTACTTAGTGGGTTTGTGTTGTTTGTTTTTTTTTCAAAGGCACGAGGAAAATTTGGGATTTTTTTTTTATAGATTTAGAATTATCGTCAAGTTTCGAGAGAGAATGTCACAGAAGGTTTCGTCACTAGTCACTACAAGCATACACGATAGGATTATATTCAATGTGGTGGGAAATGGAGAACAGCAAAGATTGTGGAAAGCAGTGATTCATGAGATCTACGATGGTTAAAAGATAAATTTATCCAGAGTGACTCCAATTCGGGTGTAACAGTTTTTGTAAACAATGACTTCAATCACTGATTTCTCGCGAATAAAAGTTCAATCTCTCGAAATCTAACAACACAATCAGCTGGAGGAGTGAATTCTATAGCATTCCGGGATGAGATTTCAGCTCGTGACATTGGCGTGAGAGGTATGGACGGAATACACTACGGCTGAGCCGTCCTCAACTAGCAGTTGGTATAGTTTGTTTACGGAATCGAGCTTTTATTTGCGAGAAATATGTGATTGAAGCCATTGTTTTCAAATGCAATTACGGTCAAATCTTGAATCACTCCATTACTTTTTTTGCTTTTTACATTTGTCTTACTTGAACAAATATAAAAGTGTTGGGTTGCACTAAATTTGTATGCATCAGAAATACTTGTTCAGCTACCTCTAAACCATGTTTTTCAGAGCAGCCACCATACAAAAGTATTCTTCTCACACCCTTAGCTATCATTTGGAGGATGAGCCCCCAGGTTTCTAAACAAAGTGTTACTTTGGAGCACCCTACTACACAGGTTTACTTGCATTGGAGGTTTATAGATTATCGTGGATAACATATTAAGAAGAAAACGGCGTCGGTGGTGTAGTGGTAAGCGTGATTATCTCTCACTCCAGCAGGCCTGGGTTCAATCCCAGTCGGCGCCGCCGGGATGTTCTGCGGCCTAACATCTCTGAAAACAAATCAAGGAAAAAAAATACTAGGAAGGCATTCTAAAACCTGCATTTATCCACCTACGGTGAGATCTGACCCCTTTCTAAATCAAATTTTGAGCCACTTCCCAGGGTGAATCCGGAACATGTTCAAGTGTTAGCCAATGTGATCCTGGGTTTTTAATGTGACGATCAATGAGCTTGTTTTAGAGTACTCATGAAATTTAATGTGTGGCATAATGTTTGTTGTTTTAGTTTGAAACTGGCCGCACCCTCGGGGGAGAATTTGGATGTGACCCATGTCTTGGATACTTGCAATGTCAGCAATCTCAGTAATGTAATCCTAGCCAGAAACTGGTCACTTTCTCAGGGGTACCCACAACATGGCCGCATGTGGCCAATGTGATCCTGGGCACTCGGTTTAGCTGTCACTTTTCTCATTTTTCAGTCCGGATATAATTTGGTGTGCAACATGATGGGTTTTGGTCCTAGTCAGGAACTGAACAGTTCCTCAGTCGTACCCGGAACATGGCTGGATGTGTCCAATGTGGCCCTGGGCTCTCGGTTCGGATGTCAGCTTTCTTGTTTTTGAATCCGGCTAAAAATCTCTCTAATATAGTTTAAAAAAAAATCCGGATGTAATTTGATGTGCCACGATGGGTTTTGGACCTAGCCAGAAACTGGCCACTTGAATTTGGGTTCTGGTCACTTACCCGGAGGTTCCCGGAACATGCTAGGATGTGATCAACGTGGTCCTGGGAACTAGGTATGGCTCTTAATAAACTTGTTGTTGAATTCTCATGTGATTTGAGGTGTCACATAGTGGATTTGGCCCGTTTTAGGTAACCTCCACTTTCCTAACTCAGTGAGTTTTATTCACTGGAACATGTTCCGGTCATATCTCCCAAACTAGTTGACCGATTCCAAAATTTTCAATAAAGTTCAATGGGACCATGTAGTGTTTCCATTTATCGGCCATTTTTGGCTTCCCGGAAAACGGGAAACAGCTGATGGTTCTTCCAGGGAATTCCTGGGAATCGACAAATATTTTAGTTAAGAAAGAAACAAAAAAGCACTAAATTGGATTCAAGACAGAACGTTTATTTTTTTTAGCTTCTGTAGAACGACTTATAGATCGTAATTTTTTTTTCCTTGATTTGTTTTCAATCAACTTGTTTTTCGTGCTGAGTACCAATGCTACGGACGCCAGGGAAGCAGCTCCCACACCTGGACCCTACCTGTAGACCTATAAATTCATGAACCAGGACTAAGGTCTTGATGTCCTCTGCTTTCCGAAGAAGTCATCTCCACTTTACTCGATCCATGGCCACACGTCGCTAACCTCGTAGTCTGCGAAGGATCCGCAGGTCACCTGTTACTGGTGGTTGATCCACCATGCCCGCTGCTCACCTCTTCTACTTTTTCATGTTGAGTCGCTTTCGAGAACCATTTTTACCGGGTCGTCGTTCGGCATTCGACGTGCCCATCCAACGTAGTCGCTCAATTTATGCAGTGTGAACGATGGATGGTTTTTCCAGCAGCTGGTGCAATTCTTAGTTCATTCGTCTTCTCTACGTTCCGTCACCTACCTGCACTACACCGTAGGTGGTACGCAACACCTTCCGTTCGAAAACACCAAGCGTTGGTGCTCCACGAGCAAAGTGGCCCGTAGAGGGCCACCGGTTTATTCAGCGTCTTGTATATAGTCAACTTTGTCCGGCGGCGAATTTTATTCGACCGGAGCGTCCTCCGACTCCCTGTCATAATGCGTCGTTGAATTTCTCTGCTGGTATCATTTTTGGCGGTCACCAGTGAGCCAAAATACACGAGCTCGTTGACCACCTCGATTTCGTCACTGTCAATCTGAACTCGGGGTGGGAGGCTAACATTGTCCTCCCTAGAACCCCTAGAACCAATCCGCCTAGCTTCAGCTTTCAGTCTGATGTACGTTTCCGCCATCGTCTCAAAGTTCCGTTCCATGATGTCGATGTCATCGGCGAAGCCAAGAAGCTACATGGACTTCCTGAAGATCTTTTTTTGTGAAATTAAAAAAAAATGTTGATCATGGACGTTTTTTCTTATTTAAGTTTTTAACACTTTTTTGACTTTTAACACAAAACTACTTATCAAATAACCGTTTTCCTAGATATACCTTGTTTTTAAATTTTGTCTATCGTACTACGATTTATTAAAAAATGTTGAATACGTCTTTTCGAAAAAAATAATAATAAATGATTCCAATTTGCTGAATTTTAGCTCAAATGTTATGGACAATCATAAACAATTATGCAAATGTCTAAAATTATTTTGTTTGCGATTTGGGCTGGAACTGCTCTATACTTTCAGTTCAGATTTTTGAGATTTACCCACGTCCATATTTTGGATAGTATATTCTAAAATTGCAACCGAATTAAGTGTACCTTGTGCATAAAAAAAAATGGAAAAATTGAAGTTTTATTAATAAAATCATAGAGGTATTAAGATTTTTGTACTCATCCTAAATGAGAATAAAATCGGAAAATTGAAATTCTACCTATACCTACACGCCCGATGAAAGTAACACAAAATTAAGCCTCGACTCGAAGTTACAAAAAGTGGGGTTATTCAGTGGATGAATAAAATTGTCATCTATGTTTCTCAAATATCATAAAAATCGTTGAAAATACTACTCACTTTACAAAAGCTACGAAGGTTATGAAGAACTACTTCGGGAATTTTTCCCCGGAGTGAATTTTGGCTGGTTTTACCCTACATTTAATAATCAACTTATTAGGTACTTCGTACTGAACCATCAATCCAAACACCCCATTTCAGATTTCAGAAATTTAAGTAGAAATCCTAAATCAAACCGAATTCAACTGGGCAGGAGGACCATGGAATGCTCCATCCACCAGGCGTTTGTTTTGGGCGAAAAGTCAAACAATTTTAAGAGGCTTTGCTTTTTGTCCCCCTACCACGAATCTGCAATATTTTCTCAATTAGCGGAAGCCATTTTTTTGGCCGATAATTACCATTGTGCTAAGTATTTAGCATGGCTTAGAAACTTTTTCGCTGTGTCGTCTTTGGCTGCGGAAGTCTTTGATCTTTATTTTTTGTTCGATGATATCTTTTTTCGGGTGTTGATAAAGCAACAAGGCAGCTAATTTTCTGCCTGACATGAGACAAATGTACGGTGGTTCATGGGGCAAGTTTCAGACAAAATCAATTCACTGAAAAACCGTGAGTTTTGTGTGAAGCTATCTTTGTGCGTTGGTTAGTTTAAAGCCAATCTTATCAAACATTTAAAGAAATGCGGATTCATGCGAAAAATAATAACGCAATCAATTTTGTAGCAAAATTTGCCGAAAAAACCCACCGCAAGTTCCACAGTGATTTCATAATAAGATCACGGTAACAAGCGGTAGGAGATTCGGATAAGTCCGGCAATTAATTTAAATTTTGCCTGCAACAGAGCTGGAAATTGGAGGCGTTAAAATTTACTTGCTGGGGAAATTGAACCAATTAGACCAATTGATTTGATAGCAGTGGAAGTGGGTAAGAATACTTTTTAGAAGTGCCTTCTTCATCCGACGTTTTGGGATTATTTGAGAATTTTAGATGGATCTATATTTAATTTTAATTATCTAAAAATCAAAAATTTCGATTATTTTGAAAACTTTTATAGAAATGAAACAACAAACAGCAAACCTTAGCAAACCAAGAAATAGCAAATTATGGCAGCTATCTATTTCATGCCGTTCAGCAACAAAGAAAAAAAGCTATTCTATCGCCCTTGACACAGTTCGTCAGCCAATTTCATTATTCGCTCTAATTTGGCACCCGCTGTAGCATAACCAGAAGCATGGACGCCAACGTCAGCTGGATGTAGCGAAACGACAGCGTCAATAATGATCAAAAATTCAATTATAAAATTTCATCCCTTGGCACTTATCACGAAATGGACATCATCGTTTGCTCGCACGATCCGTTATAATCACATCATAATCACTTTCCATCCTTGGCGAATGTCCCTTGGAAGGTTTCGCCCCCATTCTGCCGCCACACTGCATCCCAAGGGGCCATTCATTCGGATAGTATCCATTTGAGAGCGACGGTCATTAATACTGCAACACTCGTTGAGCCAACAACGATGACCGAACGAACGCCGCGCGGAAATGGCGGGCAATGCAATGAGTTTGCTTTAATTATCCGAATTTTGCTCGTTCGTATTCTCTCCGGCGTGCGCTCGATGCGATCAGCAGCAGCATATTTGATGAAGCCCCACAGTCAACGGTAGAGATGATCAGCAGTTCTCTGGATGCTGGGTTTTTGAACATGTTTGCGCTGAATAAAACTTCAGTAAATATGCAACTAATTTGCATTTTTTTTTTAAATTGATAGTCATATCAAAAAGAAATAAAACTGATGAAGATGCTTGCCTAATTTCTCGATCCTATCATCTTGAACAATACATTTCATCAGAAACTTCACACAATCTTCTAGCACTCACGCAGTTGTTAATTCAGAGCCTTCTAATAATATTCGACGCCCAGGGAAGTCGATAAAAATTTCATCCCGTAATATCCTCATTCGGACCGGGATTGGAACCCGCCACCTCTAGGATGAAGGAGTTCGATTGAATACAATACAAATATGAGAGTAAGGCCATCAATCAGATCAATTTCTAAAACACTTCGTCAATGCCATTAATATATCATTCATTTGTAACTAAAAGTGCAGTGTCAAAATTCACAACACTTCTACGCTGAGCTGACTCTAGCAAAACATTATTTTCTTAATTGTATTCGATTTCTATCAATTTGAGCACCTCAAACTTCGAAAACGAACTGCCCTTTCATTGCCCAATTGACACCCACGCGGTCCTTGGCGTCACATCCTGACATCCGCCGGTTTCGACCTCGCAAGCACCCTGTGTCTTTCGGTCAGTTGGCCATTGACACTGACTGTGTAGCTTGGTACCGTTCACATGGCCTGGCGTTATGAACGAGTGTTAATTGTATTCGTGACATTTTTGCAATAATCAGGCCAACCCTCGTCGTCATGAGTAGTGCGTCCTTTTTCACTACTCTTTCGCACCCCCCCCAGCCCTTCCTGTTGCTGGTCATCTACCTTCAATGTGCTTTTTACTATCGCACATATTTTCACCTCGCTCCTACTTTCTATCTAGGGCCTCCATCTAGGTGGCCTCCATAAAAAAACAAAATCCTCGGATGACCTCCGGTCGACCACGTTTCAGCACAAAAGCACGCCATCACCCGGGACTCTGACTTGGGTGCTCGTTTGTGTCACTTGCGTATGCTTAGCCTGCTGGTTATACGTAATAATGTGTACACAAAATTCACATCATCATCATCATCATCGTCATCCTCATTGTTGATCATCGCCGTCATAATTTTTCCGGTCCTTTCTCCGGTACTTCCCCGGGTCGGGGAACAGGGAGTGAATATTTTGTATGTCTGAGCCGCCATCATCGCATCGTTTCGCCATGGGCAGTTGTAAAACTGCAGCCATAAAGATAATATGTAGCTATGGTGATAACCAGACCGTTTCGCCCAAGTACGAAGGAAAAGTGATTTTCCGATAATACAAGAAGTGAGGTGTCATTGTTGCGTTTCTGGTTTAACGATTTCTTTCAAAGGTTGTGATGGCCATGTGGTCAACCAATGCTGCATCTGAACTGGTGCATGAAGGTAGCAGTTCAGTCCTTTTTTCTTTTGTTGTTTGTACCATTTATTTTTACCAAGGGCCTGACACGCCGCCTTCTTTTCGTAGCCAGCATAAAAACGTGATCACATATCAATCCAAGCGGGCCCAGAGCGTAGGCCCACACCTATGCTCGCTACGACTACTTGTTATTAGTCGAGATAGGGGTGACATCTCCTTGATTTTTACGCACACAATAATATCTCTCAAACTCTCATAGTTTTTCAAGGCCCAATTCAAGATCACTTGTTTCACTATTTTTTGTGCTATCTTGGGAAATTTTCAATGATGTTTTGATGTATTTTCTTGGACCGGGTATTAGTTTCCTTTTTTCTTTTCTTTATTTAACGTCGGTCTCTGTTCCGAAATCCTAGTGCCAATCACCGACGGACATCGATTGCCACCCATTGACGGCAATCGATGTGCATGAAGGCAGCTTCCATACCTGCGTAGGATATCGCACCCATTCAAATTCAATACACATGGGCCGGGACCAACGGCTTTACTTCCCTTCCGAAGGAAGACGTGACCAGAGATTTTTATGCCTCAGAAAAATCCCACCGACCTCGGCTGGGATTGAACCCAGACCCATTGGGGTGAGAAAGCAGTCACGCTTACCACTACACCACCGGCGCCGGCTAGTTTCCTTTCGTATGGTATCATTGTCCATGTGACATGGCGACGGTACAGACAAACAGACATAACACTCACATCAAATATTGCGGACGCTCTAACAGTCATTTCACATAAGGTTTTAGTTGAGACTACCAGCAAAGGTGAAGATCAAATTGAAATCAAAATTTGCTGTTATGATGTAACTTATTTTGAATACTCCAGTTGATCTCATTTTGACGGTTAACACAGCAAAACTTAATCAGTGCCAAGTACTCAACACCACTTGATTACTTGGCACTGATGAAGTCTGCAAGTAGTATCTTCTGTGAAATTTTTAAGATTAACACTTAAAAATTATTAAAAGTTAAACAACAACATCTTTTGGACAAGTTTTTATACTATTTGTATAAACTAGTTTTTGTAAAATTTTGCACAGAAATCATTTTTTTAGACTTTAAAACCGTTTTCATGGCAAAAAAAAAACATATATACATATATTAAAAAAAAATTGTATACAAAATCTTGAAAATGTTTTGAAATGTACCGTTTAAAGGGGTATCTTTGATAATGCGGGTAGCTTTGATAATATAATATAAAGATTAAATTTACTCGCTGCGCTTTTTCGAAATTAGAAACATTGGTTCCATATTGTAGCTTAGGGTATTTCCGTTGATATCGGATAAAGTTTTTATCTAGCATGTGCAATAAACTGATGCAAAATTTGAAATTTTCGCTCCACAGTGCTCAAACGGTTTCAAATCAGGTCCTAATTAGCCTCCCAAAATTTAAACTTATTTGGTAAGAAACTGACTTGGCACAAACTATTCGAAGTTTATATGGGAATTACTATGGGAAAACTAAACTTCTTGATCATTGTCTTCTTCCCATTTTCCATATTGCTTTTTCGAAAATTTCAATAACTATTCTTACGGGAAATTTTCTAAGCTACAACTTAGCAGAATATCGTTTTTCAGATAAATGTCAAATTCTTCTTCTTCCTCGCATTTCAAGCTTATTGCATATCGCATATTAGCTTATTGCGTGCTCTCAACTTAGTGTTCTAGATGCACTTCCACAGTTATTAATTGAGAGCTTTCGATGCCTCTACCATTTTTGCATTAGTATAATTGTTGCCACACAATCATACTTTATGCCCAGGGAAGTCGAGAAATTTTCCAACCCGAAAAGTTCCTAGACTGGACCGGGAATCGAAACCAGCCACCTCATGCATGGTCTTGCTTTGTAGTTGCACCTTTACCGACTGAGCTAAGGGAGTCTCCTGTCAAATTAAATTGTTATTAATTGTTTAAGAGATTGATAATCTGATGGCATGATCAAGCAGCTGTTCTGTGGGCAACACTGTATTTTGCAGTGTGACATAATACTTACCTTACCAATCAGGCTAAGGCCTTGTTGTCCTCTGCTGTCCGAAGAAGTCGTCTCCACTCTACTCGATCCATGGCCACAGTTCGCCAGCCTCGTAGTCTGCGAATGGTCCGCAGGTCACCTTCTACTTGGTCGATCCACCTTGCCCGCTGCGCGCCTCTTCTTCTTGTTCCTGTTGGGTCACTGTCTAGAACCATTTTCACTGGGTCGTCGTGTGGCATTCTTACGACGTGCCCAGCCCACCATAGTCGCCCAATTTTTGCAATGTGGACGATGAATGGTTCCCCCAGCAGCTGGTGCAATTCGTGGTTCATTCACCTCCTCCACGTTCCGTCATCCATCTGCACTCCACCGTAGATGGTACGCAACACCTTCCGTTCGAAAACACCGTGGTCCTCCACGAGCATAGTCCAGGTCTCGTGGCCGTAGAGGACCACCGGTCTAATCAGCGTCTTGTAGACAGTCAACTTCGTGCGGCGGCGAATTTTATTCGACCGGAGCGTCCTCCGGAGTCCAAAGTAGGCACGATTCCCTGCCATAATGCGTCTTTGAATTTCTCTGCTGGTATCATTTTCGGCGGTCACCAGTGAGCCCAAATACACGAACTTATCGACCACCTCGATTTCGTCACCGTCAATCTGAACTCGGGGTGGGAGGCTAACATTGTCTTCCCTAGAACCTCTTCCTTTCATGTATTTTGTCTTCGATGCGTTGATGGCAAGTCCAATCCATCTAGCTTCAGCCTTCAGTCTGATGTACGTTTCCGCCATCATCTCAAAGTTCCGTGCCATAATGTCAATGTCATCGGCGAAGCCAAGGAGCTGGATGGACTTCCTGAATATCGTATCACTCGTGTCTATCCCAGTTCTTCTGATCACACCTTCTAACGCGATGTTGAACAGCAGGCACGAAAGTCTATCACCTTGCCGTAACCCCCTTCGAGATTCAAAGGGACTCGAGAGTGTCCCCGATACTCGAACAACGCACATCACTCGATCCATCGTCGCCTTGACCAATCGCGTTAGTTTGTCCGGAAATCCGTACTCGTGCATAATCTCGATCGATTGTGTCGTCTGCGGATTTGAAATCGATGAACAAATGATGTGTGGGCACGTTGTATTCGCGGCATTTCTGCAGAACCTGCCGAATCGCGAAAATTTGGTCCGTGGTAGCGCGGGCACCCATGAATCCCGCCTGGTATTGCCCCACGAACTCTCTTGCAAATGGTGACAGACGGCGGCATAGAATTTGGGAGAGTACCTTGTAGACGGCGCTCAGCAGTGTGATCGCGCGGTAGTTGCAGCAATCCAACTTGTCGCCCTTTTTGTAGATTGGGCATACAACACCTTCCATCCACTCCTCCGGTAATATCTCCTCCTCCCAAATCTTGGAAATTACCCAGTGCAGCGCTCTAGCCAGTGCTTCACCACCGTATTTTAATAGCTCACATGGTAGTTGATCTACACCAGTTGCTTTGTTGTTCTTCAGCCAACCGATCTCCTCCTCAACTTCTTGAAGATTCTGCTGCTTCACCGTTGAGATGCTCGTCATAGTACTGCTTCCACCTCTCAATCACCTCACACTCGTTCGTGAGAAGGTTACCGTCCAAGTCCTTGCACATATCGGCTTGCGGCACGTAGCCTTTGCGCGAACTATTTAGCTTCTCATAGAACTTCCGTGTGTCGTTTACGCGGTACAGATTTTCCATCGCCTCGCGATCTCGGTCTTCCTGCTGACGCTTCTTCCTTCGGAAAACCGAGTTTTGTCTGTTTCGCGCTTGTCTGTATCGCTCCACATTCAATCTCGTGCGGTGTTGCAGCATTCTCGCCCGTGCTGCATTCTTCTCCTCTACTAACAGTTTGCATTCGCCGTCAAACCAGTCATTTCTTCGGTCCGGGATTGCAGTACCTAGTGCCGCTGCAGCAGTACTACCTATGGCTGAACGGATGTTCCTCCAGCCATCTTCAAGAGAAGCTGCGCCAAGCTGCTCTTCCGTGGGTAGTGCAACTTCCAGCTGCTGCGTGTAGTCCTGGGCAACTCCGGCGTCTCGTAGTTACTCAATGTTGGGTCGCGGCGTTCAACTTCGACGGGTGTTATGCACCGTTGAGAGTTTTGAGCGCATGCATACTGCAACTAGGTAGTGGTCCGAATCTATGTTCGCACTGCGGTACATGCGGACGTTGATAATGTCGGAGAAGAATTTCCCGTCGATTAGAACGTGATCGATTTGGTTTTCTGTGTGTTGGTCAGGTGATCTCCAGGTGGCTTTGTGGATATCCTTGCGGGGGAAAAAGGTACTTCGCACTACCATACCCCGAGTGGCTGCAAAGTTCACGCATCGTTGGCCGTTGTCGTTCGATACGGCATGCAGGCTGTTTGGCCCGATTGCCGGTCTATACATTGCCTCCCGTCCTACCTGAGCGTTTATGTCGCCGATGACGATTTTGACGTCCTGTTGCGAACAGCCGTCGTACACCTGCTCCAGCTGCGCATAGAACGCTTCTTTCTCGTCGTCGGGTCTCCCTTCGTGTGGGCAGTGCACGTTGATGGTGCTGTAGTACTGACATAGTAGCCATGATATTTGTGCTCTATTCTTCGCACAAGAAACACCAATGTTGCCTGCTGAACAGTTGAATGAGCATAATCATAAGACATCAGTGACTTGAATCATTAATAACTTTTGTTCCATACATTTGATTAAAAAGTAGTTTTCATCAAAGTTGTTGCTACAACCACTGCTATCATTTTTAAAAGCATGGTGATGTGGTGAATTGTTAGATAGATATGAACAAATACATAAGTTTTCCCATAGTAATTCCCATATAAACTTGAAATGGTTTGTGCCAAGTCAGTTTCTTACTAAAGTAGTTAATATTTTGGGAGGCTAAGCAGGACCCAATTTGGAACCGTTTAAGCACTGTGGAGTGAAAATTTCAAATTTTGCATCAGTCTAATGTGCAACATATTATACAAACATATAAAAAAAAACTATTTTCGTTTTTTCGCCTGTTTGAAAAAAAAAACACTTAAACCAATACTTGTGAAATGTATTTTTGATATAGACATAACAAATTAAATGTTGTATTCTTATTGCTTATGAGGTTTTCTGATTATATACTAATTCAAAGTTTCATACTTCTTGAACTGAATTGTTTAAGTTTCACCCATTTTTTTTTCTACATTCATCGAGCATTATCAAAATACTGAAGTTGGGTTACGAAACTAAAAAAATAGTGTAAATGCTTTAATTTCCATTAAACATATTACTAACGAATTTACTCTTGGATCCTCAGTACTGGTTTTGAAAATATAAAATTTGAAAAACATTCATTGCTGTAAAAATATTTAGAATATTCTTTAAAAAACTATCAATGTTTTTTGAATGTTTTTTTTTCCTGAAATTGATTTTTTTTTCATACCTCATTTTGATTGGAACTGACGTTTTAGAGTTATGCTTTATTCAAAAAGGTCGAATACCTATGTCATTTTTTGTGCATGATTGACAAAAAAAAAACATTCATGCAAAGTTTCATACAAATCGGATAAAGTTAAAGTTTTATTTGCTATTTCGCCAGGATAATTTAGCTGAAATCATAGATAAGACCTACAAGGTATAGAGTAAGATGGGGCAAAAGTCCGTTTTGAGATTTTCGACGCCTGTGTAAAATAAGGCTAATTGTTTGCCACTTTTTTTGAAAGCCTTTCAGAGCAAGGCTTTCCCCCCAAAAAACGAAAAAATTTATGATATTTTCAAAGAATTATAAGCAAAAGTATGTTTCGGGTTGTACCAACTTGTTCGTACAACAAGAAAAATACAGTAGTGAGGGGGTAATTATAATTCAGGCGATGATTGTGTTTTTCTGAAAGATGATTTTACGAGTATCAGGCTTTAGATATGTCGGGGTAGCGGGGTAGAAGTTCGAGTCGTGCCCCAAACCCATTTAATCATTCACATATTTATAATTCGTCTTTTAATCAATCAATCAAGCAATCACAAATGGAGCATAATGTGACAAAATTTACGAATCTGTTGCATTTATTGTGGAAAAACGTAGTTAGCCAAGTTCTGACAATATCTGGGCACAAACGTGTGGTTTCTTTATGTTCTTCACACCATCATGGGGTATTCAAAGGTTTAAAGTGAAAAAACTTCTCAAAACTGCCATTAAATTTACGAACTTTTGCCAAACCGGTGGGGCAAAAGTTCGTTTTGAACACTATTCCGAAAAAAATTGGTCTAGCTACGAATGGACTGAAAACTTATCAAAGTCCTGCAAGTTGTAATCATGTGTATAGAATTTGTTGGTTTCCAAATACTTGGAGTTATGAAACAATTAATTTTTTCCACTTTGGTCGAACTTTTGCCCCACCTTACTCTATGTTTAATAAGTTGAATTAAATGTTTTTTGATGCTTGACCCCATTCAGAAATAGTTGCCAGAAACTCCACCACATGAATTTGTAGTTTTACATTTGTTCCAAACAACCTCAATCGTTATCAATGAACTTAGCTCCTTTTACTATTCTTTACTACCGTAAGTGGGGTGAACTTGGGCCAAAAAACCATACAACATTCACATTTTAGTAAGAAATTAAATTGTATACATGTGAATATATTCATAAATGATATATTTACGAAGCCTTCCTTCGGAAGGGAAGTAAAGCCGTTGGTTGATGCGTCGATAAGTAGGGTCCAGGTGTGGAAGCTGCCTCCCTGGCGTCGGTAGCAATGGTGCTCTGCACGGAAACTAGATCGATGGAAAACAAAATCAAGGAAAAAAAATATATATATACGGCTATCATGGAAATGGTTGACTGAAATTGATACCTGATTTTGCTTATATTAAATAAAAAATAGACCAATGTAAAACCAAAACAACAATTTGGTTAAAATATCCTTAAATATGTCAATGTAACATATCTAGTAGGAGTACACTTGGTTATGATCACAATGTACTTCGTTTATTTGTCTACAGACCGGGGGGAACCTTCGTCTCCATGCGCATAAAAGTGTGTTCAAACTTTTGTTTGTCTGTGGACATTTCTAAAAACGTGTTTTCGATAATATTGATGGCACTGCACTACACAGTACTATTTAAATAAAACATCGGGTTAATTTTATCTACACTTTATACCAGGGGTTTCAAGAAACATATTTTAGTCACCATTTTTTGTATATTCAACATATTTGCATCAATAAAAAAAAATCAATTTTGGTCCAACGTCAACCTCATATTATGGTATGGTATGGTAACTTATCCCTGAGCCTCTATAAAGTTCCCTAAGTTTGTGGAAGTTCTGAGATTTTTTTCCTCTGTTCGGGACCACTGCGATCAGTAATTTGATCTATTGTGGTATACTCCGTGTCCTTAGTTTATTGCATGTCGTATTACTCCATCACTATTGAGATATAAAGAAATAATCGGTTTTGATACAGTTGTAATTCTTGCCTTTATCGCAAGGATCCGACTTTATTTGTAAGGTCCCGATCTCTATATCCTTTGGAGTGCTGGAACACCTTCCAAAGGCGCGCCCCTTTTGCAGTCAAAAACGGATTCCTTAGCAACAAAATCAAGCAATAACACCGATAATTACTATGCATCAGAATCCTAGTCTTAACCACTTCAAACTAGAGAACAGCGAAAAAATAGCTACCTAACTCATTTTTACTTGTTTCAAGATCATGCTCGGTGGACAAAGCCGAGTCTTGTCACTATCAACAAGGCATACAAACTAAAAAACTAAGATGTGCTCCTTTGATTACAAAACAATTCTGTTCCCCTAGTTTGAATCAAGGTTGCAAAGACTCATTTCAGCTAAAATAATGTTTTTCGGAATAATAAAACCAAAAGATGGTATGATGGCATGTTTTACTTGTAACTTACAAGAAGAGGTTACAAAGTATGCGTTGGAAACATAAAACCTGTAAATTTTGCTTTCTATGAGTCACAATCAGCGATTTGCTGATCGCTGAGTGAGTGAGTGAGTGAGTGAGTGAGTTTGTGAAAAATCGCTGACTGTGACTCTCATGAAGTGAAATAAACAGGTTTAATATGTCAAACACATTCTTTGCAACCTCTTCTTGTATCCTACCAATTCAAAATTTGATCATGGCATCTAATTATTTCATAATTTAGAAAAACATTGTTTTAGCTGAAATGAGTCTTTGCAACCTTGGTTTGAATTAGTTCGGATCAGGCTTCGGCTGGACAAATATTTATAAAAAACTTGTACTGATCGTCAAGTACGGATCGTACAACACTCTCGTCAAGTAGTATGATGACTGGTGTGTGATGGTTATTAACAGGTAACAGCGATGCAGGTCCGGTTATCAGTTCAAAATACTCCGGGAGATTGGTGATCGCAGAAGCTCACTGGATTTCTATGAAGTTGGCTGAGCCTTTACACTTATAACTGAACTCCTATAAAATTCATTGCACTTCTATAAAAGCTCCAGAACTTCTACGCAGCTCGTGATAAGATGCTGTGATATTGATTTATGAGGTTTCTTGAAGCTATATAACATTCCCTTAACTTTCAAAAAGTTTTCCTGCATTCTACGAAGTTCCCAGAAATAAATCTCTTAAGTCATAGCTTCTACGAATTTTCATTGATATCTAAGAAGGTCTCTGAACTTCTGCAAAAACTCAAATCTGATAGAGTGTACATCTTTCGCCACCCGTAATTTAAAAAAAGTTGAAGTGAAGACATTTTGTCGATCCCCCATACTATCGATGGTTTATGGTTTATATCGTGTCAGCTAGGGACATGAACCAACACGCCCCCCCCCCCCCCCTTGGCCAACATTATTGCTATGTCTATGCGAATTTGTGTTTTGTCAAATGATTTTTGCGCCGCACAAAATGCATACTTCAGAGTTTTAAAAAAATCCATATATTTCTTCCGTTACTCGTCACTTTTTTTTTTTGAATCTGAATCACCAAGATAAAACTTAAATTAAAAATATGATTTGAAAAAAAAAAACTGGTAAAAAACTCTTTTTGGTAAATGAGTTTTGAGCGCTTCTTTAGATATAATGGTTAGCTGCTAATGTAGAATACGCAAACCCGGACAAGCAGCGGGAATTGTCTATGGGACTTCCCAGTGAGCTCATTTAAGCATGTGCTTTTTCTAGAAAAATCAATGTCTCCTTCAAGCGAGTTGGTACCTCAGCCCACATTACCTCACCGATCGTCTGTCCATCCTGGAGGTGTGACTCAAACAGCGTCTGAGTAGCATCTAGCGACTGAATATGAAATGCTTATTCCTGGAAGATTGCTTCATCGGGGATAGGAGACCTTAGGCCAACCGCCTACTGCATCCGAAAATTATAACTGACTCAGAAGCTAACAATGAAATACTTTGAACTGACTTTATTTTTAGCGAAAACAGCAGACACGAATTGGAACATGCTATGTACGTTTGGAGGGGCCTCAAATAGGCACGATATTGCCAAATCGGAGGCAGCGAGTAGATACCCTGTCCGGTCTAGAAAATCTTTCGGGTTGGGAATTATCTTGCCTCCCTTGGGCATAACGTCTTTTTGCGTTTGTCATACAAATATACAATTTTATGCATTGGTTGGCATAGAAAGTTCTCTATTAATAACTATGGAAGTGCTTAAAAAAAAAAAGTTGAGAGCAACACAAAACGCCCACATATTATTTATATCGGTGAATTTGGTCAACCGAAAGTCGACTTTATATTTTCATGGCGAGGGACTTCATCAAAATTTTGAATGTAAATAAGTGAATGGTTCTAATTTTCATAATATCTAATTCTACAAGTTTATCAAAGCTTTCATAATTCTCGTCAAATAGTTGTCTAAGAAGGCATCCGTGTCAGTCACGCTTTTCTCAAACAGTTAGACGAGACTGCACGCCAAATCAGCTCAACAAAAAGTAAAATATTTGCATACCAATCAAAGACACGGCACATTCGTTCCGAAAAACACTGACAGTGTTTAGAAGTTTCGCATGCAAAAGTATGATGCTATTAATTAAAAAGTTTATTTTTTAATTTAATCATTTTTCATTTTCCTTCATAAAGTTCGTTATTCCCCTCACCACCTGAACCTACGATGAAAACGAAAAAAAAAAAATCCAAATAGCCGCCCGGTATGATATGGCAGCCATCATCGCATTCAGTGATGCAACGAGCTCTCCGCTCTCACTGCCACCCATTGGGTAGCAGTGGGGTTCATACAAAAGGGCGTGGAAGAAAATACGAACCATTAGTTTGTTCTCGTCTTGAAGCAGTAGGTCACCAAAGTCGGAGAGCAGTGTGGTAAGGTGAATTGTAGTAGGTAGGCATATTTCTCCTCGGACGAAGACGACGGACAGTTTGCCTTCCAGCGGCATTTTCCGACTGCATCCCGCTGCTTGTTTAATAATTTTCCTTTTTACATTTCTTTTCGTGGCAAGTTTAAATAAGGTTGTTATACAGTTTTGCTTGACTTGTTCGTCAGACTTTTCCGGACGGTTTCAGTGCGCGGATTGCCAACATCAATGGCAACAAAATCCTCCACCGTTTTGAAATATGACCAGTGGTGTGATTGGACAACTGACACAAGGGGAGCACAATTTCAAAGCTGTAATAGACAACCTGCAAACTGATAGTTGGTAGCATTGCTCCGGACCCAACGTGTATGTTTCGTATGCAACACGTTTCCACGGGGCATTTGTAGTTTATTGAAGAAAAAATAGGACATTTTCATCAATTATAACTCATGATTTGTTGAAACACCTATTTTGGGGGCGCTAAATGACAATAGCCCCCGGTTTGGTACGCCGATGAATATGACCCCAGCCCAGCTGAGAACATTCATTAAATGCAACATATTCTGTGAGCAAACAGGACGAAAACAAGCCACTGGCAGCAGCTGAACAGCGGAAGCTAAAATAAGGCCAGCTAGGCGCAAAGGCTCCTGAATTGAGCGCCGCAGAAGACGGCGATCGTCGGTTGGCGAAATATTCTCTCATAAAGTTATTTATGCATGAAAAATTTAGTGAATTCTAGCATGAAATAAAAATGCAGATTAAATTTTTTCCCCACTATTGCCTGAAAAGAATACGAAAGAATGTCTGCGAATTAGGGAAATTTCGAGGGTGAAGAGAAAGGCAAAAAGGCAGTATGCGGTTAGGCTTATGCCTGATGGCCCCTGCAATGCCTTCGGTGGTGCTTATATTTTTATTATATGACCACCAATGGTGGTTTTCTGGTTCTGGCCAGTTCCGGACTTTCTAGCTCCTAATGAAAATCTCGTGAATGACCGCGTTGTACGGTAGAAAGGGGAAATAAAAAGAGGGGATTGAAATATAGAGTAAGAAATAAGCCACATGAAACTGTAGCTGGCAGTGGCTGAAATACGTCACTGCTATACGTCACTTTTTTTAAGCTACCCGGGTAGAAGAAAATATCTCAGTCATGCAAAAATATGATCTTGATACCAACAAAAAATATGGATTAGTATGTCATAAGAGGTAAAATATCTAGAAATAATATCAGAAATTGGTTCCCGAAATATGGTTTCAATACCAAATTAAACAATTACGGAAAATACTAACGTTTAGGTTTTCGTTTCGCATGCTATTTTTTATGGTGCTATTTTTTCATATTTAACCTGTATTTTTACTAAACCTATTTCTTGAGATACTTGAGAAAACTTTGCAGATTAACTTAGTCGAAAATCGCCAAGTGCTCCGCGTATGTCTACAAGCTTATAACAGCGAAGTTATACATGTTATAATAATGGAGTGCTTCGGCCTGCTTCTGACAGCACTCATCTCCAGCTCGCGCTGCCTTCAATTGTACGGAAAACTGACTTAAGAAATTTAGCTTTTTTTAACAACGTTATTCAAGTGATTTTCCACCGAAGGTTACTTCATCACTAAAATTAATCTATGGAAAAATTCATTTTAAATTGAAAATATCAATATCTATCCACTTTGCACATAATAATATAGCTATTAATACAAATTTCAGGTCAATAAGAAGAAGATTGACTTTCTCCAATTCAAAACACGTATATATCAGATCATAGCACATACTCTAGCTAAGATAACATCAGAATATTTCTGCCTAATATGATTACTAGCAGAAGATACAAGTTGTAAAATTTGACAAAAAAAAAATCATGGTTATAGGAAAATGCTTTACTTATAACAACATAAGACTAATAGTACGTTCAGACTACAGAGTTGTAACATGTTATAGCGCTATCTTGATGGTGGTTCCTGTGTTGCAATTATTTGACAACCGTTATAAGATGTTATAACTCTCCAGTCTGGAGAGCGTTTAAGTGTGAAATTTATTAGCTAGAGAAAGTTATGAAGAGGGTAGAATTAATAGTTCCGTTAGGGTACACACTAAAAAAATCTGAATTTTACTGGTGATGTAAACATCCATGCATGCAAACATTCATGCATGTAAACTTCCTTTTCACGTAAACTAGCAGCTTGCAAGAAATGTTATAAAGTTGAAAAGTTGCATACAATATATGGAATATTGCATGACATGTCTCATAAATTTACACGATTTATAATGTAAATTTGTATGATTTATGACGCTCCATTTATGTGCATCATAGTAACGGAAATTTACACTACTTTTTTTTAACTGTGTACGGCTGTATGAAAATTAAATAGATGTTGAAATTGATATACTCTTTCTCTAAAATTATATAAATTTCTTTACCTAAAATTATAAAGGTATATTAGTATATTTTTTCCTTGGTTTGTTTTCCAAGGAACAAGATCGACCATACTGAGTACCAATGCTACCGACGCCAGAGAGGTAGCTCTCACACCTGGACCTTACCTAGCATTGGGCGATCTTAAAGCAAGAATCGATCTTTGTAAATCGATTCAGTTTTTTGAAAATAATCTGTTCACCGATTTAATGAATCATTTTGAATCGATCTTTTTGAATCGATTCAGTTTTCAAAATAGCACAAAAATGTTTCAAATATAACGGATCATAGGAGGGGTGCAGATTTACACCAAGTTTAGTCTAAAGTTGATATTACGTTACATAAGCTATCTTTTATGACATTTCACTTTTTACATTCATTTAATGTGATGATTGATATCATTTAGAAATAAATTGTGTAGTACGTATGCTCCCTTGGCGAACCAGTTTTGACATAGCAGAGGACTGTGTCATAAGAAGTGATTGTTTGTACATACCCGCGCAAAGGATTATACCAAATTGATAACAAGTTGTGATACCCGTTTATCAAGATTTGATAACTGAACATGCTCTTTTTGGTTGAAAAATTATAACAAAAGAATACTTCTGGGATATCACAAAAATAACTGATTTAATTATCATTGAAAACATCTCGATAACAAATCCTGTGATCCATGCCAATTTTTTCAACAAAATTCCAAATTATTTTATCGATTTGGCATTAAAGCCTTACACTGATAACTGAAATATGATTGACAGTGCTTTTTTTCTCACCATGTGGATAATGTTCGATGTTTTGAACAAACCTTGCATCATTTCATATTCTTTCGTGATATCAACTGATAACAAAATTAGTCGACTTTGATAACTATATGAGTTATGTGATAACAATTGAAAAAAAAATTGATATCTGGAATAACAAGACTTGTTTTCAAGATGATATCAGGTTGTTATTTTACTTTGCTCGGGTATGTAGATTAATAATTTTGTTTTGCCACTTCGTCATGAATACCTCACAGGCCTCTGGCCTCTGGTACTATAGATCTACCCAGGCACAATTTGAACTGGCCGAGCGTGAGCTGAAGACTCCAGGTACAGTGTCTTGAAACGGGAATCAAGGAGCGTTGCAATGGCAAATGTATCCTTCAGCTAAACGTCCATGTTCATGGCAAGTGATATGCAATGGTGAAGACAAAAAATAAATCAATATTAAATTACAAATGCAAATGCACTGATTTTTATTTGAATCGAATAAAAAATCTAATGAAAAGGATCGATCCAGTCGATTTTTGTCGTGTTTGAGATCGATTCAAAAAATCGATTAATCGAACCAAAAGAATCGATCTTTTGTGTTTCGATTCAAGATCGCCCATTGCTAAGTTCATACCTAGACGGTAACCGCAAAACACCCAGTAATGACTACATAGTTTCGAGGGAGACTGAGTATTTGTTACTCAAAAAAGAATCCTTACTAATTGTTTTTGTGGTTGTTATTACTCATAAATGGGTAAAATTATACTCATTTAATGGGTAGTCCCAGGTTCCGCAAGAGCAAAGGAACAAACGATTGTCTAGCGCTGCTTTCGACAGATATTCAACTGGCCTTTGTGCACAAGGAGCAATTGGCTTCAGTATTCTTGGACATTAAGGGGGCTTTTGATTCAGTTTCCATTGAAATTCTGTCAGACAATCTGCACAGATGTGGACTTTCCGGAATTTCAAATAATTTCTTGTACAATTTGTTGTCAGAAAAGCAAATGAACTTTTCCGTTGGACAACTGACAACTTCCAGAATTAGCTACATGGGCCTGCCCCAAGGCTCATGTCTCAGCCCTCTTCTTTATAACTTTTATGTCAAAGATATCGACAACTGTTTGGCAGAACAATGCACGCTAAGAAAACTTGCAGATGACGGTGTGGTTTCCGTAAGAGGTCC
This sequence comes from Ochlerotatus camptorhynchus, assembly GCF_037179485.1. Taxonomy (NCBI): domain Eukaryota; kingdom Metazoa; phylum Arthropoda; class Insecta; order Diptera; family Culicidae; genus Ochlerotatus; species Ochlerotatus camptorhynchus. Next base: position 151,458 of record NW_027040666.1, read on the forward strand.
ACATGCCGTGGACTTGCAAGGACCATTGCAAAGTTCCTTAAATAACTTGTCTTCTTGGGCTAGGAATCTAGGGATCGAATTCTCGCCGCAGAAAACTGAACTGGTAGTGTTTACTCGAAAGCGGTACCCAGCCCAAATGCATCTTAATCTTTTGGGCAGAAACATTACTCAATCATTGTCTTTCAAGTACCTTGGGGTCTGGTTTGATTCAAAGTGCACTTGGAATACCCATATTACGTATTTGAAGCAAAAATGTCAACCGAGGATCAACTTTCTCCGTTCAATTTGCGGCACATGGTGGGGTTCTCATCCGGGAGATCTCATAACGCTTTATAAAACAACTATTCTCTCTGTTCTAGAGTACGGCTCTTTCTGCTTTCTCTAGGCAAGAAAATGTTGTAACAGTAGGGTAGATGGCAAGGCGGAAATAGCAGAAAACAGTGGATATATTCACTAAACCATAGTTATTTTTACAGCAGAATGTTTTCGAACTATGTCCGCAAAATCGGCAAACTCCTCAACGAACTACCCTTTCGAAAACCCTTTCGCTTCAGCGCCAGTACGATAAATCGTACTGCGAGAGGGCGTGTTCAAATACCGTACCCGGCTAGTCCTCTCAGGGCAGGTCAGGTAAGAACTACCAAAAATTACCGGCAAAACCCAAAACGCGAACAAAACCAAAATCTCCTGATATAGGCTAGATTCTTCCACAGATCAACCCAGCGGTCGACAAGAAAATGTGAAGCAAGGACTAAACTTTGACACTCAATTTATTCTGGGGGTTTTTGTCCTAGGGCCCTAAACGTGCACGTAATATAAAATTGGCTCGATCTAACCTGGTCTTTTCTGCTGCAGTTACCGTTGCCGACGGTGCTCGCTGTTGACGCCGCGATCGCCGACGTAGATGCACTCGATGAAACACGTGGGCCTAGTTCGACTTGGTCGCCGCCAAGGAACTACTCGGAGCAACCACGTTTCAAACGCTAGTCTGGGAGCGCAGTCGACGGTGCTGTTATCGACGCCGTTCACTATCGTCGTTACACGGCCGGTCGATGATGACGGTGAAACAACTCCACTCGTGGGCCTAGTTCGACTTAGCCACCGCCAAGGAATTACTCGGAGCCACACGGGGCACGCGCAGATCTTGAAGCGTGGGGTGCCTGGTATGCTTTCTTTCCCCACACTGGTCTGTGGTCTGGGAGCGTAGCGTTCCGGTTACTACACAGTCGATGGTGCGACTATCGCAACTGCTCGATTTCGTCCTCACACAAAAGGTCGATGGTGGACAAGTCCACACGTGGGCCTAGTTCGACTCGGACGCTGCCGAGGAACTACTCGGAGCCGCACGTGGCACGCGCAGATCTGGGAGCGCAGGGTGTTCGGTATGACCGCGAAGATGGTGACTTCTAGAACCCAATAAAAAAACCTTCGCCTGAAGGTTCTTCAGGCGATAACGAAAACTTTTAGGGAAACCTGTCGGTCTACTATATACTATTGTTACCTTTTTGCCTATAGCCTTTTAGGCTTCACTTAATCGCACTATACTACACTTGTGGCAAATTTCTCAAGCACACACGGTATTTTCTTCTGACTTTAGAAAATCTGCTTAACGATCCGATCGCTCGCACAGGTCTCACAGGAATGAAATGTAGCTCACATCAGGGTAATTATCTTCCACTTCGTGGGTACGAGAATTGAATAGAATTCTTACGTGTTCTGCTCTGATTGGGTAAAAAAAACATCATACGATGTTGCGCTTCACAAATTTAAATTGTGAAACAATAATATTTAGCGAAGACTACAACCATCAAAAAAATAGTGCGATCCGAGGCTAATCTACGGGAGTTCTCAATTTCGGTTGTACCTGTTTATATGTGTTCAGTTTCAACACCGACCGCTCTGCTCGTAGCGGCGCTACCATCACTTATCGGTTACAATGTCACCTTATAAAATTGGAACGAATTCAATATCGTTGTCTGCGTATTGCTCTCGGCTGTATGCACTCAACGCATAACATGAGTCTCGAGGTTCTGGCAGGAGTAACACCCCTCCAGAACCGTTTCTGGGAGCTCTCTCTCAGAATACTAATCAAATGCGGAGTGACAAACACACTTATAATTGAAAATTTTGAAGAAATTCTTGAGCTGAACACACAATCTCGATTTATGAGAATCTACCACCACTACATATCGTCGGATATGTGTCTTCCTTGTTACACTCCAGACCGTGCTCACTTAACCAATCGCAGTTCCTCAATTGAATATGATCTGACCATGAAACAAGCAACTCATGGGATTCCAGATCAACTTCGAACTATTATTATCCCGCGTATTTTTACTGAAAAGTACCAACGCGTCAATTGCGTGAAAAGATATTTTACAGACGGGTCACGTCTCAATAGATCCACTGGCTTCGGTGTCTTCAGTGAAAACTCTAGCGCCTTCCACAAACTTCAGGAACCTTGTTCCGTTTATGTTGCTGAGCTGGGAGCAATCAACTTCGCATTGGGGATGATTTCCAACATGCCCGCAGACCATTACTTCATCTTTATTTTATTTATTTATTTCGTCAACCAACGTAGACTAGTACATATGAGAATACAGTTTTGTTTTCTTAAATTTATTTATTTATTTCGTCAACTTTGGACAAAAGGTTAAAAGTATAATTTTTTCTTTAATAAAAATTAAGCAGTGTCAGCTTTCCTATTTTTTATGAGTTATAATGCCTTATGGAGTAAAAATATTGTTTTAGTTTATGCCGAGACATTGTAAAGTCAATGGTTTCGCAGTATTGATTGTAAGAGGCCATCATGCGGTTTAATGGCCCATATTTTGCATAATTTGTACGATGATGTTTTATGGCAAATACATTTCGATTTCGGAGTTGCCGAGTAGGTGCATGGAAATTTAATTTTGATAAAAGTTCTGTGGAGTCAATGCGTTGCGAAACGATATCGTTTACAAATGAAACCATTGCATATTCACGACGCTCTTTTAATGTTTGTATGTTTATAAGCATGCAGCGTGCTTCATATGATGGAAGAGGAAATGATGTCGGATAGTCTCAGTTCGATTGAGGCTATTCGGTCGATGAAACAAGGTAGGCACTCATCTTATTTCCTTTCAAAGGTAAGGGAGCAGATGAGTGTACTGGTCGAAAGATCATATATGATTACCTTTGTATGGGTCCCCTCACATTGCTCAATCCCAGGCAATGAGAAGGCGGACTCTCTTGCAAAGGTGGGCGCGCAGGAAGGCGAATTTTATGACAGGCAAATTTCACACGATGAATTTTACCATTTAGTGCGTCAGAGTACCCTTTCGAGTTGGCAAACCGATTGGGACAATGGAAATCTTGAACGGTGGTTACATTCAATTATTCCTAATGTTTCTTCGAGAGCGTGGTTTAAAGGCTTGGACTTAAGTCGTGACTTCATTCGCGTGATGAGTAGACTTATGTCCAACCACTACTCGCTAGATGCTCATCTCAATAGAATAAACCTCGTGGACAGCAACATCTGTCGGTGTGGAAACGGTTACGATGACATCGAACACGCAGTTTGGCAATGTACGGATAATGACGCCGCCAGAGAGCGACTTTTGAATACCCTCGAGGCCCAAGGAAGACAACCCTATATTCCTATCAGAGACGTGTTGGGTACCCGCGATCTCTGCTATATGCAGTCGATTTATGTGTTTCTGCAAATGTCTAGTATAAGAATTTAATTCGTTTGTCTTTTGTTTCTCTTTATTAGTTTTTGTTTGTCTTGTCCCCCGTCTCGATGAGCCTCATCGTCGCCCACTGGTCACCATAGCCGGTCGATCTCAAGACGAATCTAGAACCACACTACCGTTCATACTGGCGACAACGCTCTGATGAGGCAACGATACCCTACTCCCAAGCTCCTCCCCTTTTCCTATTCTTCGACAATGTACCTCTCTAACCTCGAGTAAGCCGCGAGTATCCGGCCCAACTCCTACTAGACATAGAATTAAGTGAATTTTGTTACAAACAAAGAACAATGAATTATCGGCTCCGTAAAGTGATAAGTCTTTTCAATGAAAACGTCAACTAAACCGTTTGTTTACATCAGAATAAGGATTTTCCACAATGAAAATTAAAGCATTTTTCATTGAATATTTTGCCAATTTCCATCGGTAGTTGTCTTATTTTACAATTTTCCTCAGATCTGTACTGATTTGTACCTCAACTATTCACACACAAGAAATCCGGAAGATCGTAAACACCAAGGCACTATTCTAATTTTCCATTTTTCACAACAAAAATATTCATGAATACCAGCAGGATCCTTGCAAAAACAAGGCTGAATTTAATTTTTCAACTCTAGATCAAGTTTTTGAGCATCTCAGGTGAATCAATTGATCAGAAAAAGTGAAAAAGTTTTCCGCTTCCTAAGGCAAATATACTGCTCAAAACACTTTTTCTGACGTTCCCTTATTCACCACCTGAGGTTGAATCGATCACTTAGTGTCTATTAAAAAGGCGTATCAGAGATTTTATGCCTCAGAAAATCCCGGTGGTGCCGACTGGGATACACCTTTCAAATGCACCACCAACGTAGAGTGCGCCACGTGAGTTCGAGAAGAAACGTCAACCAAACCGTTTGTTTACATCAGAATAAGTATTTTCCCCAACGCAAATAACAGCATTTTTCGTTCAAAATCTTGCAATTTTCCATCGGTAATTGTCTTATTGTACGATTTTCCACAAATCTGAACTGATTTGCACCTTAACTATTCACACACAAGAAATCCGGAAGATCAGAACCACTAAGGCACTTTAATAATTTTGCATTTTTCTCAACAAAAATATTCCTGAACACCAGCAGGATATTTTCAAAAACGTTACAGAATTAAATTTTTCAACTGTAGACTAAGTTTTGCAGCATCTCAGAAGAATCAATTTATCAGGAAAAGTAAAAAAGTGTTCCGCTTCCTATGTCTCAAGGCAACAATTTATGCTCACAAAACTCTTTTTGACGTTCTCCTATTCACCACCAGAGGTTAATAGATCGTTTAGTTTCTATTAAAAAGGCCTATTGAACCCAGGACCTTTGGGATGAGAGGTAATCACGCTTACCACTACACCACCGGCGCTGCTTGAGAATTTTATATATTTCGTTCGATGTTTCATGTTGATATTAGTAAAGCATTTTCCTTTCAACTTTGTAATAGGCGAATCCAATAGAAACTAAGCGATTGTTTCAGCCTCTGGCGGTGAATAGGGGAACCCTCAAAAGAGTGATGAGGGTAGAAATTTTCACCGTAAAGCATACACGGCGAATGAGAACGACTCAAATTTGAGTTTAGTTCACTCATAATCGCCAAAAGTGCAGGAACTCAGCGATGAGTTAATTTGCCTCATGTTTTCCCAGGTTTTTCCAGGATTTTCATGGGAAAAATTCCCGAATACGAGAAAAGTAAAGATTGGATTCACTCAGTCTATTGGTACTACTCCGAGACTGAATAAAATTTTCGTCAATTTCCTAATTTTCCGGCAGATTTTTTAGGTTTTCCACAGGAAACCATGAGACAAATTTTGCTCATCGCTGAGTTCCTGCACTTTTGGCGATTATGAGTGAACTAAACTCAAATTTGAGTCGTTCTCATTCACCGTGTATAGGAAAAGAAAATATTTTCACCTTTCCTTTGCACCGTATGTTTTTTTTTCCTTTGGTTTGTTTTTTTCCGTCGATCTTGTTTTCCGTGCTGAGCACCAATGCTACCGACGTGCCAGGAAGGCAGCTCCCACACCTGGACCCTACCTATCGACCCATCAACTCATGAACCGGGGACCAACGGCTTTACTTCCCATCCGAAGGAAGGCGTGATCAGAGATGTTATGCCTCAGAACATCCCGGCGGCGCCGACTGGGATTGAACGCAGGCCTGCTGGGGTGAGAGGTAATCACGCTTACCACTACACCACCGGCGCCGTTTATCCACCGCATGTGCTTGAAATCATCATCCACGTGGAATATTTTGTTTTCTGCATCGGGTTTGCAGTGATTAGGCTGGTGCTTCCATATATTTTTGATGAGAAAAATTTAGATTTATAAAACTTGCCCAGCGGTTATGATCTTCCGGATTTTTAATGTGTGGTTATTTCAGCTGTAAATCAGTTCAGATCTGTAGATAATCGAAAAATAAGACCAACTGATGAAAAAGACAAACATGGGGGTACACCGATGGGCAGCTAACAACTTGGGAGAACACAAGATGACACTAACTACTAAATCCTCAGATCTATCCGTTTTAAAAACACATAAATTAAATTGCAATAGTCGAGATCTCGGCTCGCCAAGATGTCTCTAACGGGCCGCATAGGTTGTTTTCCTCGGGCCTTGAGGGATGCGATAACTCGGATCTAGCAACACAATGGAGGGTGCATGACTAAAGCACGTGGTCGATATCGTGATAGCCACTACCACAAGCGCACACGCATGAAGGTCTTCTGCCTGCAGTTAAGATACACGCTATTTCAAAACTACCCTTATTTGGGTAGAATCCACCCAGATTGGTCAAAACTGAACCTACCCAAAAATGGGTAAACTGTGTTGGGAGTTACAAGTTGACAAATGAACAACGTCGATCAGATTCATGTCGATGTTCTTCATTTATCAACTTGTCATTTCAAACACAGTTTACCCATTTTTGGGTAGGTTCAGTTTTTACCGATATGGGTGGATTTTACCCAAATTAGGATAGTTTTGAAATAGCGTGTAGGCTGCGTGCTATAATAGTGTGAGTGCGCATAGAAAGCCCGTGTGGAATTTGCTTGCACTTCCCCTTCTGGTCTGTGACCTTACCCTATTGCTTCTCTCCGAGATGGCTACGTTGGTCATGACGAGAGAGCGAACAATTATTAACTTTTATAGGGGAAATGGCCTAATGTTGGCCTATTGGGCCCATCGCTAAAAATCTGATATTTATCAATTTTATCTAGATGAACGCAACATTGGGACGGTAGGGTAGAGCGCTACTTCGTCGCAATCGCCCATTTCCGTTCTATCGATCAGAAAAGATCAATAATATCAATGATTTCACCGTGCATAAAGCAATATTAGGTTTGTTCCGATGCGTTAGTTCATTAGCTACAACATAAATCCTGTTAGAGCGCATTGTATGAATATTTACGCTCATTGTTCTCAAAACAAAAGAAGTGCTCCTAGCGTATCCCCCCGTTCGACGAAGAAAATCTAATAGTGTTTTAATACGTTAGGTCGGAATTGAAACTCGTAGAACGAATTTAGAATCAAGAAGCAGTCTTAGATTTTTAACAATATCTCAACAATGTGTGACTCTTTATCAAATCCAACGGTACGTATGGAAAGGTGAATAAATTTAAAAGTCATCTTTGACAGAAATATGCTATTTTTTGTTTAAACTCGTTCAGAAAAGAGAGGGTAAAGCGCGGTTTGTGCTTGGTAGGACGGATATTAGATCAAAAACCCAACTTATAACTATTTTGGTCGCTATCGAAAATTTAGTCGATTGCTGAATTTATGTATGGGCCCAAATTAGGGGCATTTAGGCCGACATTGCATCCATTCCCCCTATCATCAAATATTTTGGTATATTAATTCAAGTTGTTCTGCCCATAGCTTTCGACTATAATAATTTGTATCTAAAAATACACCCTACGATTTTTTTTTTAATTTGTCCAGAGATGCAGGATGGTCCGACAGGTCATGGTAGATTGAGGCATGGTTCGTGTAAGTAGTATTTGTTTCTTTACAAATTACTTCTTCAACATTTATCAGTTGAATAAACATAGGATTCATGAATAAATAAAAATAATTTCACTAAATCTTCGAAATTTATTCCGCAATGTATTCGGTTCATTACCCAAGCCTGATTTTCCTGGGGGGGGACGTGCTGTCAAATCAGCCTACTGATCATCTTGTATGAAACTGGTTCCAAACGTAAACAAACGCTGTAGGTTTCTTATGGCTCAATTTATCTCTAAAAACAGAAAAAACTTGTAGTATTTTATTTGTTTTTCCGTTTACCTAGTAGTTAGGGAATCCTCGCTTTCCACATACTCATATGCTCATTCCATATTCCATTTTATCTTATGAATAAATAGTTTTTATTTCCGCTTCATACATACATTTGCACATTCTAGCACCCCTTTGTCTATCATTTGTCGTATATTCATCGGTAATTTGCGTAAATTACATGCACCCTGGATCCGAGGGAGATTGTTCTGCATCGAATAGCACGCGCACGTTCATTCACTTATTGTCGGAAATTATTCTCTCCTAGGAATATTGTAAGTAAGCTTCCTTTCTCCGATTGAGGAAGGACCAAAGCAGGAACCGAGAAGAAGGAGCACTGACTGACTGCATAGTTGGTTTACTACATACTATTACTAGCAAGGCAGAAATCAGATGATTTGATTGGATTTGAAATAGAGTGGAGTTGGAACAAGAGTCTCTACTACGGGAACAGATTTACATCTACGGGAATTAAAGCTTGGAGATGGTAGAGATAGTGTTACTTTGTGATGCTTTGAGCTTGGTATTTTTATTTTTGTGAAAATTAATACGGAAAGGATGCCGCAAGGAAGACATTTGTTATTAGCTCTCGTTCTAATACCGGCTAACTACTACTTTAGGTCGATTGATCTTACCTTTTACAAACTTACTTAGTTTTTGCATGATTATAAATATCTTACCGGTGCACTTAAGGTGAGTCAAAAACTTTTTTGTTTCGTTTAACAACTATTTTAATAATTTAAAATAAAAATGTCATCAACACTTCGTAACCGATACGAATCAAACAAGATTGGAAAACTTATTCAACTCATAAGAACTGAACAAAATTTGTGTAGAGGAGTGTGATCAGGGAGTGCGAGGCAAGAAGAAAAGAAAACGCAATTTTCGTTTTTCAATAGTCATCCTTTTGGATGATAAATGCATTCACATTTTATATTTTTATTGATCCGTTTCGTCTATCGTTTACTTTTCAATAATAAAAAAAGATTATTTCTTAGCAGTAGTTTACTGTAAAAATGATATTTTTCTTCTCAGTACTTGTTCATCTACTACTTAGCAATACTATTCTGTTATTACTCTCTTCTGTACAGAAACAAAAATCTATAATACAATCTACTTATCAGTTAGAGTATAAATACGGCGTATGATACATAATACCATTTTTTTAGTCCATTCTTATTTTTGCGGTTAAAATTTTTTGCTTTAATTTGTGTGTGCCTTAAAACTGACTCGCATTTGAAACCTACACCAATACGAAGGGGGTTCGACTTTGTTTTTCATTCTTTCGTTGAAAACCATGTTCATTGACATTCAGTAGTCAATGGAAATGTTTTCCGATCCCGTTCGTTCGATTCTTGATACACGTATTCTAGAAAAGGAAACAAAATCAAAATAAATATTTGTCTGTTTCCGAAATCAATTGCTACCTAGAGAATCAATGTACAAGTTTTCCGTTTGTTCTGTCTTTAGCAATAAAGTTTACAGTACAAGCATTTTAATTGCAATTTCGTTCGATTGTGTTCTTGCGAAAGATCTCCGTCAATCAGTTAATTATTCAACGTGTTTTGCAACCGTGTGCACTTCTTTCATTCTTTCCTCTGATTGTTGATGTTGTGTTGCTTTCGGAATCGAACGGTAGGTAACCCTTCGGCGAGTGACGAGACGAATAAATGAAATTCATCGACATTAAAGATGGCCGTTGAGGTTATGTTCGATTCCGAAAAATGTTTTCATATTTATGTTTCGTTTTTGTCCTGCGGTGTGCGTGTATGTCAACGTGGCTGTGTATGCATGTATGTGTGAAAAGTGGGTGACACCGTGTGGCTGTTCATCAATAGGTGGGAAAATAATAAATTGGATTCGAAAAAATAAATCAAATTTATGCAGAAAATATGCGATAATTTAAATTAAACTCGACCTTTAATTTATGAATTTAAGACAAATGAAAAAATTGGATCTGATTTTTTCCTACTTACGATCCATAATCCGGAAAGTGCGTTCATGTTAATAATTAAAAATGTATAAACATGAATATTGAATACTTTTTGGTTCTCGTTCTCCGACAAACTGCCGCGGCGATGCGTGGTTATGTTCCCCAGAAGGTTCACCGAACGCCCTCTCCTGCGCTGGCACAGGGACTCACACGTGTGCTCCTCCTGATGATTGATGGCGGTTTTTCGTCTCTTCAATAATAGTTAACTTTTATCGATATCGAATTTAATATAATACTTTTTAATGCATTTATCGCTTGCAGTACAATGCTATCAATAATTCATAACAAATGGCAATCATTCATTAAATTCAATACTATACACACGCGCTCGTTGCAATGTTTCACAATTAAAAAAAAAATCTTGGTACGATGTTGTTGCCGTGGTTACAAAAAAAAAAAAGAATGGCATTGTAGACCGAACATTCACCATTTACCTCCAGCTGGGTCGAATTTTATCGGGTTACCTTGGTTGCAACTGCGTCAGCTGGCCAACCTCCAGTGCCCTCTTGGATCATGGCAATGGTCATCTGTTGCACACATACACACACACACAACCACGCATATACACATAAAACGAACTCTTGTTTTTTTGCGTTGAATAATTAAACGATTATCACTAGTTGCCGATTTTAATTAATTAATGACTCATAAAACCGGATGATACTTTTCGGTGAGTTGTTCTTTTTTGTAGTTTGATCCCATTCATGGGATATTCTTTTGTCTATGGTTGATTCAATCCAATAATTAGTTCGTTTTTTTTTTGTGTAAAACACTTGTCTCTGTTAAATTATGCTCATTTTACCCTTACAACTGGATCACAATAACGTTGTATTTCTGTTATCTTTCTTAACTATAATTCGATAGAGTCATGTTCCATACTTTTAGTCTCGTCTCGTCTTGATTGTTCCGCTTCGAGGAAGAGGGGTTGGCTAGCACACATGAGTTCCCGCCTCGTGTCATGAGTGTTTGAATGAGTGTGTGCCTCTTTTCCTCGGATATTTGTCTTTGCAGCTCTTTAACAATTTATTAGGTTTCATAAATTCGTTCATTTCTCACTTGCTTTGCTCAGTGTGCTTGTTCACCATCTTCGTCTTCATTTCTTCTTCTTCTTCATCTTCTTAAATGTGATGAAAGTATTCACTATAAAAGTTGGAAAGAAGTGATGAGGCAATGTTAGTTTCATATGCTTTTTTTCTACAGCCTAACATTCAGAACCATGAGTAACTTAAAGTTTCGATCTAAATTAGGAATACTATACCGAAAATATAATTTAATTTCGTTTTTTTTCATGATCACACCAATTACATAATGTACATAGAATAAAAAAAAATACCAACTTTAATAAACACTCATGAATGAACTGATAGGAAATAAAAAAACAAAATCCAACTTTAAGCATATGAAATCATACGATGCTCGCAAGACAAAACGAAAGACGATGCCACATTTAAAGATGTCCTCGAAAATAATAATATAACACTCAAAATGGTGAACAATCATGATGATCATGATGATAGTGCTGATGTGGCTTTGGAAGCGCTAGAACTTGTGTGTTGGTTAAAAGGAAGCTGTTGGTCTGTACCCGAGATTTTTCCGCTGCAGAAACAGGTGGATTTCGCGGAAGTTGGGTCGGCTATTTTCGTTGCGCTGCCAGCACTCACACATCAGGTCGTAGATCTCCCGCGGGCAACCAACCGGGATCGGAAGTTGGATCTGAAAGAGGAAAAGAGTGTACGAAAAAATAGTGTTACAAGTTTTCCAAATTTGTGGCACTGGAGGCTCTCGTTAAGGACTTGGGAAAACTACTGAATGAAGACACTAAGAACTCTAAGAAGACATTAACACAAATCATTGTTGGTGACACTTGTAGGTGTGCCAGTAAGCAACGGATGATGCTATATAACGTTGTAGTAGTACGTAAAGGGTGGAACGGTAAAAAATTGGTCAATCATGATTAAGTGCACACTGATTATGTTATTGTATAATTAATCAAACTTTATGTCTTTTTGAAGTTCAATTATTACAAAATACAGGAAAATTATTTGATTAGGCTTCCGATTTTCCAAATGCGAACTGTCGGGCTGTACGTTCCACACCTTCCATCACGACTTGCACGTTGTTTCCGTAGTGACAGGAAGCGAGGTCTAGCCAAAACAGCACGGAACAACTGTTTTTATTCAGAAAAGGCAACATTAGTTTTTACAAACATATCTTTTCATAAATATCTTGGTTGACCATGCCAGTTGTCACGAAAATTTTGCTTTTCAGCCCACAGGTGCAAATTATCTGCCTAACCAAGTATTTTTTCGGGAACTTTGACAACTTTTTCTGCTTAAACTTATCTTGAAGATTACCTTTTCTGGTAGCCATGTACACTCTTGACCTGGGAGCTGCTTGAAATTCACCTTGAAGTATATTTCATCGTTCATTATAACGCAATCAAATTTCTGACGCAATCAATTTGTGTGGGAATAATTTGGATTTATAGCTGTTCCTCTTGGTTTGATGCCATTTCGACAACTGAATGGAAAATGGCAAAAATAAAATATAGGTTACATTCCGAATGCACAGACCTGCACAATTAGTGGTGTTCATGTTTTTTAAATGCACGATTTAAACAAAATTGTCAAATTTGAGTCGACCAATTTTTTACCGTTCCACCTTTTAGGTTGTAAATAGATTGACTTTGGCTAGACCAGTGGTTAAGTGGTAATTGCGACTACTTTTTCAAACCCAGCTGTCGTTAGGATTTTTCTGAGGCAAGCAAATCTCTGGTTGCGTCTTCCTTCGGAAGGAAAGTACAGCCGTTGGTCCCATCCCATGTGTTGATGGGTTTGATAAGTGCCACGTGTGGAAGTCGATAAGTACCATGTGCAAATTGTGTATTGGCTAGAAAAACAGACTCTGTTTGGAATCAATCACACAATTGTCAAAGTATAAGTTCTTTGAAAATAGAAAAATCGCCCATGAATTTAGTGATTTTGAAATTTTTATTTGATGCCAAACGACTTAAAAATGTATGAAACATCGAGATGTAGTATTATCTTTATTTGATTTTGTCTAGGATCGTTTTTCATGAGTTATAGGAGAGATATGCAGATATAAATTGGCTTCTAAACACATCAAAACAAATGAAATGGAAAACAAGATATGTGGTAATCATATTATATTGGAGGAGTGTCCAGTGTCCAGTTTTTGAATGGGACCAAAACCCATTTTGCGACACATCAAGTCACATAGAATTCAAAAACCAGTTCAACGGTAGCCACTTAAGAGCCCAGGACAACAATAATAACATTCGGACATGTTCTGGGTATTCCCGGGGAAGTGGCCATCTTATGGCTTTGAGTAAAACTTATTCTGCGATATCTCAAATCTCATGCGTATTAAAAAAAATCTAGTTAAATGATAGTTATATCAAGTGCCAAGGACCACATTGATCACATCCGGGTTGTTCCGGGTACCCCCGATGCAGCATCTCAAATATTGGTTGTCATATCGAATCTTCAGGATCACATTGGCACCATCAGTTCGTATCATTGCTTCAAAATATGAACCTGTGCAAAAAGTGGTAAATATTGATTTGGTTTAGAGGTTACGCAAATGATTTGTAATTTTTACGAGAATTACTATGGAAGAATTTTAAGGTGATTCTTTGTAGAGTGCACAAATTACCGCCACGTTGGCTATACAACCACTTCCACTTTGAATTTGCAATCACACAAATCTCGGAAATCAATGCCCCATATCACCTGAAATTGCTACTTCATGTATGCTACAGTACATCAAACGTGGAGTAACAGTTTCATTGTGGTACGTGTCGTGGAAGCTGATATTTGTGCACTTCGACAGTGAGCATGCATAAGGGCCTATACGCGATGATCGATTCTCTTCGTCGATTTTCTCTTTTGTTAATAACTCGCTAGATTTAACGTTTCTCGGTGCGTTTGCTGTTGCTTTTGATAGCCAATACAACCTGTTACTACTCTGCATTGAACAAATTCTTGAAAATTGTTTCGCTTAGCTGTAGCAATGCAAAGAGAAAATCGATGAAGAGAATCGATCATCGCGTATTCGCCCTTATGAATGCTCACTGTCGACTTAAAGTTTCGAAGTGGTTACGAGAATTAGGATCTCACAGCGAAACACGTTAAAAGTCACTAATATCGCTGTAACTTTGTTTCTACATGCCCAAATGTAGAACAAAAATTAATTAGTTTGTTGCTATGCAATGTCCAAAAAATATGTTGTTGTTACGATGAGTTTTACAGTATATCAAAAAGAATAGAAATGCGACAAAATGACGAATGCATATGTGCAAGACACAAACGCCAATTTCATCACAACAACAATGAGCTAGTTGCTCATTGCCATGACAACCACAAATAATTTTTTTTTCAACGGTTGGACAACTACCACTAAGGTTAGAGCAATGTATTGTGGTTTCTATGACTATTTAGACTTTCTCAACGAAATGTGGAAGCTGCCTAAATCTTCTGTTGCTTTTGAAACTCTTACCATCTCAGCTTTTTTTGACGTTTTCGCGCGCAAACAGCTTCACCAGCTGGATTTGTTATGTAAACATGGGAACAGGGGGGTCAACAGTAAACTCACGGAAGAGGATTAACCAGCTGGTTTGGAACAAAGGAGCCAAAAGTAAACATCAGAAGAAATGTCATGGAAACCAGGCGTTATTTATGTTCCAAGGTGGGATTGGTGAGAGCGAAATCGAAAGCGAAATTTGAGAACGACGACATTAAAATCACTCATGTCAAAATAAAGAAAAACTTCGCAATAAGTGACATTAAATAATTTCCCATACTAGTTCAACGAAATCTCCATACAATGGCTTAAACGAGTTTGCTGAGTGAATGGATGTTATTTCTCCATATAAACTTTAAGCCGAAAGCGCCAGCTCTTGTTACATCCGAATAAGCTGAAATTTTCAGTGAGTGCTTTTCTCACCTAATGGCACAAATCTGGGGGTTGGCCCGTTGAAAAAAAATGATTAAAAAATCTTCCATATAAATGTGGGCCAGTCTGAGGCCTATGTTTAGCTGCTCAGTCCCAAGGTCACTACAATGTTAATCCGAAATCAGTCAGGAGTACAAATTAGCTCAAATCCCTTTAATTTTCGTGTATGTATTCCTAATGCCAGTTCGTATAGTACCATTCATATTCACCGTTCTAATTTAATCCTATACGTATGATCTTTCCGAGTCATTAACATATTTTTGTCAAAGATAGATGTGTTTGATGCGTCACATCATATGAATCAGTAAATATGATTCAGAACTGATTCTGAAGGAGCTGGTCCGAGATCCGTAAACGGCAATATGACTCTCGAAGAAACCTGAGATGAGCATTATTTGTTTGTCACATGAAAGTTTCCCTCCTGAAATTATTTTCTAGAACCGATTCTGGTGGACCCGGAATGAACTCATGATCGTTCTTTGATCTCCAATTTGTGGTGAGGCCTAAGATTAGCTAAATTCGCTTTCTTGAATCAAATCAAATTGAAACAGATCAGTCAGCAGTTAAATATCAAATCAATAGTAATATAAATAAACTCGGTCAACTGCATAAAATGTAATGCGTCAAAAAATATGTTGGAAAATAGAGGAAATGGATGTAATGTCGGTCCAAATGCCGCTAATTTGGGCTCATACATAAATTCTGCAATCGACTAAATTTTCAATAGCGACCAAAAATATCCATTAGTGCCGCCTCAATGGCGCGTTCATCTGGATAAAATTGATAAATAGCAGATTTTTAGCGATGGGTCTAATCTTAGATCCATAGACCAACATTAGAGTCATTTACCTTAGCTGGTAAAATAACTATTTTCTGTTTTGTCAAATATTTACCAAATATCAGACAACGACTCATTTCATTTACTTTTCTATCCCGTGTATTATATTTCCAGTGGATGCCATTAATAGTATCGTCATGGACATCTACAAAATTTAATGCACAGTCCAGTCCAGGCCTAGCCGCTATAGTGTTTGTTTCACATCCCTGATGTGCGGCAATCATTGACATTGACAAGAAAATGTAATTCTATCATTTTCCAGGATTCTTTCAAGTACTTGCTGTGTCCGTGTAGACTAAACTAGGCTTGTTACCGCCGATAATGACTTTAGCAGAGAAATCCAAAGTTGAATTGTGAAAGGGAATCGGGCTTACTTTGAACTCCGAAGGATGTTCTGCTCGAATAAAGCTTGTCGCCGCTCGAAGTTGACTAATTACAAAACGCTGAGTAAACCGATAGTGCTCTACGAGACCTGGGCATGACAATATGTTTACATCTTTCTGAAAGATATCAACAAATAAATGCAGGCAAATTTCTTCCTTTAAAACATTGCCGGGCAGTTGTAGATTTATTGCGTTTTTTAAATTGTATAACGCTTAAAAAAACCAAAGAATCTGCTTTTTCCTAGACCAGTAACATTCTATTCGCAACAACGAATAACCACGAATCAACAGCAAAAAAAAAAAATGATCAAAATTGCTCCGATGCCTGTTCGCTAGAGCACAAAACAATGTGGATTTGAATGTTTCACCTCACAAGAGCGGCACAATTTTTTTTATTGAGATAGCGACGCAAGACAGAATTCAATTTTCCCCTAATTTCTGGAAGGTTTCCCTCGTCCTTCGACATCGGCTGAATCGCACCCCTTGGCTCAAGCAGCGCGAAAGTATATCAGATTCAAATCAAATTTGTACGGGTTGTTTCCTTGTCAGAATGCGGTACATGGAAGCAGGTAGGATAAAATTCCATTCCCAGTTTATTATATCTTTCAAATCGAATGTTCCACCTATCAACAAAACAGGTGAGGGTGATGTTTTATCAATTGTGTTACCCGGGGCAGATCTTCCTGAGGGGGATGTTGTTTTTTTTATGGAGAATATTCCCGGAACGTGCAGGCTAATTTCATTCGCTTCCATAAGTAAAATAGCTTCTATTTATCCTATCAATGAAACGTAAAGTCCTTTAAAGTCGAAATAGACGCCTACGTGGCATTTGACCAATCAGGAAACATAAATCATCATGGCAAATTTCGCTTCTGTATAAAATATATATCTCCTCTCGAGACGGTCGTTGAGTTCATTTCCTTCAATTCGCACAACTTTGAAGTGCATTTCCCAATCCCAGTTCACTTTTTATCCTGGCCATTCCACAAATCATACCTACATGTTTCGACAGAACCGGTCGATAGCGGTGGCAAACCTTTTGAATCATAAGAGCTTCGATACTTTTAAGTGCTTGAAATTCTGGACTCTTCACGTCCTTTTAAAGAGCGACGGTGGAGGAGAGCTAAAAAGTTAGAAAGTGTGACTTTTCTTCCGTTTTTCACATCCAATCTCCCGTTTTAGTTTGACACCTTCCCTGTTGTGTGGCAAAGAAGGAATCAAATTTAGGCCCTAAAACTGTATAGGACACATTTGGAAGAGAAAAAAAAAATGTGCACGAGAAAGTGGAACGAGCCCTTCGAGCACATCATTTGGGACAAGAAGTAGGTACTTCCTGCCACACGGAGCTCTTCGGACGGTAGAGTCTCGTTTAAACTTCGTGCATCCCATGCGCACCCCTCATCGCTTACTCTACCGATCCCTTTTGCATGGTTCGGGTGTAGAGCTAAGTGCAAAGCCCGCTAGAGGATACTTCATTTTCATTCAGGCGGAAATTCGATGCTCGTTAGGCGAAGAAAAGTGGCAACGACGATGACATTCATGATGTTGATGATGATGATGATTCTGGCGGTGGTGACAACGACTACGACGGCGCCTCAAGTGGATGGCAAGCATGAGGTACCTAGCCAACAAATGAAATGAATTCAAATTAAGCAAGCGAAATCGAAACATTTGGGTGGAAATGAAATGTAAATGCAAACCCGTGTCCAAGAAAGATGGAGTTGGAATATTAAGTATTCGCTAAGAAAAGCCTGGTTCATGACTGGGAGTTTTTATTCGGCGGACTAACGGAGTTAGATAACTTTGCCTACGTAATCAACAGAAAAGTATGATCCGAAAGGGATCAAAGATGTAAAAATTTAAATTTGGGTGCTCTTATTGCATAAATTTAATGCAATGAGTTTGTCGTCCTTTTCTTTTGATAAAATCTCTTCCGATATATTAGCTTCACAATTGCAACTCCAAATCGATAAAAATCAAATAGCTATGTAGGTTTGTAGCTGTCAATAATTATTCTTTGCGCCAGAAATAAGAGTTCACTCATCGAAAAGTTTTGAGTAGAACGATTATCGATTATCGATGAAGCCTCTACTTTGGTCTGTAAACTAAATGTTTAGAGAAAAAAGTAGTCTTAATCTTTTTGGCTGTGTAAAAATTGGATAACATGCTTTAATTGGCAACTGCATCAAAGAGTGAGTTGCACTATTTATTTACTCGTATTGTTTTATAAATATTATCCTTCTTTTCTTGATTAAAGAAAAAAAAAACAATAAATCTTAAATCCAACCAGTCAGGAAGTGGAGAGCATGAGCATGAGCATTGACGACCATACATTTCAGTAGTTGCTACTCCGTGATTGACCAGATTTAGCGAATTTTGCACAAAGAACCATATGAATGGGGCTTGGGGCTAGCAATCCATTCTCAGTGTACGAAATCCGGAGAATCCATATTTTTGAGGTAAATAACGGTGCCGGCTACGTCCTTACGGTCATCGGGGAGGGAAAGGATTGTTATTTAAACAACCGTTGCTACTAAAGACCGAGTATACCTCTGCATCTCCATGGTTGTCACGGGGTAGATTTCTCCTTGATTTAGCGTGACATAATTAATATATGGGCACTAATTGCAACAACCGAACTACAAAATTGAACTGGTTACAGTTACAGTCTGTTATACACAGTACAGTTATACTTACAGATATAAATTCTTAAATCCAAACAGTCAGGAAGTGGACGATACTAAGTAGCCCACACATGATGAGTATAAGGGTAGGACAACTTAACAACCGACTGCTCTTTCGATCAGTATGGAGGACTCCATTAACTATTCATTTGGAAAAGTAAGAAGAACAACTTTGTCGAAGACCACAAATCGATTCGACTTCTATGCAAAAAGTTTATTTGTTTTAACTTTAGGCCTACACAGTCGTTCAGACCAATATAAATTTGATTTACTCAAAAGCAAGTTGAATTTTCCTGACTTTTCCAGGCAAACCTTTTCGAATATGATAAAAAAACGATAGACTGAGTAAAATATTCATGGATTTTCCTCATGTTCGAAAAGTTTTCCTGGTTTTCCACGGCTTTTGTCCTGAAAATTCAACTCACTTGTGAGTTAATCAAGTATATTGATTTGAATCGGAGTCAGCAGACATATGTAGATTCAAAGTCGGAGTCAGAAAATTTTCTCTTAATTTTAGATAAATGCAAATTTTCAAAATGATTGGACGAAAATGTAATTTAGTGATGGTGGAAATTTGTCATAAAATTATATACTTTTAACAATGCAAGACACGTTGATGCTGACAGGAGTTCAATATACAAATAGATATTTTCAATTGTATCATGTTGCTAATATCCCTATTATTAAATTACTTGCACTTTCTCCATAAGTTTGTTTTGCTGTAGCTATTGTGTTACTTGATTACTGTTTAACATTTATGAACTGAAATGTGCCAAATTGTAGCAGGATGTCATTGAAACTTTCTTAAAGGATTTTCACATCCTTTCTAAATGAATGATCCTCATCTTCTTCTAGTTTGTACTACAGTGGGTCAGGAGTGAAATCTAGCAGGATGAAAATAATAACACTCTACTTAATTGGTGACATTGTCAACCAATTTAGTAGAGTGTTATTAATGATGGCAGCTGAGGATGACCAAAGCAATTTGTTACAGATAATGGCACGTGCTGTCACTCAGTTGTGCATAATAATTTATATGTTATTTTTTAATCACAGTTCATCCAAGACTCTTCAATATGATGCATTAGTTTGTATTTTACGTTTAAACAATCTTAAAGTACAGGCAAATGTTTTGTACCGAAATTTGTGCTGCAATTGTGCTTTGAATGCTGTTCTGACAATCCCTTTTGATTCCCGGTATGACCTTAACCACGCGTGATCTATTTTTCAGTACGAGTGCCAAGCAGCACCTATCCATCAAAATAGGTGGCTGCAATTTGATTGAGACTGAAATAAGTTACATACAAGTAACCACAACTATTTAATGACACATGTGCTGCAAGGGGTGATGAGTCAGGTTTTGTTCACGCGAGTATGGAGTATTCATAAAAGAAAAGGTATCGCAAACCGGTTTGATCATGCAATGTTTGAGCTTGGCTCTCTGATTAGAGTGAATAATCGGGACTGCTGATGAAAGTGCCAGCCAATCAAAAATTGAAATATTATGGAAGAAAAGTTAACCATACCTAATTATTGAGCGACTGCTAGAATTGTCTGTAGGGAATATGAATGGAATGGTGGTCTTTCATATCGAGAAGTTGGTGATTATCATTCGGGACCAGGAATGGTGCACGTGAGGAATATTTTGTTCTGTTTTAAATTTATGGCGTCGGTATCATTGGTGCTCAGCACGGAAAACAAATCAAGGAAAAATAAAATAAGCTATATAGTTATGCTCTACCCACGATGGCCAACCAACCGATTGTGGACTTGATGCTGACACAACGCTAACCCTGTACCCGAATCCGCGCGTTAACCAAATCACGAGAAACGCGAAAACCAAACAACCAAAATCTGCAATACTCACACTTGGTGACAACAACAACCAACCGCATGGGACTTGGACAGACCCATGCTTACATAGCAGCACACTTTGGACACCGAGTAAATTGATGATCAGCACGACAGGACCCAGGAAGAAAACCAGTTGGAGAACGCAGTCTTATTCAGGTTTTAGTTTAATTCAATTGTAGTTGACTATTTGCGTTTTTGTGAATAGAAATTGTACTTAGATGTAAAATTAGTGATGAATATAAATGTTTCTTTCAAGCATGAACAGGCACTCATTGAAACTATGTTTGCTACTGGTTTGCAGCAAGTTAACCGGTATGTGAATGCGAACGGCAAACTTCTCAACCTTGTGTTTGTCAGTCTTCCTGAGCGAATAGACCTTATTGAACCCACCACGCCTCTGTTGATCGTTCACAATCACTCCGTGCCTTTTATATTGCAGTTCGATGATAGTATCGATAATCTTGAGTCGGACGATAATCTTTGCTACGATCTCCGCTCGTGTAATTTTGGCCAGTTGAAACGGCTCTGGCTGCCATTGACTGGGATTCTTTATTGCTTGCTGGACCATTGGATGGAATATTATCAGCATTCTATGACAAGCTTTACGCAGTGCTTAACGACTATGGTCCTCGGAAAAGACGACCGTTCAATTCAGTTTCCAGTAAGCCATGGTGGACCTCCGAACTACGGCATCTTCGTAATATCCTAAGAAAAGCACGATACCGTTTTTTTGCTTTTGAAGTTTGAGAACGACCGTGATTACCTTCGCGAAGTAGAGCTGCAGTACAAAAAAGTTTTATTATCCACCTATGATAACTACTTATTCAGGATCCAGGACAGCGTAAAACAAAACTCATCGTGCTTCTGGGATTTTGTGAAGAAACGGCAAGCATCCACTCGAATCCCATGCAACGTTAGCTTTAACTATGCCCCGGCTAATACAAATATGGATGCTGCAAACCTTTTCGCCAGCGTATTTAGTAAAGTGTCACCTGTACCAAGGCACGACTGTTTTACTCACATTCTTTTGCACAACATCAACCTACACGTTTTTCAGTTCTTCGCAAAAGCTGTAGCAGAAGTCATCGATGAACTTGACATCAAAAAAGGAGCTGAAACGGACGGTATATCACCCCTGTTGCTGAAAAGCTGTTCCAGTTCGCTACCAATTGCTCGCTTATTCAACCAATCGCTTCATGAAAGACCTTTCCGACGGCTTGGAAAGCTGCTTACATCGTTTCTATTTACAAGTCTGGCAAATGTAATCAGGTGACAGATTATCGCGGCGTAGCTATACTTTGATGACTCAGCAAAGTGTTTGAAAGACTGGTGCACAACGTTATATGCAACGTGGCGTCTCCCATCATATATGATGGGATCTTCATTCCTTTATTTAACGTCGGTCTCTATTCCGCAATTTAGTGCCAATTACCGACGGACATCGATTGCTATCCATTGACGGCAATCGAATGTGCAGGAAGGCAGCTTCCACACCTGCGTAGGATATCGCACCCATTCAACACACATGGGCCGGGACCAACGGCTTTACTTCCCTTCCGAAGGAAGACGTGACCAGATATTTTTATGCCTCAGAAAAATCCCACCGACCTCGGCTGGGATTGAACCCAGACCCATTGGGGTGTTAAAAAGCAGTCACGCTTACCACTACACCACCGGCGCCGGCATATATGATGGGATGGTCAACATGGCTTTATGAAGCATAGTTCTACAACAACGAACCTTATGTGTTACGTCATCGGACTGTCCCGCAAAGTAGAAGAGAGGCAGTAGACGTGGTGTATGTTGTCATTGCGAAAGCAAGGAGCTCGTTGAGCTAAACCTGTAGCCCACTAAGTGAAAGACTTTCGTTAGTTGGGCTGAGCTGTCAAGCTGAAAATTGGTTGAGGGATACACCGATTGTCTATTATCATCACAATCCTTTAACAACTATCCAAATTGTTCATACATGAGCCCCTCAAAAAAGAAATAGCGCTGTCAAAAATGACGATTGACTCCGATTTAGGAGGGCTACAGGCCAACTAACTGGAGCCCAACTAAAACGTAACCCACCTAAACATAGCCCAACGAGCGAAATTTGACTGTAGTAGTAATAGGTATCTAGCAGGAGATGGTGATACACGTATGCAAAAAAAGTTTATAACGGCGCCGGTGGTGTAGTGGTAAGCGTGATTACCTCTCACCCCAGCAGGCCTGGGTTCAATCCCAGTCGGCGCCGCCGGGATGTTCTGAGGCATAACATCTCTGATCACGCCTTCCTTCGGATGGGAAGTAAAGCCGTTGGTCCCCGGTTCATGAGTTGATGGGTCGATAGGTAGGGTCCAGGCGTGGGAGCTGCCTTCCTGGCACGTCGGTAGCATTGGTGCTCAGCACGGAAAACAAGATCGACGAAAAAAACAAACCAAAGGGAAAAAAAAAAAAAAAAAGTTTATCTACCCCCCTACCAATTTACATTTTTTTTTGTTTTTCTGGTGAAAATCAGTTTAATTTTATGAGTGTTCCTCCATGATTTATCAATTTATGTTTATTTATCACATTGCCATTGAAAATACGGTGTTTATATCTTTTCTTGAGATTTCATGTGATAAATTATGAAAAATGGTAAAAAATTACGCAAAAAAGTTTGTCCACCCCCAAACGGATACTATGATTTAAGTGTGTTTTACAAAGTTTTAGTGTGTATTCAGCAACTTTATCGAATGTAAACATTGTGCTTATCTGTCATTTAGTGCTCAACATTTCAGGTTTGTGTTCAAAATTGGAAGTTATTCGTTTCGAAATGCCCAAAAAAGACCAAATTTCGATCAGTATCCGAAATTTAATTATTGAACATCACAAAACTGGCAAAAGCTACCGTGATATTGCCGATATGGTCCAGCTTCACAAAGATACGGTCGCTAGAATTGTGCAGATGTACAAAAACCGCGGTTCTATCTCACCAGCTAAGCGATCGGGCGTCCTGCAAAGACAACTGGCCGAATTGACAAAGCTATCGTGAAGAAGGCGGAGCTGGACCGGGGACTATCAGCTCCGAAAATTGCGAAACAGATTGAAAGCGAGTTTTCCATTCAACTGATATCACAATCCGTACAAAATAGTATTCATAAGAAAAGTCTTAAGGGCAGAGTAGCTCTTAAGAAGCCATAAATGTCCGCAATATATATCAAAAAAAGATTGAAGTGGGCCCAGGACCACATTTCATGGACCAGTGATGACTGGAATAAGATGATCTGGTCAGACGAGACGAAAGTAATGCTATTTGAGTCACCATTGATACCATCAGACCATACCATCAGATACCATAAAATTTTGGTCCATGAAATGTGGTCCTGGGCCCACTTCAATCTTTTTTTGATATATATTGCGGACATTTATGGCTTCTTAAGAGCTACTCTGCCCTTAAGACTTTTCTTATGAAGACGATTTCGTACGGATTGTGATGTCAGTTGAATGGCAAACTCGCTTTCAATCTGTTTCGCAATTTTCGGAGCTGATAGTCTCCGGTGCAGCTCCGCCTTCTTCACGATAGCTTTGTCAATTCGGCCAGTTGTCTTTGAAGGACGCCCCGATCGCTTAGCTGGTGGGATAGAACCGCGCTTTTTGTACATCTGCACAATTCTAGCGACCGTATATTTGTGAAGCTGGACAATATCGGCAATATCACGGTAGCTTTTGCTAGTTTTGTGATGTTCAATAATCAAATTTCGGATACTGATCGAAATTTGGTCTTTTTTGGGCATTTCGAAACAAATAACTTCCAATTTTGAACACAAAACTGAAATGTTGAGCACGAAAACTTCAACAGCACTAAATGACAGATAGACACAATGTTTACATTCGATAAAGTTGCAGAATACACACCAAAGCTCTGTAAAACACATTTAAGTCATAGTATCCATTTGGGGGTGGATAAACTTTTTTTGCGTAATTTTTTACAATTTTTCATAATTTATCACATGAAATCTCAGGAAAAGATATAAACGCCGTATTTTCAATGGCAATGTGATAAATAAACATAAATTGATAAATCATGGAAGAACACTCATAAAATTAAACTGATTTTCACCAGAAAAACAAACAAAAAATGTTAATTGGTAGGGGGGTGGATAAACTTTTTTTGCATACTGTATAAAACAAAATGTTTTTATGTCTCTAAACTACATTGCATAATTATAGACGATCGCATGATGCAGATTCTAAGTGGGACAATGGGGTTGTGAGTAAAATGTCAATGTCATGCTGAATTCGTCACAATGATACTTGTCATAAGGTGTTCAAATTTAATAGCTCATAACACAGCGCAACCAAAACTAAAGGTTGTCTAAATCTTGAAACTCGGCAATTTACTTAGTTGTTATCTGAGCTAGCCCTGTACCGTATCATTATTGCATTCAACCCGAGCCGGGAATCGAACTCGCCTCTCAGCATTCTTCAAGGTATGGCGCACTTTTACTCATGCAGATCATAGCAAATTATGTCAATTTTAAGATCAAGTCCCAACTGAAATTTATTTATATCTACGGGCTTGTGTGATACACGGAAACATTTTTTTTCCATTTGCTGCATAAATTTCAATCTTCACAACTGTTAACATGAACGCGTTTATTAAAATTTACAATTTACAGCATATAGCATCCATACCTTCCCTTACAACTGTCTGCACGCCGGAATTGCAGGAATGAATTAACATTTTCCTTTTTGCTTGATTAAATTGCCAATACATCATCTTCCTCGTCAAGAAGCAAAATCCCAACATGCGCCAAACAGCTCGTCCCAAAGCTTTCATAACTTGCAGCGACCTGCGCTATACATAGTGAAATGTATGCGAGGCGAGCTTATCGTGCTGAGTAATAAATATTAAATTACATCATGAATAATGATAATTCCATTCTGTCTATAACGTCAGCGATGGTTCGGGAAGAAAACTATTACAGCAACATACAGTTGGTCGTTGCAAATCTTGTCCTACTTCTCGAGGCTATCCCGAAGCAATGTGTGTGTATGAAGATTAGCAGCTTCCCTGCGGCGTCTCAATTGCTTCTCGGCACAGTCGGAGTTGGGAAAGCGCTCTCTTCCTATCGCATAAATTGTCCAAAGCGCGCGCGTGTGTTTGCACACCAGCAATTGTAACGAGCTAATTAGTCCGTCGTCACCGTTGTTTTAAAAGGTAAATTGAAAGTTTAACCTCGGTTTGCTTAATGCTGGAATATTTGCCACCGGCAGCCCACCAGGAGCGTCTCAGCGTCACCGGAAAGCCAAAATCTTCACTTCAAGCGCCACTCTGGAGTGTCATGAATAGGAAAGTAGCTTGTCTGCTCTTCGTTAAACTACCAATTATCACCCTTCTCCGGATGCACAACCCTGGCCCCTGAACGGCCGGAATTCAAGGATGCTCTAACTTATACGGAAGCCAATGAGCCGAGAGGGTGGGTCATGAATTATTAATTGGTAATTTACATAAATTAAGCAGAGTTTAATTTGGAAAATAATTGCATCTGAAGGAAGTTTGCACTATCAACTCTTACGCTGAGGGGGTGGTTATTTGGAAAGGTGGCAGTTGATAGTTGCTTGTAAAATTTGTATTTTTTCGTGTAAGTTCTATTTACACTGGGATGTCAACTTAATTAGTAACAATTGATCGAATTATTTCTTAAGCCATGAGTTTCGCGAGGGTATGTTTCCTCAGTTGCAATTCCACTGCTGTTGGGATTTATTTCTCGTTATTATTGCCAACAATACCGTACGTGCTATGATTCGAATGGAAGGGATCAATTTCCAATGTAACTATATTCTTTCTCGTTGCATAAATTTCAGGGAGTATATGTCACTTATGTATCAAGATAAGTCAGCGAGATCCCGTCAGATGGAAAAGCCCTTTCCCTCCATATCTTTTTCTTTGGAGAATGCATTGCTGTCATTCAACTCGTTTTCTATATCTTAAAAATCCAATTGACTGTCAGTCACCCTATACGTAAGAAGTACTTTGACTCACATCGGTGAATAAATCCATTTTTGATTGAGATATAAAACCCGTTGAGCTCCGAGAATTGCAATTTTACAGTGTCCCTTCAATACGTTCATCCATTTTTCAGAGCAATGAAAATGGCAATGATTATTACCCAGCATCGTAAACCGAGCCATGGCAAAAAGCTTTTAAGGTGTTCCCGTGATACTAATAACTCCTCACCACAAAAACCGCACTAATGTAGCAGAAAATGGCCTTCCGAATGGAAACCAAATGTCCCATAGCCCATTAAAAGCCCTCCCCGTCATCGGGGGTTGATCAGAACCAGGTCGGAGTGGGACAGGGATGACACCCACCCTTCTGTTCTCAATCAATTTTGGAATCCGATAATATGCCACAATTCCCAACAGGGATTAGGACTACGGCATGGCGAGTGATTCCGATGAGCGCAATGAAACTCTTTGGCATGGAGAAGCAGCCATACTAATATGACGTCAAAACGTGTCTTCTCATTGTTTCCAACATTGCATACATAGACAGGTTTTCGTATCTTTTAGCGCTTTGGTTGGCTCTTTCATGATGATTCTCATGTTCACAAGACAATTGAAATGGTTGCTAGCATCACGACGTAGGTGTAACAGGATGAAATAGAATCCTTTTCCGTTGATTAACCGGGCTGGGAGTAGGTATCGAGAGCTCTGCCGTCATAAGCCCAGTTATTTCGAAACGAAAGTAAGTCTATATATTGGCAGCTCATCGATGCGTGCTGTGTTGGTCTTTGTTGAAACAAGTATTAACACATGAAAGGCATTTTGGCATGGCTAAATGGTGAAAAATCATAGTTGACATTTTCTAATTTCATCAATTTTAAGCTTAGGGAGTTGACTGGCTACAAAATGGTGAGTGGCAATCTGGAAGGAGCGATATACCTAGTCCGGTCCTCACAAGTTCCTACCTCACGCCTCCACGAGTCACATGATCACAAAAGACTGCCAGCTGAAACATGGACACAGCTGGTTGGCGTAGCCTGGGCAATGTTGTCAATCCGACAATAGCAGAGTGAGAAGGTGCGACGCGAACACTGGCGCGGTAACCATAGCACGGTGATAGAGGAAATGCTTCGCCAACCCAAGCGTCTGTTCACCATGGAGGTGCGGCTTAAACAGCGTCTGACTGGCATCCAGCGGCTGGATAAGAAATGCTCTTCCCCGGAAGCTACACCTAAGATGGCAGCCCCATCACGGCGGATAGGAGACCTTAGGCCAACCACCTACTATCTCTGAAACCTTTACAATTGTTACAGAAACCAACAGAGAAAGACATCGAGCTGATTTAACGGCAACGACTTTTAGCGCAAAACAACGGAAACGAATTGGATCATGGAATGTATTGACGTTAGCCCAGCAGGGTAAACTGGCACAACTCGCCAACGAGGCGCGACGCATGAAGCTAGAAATCCTGGGACTGAGTGAAGTTCGTTGGCCAAACTTTGGAGAACACAAACTGCCGTCGGGACAGGTACTACTATACTCTGGTATTCGAGGTGAAAACGCTCCCCGCCATCGTGGAGTTGGTCTCCTGCTTAGCGTCCAGGCAAGTACTGCGCTCATCAAGTGGGAGCCTGTTAATGAGAGGATAATCGTTGCCAGATTTAGAACACGGGTTCGTAACCTTACCATAATCCAATGTTATGCGCCAACCGATGCTGCCGAGCTACAGGACAAGGAGAATTTTTACAGTCAACTGAATGCCGTCGTGGATAAGGTTCCAAAGGGTGACATCAAGATCTACACTGGCGACTTTAATGCGAAGATCGGCTCCGACAACACGGAAATGAGCGAGAACGGTGAGCTGTTTGCAGAATTTTGTGGCAATAACGACATGGTGATCGGGGGCTCGCTCTTCCCCCATCGGCCAGTGCACAAAGTCACGTGGGTTTCCCGTGATGGACATACCGAAAATCAGATCGACCACATCTGCATCAGTCGAAAATGGAGACGGAGCCTTCTTGATGTCCGGAATAAACGCAGCGCCGACATCGCGTCTGACCATCACCTTCTAATCGGCGAAATCCGCCTACGCATGGCGCGGATCCAGCGACGGGAGGAGAGACTCGGGCGGCGGTTCAACACACGCCGACTTGAAGATCCAGCGGTAAAAAGGTCTTTTGTTGAAGAACTTGAGACTCGAGCTGCGGACGTTCCATAAGGTGGCAGCGTAGAAGAACAATGGACGGCCATCAAGAATGCCTTTATAGAAACAAGCGAGAACAACTTGGGTGAGCTGCACACCCAGAGGAAAGAGTGGATCACAGATGAAACCTGGCGGAAGATTGAGGAGCGTAGAGAAGCAAAAGCCGCGATAGAGCGGGCGAGAACCAGAGGAGCCAAGAATGAAGCCCGTCAACGGTACTCGGCTCTAGAGAAGGAAGTCAAGCGCTCTTGCAGACGGGACAAGCGAGCGTGGGTGAACTCCCTGGCCGATGAAGGGGAGAAAGCCGCAAACACTGGCGATATACGCCTCCTCTACGATATCTCACGACGCCTGAGTGGAGCAAGGATGAACCCGAGGATGCCAGTGAAGGACACGACTGGACAGTTGCTTACCGACCCCACTGACCAGCTGAAACGCTGGTTTGAGCACTTCGAACAACTTCTTCAAGTTTTGACGGCCAACCAGCCATCAACATCTCGGCATGATCCGCCTATTGTGCGGCGCATCACTCGCGTCAATTCCGAGGCCCCATCACTGCAGGAGATTGAAGCAGCTATCCGAAGCATGAAATCCAACAAGTCTCCAGGGGTCGATCGCTTATCAGCAAAGATGCTCAAAGCTGACCCCATGCTATCCGCACAAATGTTGCATCAACTATTCTGTAATATCTGGGACACCGCGACTTTTCCGGCCGACTGGATGCAGGGCATCTTAGTGAAGGTCCCAAAGAAGAGGGATCTGACTGTGTGCGACAATTGGCGAGGCATCATGTTACTGTGTATTGTTCTTAAAGTTCTGTGCAAAGTTATCCTGAATCGGATACAGGAGAAGATCGATGCGACTCTCCGACGGCAGCAGGCAGGATTCCGTGCCGGAAGATCTTGTGTGGACCATATTGTCACGCTCCGCATCATCCTGGAGCAGGTCAATGAATTCCAAGAGTCCCTTTATTTGGTATTCATTGACTACGAAAAAGCTTTCGACCGTCTCAATCCCGGATAAAATCGTCAACCTCATCGAAGCGCAGTATGAGGCATTCACGTGCAGAGTTCTGCATAACGGAGCCTTGTCCGACCCTATCCGGGTAGTCGCTGGTGTGAGACAAGGATGTATACTATCACCGCTACTGTTTCTCATCGTAATCGACGAGATCATGGTAGGTGCAATTGACCGTGTACCGAACCGTGGGCTGCTTTGGCAGCCTATCACCATGGAGCATCTCAACGACTTCGATTTGACTGATGATGTTGCTCTACTAGCGGCGCTCTGATATGCAGAGTAAGCTAAATGACCTAGCCGAACGCTCCTTACCATCTTACCATCAACGTCAACAAGACCAAATCGTTGGATATCAACACGGGCAACCCTTCCAACTTTACGGTAGCGGGGCAAGTAGTGGAGAAGGTCGAAAGTTTCCAATATCTTGGCAGCCAAATAGCGTCGGACGGCGGGACCAAGAGCGACATAGGTGCACGAATCAAGAAGGCTAGGGCTGCCTTTGCGTGTTTACGAAACGTATGGATATCCAACCAGATAAGTCAACGCACCAAAATCCGAATTTTCAACTCGAACGTGAAATCTGTGTTGTTATACGCCAGCGAGACGTGGTGTGTATCAGCGGAGAACACTCAAAAGCTGCAGGTCTTCATCAACCAATGCCTGCGGTATATAATTCGTGCCTCGTGGCCTCACAACTGGATCTCAAATGCCGAGCTCCATCGTCGATGTCATCAGAAGCCGATAGCAACAGAAATTCGAGAGCGAAAGTGGAGGTGGCTCGGCCACACACTTCGACGGGGCGGAAACGAAACCTGCAAGCAAGCGCTGGATTGGAATCCAGCAGGACATCGCAGCAGAGGCAGACCCAGGGGCTCATGGCGGCGGAGCCTCAATAAGGAAATTAAGCAAGTCGATAGGAATCTGACCTGGGCCCTGGTCAAGGCAAAAGCGAGCAGCCGCCCAGGATGGAAGTCTTTCACGTTGGCCCTTTGCACCGCTGGTGGTGCACAGGACCCTTAAGTAAGTAAGTAAGGAGTTGACTGTCTGTTTTGAATTTGGTTTATATTTTTGGATATATATACCAGAAACGTTATAGCGGGTATGTTTAGTTTTCTACTAAATGTAATTAAGTTATATTTTTTTACATTTAATTGTAGCAGGTTTTTGTAACACCAAGTATGGAATATCTGCATTTACTTTTTGAATATGTTAATATATTCGGCATCTTTTATTTCAAAAAATAGTTTAGTGTCGTCAGCATAGATTAAACTTAAAATTTCTTAATAATGAAAGAGATGTAATTGATGAATATAGTAATTAAAAGGAGTCCAAAAATGGAAGCCTTGAGGAACTCCCGAAATGACATTAACGGGATTTGATATCTTTCCTTTGTATTTTACTATGTGATGGCGATTAGTTAAATATGATTCAAGCCATTTGAGGAGTGCGGAATGAATTCTCATTTTTTAAGATTAAAAAGAAGCATGGGTCTGCCAATTCGATCAAATGCTTTGCTGAAATCTGTATACAAAACTTCTACATGGTTCCGGTTATCCATTGAATGAAAGGAATAATTACTTAATTCGAGCAAAGCCTTGTTTCATAGTACCCAAGTTTTATAGCAGTTGATATAACCAAATTATAAAACCTTCACTGACGACCACATTGCTTTAACAACCTCCTGACAACCGCTATACAGCCATGTCATGGCCAATTGGCCCAGTTTTAATGCAATCGTTAAAACTTGATATGCGAACTACCTTAGGAGCATAGTTTTTATGTCAGTTTTATCACACTCTACACGTGGTTGTTAAAAATGAAAGTATAAAACCTCCTGCTGGTCAGAAAGTTTTAACAACCTTTTGATGACTACCATAAAACTATATTACAACCGCATAAATCGCTTCTGAAGAAGTTGATAAAACATGATACGCAAAACATTTTGACAACCGTGAAGGTTTTAAGTTGGGTTTATTTGGATGATAGTTAATATTGTGAAATATGTTATTGTGGTTTTATTCCATCGATGTTGAAATCATGACCAATGTCAGTTGGTAATAAGAGCTGATATTATTGTTTATTGAAAATAAGACGACTTTATTACAATTTTGAACCAATCTGTATATGCTTCAGAGTATGCCGTTCAATATTTATGGTGATTATTATACCAAATAGGAGCATAAATTCAGTGCGCCATATGAATACTAAAATATAGGGATATTGTCTGCATTAGCACCATGCATTAAAGAGACATTAAAAGATTATCTATTTAGTACAAAACTGTTACTACTGTTGATAAATAACCAGTCACATATTATTTAATTATAAATACATAGATGTATGAAAGTGTTTTATCGCCTATCAATTAAAGCGTAATTATTCATACTGTGTGAAATTTGTTCATAAGGCGACTTTTTTTTCATTATAACTTGCTACTCCTTAAAAATACCTCAATATAACATATTCTCCTAGATTGGAATTCTATAGGATAACATAAACCTATTGGTTTTATATTAGTATTTCGTAGTCCAAATTGAGAGCGTTAAGTTATATTTAAGCTTTATAACTAGCTTGCTGGTTTAATTAGGTACAGCGAATCAAAACAAAACAAAAAGCTTTTTCAATACAAGGTTTAAAGTCGTGATGCCAGTACTGGCCATTTCCAATACTGTCGTAAGTACTGTCGTCTGCGTTGTTTTAAGAAGGATTCGTGGATCTTTCGGAAGTGTATCGGAAAGCCGCTTGTTCAATATTTTAAGAGCTCCTTCTCCACACTGTGCCTTATGTTATATGTGGGAGCCCATAACTCCAGGAGTTTCATATTGGCGATCGGCTCATCTTAATCGTGTTCAAAAGCACTGAAGGGGTTTTCATTTCAAGTATCTGAATAGATTTATTTTTTTATATTGGTAACAATTTTCAGAGTATTTTTTGTTATTGTTGTAGTATGTGAATCTTAGGCCTCTGATATTGATGATAGTAGTAATGAGGATTTAATAAAGGTCTAAGACTGCTTCAAGTTTTATATCGGTCATGAAAAGTATGCCATAAAACATAATTGTATGTTTTGTTTTGGTTTTATTCTGCAGTTATAAGTAGCGATACACAGCCACCTTACAGCTACCGTTAAAACTATGAAGTCTGAGTTTTAATTTAGTAGTCATAAAACAGTTTATAGACGACTTGACGGCCTGATTTTATGACAAGCACACAAAACCGTAATACAACCATATGCTGCAAGGGATGCTATTATAAAACAATGATAAAATAGGAATTAATCTTCCAAGCATTTAGATTGTTACTTGGGTAGTTATTCTGTTTTCAATTTGAAGAAATAGTTTTTCATTTAAAATCGCTTTGGAAAGTTTCGGGATGCAAGAGATGATGGCTATACCATGATAATTACGTATGGAAAACCGGGAATTTACAGGGAATTTCCCAATTATCACTTCATTCGTAATTCAACAGAAGTTTTTCGTTCAGTTTCTCGAAACGTTTCTTAAGGACACTGGATTTGACAAGCATTTGACATCTAAGACAACGTGTGCGAACAAGACAAGTTCATTCAGAGAGTCTTGTTACGCTCGCTCTTCGCTGATTTGTATGTGGAGGATCAAAATCGTCGTAAAAAGGAAACAGTCGAAAAAGAGAGACTGGGAAAAGGAAGCATACGAAGCATGTATTGTATGAGAATAAGCATGCCAGACAGCAGGTCTGAGAACCTACATAGATTTTTTTTTGAGCTTCAGAGAGGGTCGGAGATCTACTGTACATTTGATGAGCTTCTGGGTAGTTCGTAGATCTTGAGAACGGAACTACAAACAAATTTAAAGTAATTAACAGAAATTCATAAAAACAACATCACAAGAAAGGTCGTAGATCTTCAGATAAATGTTCAAAGAAATTTTCAAAACTTCAAGCAAGCAAAAATAATTTCAAATCAATTTGTAAAACTATAAGCGAAATTTTGCAAATCTTCAGAGGAATTTGCATAACTACAGGCAAGTCCAAGAATCTACAGTGAAATATAAAGTATTTCACAGAAGTTTGGAGATCCTCGAAACATTATTCAACATTAGAAAAGTTCGTAGATCTTCAGAACAAAGTTACAGAACTTTGAAAAAAATTACAGGATTCCTGAAAAAAATCACAAGAATCTCAGAAATGTTAATGGCTCTTCAGTAAAAACTGCAGAACTTCAGGGAAGTTCGGCGGTTAAAAAAAATATTTACACGATTTCAGGAAAATTTTTAGATCTTGAGAGAGACATTTAAAACTTCAAAGAAGCTCAAATATTTTCAGATAAATTTTGACAACTTGAGGTAATCTTCAACGAAATTTTCAAATCTTCAGGGTAACCCGAGAGGAATTTACAAAAGATCAGAGAAGTTTTCAGATCTACTGAGAAATTTATTGAGCCTCAAGTTTTTATTTGTAGATCTTGGGAATAGAGCTACGGAGCTTAAGACAACTTTACAGAACTTTAAAGGTATTTGCAGGAATTGGACAGAAAGTTTCACATTTTCACACAAATGTGAGATCTTTAGAAAAATTCGTTAAATGTCAGAAAAGCACCTCAATTCCATAAACAAATCGCAGCGAAGTACAAAAGTACAATATTTTGCAGAACTCCATGCAAGTCGGAAATAGATACATACCAAAAAATTCTGAATTTTACTGGCGATGTAAACATCCATGCATGCAAACATTCATACATGTAAACTTCCTTTTCACGTAAACTAGCAACTTGCAAGAAATGTTGCAAACAAAAGTGGACAGTTGCATACAATATATGGGATATTACATGACATGTCTCATAAATTTACATGATCTATAATCTAAACTTGTATGATATATGACGCTCCATTTATGTGCATCATAGTAACGGAAATTTACACTACTTTTTTTTTAGCTGTGTAGATCTAAAGAACTTCAGAGAAGTCCGTAGACCTTAAAAGAAGTCCGTAGACCTTAAGAGAAGTCTGTAGAACGTCAGAAAGTTCGTACGTTTTTAGAAAAATTTGCAAAACTTCAGCAAAACTCACCGATCTTCGGGAAAGTTCGCCGATCTTTAGATCAAGAATCCACAAAGAAATATAAAGACCTTTAGAAAAGTTCGGAGATCTACTGTGAATTTTATTGAACTTCAGGGCAGTTCGTAGATCTTTAGAGCAGAAATACAGTACTTCAGAAAACTTTACAGAATTTGAAATAAATTTTAGGATCTTCAGAAAAGTTCAGAGGATAGATTGTAAATCTACTGAAAAATTAGCAGATGTTTAAATAAATTTACAGAATATTACTGCGGTTCTTGGATTTGAAAGACATTTACAGAACTTCAGGTAAGTTCGCTGATCTTTAGAGATATTTGCACAGCTTCAGAAAAATTAGAAAAACTTCAGAATACTTCTTAGGAAGGAGTTTTAGAACTTCAAAAATTTCTTTTAATTCTTTAGAAAATTGTATAGATGTTCAGAGATATTTGCAGATATTCATTGAATCATGAAAATCTGCAGAGAAAATTACAGAACTGTGAAGAAGTTTGTAGATTATTAGAAATTTTGTGAACATCAGAGATAATTGTTGATCTTCAAGGATCTTAAATCTTCAGGGATTCAGGAACTTTGTAGATTTTTAGGAAAATTTGCAGAGCCTCTGAAGAACACACAGAACTTCAAAGAAATCTGTAGAACTACCGAGAAATTAGCAGATTGTAAGGAAAGATTGTTGATCTTTAAAGAAATTTTACCGGAGAACAGAAACAAAACTTCAGGGACATCAGAAGGTTTGAAGACCTTGCAGAATTGAGTTGTTAACAGAAATTTTCAGAACTCAAGGAATCTTGTATATCTAGTGAGAACTTTTCCCACTAGCTTGTCTAAAGTTGGTATCGACATCCTGGCGAAGTTTTGAAATCCATTTTCATCTTCATATCGCTACTCTTGATGGACAAGATGAGCCAGATCCTTGCCGGTGTTCCTCCTGAGCAACCATTTCCTACTCCACACAGTTCACCTTCTCTTCCTCATTTTATTTAAAATAATAAAAGCAAATACGTCTGCCAAAACTAGAGCAATTTTCCGGTAATTCACGATGGAAGTATTTACTTTTGATTCCTGATACAGTTTTGTTTTGAAATCTAAATTGGCAGTTCTTTCGACATGTGCAAGCAGTGTGAACACCAGCAAACAGGGGGGTTCGACAAAGTGTGTCGAAAGTAAATTCGAGCAGATTTTTCATTATAGCGGCGGTCAAAGTCAGACCAAGAAATCAAATAGTCTAAACGGACCTTAAGAGATTTTAGACATGTGAAACCATGATTTATTCTGTCTTGATCTTCCAAACAGAGTTGAACTCAAACATATTATCAAAATGATGTGTTGTTTTTGAAAGCATATTGTTATCAAATTTTGATATATCGTTTTATCGAAATAGTATAGATAGGGTTCTTACTTGTATTTATATTCTTGAATTAAAAAATACTACACAAATACCAAAAAAGAATTTAATATTTATTGACGTAATGCATGCTA
Source organism: Ochlerotatus camptorhynchus (assembly GCF_037179485.1). Taxonomy (NCBI): domain Eukaryota; kingdom Metazoa; phylum Arthropoda; class Insecta; order Diptera; family Culicidae; genus Ochlerotatus; species Ochlerotatus camptorhynchus. The sequence goes on from NW_027040666.1 coordinate 187,932, forward strand.
CTGTATGAATAACTAATGTGATTGCAAAAACCAAATATAATATTACACCGTTGGATATAATTTCTTTTCGCAAATTATGTGTAGAATAAATGCACCAATAGTGGAGGTACTTTAGTGCAATGTGTTCCTATGGTGGCTTATAGAGTCTCCCTAAGCCGCTATAGAAGTACGTTACGTTAGTACAATGTACTTCTATAGAGGCTTAGGGAGACTCTATAAGCCACCATAGGAACACATTGCACTAAAGTACCTCCACTATTGATGCATTTACTAAACATAAATTGTACAAATTAATATTAAACAACCTATGTGCATCTGTTCTGCTGTAATATTCAATAACTGTTTTTGCTGTGCCGACTTATAAGTACCAACGCCCAAGTTTGAACAATCGAAAATAACATAAATCAATAAGTACATAAAAAGGATTCCAGATGGATCAATAGATACAATAATAATGTGTATAATTTGTATGCACCTGGAATTTTTTTTCATCCGACCTGGAAAAACCTGGAAAACTCAGGGAATTTGATTCCTTGGATTGAGTAGACACCCTGTTTATTGAAAAACTGTTCGAGTGCTCTGATGAAACCGTTAGTAAAACTTTTCATCCTATCGTTCGAACGTAAATCTTTCCATCCGGATGGAAAACAGCGTTTCTGTCTCCGGTTCATAAAAAGGGAAACAAATGCAAGGTTGTTAACTACCATGGATCCCTTCTTTGAGCGCTTGCTCAAAAGTTTCGAGATTATAGTTAAAAATGTTCTCTTTGATGCTTGCAAGAGTTACATTTCAACTGGTTCAACGTTGGTTCGCAAATAGACGCCGTATACACGGCCTTCAAGGCTGCATTCGACCGTGTGAATCATGCTATCCTACTGCTTAAACTCGAAAAACTGGGAGTATTTTCAGCCCTTGTTAGCTGATTTAGTTCATACCTATCTGTAAGATCTGTGCGAGTAAGGATCAGTTCGTCTCACTTATAGGCATTTCTCATTACTTCTGGCGTACCGCAAGGGAGTAATACTGGCCCGCTCTTTTTCTCTTTATCAGGGCGTCACAATATCAGCTTCAATCGACAAAATCGATGCGACGAAGAGACTGCTAGCTTTCTTTTTCTGTTGAAGTCGAACCGCTTTGCAGCATTCTAGAACCTCAGTCTGCGTCTACGAACAAATTTTCAATCGCTTGTCTCTCTTTCTCCCGCCGCTTCATTGGTTTTTCTTTTAAGCTTCGGTGAAGCAGACGAGTGAAAGAGCGTTCGAGTTTGATAGAATCGTCTTTCATGAAACACATCAACAGAGGTTTCATGACGTAGGGGAAATAGCTTTAATGTTGGCCTATGGATCTAAGATTGGGCCCATAGTTAAAAATCTGATATTTATCAATTTTATCTAGATGAACGCGTCATTGGGATGGTACTAATGTATATTTTTTGTCACTATTGAAATCTAGTTGACTGCTGAATTTATGTATGGGCCCAAATTAGGGGCATTTAGGCCGACGTTACGTCCATTACGACTTAGATAAGACGGAAAATTACAATATTAATTTAAAACATTTTTCACATTGCCACTGGCTGAAAGTCACTCTAAAAAAAAATGTTCTGTGAAAACTCTTGAAGATTACATGTAATATGTTTAATTTATCATCCATTCACATATTTATCTAAAAACAAGTAACGAAAACGTAACATGACGCATATTAAACAAATTGAATGACGGGTTATAAAGTTTCGGTGAAAGGGATTGAAAACCATAAGGAGGTTTCGTTTCATCTCGATAATCGACGTTACTTTCATTGAAAGTGACGAGCAAAGTAACGACGAGAAGATCCACAGCCAGCCTTTCGTTCTAATCGTGCTTCTTTTTCATTTTTGTTTTGTGCTGATAGTCTAGCTAGGCGTTATAGAAATGATGCGTTGAACATGTTGTATGAACGAAACAAATCTCGAGTTCATTTTAGAGCTTCGAAAATGTAGCTTCATTCAGTAGAAACCCGAGCAGGAACCGATAGCTAACCGATAACATATGAATATCTTAATGTGGTATGATACCTTATTTTGGTATGCTTGTGGTATAAAACTTTGTTTTGATATTATTCAGTTATCGAAATATTTTATAAAATATCAAATAAATATCAAAATAACAAAATGTGATCTTTCAGTTTTTAGACAATAACACCTCAAAGAGTTATTGTATTGGTATTAGAAGACCTTTCAAATAGCAAGTTATGGTATTATGGCATAAAAAGCGTCTTTTATCCGTCAGTTATTATAATAAGTAAATTTATTATTAGTTCGTTATTCGTAGAACATTTTTGAGGTATTATTTTTGGTAGTTTACCTCTTATGTCAGCCTCTTCAATACTATATTTAGGTTTCCAGTTATGCTATTTTCATACCTGAATTTGGTATCCATAAGGTATTTTCTCCTGCTCGGGAAGCTTCATCCGATCAATTTCAACTACAGCATATGTGCATAAACCCTTGAACGCGTTGATCTGGTTAGGGATCTTGGTGTAATATTTGACCGTGAGGTCAACTTCCGACCACATTATGAGGATGTTATTTCGAAAGCGAACAAACAGCTTGGTTTCATGTTTAAACTTGCTGACGGATTTCGTGATCCAATGTGCTTGAAATCTCTCTATTGTGCCCTAGTGCGATCTATTTTTGAATCATCAGTGCTGGTATGGTGTCCGTATAATAAGAACTGGATTGACCGCTTCGAAGCTGTGCAGAACAAGTTTGTGCGAATAGCTCTCCGGCACCAAAAATATGCATGCAAAATAGTTTGTAAATAACAAACAATTATATTTTGATGCCAAAAGAATACCTGTGTGGGATTGTGGGCTAGGGATTGATACCCTGGAGAAAAGAAGATTCAACATACAAGCTGTCTTCGTTTCAAATGTGTTAACTAATGAAATTGACACCCCAGTTATTCTCGCCGAATTGAATTTGTATGTACCGCAACGGCCTTTGAGAGGCGTAACTTCCTGCATTTGGCCAATCTTAATAGTCGTTATAGCTAACATAACCCGATCCGGTTTATGTATACTCGGTTCAACAAAGTCTTTGGACAATTAGATTTCCATTCTTCAGTTGACAATCTGCAACGCCGTTTTAGGACACATCGGAAATGAAACCACTGGAATATGACCTTTTTTGATATATCTGCATCGATATTCTAACAGAGATTGTTAGAAGCTGTATCAGTAACAAACTGCACCTGTACTGCGAGCAAATTCCGTTTTGGGAAATGCAGACGCCAGCCACAGGATGAATTTGTTTTTACTGATTTGACTTTTTTTTGCTTGTATTTAGTATTAAGTGTGCAATCTATTTTTATTTGTATTATGTACATGTAATGGAAAAAAAATTGTTTTTTTTCACCTCTTTGAGTGGGACTGATGATAGGTCTACGCAATGAGGCTTTTCTTTATCGCATCCCTCATTTAAATAACACAGTTAGATGCGGTTGAAGCAACTAAATAAATTCCAGGAGATATTGGAAGAATATTCCAGTGGAAGTCGTGATAAACATTTAAATAAAACTGGAAATAGCTTCGGTAGAAAGATGTAATTAAGTTTTAGGAAAAATTGGAAGAACCTTCCTGGGATAAGCCCAAAAAAATGTCAGCAGACATTTGCAAAGGAAGTCAAAAGAAACTGCTATGATAAGTCAGATAACTCTTTCAAATGGATTAAAAATAAACTTCTGGAGTTAGTTAGAAGAAGCTCCTAAAGGAAGCCTCTCGCACCAGGGATTTATAGGAAGTACAGACATTTTATTACATTTTTAAACTACTTCAGTCATTTTGCAATCGAAGAATCTTGAACAAACAATTTCTGTTTCGATATTTTTCATACAATTTAATTGACAGACAAATTGATTAAAACTCTCCCGTACTTGATATCAAATGAGTCTTCGAATAAAGGAGGATATCGAGCTACGGAGGTAAATTTAGGAAATATGTATGCATGGAAGAAGTCGTCGAAGTATCCTGGATTTTCAGTTATGAATATTGAGTTAGTGAGACATCGAGTAAGAGAGAGAAGGAGCGAAAGTTGACTGCATGAAATGAGCGGAATTTGACTGTCATTTAACTTAAAATACAATTTAATATGTGACTTATGGCTCTTGGCCGATGGAGTTGAATCCTAGAAAATGGAAAAAAAAAATGTGGTTTCAGGGGTTCACCCAACTCTACTGGTCAATTCCACGAAAAAACATTTTCATCTATTTTGAAATCCCACACAGTTATGCCGTTTTATCAACATTCTTAGTGAAATTGCTGTTTTACTTTATGATTTTACTGCATATTTTGTCAGTGCCTTTTCAATATTTGTCTGAATACTTTTCATTATGAAGCTTTTAAAAAATTCCATATTTTGTGAAATTTTCCAGTTGGACACTTTAAGTTTGTGAAAATTCGTACAACCAATGTTTGAACCTTACTCTCAAAAACATTTCTAGTAATTAAGAATTAATTTGTGATTGTGATTTAAATTTGACCAAAATAATAACTCTACCCTTATCAAAGACAATTTTTTTTGGTCTTAAACAAAGAACAAACAGCAAATAGTAGATAAGCTTGTTAACATTTGTACACTATGTAATTTTTTTACCTGAGAGATGAGTACTACCCGAGCAGGAGAAAATAAATAGTGAATACCTAATTCTGATCTGAAACCAAAATTTGGTATTGACCAGCATCACATAAGACATACCAAATTTATGTATCGAGATATTTGTTCCTGCTCGGGTATTCAACCTCAAATAATAATTTCAAAGAAATCTATGTCACAGAAAACATTTGCGCGGTAACATTTCTTCAGGCCACACGTCCATTAGATTGTTTGAAAAACGTCGCACCGTCGTATTCATTGACTATAATCCGGGTAATCGCTGACTTTGAAAAACATTTGAAATTTTTCGAAATAATGATTTTATGTCAGTTTTAATTTTCATTTTGATCGTCGCTCCCCTAAAAATGATTTTGTGTAAATTTATGCCACAACCTACTTTAATGTATCTGGAATCGTTGCCGCTTCGCCTTCATGGCACGGAATAAGTCAAATTGGTTCATATTAAAAGTGTCATCCAGTTTGCCTAATGGATGCGAATCATCGTCGCCAAGGGATCGGTCAATCTCGTTAATAAATTATTATCAGCACTAATAATATGTGACCGAGAGAGGATTTGCCACTAGAACCCATCACCACCGCCGCCTATGGCAGAGGTTAAACTTGTGCAGTGGCATGGAAATTGTTTCCAGAAGCACTGGTTGATGATGGTGTATGGTCAGAATTCAGGATAACAGTGCAATATCATATATGCAAATTATAACGACATTTGTGGCTTTTGACTTTAACCGCAAGCATCGGAGATACTCCAGTGCATTGCTCGTTTCCGTTCGATTGAATAATTAATTGGTTTTATATGTGCCGGGTGTCACTTTCTCAGCTTTCTCAATGTCCCCCTCTCTGATTCCTGGGTCTGGGTGCCCTCGATTGAGTTCAATAGAACCGTCAAATTGGATGGCATGTTATTGATGCGACTGGTAACGGATGAAGTCATCAGTCAGACAACGTAGAGGGCACCACAGTGAAAGTAATTAAAATCAAATTAAAATCCTTACGTGTTTCTTGTTGTCCTGGTACATGTGTCCGAGGTTCTCGATCACCTTTTCGTCGCTCAGATTCTCGAAGGGTTGCTCCCGGGCGAACGTGAGGATTTCCCACAGCGTCACGGCAAACGACCACACGTCGGACTTTGATGTAAATTTACCCTGTGTGCGTGGTGAAAATTCAATTAATTAGCAGGCGTATGGTGTTGTCCAAGATTGAGCGTCCCCAGTTCATCCTTATCTATTGGTCACTTACCATTAGTACGCTTTCCCATGCCATCCACCGGATTGGCATCGGTTGTGATTGTCTTCCTGCGCCCTCAAGGTGACAGTAGTCTGCAGGATATGCAATGCGGTTTATCACAGTTCCTAGTGTACAGATTTTTATCTCCAGCTGTGGTCCTACTAAACAACTCCTGCGAAGCGAAACAGAGGGTGTAATTTAATTAGAGAATGGTTTGACACTGCAAAATCAATTATCTGGCAAAACTATTGATGTGTGTATTGCGGTTCGGTCAAATCGCACGAGTTCTATCGTGGTTACATCGATATTTGATGATTGATCTTTATTGTCACTCTCATTTTCGTCATTAGTAGTAAAATGAGTTTTGATTTTGATTGAGGTGTTGTATATGATGTTTCATTTTAAATGATTTATAGCTCGATGGTTGTTCATCTTTGGATTTAGATCTTTTATATATAAATTTTTCGTTTGAAAACTAGTTGCCCCCTTAGAGTCATATTTAGTTTAAAATCAAGACTATTGTTTGAAAAGGTTCCAACTCCATTTTGTAAACAAACGAAGTCCGCCAACGCAAACCAACAAAAGTAACAGGTAGGGGAAATTCTCCTCTACCCGATTGTGTTTTAGAATGTAGGTTTTGATTCGCGAGAAAATGGCCTCACAAGGTTTGTTTACAGATAATACAGATTCTAACGATTGCTTTGACGAGCTTCTCATAATAATAAAGTAGATTTGACAACATAAATTGTTATTTCATTTAAGTAACATTCAATAGTATTCAATATCAACATTCAATCAAACTATCATAGGGTTGCTAGGGTTGCTGTCATTCACTTGAAAGTGATATATTTAAATAAACTGAGAGTCAATGAATCAATAATTTGTTTTTTCAACATTGAGAAATAAATTAAATTTTCAGAAATTTTTAAAGAAATTGCCAACATTTAGGTGCAACTGCGTATGTTAATAACTCTTTTTTTTGTCATTTCTGCTGAACATACACTTTGCATAAGGATGTTAGCATCTGATTCGGATTCAAAGAACTAAAATTTAATAAAAACAAGATTTAAATGATTTACTCAAAAGTCATTTGAGGGGTTGATCAATATCATTCCATATCGATATTTTCAAATTCTAAATTTCAAAAATGTTCTAAAAATAAACATAATACTCAAAATGATAAGCAATCCTGCTGAATGATAGCTTCTAATTTTAATACCATTAGTTTGTCAATTTCGTTTAATATAGAAATTTAATTTACCTTAAAATGTGATCAATTTGCCCCCCGGATTACGGTACCTAGAATTATTTATAGTTTTTTGGCAGCTAGCTAGCTTCAGATTGCGGCACCAAGAGCGACATATGTATATGATTTAAGAAGGTTAGGGCTGTTTTTGCGAGGTAATGAAATATTTAGAGATCAAACCAGATAATTATATGTACACCCAAAAAATAAGATATTTTTACTTGTATGTCAAATCTGTGCACTCATATGCCGGTGAAACATGCTGCGTACCAGTGGAGAACACTCGGTTACATATCAACCGGTGTCTGCGGAACATGATTCGTGCCTGGTGGCCTCGGTGTTCGGGTCTTAATCACTGCACCAATGCATGCATCTTTTGTGATATGTCCGTGTCCTTTGTTTAGTGCATTCCGTAGTACCTCATTACTATGTAAAAGTAATTATGTATTTGTTTCCACCAATCAAAATAGGTATTCATAGCGACAAAAACAAATGTTTCCAATTCCAAAACCAAGGCTCATACATAACCGTCAACAAGAAGAGCTTAAGGCCAGAATTCGATGTGGTAGATCTTATACCAGTAACGCTGGTAGATCACGTTACTGGGTCGTTGATGATAATTGCAAGCAGCTTTAGTCCAGGGGCTATATGGTGACAGTTGTATTGTAGATCCAGCAACCCATTTCAGAATGTCTGGAGAATCAAGCACATTCCGAGGTCACTTTCTCATAGGCCCCGCCTGTAAATACTATAGATTTCAAATGGATAATGTCAACACATTTCCAGATCTCGAAACACGGTATTTCTAAATCTGGCACGCATTTAGTAATAGAACGAAATATACTTTTCTTAATAAGAACGAGCTCACCAAACTCCGGTATAGACAAAATCCTTGTTGTTCACTTGTGGTTAACAATAAAAAAAACCTCTCTTTAATGGCATTATCCCACCCAAAAATACCAAAAGTTTTTTTGAAACGCGAAACAAACCCGAGTTTAATAATATGTGCAGAAACATTCTCTTGCACCGAATCAAATGCAGCACTCAACACTGAAAACGAGACATAAAACACGCGAAGATAACCTGCAACTCTTTCTTTGCCTCTCGGATATTGTCCGGAAGGCTAGCAGTTAGCAGTATACAATACTTCTGCGACCGGAGGCGGAGCACCGAAACAAAAACCGGCCAAAGCATAAGCACGACGTGACGGCAACTTAACTAGGCGACCCTACCTATGTTACCGAATTTTTCACAATTAATTACAATATTATACATTAGCTGATTGGCACCTTTCAATAAAACTAGTTTAATCGTAAAAACGGATACTTTACTGCTTTGGTTGAAACCATTAGGAAAACACACCAAATCTAAGGACTGCGAAAGCATATCCAACCATTCGCTGGAAGCGCCTACTGCGCACTGCTCGATGTCATCAGGAGCAGATATCAACTGAAATTCAAGAATAAGGTGGAGGTGTGTTGGCCACGGTCAGGGGTGGATACGAAATCTGCAAGCAAGCGATGGATTGGAACCCGGCAGGACACCGCAGCAGAGGCAGACCCAGGGGTATTCTCAACATGGAAATCAAACACGTCGATAGGAATTTGACCTGGTCTCAGATTAAAGCTAACGTAAGCAGCCACCCAGGATGGAAGGTCCCTTGGCCTTTTGCAGCACTGAAAATGCCTAGGATACTTAACACATACTGAGAAGCGTATACACATGATCAGCAGGGCATGAGACTGAGAAATAACGGCAACCGGTGGGATTTGGACGATCCCCACTCTCACTCTCATTTCCTATTGACAATGTTAATCTGAAACGCGTGATAGTCAGTATCAAGGGCCACACACATTGGATCCAGATCTGACGCGTTGAGGCGAAGTGTTGTCTAATAGTACGTTCAGACTACAGCTGATATCATGTAATATAAGCTATCTTGCAATGAGCACTCATACATAGGATTTCTAGTGAAAACTAGATGTATGAGTGCTCATTGTAAGATAGCCTATTTTACATGATATAAGCCATAGTCTGCACATGATCAATAGGAAATGAAAATGGGGACCGTTCCTGAATTAGATCTGGTATCCAGGGATGAGTTGATGGCGGACACGTCATTAGCCAAATATTGCGCGTATCCGAAATATAATTGATAATGTGCCCGTTAAATGAATGAGATTTGTGGGTTTAAATCCCACCGGTCACGTGATTTTGTTGTTGTTGAACATTGCTCATGCTCATTTTCATGTCCTGTTGATCAGCTGTGTTTCAGCTTCTCTGTATCTTTTCCCTAAAAACTAATAAACTGTTTACTAAGGAGTATTTTAAATGTAGAATAGACTACCTATCTGCAAATACCGTTGTACCGTTCTTTGCGGATGGAGTTTTAGTCGGTATTCTTTTATCTGGATATATTGGCACATGGTTTTTGGTAATAAAGATACCATTTATGGTCAGTATTCTTACTACAAAATATAACACAGTTAAACTTCATCTGCAAACCACGATATCTCTCTGTATCTTAACGTGCTAGATTCCTAACAGTACGTTCAGCCTATAGCTGATATCCTGTAATATAGGCTGTCTTGAAATCCAAAGTCATACCTATGATTTCCGGTGAAAATTTGACGTATAAGTTATTATTGCAAGACAGCCTATATTACGTTATACCAGCCATAGTCTTAACGTACTATAAGGATCTGACTTCAGCCAGGAGCAATTGAGTTCAAAATGGCATATTCGATATTTTTCAATAAATCATAACACTAAAATCCCTTCCAATCAAAATGGCAACTGAGACACACGCTTTTCATTAAAAATTCCAAAAAAGGGGTTTAATCTTAAATATCAAAATATGACCCTCTTCAATATTTTTGAACATTTTTCGTATAAATGCTTATGAAATTCGCATTTTTTTTATATATCAAGTTGGACACTTAAAAATTATCAGCAATCTAGAACATCAACTTACGGTAAAATTTTAGATCAATTTGATTCAATTTTTTTTTTGTAATTTTATGCTAAAAAAAAATCATAGACTTTTAAATTCTGTGCTAAAATTTACAAAAAAAAATGTTCATCAAAACCCGCAACAATAATGTATTTTTTTTAACATTCTTGTTAAAAATTTTTTATAAAAATATTGAAGAGGGTAATTTTTTGGTATTTAAGTTTTCAAAACTTGTTTGGGTTTTTCCCAAAATTACTTGATCTTTTTAACCGTTTTTTATGAAAAGCAAATATTTTTTGGTTTGGCATTAACTCAACTCGCACAGATTTTCATACTGTACTCAACTACAGGTAGTATTATTTGTTTGTAGACAGCAACCATATTTTTCAGGGACGGGATGGACTTTTCGTTGATAATCAGATACAGTTATCTTATCAAGATGATAATCCTTATAAAAATTTTATCAATAAGCGCCCTGAAAATCAGCTTGCTGTCTATTTTAAGCCTGAGGTTGGCTACCTTTTGTAGGAAAGTGATGCTGTGTAATCATAAAAATATAAACAATAATAAAATATAAAATAACAAATAAAATTAAACTTACTGTTTATTCACATCTGTTTGTGTCCTCCGAAAATTGAATGATTACGATTGGTTGACGGCTTAATCAGTAGCAGAGCAAATACTATAAAAGCAAGCATTTTCATTTTTCTCGGCATTCAGCGCTGGATGGACACAGCAATTGACTACGACGTCCTACCGGAGTCGTTCGAAGAAATCGATCGGTGTCTGCAAACCATCGAAGAGGTGATATCCCGTGCCAGGGAGCAACACGTACCAGCATCCAGACAGGTGAGTCATACTCTGAACCTTGACAGCCTAACCAAAGATCTTATCAGGTTCCGTAATAACATTTGTAGGCAGCTCCAGCGTTCTGGGCTGCCCAATTTGAAGACCAATGTCAATAGACTAACCAAAATTATCCAGGCTAGGATGGTGGAACTCAGAAATAGTGATTTTGCCAACAAGATTCGCTCTCTCCCAGATTGTGCACAACCATTTTGGAAGATGACCAAAATTTTAAAAAATAAGTCGAGACCGATCCCTCCATTTTCCTCTGTTGACCGGAACTCGGACTCATCCCTACTCATAACCCCAGTTGAAAAGGCTAATGCTTTTGACCAACATTTTGTGATTTCACATAATCTTGGCCAAACCATGGTGAGCCCCCATGGGCCTGCCGTACTGGAGGCAATGTCTAGAGTCGCTGACACCCCCGTAGTAGTGCATGATGATAGTAGAATATCGGCTGATGAGGTGATAGCAGCTGTTAGAAGCACTAAAAACATGAAGGCCGCGGGTATGGATGGTGTAGTCAACCTCGAGTTGAAAAACTTGAGTATTGACTTCTTACCGTTATCTTCAACAAATGTTTGGAGTTTGGCTACTTCCCTGCATGCTGGAAGTTAGCCAAAGTGATTCCAATACGCAAGCCTGGTAAAGATCCGACCAGTGCCAAAAGCTATCGCCCCATCAGCCTCTTGTCCTCCATCTCGAAGCTATTCGAAAAGTTGATACTCAGCCGTCTGCTGGTGTTTTCAAATGATAATAACATCTTTCTCAAAGAGCAATTCGGGTTTAGGAAAGGCCACTCTACCATCCACCAACTCGCACGGGCTACTAACATCGTCAAGCGGAACAAGTTGAGAAGGCGTTCGACAATGTCTGGCATGATGGCCTAGTGTACAAGCTGCATCGATACAACTTTCCGATCTACCCCATGAAGATCATCAAAAACTACTTGTCGTGCAGATCATTCCAGGTCTACTTAAACAATGTCCCCTCTGATACGTTCAACGTTGATGCAGGGGTCCCTCAGGGTAGCCTTCTTGAGCCTATGCTATTCAACATTTTCACGTCAGACGTTCCTCCCCTGCCGGGTGGTGGTATCCTGTCCGACTATTTCAAGACCTGGAAGATTTGTATCAATGCAGCTAAAACACAAACCATTCTGTTTCCACACTCGAATTCACTTCGGCTTGTTCCACCTGCTAACGTAAAGATCCATCTTGATAGCAGTCCCATTGAATGGTCGAGTGAAGTAGTCTACCTTGGTCTCACCCTCGATAGCCAATTGCTATTCCGATCCCATATGAACAGGAAGTCTACTCTGTTCCTCAAAAACAAGCTTGCTGTCCACAAGCAGATCATTCTGCCGCCTATTGAGTATGGTATGCCAATCTGGGTGAGTTGTGCTAAGTGCCACCACCTAAAGCTTCAGAAGATTCAAAACAAGATCCCCAGAATGATCCTTAACAGTCTACCGCGAACTCGTAATTCTGAGATTCACCACCTGGCCGGTCTTCAAACACTCGAGGAGCGAAAGACTTCCACGCTGGAAAGGTTCAGAGTCGCCTGTCTGCGTTCAAACCACCAGATCATTCGTGATTTGGCAACGTAGTTCAAGTAGTTAGGTAGTGTGTAGGTGTGATCAAGTAGGTAGGTTATCAAATTTTTAAATTCAAACGAAAACAAGCCCTTTAAAGGGTATCCTGTAAAATAGCGCCAAACGCAATCATCACATTAGAATAATTAATTAACTAGAACAAAGATGAAGAGCCAAAGGCTAACCAATTGAAATGTAAAACCAAATGTTGAAACTTAAAAAAACAACAAATAAACGTAAATTTTACTTCTACTTTTCTCGGCATTCGATTGGCAGACGGCGAGAAGAACACATCTCCAGAGTAGCAACAGTGCAAGATAAAAGTAGCAGCAGTGTCCCACCCGGGCTCATTTCGATTGGCAGACGACTAGGAGAGCAGATCTCTAGAGTAGCAGCAGCGGCACCACATTCCGTGGCCGACTCGAATGGTGAGCAGCACACTTCGGCAAGCTGAGGGTTTCCTTGAGTTTGTCTCGCGGCCCAAAGCGATCTGCAATCTCCATCCAGCGGACTCCCAGTATACCCGGACGGTGTTACATTCCATGGCGAATCTGATCGACGGACGGTGAGGAAAGCAGCAGCCGTGCCATATTCCCTGGCCGACTTGAACAGTGAGCAGTACGCTTCGGCCAGCTGAGGGTTTCCTTGAGTTTACCTCATTCGGGCAGTACCACACTCCCGTGGCAGCTGAACACCCAGTAAGGCTCCCTTGGACTTGAGACATCCCACATCTGACACCATGGAGCACCATCATTTTGTGAAGGCACGCGAAAATCACGACACCTCTGTAGACCATTCCAACAGTGAACCGTTTAAGCAAATTTTGTAATTCTAAGCCGCAACAAGTCTGGGTGATTGATTAGGGAAAATGATAACCTGGGTCTTCGCCACGTTGATACGGATTTTCCAGTTGTTGAAATACTCAGACAGGACATGTAAGCCTTTCTGAAGTTTGGCAGTCGGAACTCTGTTGACCCTTTCCTGGTAGACAATGGATGGATCTGTGAATATCGGAGGTGAACATATTGAACAGGATAGGCCCAAGTATACTTCATTGAGACACACCCACACCGATGTTGAAGGCATCTAATGTGATTCCGTTCAGAGACACCTGGACCGTCCTGCCACAGAAATAATTTTGGATGATACCCCACACAGTTCGAAAAAGTAGTGTAAATTTCTTTCACATAAATGGAGCGTCACATATCATATAAGTTTTCATTATATATCATGTAAAGTTCTGAGATATTACATGCAATGTAGCAAATATTGTATACAAAAGCCCATTGTTGACACACATTGTCAAACGCTTTCCAACGTATAACAATTTTTATTGCGTAAAACGATAACGTTCTGCAAAAGCTTGAGCATTTTTACGGAGTGCTAGATTTATATTGTAAACATAAAAGTTTCCAGTATGCCGCATTTCGTTTGATAATATTACCTACTTGAGTCAGTTGTTGAGTATCCAGCCGACCGTGTCGAAAACCAAGCTGATCCTCGAGCTAGATGTTATTTTCGTCGGCAGATGTTAATAGTCGTCGATAGACTGCTTTCAACCTGAGAGATGGCTGATAGGTCGGTAAGCGTGACTGCTTTGGTCACGTCGTCCTTTGGAAGGGAAGCAAATCCATTGATCTCAGTTCATTTGTTGATGGGTTCGATGTATAGGGTCCAGGTGTTGAGTCACATAATTTAACTTATTTATAATTCATAAACGTGTAAATTAACCTTAATGGCATTCCCTTTCCTTATCTCACTTTCGAATGTAAAGATTATTGAAATCATGTTGTTTCTGGATAAATATAATCCTGAATTATGTATACTGCCATATTTGATCAAACTCAATTTTAAAAGCTTTTAAAACCGGATCCTCAAAACAAGGCTTAGACAATGTCTATGGCTTACAGTAAAAATCATCAAATGACATTGAAGGAAATTCTAAGCGATTATGCGTTCTTGCGTATAATTAAAAAAAATACACCTGGGGAAAATGAGACAATCCAGATGACACCATTTAGATCATTCCTCCTAGCAAACACAGTCAGTATGTATACCAGACGTATATGACATACCTATCGTACATAAATAAAAACTAGTCCAGACTGCTCAGACTAGTGGAGTAACATGAAAACAAAAACCTGCTGCACTGCTGCAATCAACGTTGAGGAATCAAACAAATAGGTAGATGAGATAATGCTGCTGTTCAGTACTCTTCCGTGCCCGTCTACAGTTGGAGAGCTTATATGCTTAGTAGCTGCTACTCAGCGTTCGACTGTCTCCATGCAAAGTGCATATTCATTCAATCTACGTGTAGGTTCAAATTCTGATAGGAGACTGTGAATGGCTGAGAGGGCACGGAATTTGCTTTCATTCTTCGACTCGCAAACACCATTGGGTTCTATTTAAATTAGCCTTGATTCAATTGCTCGACAAACAAACTCATCATTGCACTCTCGACGTCCTTCTCTTTGCTTTTTTTTCTGTACGAGTTAGCTAGGTGGTAGGTTTCATACGGAATGCATGTATATTTGGTCCATGTGCCAATGGCTCGACGCAGGAAAAGGGAACACACACATTGCATGCTACCAGTGTAGACCGAGGAGAAGGCAGATTTATTTAGATCTTTTTTTTTGCTGTTCGATCCATTATGGTCATTATTTGCTCCATTTAGCTTTTGTGATATGTTTAGTGGGCAACGTTCATTGTTGATGAGGGTGATCGTTATCAAAATTGAATTGAATTATTGAATGACAAAAGGTAAGTCTTTCGCACGTGTTCTCGAAAAATAGACCGGTGGCAGCATGAAGATGCAAAACATTAGGATTTCATTGATTCAGTAGGTTAATGGATGGCTAACGAGGTCGCCGGTTTGTGCGTCTACCAAAACCTAAACAGGCGCAACGAGTGGAGTTCACGAGGTCAAGCGCTTTTATTAGGGCTTAGATTTATGCTTCCCAGACATGAAAAGTGAAATTTTCTCTACCAGGGGGTGTAATTTGGAAGTGTATGCTATGGTAATCATATAAAATGTTCTGCTCTAAATAGATGGGAGGTAACTTAGTTTGAAAAAGTTATGGTGCATATCGTAAAAAATTATGTAAATCCACTTCTATATCGATATATTATACTGCTGAATAAAGCGATTGTGCTGCAGTGAAATTGCTTAGAATGAGCTCACCTAATAAAATTCAAGTTTCCAATCATTTGCATTACCTCAATTTCGAGACCTTGTTAACTCTGTAGAAACGTAAACTGTCAATGATTTACATCCAATGAATGGGTCCGCACAAGAAAAGGATTATGCTGAGCGAAATCAGATTACTACTTCATCATTCCATTTAACGCTCTGTTTCATCTCGTGAATTTGACCAGCTCTTTCGAAATCGACCGATGCGTGTATGCGATACATATTCAGAGAAACAGAAACCAAAACCAACCCAAAACCACATCGTCCAGAGTCGTCGTCGTCGTCGCCATCGTCTTCTTTCGGCCGGATGAATGGAGCGGCATGGTGTGGCATAAATCAACTCCACTCCAGATTAATTATTCAGCACTGACCGCATGGAATAATTCATCCAACGACGACTACGACGACGACGAAGAAGTGTGTAAGAGCAGAGTATCAATTTGAACCCAGTTCGCTTCTCTGCCGTCGAGACTGGCTGAGTTGGGTTGGCATCTAAGCTCAGACCTCATCTCACCGCCTCATGGACTTGTTGTTGGTAGGTAGGTATAGGAAGAGCATTGTGTGTAACAGCAGGCCAAACAAAACAAGCCCAAGCCGAAAAGGCCCGCCACAAGGATCAAATGGTTGTTGAGTGTTCAACAATGAGCTGCGAAACGTTCGTATAATAAATTAAATTCTAAATAAATAAACGCACTTCTTCGATGGAAAGAAACTTGCAATTTCGCGCCTTTTCATGGGTGGGAAAGTTATCGCTGTGCTGTTTTGGAAACCACAATTGGTTTGATGATAAATTGTTTGAAATATAGTGCAACAGTTGCGTGGCAATATTGATGTTTGCCAAGCAAGAGGTACTGGGTTTTCCAAATGTCAGAGGTGCAGAAATATTATACTTCATGCCTTCGAGCGAATTGAAAAATTTACATCGAGACTACCAGTTGAAACAGTATTCGGAATTGAATGCGTTTTCAACAACGATTTACAACTAGATTGGTAATGCCTTTAGACAACTTTCAAAATTTATAATTACGAAAATGTTGAGCATCAAGGCTTGGAACAAGCTGTATATATAAAATGTATACAGTGTCTCTGAATATGTAGGTGCACTATTGCTTAGTGGTCCAGGAATTTAAATTAGGAGACAATACATTTGTCAGCTTTATCAGCATGAAGTCTTTTGTGAAGTTGATGCTTATAATAAGGATTTTATAGAGCGGCCCTGAAATGTCAAAAAAAAAATAGCTTTTTCATTTCTGACTGTATCATGGTCGGTAGATTGCTTAATTTAGTGAAACTTTTATGGGGAAATTGCAGTGCTAAAAATTATCATTATTTTTCTATTGCAGTTTTTATGATTTAAGATTAAGTGTCCCTAATAATTATATTCTATAGATTTACTTTTTTTCAAATAATACGTGCATCTATCCTTCTATTTTTAAGTGCCTCCCCAATGTTAGCTCCAGTTAAGCTTATACATACTAAATTTGCCTTATGCAGCTAAATTTTGCCTGTATAAGCTGGTCTGGAACAAAAATTGCTTGCTAGGTCGTTTATACTCTTTAAAAGTTACGACCAATTTCTCCAAAAATAAAGAAATTTTCACTTGTTGATGTCTTAGATGTCTTGATGTCGATATTAGACGCTCTGC
Source organism: Ochlerotatus camptorhynchus (assembly GCF_037179485.1). NCBI lineage: Eukaryota > Metazoa > Arthropoda > Insecta > Diptera > Culicidae > Ochlerotatus > Ochlerotatus camptorhynchus. The sequence goes on from NW_027040666.1 coordinate 205,284, forward strand.
AGAATTCAACTCCTCCTTGAGTAGTTGAGCATATCTACCGCTGTTTCTAAATTAGTTATGGAAACTGGGTCAGCATGACTTTCGGCTGTGACTAATGAGCTAATACGTCTCCTGTATGGCTTTTTGCGACAGGACGATTCACCTAAAGTGTGGCGGAACAAAGATGAACAAGACGGTTCAAAAAACATGTGGATGCCTCGTTTGAACACGCCTACCATAATGACCTCTCCTGTTCCGGGACCTTCCGAGTTCTCAACTACCATCTCCGGACTAGACCCAGTATGCTGATTCAGAATTGGATGCCACTTTGTGAATTGGAACGCTGTAAACCAGAACGCACTGTCTGTCGCATTATGGGAGACTTTGAACCACTCCATCCAGTCGCGCTAGCTGTTTCCCGTCGTTCTATTTCCTGCCATCAGCGTCGTTTTGGACTTGTGGTCGAGTTCAGTGTTGAGATCTCTGCCGGTTGTTTCCAGTTGAGAAACACTTCTGATACTGCTTTACTGTCGAATAATTCTAATTAATCTCCCGGACGCACAATAGACCGCTTTTTAGAAGCTCATGGTTCCTCCAGCCCAGTCGTGCTGATTCCTACCAGCGCTCAGCATAGTCGTCCTGGACCTGTGGCTGGATATGTATCAGAAGTCTTCCAGCTTGCTTCTACAGGTAAGTACAATCAATATATTGACCATTCGCTGCCTGATGCCGATGAAATTTTCAGCAATTCGGACTATGTAAGCTATTGTGAAGATGCCCCTGTAACTTTCAATACTGAGAACCAGAAATGCGTTCAATCTGGCAACCCTCAATCCTTCCGTCTCAGTCTTGCTATCAGCAGCCTTCGTTTGTCATAGTCGTTCCGGACCTGTTGTCGAATGTGGAGAGGGAGTCTTCCAACCTACTCACTATGGTGAGTATTCGATCAGACTCGATCTGGACAGTTATTGCCTGATGTATCTGTGATTTCAAGGGAGAACGATTCTTTGCCGCAAGCAGGACGTCGTGATCTTCTACCAAAACGCCGGTGGAATGAATTCTGATGTTGAAGAGTATCGCCTAGCTGAATAGGATCGTTGCTACGATGTAATTTTTCTGTGCAAAATGTGGCTCGGAAGCTTTCCAGTCAAGTCTTCGGTCCTGACTACGAGGTGTTTCGTTGCGATCGGAGATTGGAATCCTAACAACAGTCATAAAGCTACTGGTGGGGTGTCCTGGAGCTGTCCGTGGCCGTTTGGAGGCAAAGGCCATCGAGAACGATTCATGAAGCAAAGTGGAGCAGGTTTGGACAGCCATCAATCTGGGTGATCGCGCACTATTTCTATGCGCTCTGTACATTCCACCTGATCGAGTCCGGGACAAATAATTCATCGATACTCACTGTCGGTCTTCGGGTGCCTCGAAAAAGTGACCAGAATCTGACTTGAGTTAAATCTCATGACGCGATACATATTGTTTTATATGTAAGAAGGTTCAGATCAAACCATTGTTGGATATATTCAGGTTTTTTTCAATTAATACCATATAACCATCATTAAATACTCTTCTGATACATATATACCGCAATCTCTTAGCGCCAAAATTAAAGCACGTTCATTAAAGTAATGTTCAAAATCTTAATATCACATGATGCATATACTTTGATGGACTATTCAAGTTTTTTCTTAATGCAGTTTTCCATCAAATGAATGTTATTACTGTTAGCCCCATGCTGAAAGCCTTATACAGAAATCGTAACCTAACCTGGTATTATAGTTATAGTTTCATAATCAGCAAAGTTTGGGACATAAAATGCTGATTTAAATGTTGATCTCTTGGCGTAGAAGTGCATGGATTGTTTCATTAACTCAAAAGTTAAACATTAATTTTCCTACTTCAAAAGTAATTGTCTGATCATCTTATATATTTTCTAATTTTCGTAACGCGGTACCATTATATTCGTTGGAACATGAATTTGCCTAATTGAACAGCATTGGACGAGTTAATGTTTCCATTGATACATCGCATACAAGTTGTAGGTAACAGGTAACATAATAGTCTTAGATTTTACATATTTTAAAAATGTTCCTGAACACTGAACCTTCAAAAGTAAAAAAGTCTAAGAATCTTGCACGAATTCTCAAATCCCAAAGTTGTTTATTTTTTACCAAGGCTAGGTTTGTATGTTTTCGTTTAGCATTTTCTAAGATACAAAGTATTATTTCTTTCTGGTTCCAGATTCCCAAAAATCTATCAGAATCTTACAAATGTTTAAAACAAGTCCTGATCTACTCTCCAAACCTTGTGTTCACAATCCCTACCCTGCCATCCATTTGTTACAATTTGTTACCCCTAACCTCGAGATAGCCGCGAGTAATCGGCCCCGCTTTACTAACGTTAGTTTTAAGTAATTTTGTTATCTAAACAATGAATATCGGCTCTGCAAAGCTACAGCAAATGAGCCTGGAAAAATAAACGAATTATTAAAAAAAAAGTCCTGATCTAAAAAAGCTCACGATTTATTTTGCTTAATGCAGGATCTGTAATAGAAACTACATCCACCTTAAATATCCACTATTAGTCTAATTTGATTTTTGTTACTTTATTCACCGAGTCCATCCCACCTGGCATGGATGTAAAGTTTCACTACAAACACTCAAGCACGTTCGATGATTAATGACATCTCTGTAAAAGTGCTTTACAAACTTTTCAGCTTTCTGCTCTGTGACAATCCATAGAAAATATGATTATTTCAAATCTGCTCTTATCCCTTCCCATCCTCCATCCGAAGTAGTCACAGGTGATGAATGAACTTCATTATTCGCGCATCTCGTTAAAAGTACACCATTATGCAATCTGTTTCCCTTTTGAACTCACCTCTCTCCCCCCGCGCTTGCCAGCATACATCCGCCCCATTTCTCTTTTTTGCTACAATCTACTAGGTAGGTACCAACTCCAACCAAACCATTCGAATAGTCACAGAACGGTTGGATGACCCATTCACGAGACCAGCAAACAGCCATTAAGTCATCAACGGGGACGACGAGACGCGAAACATGATGGCAAGCGGCAGCCTCAGCAACAACAAAAAAGTTACTTGAGAAACGACTTTCTGCACTTTCCAAAGACGAGTGGATTCATTATGATTGTGATTTATATCCCGATTTACCCGAATGACTGTGCGAAGATTTTCCTGTCGTCACCCTCAGTCCCGTTGTAGTAAATAACACACAGAGAAAGAATGATGATTCCACATTGCAGCGGACGGTTCGGGGCCAAGACGTTGCACTTTCCGATCCGGATCGGATTCCGCTCGCACACACCGAACCTTCCAACTGACAAAGCATAGGAGGGTGTCTAAACCGTTACCGGCAACCTTTGTCTCCCAGTCAGTCCGGTATCTGCATTCATCGTCTGCGTCGTTTATTATAGACGAAAAACGAAGCGTGTGCGATCCTCTTTCGACTGACTGACTGATGTGAATTTTGCCACTCTCTCCGCCCATCCTCTGCAATCACGCTGTGTCGCCGATCGGGTTGACAAACAGACTGGAGACGATTTGGCATTCAACCAGCTGAAGTGTAAAAGTGCATTTGCAAATCATTTAAATAAATAATAGAATAAAGTTTACCGGTGAAAATCCATTAGCCAGCCACTTTTTGCCATTTGTCGTTCGTTCGGAATTCTCATGGATGATGGTCGTTGACCGAAGGCGAATTGTTGTACATTTCAATAGGACCATCGGTTCATCTTTTTTCGTTAATAACTCTGCTGCAAAAAAATTTCCTGTTGTGTTCGGCGATTTGGGCAGTTGAAAATGATTTTGTTCATCAAACTTTGTGACGAGCGTGTATTCAAACATTGGATTGAATTACATTATATCTAACCTAAATACAGGCAAATGTTTCACAGATTTTGTAAATGTTATGTCATATGAATCAACTGGTCATCTAATGGAAACCTTAAAATTTCGACTGCTAATTTTGATCCTTTGATTATTTGACAGCTCCTGGAGTGTTTTAAATTTGCAAATGAAAAATTTCACTGATATTTTTGATCAATCCGATACAGCTGAAATTGAAAAGATGTTTTCCGATGGATGTTACTGATACATCAATCCAATTTATCAATAAAATTGCATTTAATAAAATGTCCATCAACTACGTTGACATTCTATGACAGATTTAACCCTCCCCCTGCGTGGTGCCTCTCTAATCTCAGTCGGTAAAGGCGTAGTATAAAGCAAGATCATATAGGGGGCGGTTGGGTTCGATTCCCGGTCCGGTCTAGGAATTTTTCGGGTTGGAAAATTTCTTGACTTTTCTGGGATTAGAGTATAATTGTACTTGCCTTACTATACATACTAAAGCAAAAATGGTGCAGGCTTAGGCTCAACTAACAAGTAATCACGTAAGAAAGCCATAGCAGAAGAGGCGTAGACAGTCTTCAAAACAAATAACCGTAGACATTCAAAGTGTTTTTATGTTACTTCATACGCGAAGTTTGCGACTTTCAGAGTTGGTTGGAAATGCTATCTAACATGAAGCTTTATTGTGATAATTTGTTAGTTAGAGAATGGTCTATAGGACAGGGTAGGTAGATAGTTCCGTTAAGGCCCACGCACATTAGATCTGGATCGGACGCGTTGCGGCAAAGTGATAGCTAAATCTATTGTCTAACTGTCAAATTAACGTCAACGCAACGCAAACGGATCTAATGTGGGTGGCCCTTTAGAGTATGGTAGTATGAAAATTAAATTGAAGTTGAAAATGAGCGAAGAGCCATTATTGCGACAGTACAAACTCAAACGCACACCTTTTGTCTAAAACGTACGATGTACGAGACATACTTCAAATCTACAGGTAAAAAGTGTGCGCCCGCCTTTGCGTATTACTGTCTGCGGCTGTGGAATAGTTCTTGCGACGTTTCATCACTACCTAAAGCCCCACGTTGCCGAAAGCATTTCCAGTCGATGGTGTGTTGTAATGTAATTCTTCTTTATCAAACTATTGTGTTGCTTTTGAGATTATCTCTAAAATTCCTTCATAACTTTCATCAAACATTCTCAAAGTTTTCTGTACAAATCTCTTTTAATTGTCTCTACAATTCTCTTCGTATTCCTTATATTGTTGGTTACTATTGAAACTGCACAAAAGTGTGATAATATAACACATTTGCTTCATTAGGACTAAGTGCGGCAAAGACACCAAGACCATGGAACTCGCACTTTTAGCACACTTTTTTTTTTTTAGAAATGCATACACACTTATTTGTAGTTTTGTGATAAATACGCAATAATTCTCGCATGAATTGATTTAAATTGCCTCAGAAGTCTATCTGTTGCCTCTTAGTTTAATCATATATATAAATAATAAATTCCTTCCTGCATTAGGTAATATTACTTCCAGTATTTCCAAGAAATCCTCTCTAGCATTTTATTGGATAACTCGTCTGAATTACTTTGGAAATCTTCTCAAAATTACCTTGGTTCATATGAAATTTCCTTTAAACTCTTCTTAGTACCGTAAAACGTTATATTGATAGTTTTTTAAAGTATATTCTAAATATTTTTTCCATCAATTAATGTTTGTCAAAAATTTACTTTTTTTAGACATGTACTGAAGATCCGAAAGTCAATTCGTTAGTAATATGTTTAACCAAAATTAGTGCATTTGCACTATTTTTTTAGTCTTGTGACCGAACATCAGTATTTTGATTTGATGTTACTTTGATCATGCTCGATGAATGAAGAAAAACATATGTAAATCTCAAACAATTTAGTTCAAGAAATATGAAACTTTGAATGAGTATATAATCAGAAACATCAAAAGCAATAATAAGACAATATTGAATTTGTGATGGCTATATCAGAAATACATTTCATAAGTGATGGTTTGAGTGCTTTTTCAAACAGGTAAAAAGCAAGAAAATTGTTTTTCAATATGTTTGGCAAACATGTAACACAAACTATATAAACATTATATGCAATATAAAAGAAAATGTCCTAAGCTAAAACATGGAACCAATGTTTCTAATTCGGAAAAAAAAGGCAGAGAGTAAATAAAATCATTATATTCTACTATCAAAGCTACCCGCATTACCAAACATACCCCGTTTTACGGTACTCCATTTGAATTAGCCTTGAAATTTCCATGGAATCCTTCTTTGAATTATCATTGAAGTATGCCATAAATTCGATTCTTTTGGAAATCTTCTTAGTATTCTATCTAAAAATGTATTCGTCCAATTTTTTTTATTTTTCGAACTCATGAAAAATTAAAGCTTTAAGAATGGTCAAAAATTTACATGCATTGAGAACAAGAACTTTTGGTGAAATTTTTAAACTTTTGGTTAAAACGTGTTTTCATGAAAATTTTATTCAGAAATCAATGTTTAAGTCATTAAAAACATTTTCTGTGAAAAGAATACACAAAAAGCACGTACTAACAATATGTTTAAACAATTGACGAAAAGTTCTTCATCTATAATAGTTAGTTTTCGAGTCCAGTTTTGAACATTTCAAATATTTGCATAAACAATTGCAGTTTGTTCAAAATTATTATATAATTCAATATAATATTTATAATATAAATAAAAACAAAAACAGTTTTTGGTTATTTTTCCGAGATAGACATTTATTCTACAACTTTGTGTCATACGTCATTTTCATCAGAAATGCCGTTTCCACGCTTACATTTTATAAAAATCCCAAGGATGCCATTTTGAAAAATTTACGAGCGCCAAAATGGCCGAACTTTAGGAAAATTGTGAATCATTGTCCATAACAATCAATTACCAAAAGTCTCATACAAATAGGAGAAGGCCGAATCTGAAATTCCATTTGTTTTTCGCTTTTTGCCTGCAATGCCTATAGGTGGATGAATTCAGGTTTTTATAAAGTGAGTTTAGTTTCTTTTTTTTCATTAACACTCCGAACACGATGGCTCCGGTAAAATGTATAACGGCATACGTGCAATGTTTGAAAAATCATATCTCAGTAATTAATTGACGAACTTCAAATCTTTTGATGCCGTTTAGAACTACATACTTTAAACATCTATTCGGTATCAATGGATTTAAAAACGATCGACAAATTGCTGAGCAATGATTTTTCAAACATTGCTAATTTTCCATAACATTGCATCGTATTCGGAGTGTTAAAGAGATGATCAGTCTTTGGCTTTTGTATATTGAAAAAAAAAAGCGGATCTTACTAAAAAAAAACTGCTTCTTGCGTTGGTAGGTAATTGATGTACAGTGTGTGGTACAGTTTTCATTGAGGGCAAACATAAATAATTCCACAAAAATTCCCAGTTCATCCATTGGAAATGCTGAAAAATTTGAAACAAGCTATTGTTTGCCATTTCCGGAGGACCAAAATCGGCTCAATGCGTCGGCACACGCAATTTTATCTGAAATTCCATTCTGAATTACGCTCGGCTGACTGTTGACTGTGAGCGTACCTAGCGTCCACCGCTGAAATGCTAGTCAAGTTCATAACAGCACAGAGTCACCTCCCGCAACAGCAAATTCATAAGCGTATGATAAATGGCTCCAGCACCCTGACCAGACATTCAGCGCATTGCAATGCATTCATCCGTATTGACTCGGAGGTTCTCGGTATTTGCGGACGGCGAGCGTTTCCAATCATATTCGCTACATAATTGTATGTAAGCTGCATGCCGTGGCTTCGAAAATATGTTTCACTCGTCGGTTATCGTTAGAGCATTGGATGTAGCGCGTTTCTCAAATGCACTGGCCGAAAATGCAATCATCACAGTCATCGTTTTCCGCGTGGGGCAAACGGGTCTGGGTTACTTGCCTGTATGTTTTAGTTTTTGCAGTGTCGATATGATTATCGGCCCGAGCTGATCAGGGACATGTTTGCAGAATATTACCAAACTATGTGCGGTCGGTCTTTCTATCTCTCTTTCTATGGTGGAATGCGTGAGCCCCGTCAGCAGTACGATTTTGTAGTCCTTTGGAGGCACAAGTGATTAAGCAGCTTCAGTGGTGCGTGAAAATGCATGGCCCATTCGTCGTATGTTTCAAAAAATGCGACTTCCGGGTGCTATGCAAAGCAGTGTTGCCAACCAAAGCATTCGTACGAGATGTCGATGTTTGACTCTTCTACGTAATGTGTCTGGCTTTCTTCTTATGAATCATGAGCTCTTGAGCATTGTATGCATTGCATTGGATGTAGTTACAGTAACTGACAATTTACTCAGAATTGTGCACTCAGTTACGGCTCTCTCTTTCTGTAGTTGCCAGTCAACAAACACCATCCACCATCTACAAGCTAGACGATGATGGGTATGTTGGTTTGAAAGCGGCTTATGACATTAGTTCGACCATTCAATACGACGACGGTATGGTGGACCGAACTGCAACACTGCAATATTCAAGCCCTGATGATGACAGCAGTGGAAAAAATCTCACCCGACCGAAGCATAAAAGAGTGCAATATAGTTGATTGGATATTTTATTAACGTAATCTACAATATGGAAGGCATGCGAATGGATTTTGTCCGTTGCCAGGAAGGATGACCAACCCGGTACAAAAACGAACACATGGCCACGCAGTCAGACGAACAGCAATTGCCCTCTTTAACGACCTCCGTGTGCGATAAATTATTAAAATAAATTACGGTACACTTTATTCCATAATGACGTTATTGAAAGTAATCAAAACAAACGGAAAACATGGTTGCACTTTTTGCCGGTTACGCAGTTCAGTGTTGAGGGCTGAATTCGTTGCATACAGCTGATGATGAAGTCGGCTCAATGTAATAGGGCAGTGTAATTGCAAGTCAAAAGGTGAATCGTAAATGGTTATTCTAAGATTTCTGTTCCTTATCCTACATTTGCGTTGATTACGTCTCAATGTCCTTTGTACGAAAAAGAAATCATTACCATAAACCACCTGGACAGAAAATTATAAATTTATACCACTACTTCTACCCTCCAGGTCAAATTGCTCGTATATTATGTTTTTCCAAATTTTATCAGAAGATGATTTGCCAGTTTTGAAAATCGATAAGTTTTTTGAAGAATGGTTTTTTTTTGTGGCCGAAAGAAGGTTTTTTTCAAAGTGCATTTATGACCGGTATTTCGTTGGAAGTTTTTTTTTTGTATTTTCTGGGAGCGGAATGGCCGAATATTATGTGTGTAGTGTTCGCACCGGTAAATGATGTTCTGTGTATTATATCTTGAAATCCATGTGATGATTCGTCAACTGTTCAAAGAAGAACTTAGATGCTACGATAGTTCGGTTTTGTATTGTTTTTATACTAGTAGCTTACAATCAGCTGGACAGGATTACTGGATACAATGGATTCATATGGAGAGACCTTTGCATTATTATCATTTTATATACCATTTATCACATGACATATTACATATTGACTTACATTTATTTAACTCGGACCGTTTGATACGGTATGTCCATGCATCCTTCCACCCCTGAGGATTCAAAAAATGCTTTGTTGTTAGAATGTTTTTATTTAAACACGAATCGTTTCAAAGAATCATTTCAACGCAGTAGGCCTGGCCGTTTAGATGTTTATATCATATCTCAGATATGCTGCCAGCATCAATATTGACAAGAAAAATGAATAGGCGTTATCTAATCTAATAATTTTCCAGAATGCTTTCTCGAACTGGTTGCGTTTGTATTAGATTAGATTAGATTAGACTACTTCTACCCGTCTGTGGACAAGCGTGGGCATAAGCTCGACCCCTACCCTCTCCTCTGATCACTACGGAGAGTGTCTTTTTGTCTTACTATCGCAAACAGTTTTTTTTTTCGTGCTGCAAGCAAAACCAATAATGATGTGTTTGGTTGCTCAACTTTGCTTGATACAGTATAAAATTATATTTAAATTCATCTAGAAGTGTTACTTTTCTTATGCAACACATAAATTAAATAGATTTCAGTTATAGTTCGGAGGAGTTTTAACTCATCGGAAAACTGAAGAACCCTGACTACGAAATCGTATGACCTCGAGGCAAACCCAAAAGTCTTCCATGCCTAATAAAATTAACGTTTATGGCATATTTCAAATTGCTTCAACTCCAGAGCTCATCAGTGGTCATCAATTTAGCCGACTAAAGACAAATATTAAAAAGAAATATGAGTAAGTCTAGCATTCCTAGGAATACAATATGCCAAAAATTAATTCTGAGAATACTTCAAATGGCTCAAATAACTAAATCAATGACATCAATGAAAAGAATAAATGTCCAGTTCTCTGGAAAAGGGGTAGACATTTATAAAGTTGGCTTTTGAATATTTCTGCAACAAACAATGAGATGCTCAATATCTACTTTCAAAGCCAGTGCACTGCAGTGCACTATAAAACCGGAACGGAAAGATGTTGATCGTCGACATCGTTCAATTTAATATTATAAAACATATTTATCAGTATTGTATTAAGTAGGCGTTTTGCAAATGTATCCAGATAGATTGAAAATGTGCTTTTTAAGTGATATTATAGCCTTTCGGTACACCTCGGTATACAAGAAAGGCACGAAGTAGGATATTGGTCCAGCTTTTTTTTACTATTAATTCTTGGGTCATTCGTGACTAAGTAGGGAAAATGACGGGTTCGGCATGACATACTATTTTGGCAACCAAAATTAAAACGCTAATTTCGCTGGATTTTCTTACCAAAAACACTTCACTGAATGCATTCGAACGATTCTTTAGACTTTCAGCTTCAATTTGATTATATTTTTACCAGAGAAATAGTAGTCTAGCAGGGTTTTCTTGAAATGAAACACACGCACTACAAAATGCTGCTGATTTCCAGTTGCCGATGAAATTACAGCCGTTTAACACGCACGCAGCCGAATAAAAAGATGTTGCCCACAATAGTCTCTCTCACTAGAGAAGATTTGAGCTTCGTAAAAGCGTTTCAAAACAGTTTTTGGCAGTTATTTCGACTGAAATTGTTAGAGCAGCTGGCAGCAAAAGATTGTAAACAAACCAATACACTGAAACTTTCATTTACGAACCAAAACGGGGGTTCGTAAATCGAATTTGTGCGTAAAAAAAACTCGTTATTTGGGATTTACTTCGTAAAAAGAGGTTTTTGAAAATATTGTCAAATACCCCACAATATGGGTACTTTTGGAATCGGAGTGACGTATAGGGACCGGATATCGATGTTTGACGCCATTTTGAAATCCAAAATAGTGGCTTCCGGTTACATAAACACTTGGAAATTCTGTCAAATACCCCATAATATGGGTAGTTTTGGAATCTGAGTGACGTGTAGGACCGGAAATTGATATCTGACGCCATTTTGAAATCCAAGATGGTGGTTTCCGGTAGCAGAAAAACTTCGAAATTCTGTCAAATACCCCACAATATGGGTATTTTTGGAATCGGAGTGATGTGTAAGAACCGGAAATTTATGTCTGAGCCATTTTGAAATCCAAGATGGCGGCTTCCGGATACATAAAAACAGAAAAATACTGTTAAATAACCCGCAATATGGGTATCATAAGAATCAGGGTGAGGTTTATGGACCGGAAATCGATGTCTGACGCCATTTTAAAATCCAAGATGGCGGCTTCCGGTTACAATAAAACAGAAAAATACCGTTAGATACACAACAATATGGATATTTTTGGAATCGGAGTGACCTGTGAGAACCGAGAATCCATGTCTGACGCCATTTAGAAATCCAAGATGTTGACATCCGGTTACATAAACACTGGGAGGTACTGTCAAATACCCCCACAATATGGGTTTTTTGGAATCGGGGTGACTTTTTAGGACTGAAAACCAATGTCTGACGCCATTGTGAAATTCAATATGTTGACTTCCGCTTACATATAGAAATAAAAATAATGTTAAATAACCTACAATATGGGTATCTTAAGAATCGGGGTGACATGGTGTTATTTGCCAATTTTTCTGTAACCGGAAGCCGCCATCTTGGATTTCGAAATGGTGTCAGCCATAAATTTCCGATTCTTACACGTCACTGCCATTCCAAAAATACCTATATTGTGGGGTATATGACAGAATTTCCAAGGTTTTCTGTTACCGGAAGCCGCTATCTTGAATTTCAAAATTGCATCAGACATTGATTTCCGGTCCCTACACGTCACTCCGATTCCAAAAATACCCATATTGTGGGGTATTTGGCAGAATTTCCAAGTTTTTATGTAAGCGGAAGCCACCATCTTGGATTTCAAAATGGCGTCAGACATCGATATCCGGTCCCTACACGTTACTCCGATTCCAAAAATACCCATATTGTGGGGTATTTGGCAGAATGTCCAAGTTTTTCTGTAACCAGAAGCCGCCATCTTGGATTTCAAAATGGCGACACTCCGATTCCAACAATACCAATATTGTGGGGTATTTCACAGTATATCCCAGTTTCCAAAAATCACAAAAAAAAACTCGTTATTTTGAATTTACTTCGTAAAAAGAAAACTCGTTATTTGGGATTTACTTCGTAAAAAAAACCTCGTTATTTGGGATTTACTTCGTAAAAAGAGGGACGTAAATTGAATACTGCGTAAAAAAAAAGACTTCGTAAACGGAGGTTTCAGTGTACTGCATATGTGTGCGTTCCTTAGACAAAAATACTATAGAAAGATGATCGCTGCTCAGGTTGCCGAGAATACGTAAATTGCCCTACTTGTCCAGGGATGAGATTTGAACTCGTGACTTTGACGTGAGAGGTATTTTAACTACTACAAAGAGGTCGTCCTTAATCGAAATGTTATTTTGACGTATTTTTCCTGTCATCTTCAACATCAATCACAAGCAACACCTCACACTAATGATTAATTTTGACGGAGGATAATCCATGAAATTCTGGAATCCCGTGAAACGAATATTTCATTTCCGGAAATTACGAATCCCAGTAATTCTCATTTCTCGGGAAATATTTCCTAGGATTGGAAATTCTATACAATAGTTATGAACGGTCATCTAAAGCCAGTGTAAGCAATGATAATTGAAAGGCTAAGTACGTAGGTGCCGTTACTATAATTAGAAGCTAATTAGTTTCCTCCTATTCCCATATTAATAACATACAATGTACCGATTTTCCTGTACCTCACATTACTTATGTACCCTATTATGGACGGAGTCTAAATTATCTTAAACAAGCATCATTGCATCTAAAGCCGTACAAATTGGCCATGATTCTACATACACACTCACACCCTCCGTCCCCTACACAAATGTCCTTCCGCCTCTACTGCGCTCGGTGCACTGCTGGCTCAGCACATTCAGTGATTATAGATAGATTATCTTAATTTTTTCCCTCCTTCGGTGTCTCTCTTTGGCCGGGCTTAGGCCGGACAGCTCCTGGAATCCCTATAAATTTGTTTTCTCAGTGAGTAGTGCACTGGTTGGCTGCTACAATAAGTGCACCGTTTCTGCTGATGCTGATGATGACGATGTCGAGGTCCATCGCCGGTCGCCTGCAGCAGCTAGCAAGCCAGAAACATGTGTTTTTGTTGTACGGGCGATTAAAGTACTTTAATTCTAATTTATTACCTTGAGGGATCGGTGTATTACAGCCTAACATTCTTGTTAACGCCCGTGTGCATAAAGCTGGTAGCCACAACTAAATTGGAAGGTGTGAGTGCCATCTTCCCTTGTTATTGTCCGTTCGTTAGATACGGTTCCCTTTCTACCATTTCCATTGCATTGCCAAAGGGAGGCCTCAGGTGTGCAATATGCCACTTTGGAAGTTCCTTGTTTCCCCTCGCATTTGTTACCGTTCATCCAAAGGACGACAATAATCTTGCTGCGAGAGATTAAATGGCTTTTGTATGAATTCAATTCCATTAAAACTATGTCCTGTGTGGACGCCAAGTGGCCGTGGAGCACAAAGTCAGGTTCGGACAGCGGGCAGGATTTTCCAGTTTTAAATCCCACCTATCTCAACGCAGCCCAGCACAGCCAGTGGCCCACTTGTCAACGACACGTATTACTGTCGTGATGAAACATTGTACCGCTGACTGCCGGTGACATGTTCGATATTCAAATTATATTGGAAATGTACTGGAAAACCAATCAATCAAATAGCTTTTACCAGACTGGAGCGCTGGACCACCCAACCAGTCGCAGAACGGAAAACCTTTCATGTGGGCTCTGTTTGTAGCAGGTGGGAATGGGAAGAGGCGTATGAAAATTAGCACGTCAGTGGCAATCAACCACAGGAAGCCACTACCGACTGACTGCTCTTCAGCCGTGTAACATGTAAAAATGAATTAATATAAATTATTCAACAGCACTTTTTTCGCTCCATTAACTCTGACATGCCAATCTGATGTGGGAATAATGCGAGTTCCTGGTTTTGATTTGCGTTTGCATTCGCTAGAAGTACTTTTTTGAGTTTTGTACCGTTTGATGTACTGAAGTTTTTGATGAGCTTATAGTTTTACATGCTTTTGGGGTTTTCAGCGGTAAATATTAAAAAAAAATAGTCGCTTCAAGTTACATCATTTGATTCATTCTTCATCATCAGAACAATGTTGGAAAAATCGAGAAAAGAATTTTTAATGACGGTTTTTTTTTACGTTTCGTTGACACGAGTTTGTACCTATATTTCTCCAGTTACTTTTGAATAATTTATTCCTTAACCCTGTAACGAAATTTTAATGTCCATTTACAAGCATTGTCCATATATAGTACCTCACACACCTGCCCGGGTCGGGAATGGAATGGTTGACAATGTCCGAGTCGGGTTTCCTCATTTCCCGCATAGCTCAAAATGTCGGAGTGAGAGAACTCACAATATACTCCCTCCCGCCTCTTTCTAGCTTTCCACAAGGACACGGCTACAGTGAGCCGAGCGACAGAGCCTCTGCACTATGTCCTGATGCATAATACATCAGTCATAACTTCATCAAATCGACCGACGTTTGCTCCATCCATCCATTCAGAATGAGGGGGAGCTTTCGGGGGATGTTTTGGAAGGTAGGGTTGAAGCTAATAACTAGGGTGCTTCAAACGAACACGATGGAATGTAATCAAAGCAGTTATGCATTGAAACTTTTCAAATTCTGGAGTGTGGAGTGGAGTGAACGCAAATATAATGATCATGCTGTACAGTCTATCGGCTCTATATGGAAGTCTGCTTTTTTATTTGAGCAGTTTCAGGCCAAACAGCAGTAACAAAGATTCAACGAGGCGTATTCGGCATTTTATTTATTAAATCGTATCACGAAAACATTACGTCTAGTCGAAAAGACGAATGACACAAAATTTTAAGAAATAATAAAGTCTTTCTAGAAGATATTTTTGTTATTTTTTAAAGTTATTTTTAATAAAAATTAATAAAAAAGTATTGAAACAATACTTTTGAAGTATTACTCTATATTTTTGAATCTAAAAGTTTATGAAAAATGAATAGTTTTAAAGTGTGGAAGTGCAAAATGGACAAAAAATATTGTTGTATAATTTGTTTGTAATGTTGTATTAATTTGTGTGTAACAATTTTTAAGTGTCCAATATCTCAAAAGTTCGCATTTTGCATAAACTTTTGTTAAAAAAATTCAAACATATTGATCAAGAACATCTTTTTCAGAATAAATTTTTTAACAGTTTTTTAAAATTTGTAACTTAAAATTTCAAAAAAAAAATCAGCGAATATTTGTGGTAAAAATAATTTATTTTCCATTACAGACTGGAACACGCAAAAATTGGTCGACAGAAAAATCGTTTCTTTCAGTCAAAATTAATATCACAAAAATCTTCTTATATTTTTTCTGGTAGTTCAATTCATATATTTAAATTTTAAATTTAATTTTGCACAGTGGTCTCATCGACCTTATTCGCCGCCGAACGCCAGTTAGATTTAAACTGCTGCTTTGATAGGGCAGAGTTCTGGGCTGTTGGGAGGGTTGTGGTCTTTGGGTACCACAACCACGTTGTTCGCATCGTACCACTCGATTGCCTTTAAATTTAGTGTAAGTTCGCCAAATCCGACCAGAAGAGCACACGTCTATTATTTTGCTTTTGGAATGGCAGCAACCGCTTTTCCAGGCACTCCTGGACGTAGATCTCTTGATTGATGGTTCCTGTAGTAATAAAAATGCCGCTTTGTAGACCACACGTGCATATGGCCTGCCAGATGAGATATTTTTTCGGGAACTTCGATAGTTTGATGGTTTTGAAAATTTCAGCCACCTTCCCTCTTCCTGATGCGGTATAAAACTCCTGTCCCGGAAGCTGCTTAAAATCCGCTTTCACATAAGTTTCGTGTGAGAACGTCGGACTCTGCTGCGCGAGCAAAATTTTGACACGCTGCTCCTCTTGCTTAGACGTCATTTTGAAAACTGGAGAGCAAACGGTGAAAACTCATCATAGTAACCATTGAATATACACTCAACTTCCAAATGCAGCATTTCAGATTTATTTTATGCATTTTTAACAGAAATTCACCAATTTGAAGTTGACCAATTTTTGCGCGTTCTAGACTTTACAACTTTGGCTAAGACGTCATTTCGATTAGAAGTGACGTTTTCATGACACGATTTATTAAAAAATATCAAATACGCTATTTTAAAAAATTGCATGATTTAAAATGGCCGAATTTTAACACAAATGTGATTGATTTCCCATTACAAAAAATTATGCAAAGTTTCATGCAAATCTGAGAAGGTTGATGTTTGGCGTGGACGTGCTCTACATAGATTCTGATGTTGAATAAATAAAAAAAAATATATAGTAGGGCCCTTTGCGAGTTATGTATGGTCCTAATGTTCCCTACGGTCTAACTCAAATTTTCATAGTTTTTTTTTGCGTAGATACCCCGAATATCTCGATACCTTAAATTGGTATGGATGAGCCTGACATAAGAGGTAAAATACCAAAAAATAATACCAAAAATATGTTTCCACAATACCATTCCAATACCAAATTATGATAATGCAATACCAAAACAATACCACCCAGGTATTAATTTTTGGTATTAACAAAGTATTTTCCATGTAATTTTTTGGTATTATTCTTTGGTATTTTACCTCTTATGTCATGCTCGTCAATACCAAATTTTTGTATCAGATCAGAATGAGGTATTCATTAGTTATTTTCTTCTGCTCGGAACAGGGGTGCAAAATATTCCGCACAAGTAAAGTGCCACAGTTCCAATACAGCACTCATAATTTAACTTGTAAGCATAGAATTTGATGCATACATGTTAGATGTACCTGTTTGTTTTCATTGTTTTTAATGCGAATGATGGAAATGGGTTCTATATACCGAAGTAACGCTCTATCCTATATGGCAAAATTTATGCTATAACCGTGCCTTGAAATAAATCTAGTAATGAAAGAATAAGTGAAAAATTCAGATAGGACCAATTACAGGACCACTATGACCAGAAACTGGCTCACTTACCCCCAATCTTCATGATTGTTTTTTTTCTTTTTAAAAAAGAGTTGTAACTTTTCAGGATGTGATTAAAAAAATTCTGAAATTTTCACTATTGGTTGATCAATTATTCAACATTTATTGGTATGGTTAGGGTATTTTTTGTTAAGTCCAAGGACACGCTGTCATCTTCTCGTAGGCAGCATAAAAAAGTGAATACAAAGCAATCAAAGCTACGCCCAGGCGTCGGCCCGCGGCTATGCGGTTATTATTAGTAGAGATAGGGGTGCCACTTCCCTGGTTGAGTCTGCATGAAGTTTGAGTAATTTTAGTATCCAGTTTCTTTTTTGAGTACCACTTTTAAAATTCAATAAACCAAATTGGCTGATGAAAAGTTTAATAATTCAAACTGTTTAATTTGTTTTTTTTTTTCGTTAATCCGTATGTAAAATTATATAAGATCTTTGTATCATTACGTTAACTCGATCATTCATGCTTATTATGGTGTCCCAAAATAACGTTTGCCTGGAAACCTGGAGGCTGACTTTCAGAATGATAGCTTAGGGTGTTAGAACAAATCTATTCTATGGCGTCAACTCTGAGAAATGTTGTATAGAGGTTACAAATTCGTGCTTTTTTAAAAAGTTTCTATTACTTCGCTTG
Source organism: Ochlerotatus camptorhynchus (assembly GCF_037179485.1). Taxonomy (NCBI): domain Eukaryota; kingdom Metazoa; phylum Arthropoda; class Insecta; order Diptera; family Culicidae; genus Ochlerotatus; species Ochlerotatus camptorhynchus. Next base: position 223,279 of record NW_027040666.1, read on the forward strand.
TATTAAAAACATATTATTAATTAATTTAAAATCTAATGAAACCAATTTTTTTAACAGATTTCCGAGGGTCCTAGTTTTTTTTTATTTTTAAATTCAATTTTAATTCAAAATTAAAATCAATTTAATATAATAGAACGATGGAAAATTTAAAGATGAATAACTTTTCAGAGACAAGTATGGTGGTATGTTGAAATATTGCCTTAATATTTACGATTTACACATCTTTGCATTTTTTTTTAATTTTTAATATATCCTCAGTGCAAGGAGATGTTTATCAACATAGTAAATCTACTTATTATTTTCAGATGATAACTAGTCAATGACAGAGTCTTTTTACCTTGTTCTTTTATTTTAAAGGCACACTCGCATTAGCTTTACGGGGTCAATAATTAATTTATATAACTTATTTACTTTTGCTTGGTGGAGGCGAACCAGCCCAAGGCTGAAAGCCTCCCTAATAAAGATAAATAATAATAATAATGCTTTTGCTTGAATCTACGTCTAACGTGGATGCGACCAAATACTCACGATTTGGTCGAGGTTAGAGAGTTGTCAATTTCGAGCCTAATTCAGTGAGTATTCTGCCGTAAAATCTTTCAATGACGATCTGCCTGAAATCTTTCAATGACAATGACAAATTTCAGCACTCAGCACCAACAACTAATATATCAGAAGCACCAATTTTGCCATAAACAATGTTTTTTTTTTTCAAAAAATTATGCGATCATTAGTTGTTTTTAAGATATTTTGTTCCTGTAAATTAAAAGAAGAAGTTGTAAAGTATAGATGATGATGATGATGATGATGATTCCAACTTTTACCCCTACGAAGCTTTGAGCTGGAGGATTTATCTTTCAAATATTTGATTGTGACTCTCTGAGAGTAAAATTGACAGTATTTTTGAGTCAAAAATAAACTTTACAACTATTCCTGTATTTTACAAGTATAAAATATCATGGTAGCATCTAATGATTTCATATTTCCGACCTCCATAGTCGATGTTTTCAGAAGCTGATATAATCAGACATTGAAAAACGAAAATAGAGGTGGGTCGGATACCTACTACGAAAGAGTGGAAGCAAAATCTGCGAGCAAGTGGTGGATTAGAACCCAGCAGGACATCGCAGAAGAGGCAGACTTTGGGGCTCATGGTGGTGGAGCCTCAGCAAAGAAATCAACCCCATTGACAGTAATTTGTCCACAGCCAGTGCTGGTTCACCAACATCTTCAACGTGACATTATCATCGCAAAACTGGTCACACAACGTCGAAATGGATTTTTATAAGACATCATTTCTATTCGACAGATACAGTAGTGCTGCACTTGAGCAAAATTGGAAGCAACGCATAGAAAAAAAATAGCAAATGCACAATTTTTTCTTCTGAGGTTGCAATCTTTGCAACCAAATTCGTGCCTATGAGATGAATAATAACTAGGTAGGTCATGACTTTTCTTACACATTTCCTGTCAGTTGGATTTTTGGATTCAGCTGCTGCACGGGTAAGTTGAACAAGTAAGTCGCCGTGGGTGATTTGCCCATAATTAATATCGGCGGATTTTCACAATTCCGAGCATTTACCTTTGAACATTATATGACGTGCTTTTGCTCGTCGCAAAGTGGTTTTATGAGAAAATGGGAGACTTGCCAAAAAATGGGAGAGTTGTCTTCGATAAAACCCAAATAGCATAAACTGTTAAAAATAATCTTCAACACACCTAATTTACCTCTTAAACGTTAGAACGCCAAAAATGGCATAGTATTTAATTAAATGGAAAACCGAATAACAACAACATTTTCAATGACAGTTATCTAAGAGAAGAAGGTTCCTGATGGTTCTGTTTATGAATAAGAATTTCAAAGGAATAACATTTCAGCAAATTTTAGATAATTTTAAATTTAAATCGTTTTTACTAGTATTTCAAAAATACAACTCCACCCTATTGACCAACCTTCGAATAAAGCTCATTGACTGCCGCATCCTCAACTCCTGCTCCCTTATTGAATGTGCAAATGACTACGTGCATGTGGCATGGGAATCGTAACATAAAAAGTACTTTCCCCAAGCCCATTGTGTGACATGTGACAACTTTACCACGCAAAAAGGGATATTTTTCATCGTCTGATGGGCGTCGACCGGCGGGATGAGGGATTCACAGGGTATAATTAAGTTAAAAATAAGAGGATTTCAGTCATTTTCGAATAAATGGGAACATTGATGGAAGAAAAAAACATATGATTCTTTCACAGCTTGGCTAAGCTTTTAATTTTGAACTAAATTATTAATAGGACGATGCATGTAGATTTCATAATTACTATCTTTGGGAACATTTCCAGAGTTGATGTTAAGTGTGTAGTGGGAGTACTTACACTATTTTTCTAACCATTATATTTCACAAGTATGGTTCCAAAAGCCATGTTTTCAAGCTCCCATTCCACAACGCAACAGGTCCTGCAAACAACGGCTATAATTAAGACCACGCGGGACCAACATGTTTATCGGAATAATTATTCATGGTAAAAGTTTTGGCGTTCGATCTAATGAATCACTATTAAATGCATCCAAAAAGTTGCTCCTTACCATGAGCTCCAAGTTACATGTGCTGCAAATAGTGGCAGGCAACATTGTCCATACACTAGATACAACGAAATGGGATAACAAGGTTACTAGACAAAACATACTCTCGGCTTGACTGTTACTGTTAGTAGTTGGAATGGTGTAGGTACTCCTGCTAAGGAGAATTTTGAACTTTGCGGACGAAGGCACGAGAAGATATGAAACATGAGGGATACACATTTTCTAGGGCTAATGATGATTTAAGGTCCCTGTAGGCGCATTATTTCCATGTTTGCTGTTGCTGCATGAGCTCAGAGTTGATGGCGGAAGGTTGGAAGCGGCATTGGAAAATTGTTCCTAGCTTATAAACGTAGGTCGACCATACATAGTTACACAAGCAAACGACGAAAGTTATGAACATCATATTTCTATGTTTAAAGCGTTGGTTGGTTGATTCCTGTTTTGCTATTTTTTTGGGACATGTTTTTATCATACAGGGTGTTCCAGAATGTCTAAGCACGACTTTATAACACCCCTGCTTGTTTCAGAAGAAGTTTAAACAGCTGATTATCACACTGAATCATTGTTTACATTTTGACCAACAGTTTCGTGTATCGCAAGTGTCGGTTCTTTACATTTCCGTGACAATACGAAGCATTTATCCATGTACTATCCCCAACATATCTCTTAGAAAAATTAGCAAAAATGGAAGGTGTAAGCCGTTTGAAACACGATTCGGATGTATGGTGATGAAGCAACTTTCAAGGACAAGCAAAAATCTGGACGTAAACCGAACCCTATGACCGAAATCTAGACCGGAAAATCGTGCAAAGATGAATAAGAAGCAGAAGAAGCCAAAGCGAAGTGAAAAACAAGCCGCATCCACCAAACCGAGGGCTCGGAAGTTATACGACCAATTGCTGTGCCGAAAATCGGTGTGCGTGATTATGGACGATGAATCATACGTTAAATTTGATTACAAAACTCTTCCTGGTGATCAGTGCTACACCGTTCGTGATGGCCGAAGTGTTGAGACGCGGATAAGTCGATTTTTACCGAAAAATTCGGTAAAAAGGCTATGGTTTATTTATTTATTTATTTATTTAGCTATTACTCGTCTTCGTATAAAAAACGCACAGACAGCTTAATTCCTTAATCGGAGCTAATCCTATTTCTATTAACGTTTTTGGATACATTAAATCGTAGTTGTCACGAGACTCGTTAAATCGCTGGCAACAAACATCAAGCGGATTATTTTGCCCGTAGAGTGTTCGATATTGAGGAATGCGGAGAAGACCATTCTGGCGTGTCTGTCTAACAGGAGCATTGACATTAAGTTTGCCAAGAAGTTCAGCACAATCAATATTGTTGTTCAGAATGTCAAATATGAACAGCCGTTGCAGAAGTATCCTCCTATTCGCCAATGTGCAAATGTCAATCAAAACACAGCGGTTCTCGTATGGGGGAAGAACAACCGGGTTATTCCAGGGTAACAGTCGTAGAACGTATCTAACAAAGTTTCGCTGAATCTTTTCAATGCGAAAGCAAAGCGTGAGAACAATACAATGATTTAAGCCAATAGACATCCTCGAACTGTTGCGTGTTGCGTTTGGCGGTTGTTGCTGCTATGTGATCGGTAAATGTCATTTCTGTGATTTGATGAGTACGCAACGATCGTTCACAAACAGTACAAAAAGTAGTTGTCCTAAGTGACTCCCTTGAGGCACCCGGAAGTAATAGAGAACATTTCAGAGCAGGATCCACCAAGATGCACAAAAGCACTGCGGTCAGATAAGTATGATTCAATCCACCTAGTAAGCCACTCCGGGAATCCCATAAGTTTGAGTTTTTCCACAGCCAATGCGTGTGGAACTTTGTCGAATGCTTTTGAGAAGTCAACATATACTGCATCGACCTGTTGACTCTTTTCCAGACTATTCATGAGCGAATTTACCTAGCACATGAAGTTGGTTGTTGTGGACCGATTCCTTACAAATCCGTGTTAACTCTCTGATATCAGATGATGGACGTTACGGTACAGCGAATCATGGATAAGACTTTCCAAAACTTTGGGAAAGCAACTCAAAATGGAAATTACACGGTAATTTTCAATATCGTTAACACTACCAGTTTATGAATGGGAGTGATAGCTGCAGTCTTCCATTCAATAGGAAAAATGGCCTCCGTTAACGATCTATTGAAAAGCATACTTGCAGGTAAGGCAACTGACTCCGCACATTGTTTAATAAAGATTTGAGGTAAACAATCAGGACCTGCGCCCTTTGAAGTTTCTATGGACTCAAGTTTAGTGCGAACATCATGAGGAGCAAAGTTTTTTTTTTTATTAATTACTTTATTTGTACAGGCTCAATCGAATAAACTTTACATAGCCGAGTTATCATTTTCGTTATACATTATTGATGTCTTATATATAAGTTAAAGGAGCTGGACCGGATACTCGCGGTTGTCTCGAGGTTAGTGGAGATTTACAATTTTTTTTGGATGGGAAAAGGGAGAGGGAGGTTTGAAATGTGGTTTACGATACAAATATTTAATTAATCCTAAAACATGAACTAATTTCTATTCATCTTGAAAAAAAACATAAAAAAACAAATCCACACGTACAAAATACAAACTAAACACAAGGTTAATCAAACTTACAATCTAATGTTAATATTCTTAAAGTAAACATATATGAGTTTCATAAACTCCAGATCGCGTACAGCCAAAATATCCCGAACTGGAACGTTAGGTTGTCTACCTCGAGCCCGAAGGGAATCGTACAGCTCCAATCTGACTCCACGATGCTCAGCACAAGACCAAATAATATGATCGGCGTCTTGGTAACCTTGTCCACATTCACAGAGATTGCTGTCTCCCAGCCCAACACGAAACAAGTGAGCGTTTAACGAATAGTGATTGGACATGAGGCGAGACATCATACGAATGAAGTCTCGACCCACATCCAACCCCTTGAACCAAGAACTCTTCGACACCTTAGGGATGATCGAATATAGCCATCGTCCCAAACTCCCTTCACTCCACTTATTCTGCCAGCTGACGAGTGACTGTTGACGATAAATGAAGAAAAATTCATCGTAGGTGATTTGTCGATCGTAAATATCGCCTTCCATAGCGCCCACCTTAGCAAGTGAGTCAGCCATCTCATTGCCCGGAATCGAGCAATGAGATGGGACCCATGCAAAGGTGATGACAAAAGATCATAAAGATAAAGCACTTAAAAGCTCTCGTATTTTCATGAGAAAATAAGAGGAGTGATTTACCAGCCTCATGGAGCGAATAGCCTCGACAGAACTAAGACCATCCGTAAAAATAAAATAGTGATCTGGTGGAAGTGAGGCGATCGTTTCTAGCGTATAGTATATTGCCGCCAGCTCAGCAACATATACGGAACAAGGAGCTTGAAGCATTCGAGAGGCGCTATGAAATTCGTTAAAAATACCAAAACCAGCGGACGACTCTATTAATGATCCATCTGTGAAGAACGATCTTGCGGAATCAACTTGGCCAAACTTTGCAGCGTAAATTGACGGAACAATCATAGAACGATGATGTTCTGGGATTCCACGAATCTCCCGCGTCATAGATAAATCAAAACTAACTGAATTGCCGAAGTCAGAGAAGCATACACGATGAGGATTATGCTGTGAAGGGCTGACATCCTGTGTTATGTACACGTAGTACAATGTCATAAAACGAGTTTGAGGGTTTAGCTCAAGAAGCTTCTCAAAGTTTGCAATCACCAGTGGGTTTATAATTTCACAACGGGTGAGGAGCCTGAGGGATAATTCCAAAAACCGATCAGATAGAGGCAACATGCCCGCTAACACTTCGAGACTCATCGTATGAGTCGAGTGCATGCATCCTAACGCGATACGAAGACAGCGATACTGGATCCGTTCCAGTTTGATGATGTGAGTTTTAGCCGCTGACTGGAAGCAAAAACAACCGTACTCTAAAACCGATAAAATCGTTGTCCGGTACAACGTCAGAAGATCTTGTGGATGGAATCCCCACCACGTTCCGGTAATTGTTCGAAGAAAATTGATCCTTTGTTGGCATTTTCGTCTCAGATACTCAATGTGGGATCACCAGGTGCATTTGGAATCGAACCAGATCCCAAGATATTTGAAAGACATGGAATGAGTGATCGGCCTACCCAAAAGTTGAAGCTTTGGTTGTGCTGGGCTATGCTTCCTAGAAAAAACGACCAACTCAGTTTTCTCCGTGGAGAATTCGATACCTAGCTGAATAGCCCAAGTAGACAAATTGTCTAAGGTATTTTGTAAGGGTCCTTGCCGGTCAGCCTCTCTGGGCCCTGTCATAGACACTACTCCGTCATCTGCAAGTTGTTTCAGCGTGCATTTGTCACTTAGACAATTGTCAATTTCTGTGACGTAGAAATTATACAAAAGGGGGCTTAAACATGAGCCCTGGGGGAGACCCATGTAACTAAATCGAGAAGCTGTAGAGTTTCCATGAGAAGAGGAGCGAAGTTGTAAACTGTCACGTTCAAGTCGTAATGCGGAAAACTGGTCAAGTACGATTCAGTCGAAGGTGGCCGGTTTTTACTTTACACACTCCGAAAGAATGACGAGAACAGGTTTGCAGAGTCTGATGGTGATTCAGCTGTTTCTCCTCTTTGGCAAGCCATTTGTGAGTGTGTTGGGCCTTGACCAAAGCATATTTGCGGAAACATGTAAATGCAGCGGATTCCGTTACAAAGTTTGCAAAATACTGGGAAAATCGAAAATAAAAACAAGGAGGGTTGATTATAGCCAAACTTGCTATATACAACCGTCATAGTTCATTTTAGTAAACAGTTTCTTCCAACCAAGTGACTCTGCAGGTAGACTTGCAACTGACAGCAGTAGAAGGAATGAAGAATAAACTGAAAGGCAGCTGAACAAGTTTCTCGACCAAGGGAGAACCAGACTCAATGCCTAAAAACCGAACGCGAACGATTCAAATAGCCGCGTGAGATATTTTCCCGGCGGCGCCGACTGGGATTGAACCTAGGCCTGCTGGGGTGAGAGGCAATCATGCTTACCACTACACCACTGGCATCGCTTGCGAAATGTCTTTTTGCCAAATGTCTCCATGCGAAATGGGCTCTGCCCCATTTGAGAAATTCAATAGAACATAGTTAGAGTGAATCTTAGAATTTCGTAACAGTTGGTAATTTTTTTTCCATATTAAAAAAAGTCATAACTTTTTAAACACTGGACCGATAAATTGGATAAAATTTCAAATAAAAGATTATTAATGCCACTTTAAAAAAGGAGAATATGGGTTTAAACTGTGCTTTTACACTGAAAAACTTTTAATTTAATCGATTTTCATGAGCTCCACGGTCTCAAAACCAAAGGCGCTATTGAGTGATATACTTTTCTCTAAAATGTTGACATTTTCTTACTGCATATTAAAAATTCAGCGATGTATGTTTTTTTCGTTTCTAAGCTACACTTTTTCAAAAATATTTAGTATTGAATAATGGAGGCTCATAGCCGTTAATAAGCAAAAACTAAAAACATAATATTTTTGAAAATTGTACCTCAGAAAAAGAAACAACATTCATCGTTGAATTTACGATATGTTGTGTAAACAAATCAAATTTTAATTTAACATTTCATGCAATAGTGCCTTTGGTCCCGAGAACATGGAATTAATTAAAATTGATCATTATCAATGTTTTTGAATGTAAAACCACGATTAATATCCATATTCATATTTTTCCTAAAAACTAATAATCTTTCATTTGACCTTTTGGTTCAAAACATATGTCCACTGGTTTCGCAGAATTTTTTTTTAATAATGGATTTGTTTGAGTGTAGATTCAAAAAATCTGTCAAGTGGTTCAAAAGTTATGATTAATAAAAAATTGATAAAAAATACTAATGGTGACATACGGGTCTTATAGTTTTTGATAAGGAACAAAATTACTATTTTTTTACGAAATTCTAAACTACACTCTAACTTTTTATATGGAATTTCTTATAAGCATAATGGCCATTTGGCATGGCGGAAAAACTTTACTTATACATACTGATAAATAGATATATTGCCGTTCAACGGAATATGAAAGAACAACTGATGGTCGAAAGGAGGAATAGTAATCAATTAATCGATATTTTCCCTTCTCTTGAGCATGAGTCGTTCCTTCATATTTTTCGAAAACAGATCATAGTACAAAAGCAGTCATATTACATAATGGCAATAACATGCATTTTCTGATTATGCTAAACTGCAGTTATGCAAATTGGAATTATGCTAAATTGGGCAGATCTATGAGAAGGGTTTAAATCCAGGATTCATTATATACTACTTTAAAAACGGACCTACATGAGATCAGTTAATACACTGTAACCCACTAGAAAGAACTACTCGAAACAAACATTTTGTATTTCAAGGTTACTTCTATCCAGGCAAGGGAAATCATTTGCATTCATTTCATACATTCATTTACATTCATTTGCCTCTAAATTTTTATCATCAACAGCATTCCGCAAAATGATATATAGAGCTTTTGTAGGTTTTGTTATTAACTACAACTCAGCTCATAACTCAAGTCTGTATCTCTTATTCATCACGAATTAGAGCGGGCAGAACTTGTTACTGTTTTTTAATGAATGTAAAATACATTCATTGAAAAACAGTAGTGGCTTATTTTCGCTCTTGTTTGTCATGCATAAGAGAAATGGATTTGACTTGTTAAGCTCTATACATCATTTTGCGGAATGCTGTCGAAGAAAAAAGTTAGAGGCAAATGAATGTAAATGAATGCACGATATGCTTCTATCCATTGCTAATGAAAAATTTTCTATATTAGACGGACTTTAGATTATTAAGAAATAGTTCATTTGGGTGAATGGTCCATACGGAAGAAATGGAATTAGTGCGAATGTCTACGGGCGAATGTTATATAATCCTCAGGAAAGTTGTTTTTTTCAACATAAATCGTTAAAGGCGGTGTAAAGGAATATTGCTTGCTCTCTGGTATCATCCTTTGAACTCATTTGAAACTTTTTATAAAACAACTAAAAAAAATACCTATTTGATGCTTTTCGAATAAAGAATAAGCCTTTATTCAAGCTTCATCAAATTCTAGAGAAAAAAAAACTCGAAACAGCCGCAATACACAACTCCCATAAATACATATGCAATTGCACTTACCTCGCTGCTAAATCACGATGCACTACATTCATTTGCTCTAGATACTTCATACCGGAGGCTATTTGTGTTGCGATGTAAATTAAACATCCGTAGCTGCGGAGAACAAGAAAGGAGAACACAATGAAAATTGAATTAGAAATAATAGTGTTTGCTACACTCTAGTAGTGCTACTGTTGTGTCGCTATCGTTATCTCTAGATGTAGATCTGTGGGCTGGTTGAAGCGCCCAGGATTGTCTGGTCGGAGAACCTCTCTTTTCAGTAGCTGTTTGAGTATATTTTTCCTAGACTTGATATGGTGCAACCCGTATACGTAGATGTAGTTGTGGAAGTGTTGCTGGACGGTGACAAAAAGAATTCATGTTTTATATTTGGAATCCTGGACAATGGAGCTTTTGTCTACAATAAGGTACGAGGAACCCGACTATAGAAGCTCAAGTCTAAAAAAGTGTTTGTCCTAGTTTTTTGTGCAACACCGAAGTCGCATAAAGGGAGATGTAAATTACTTTAAACAGTTAACAGCAGAATGCTTAAATTTATAGACCTAATTTTATCCACTAGGGTAAATGGCTTGGTGGCCTCATAGTAGATGTGGAAATAATTTGAAATTGAACGCCATTCTAAGGTGCTCATTTTAAACAGTTTTACCCTCTATGCAATCCACGATATAGTTGGCTCCAAAGCTACGCAAATGAGCAGTATACTCGGAAGATAGAAACAGTTCGTAATGGTAAAATAACATCATCACCAGACTCTATCCCACAATTCACCAGTGAAGCCCGCCACTGCTGCTGGCTTAAGCTTATGTAACGTTTGCATTTAAGTCACTGCTGGCACATCCAAAACCTCTTCCTTGGGCACTGATGATATCGCTGGTGCCTGAATCCTATACCGCATAACTACAGACATAGGAAAGGAAGAACTAAGGCAAACCGAACCAGGATATAACTAAACAACCCAACACTCGAGCCGTCGTCGTCGTTGATGGCCCCGAGTTGTTCCCTGAGAGAGGAAACACACTGCTCTGGCAAATGCAATATGGTAGAATTATTATTCTCTTATTGCACTCTTGTTTTAACCTACATTGTCATCCCTTTAGCCGGACTGGGGATCTGAGGGTTGCGGGCTTTGGGCCCCACAAAGCTGACATGCATACGTTTTGGATGATAGTATCCTTTTTCACTTAGGCTCTAGGATGCAGACCACAGGGAAGGAGAGCACGAGCGGTCCAGATGTTTTTGTGCTGTTGAGGCTGCCGAGCTGAGTGATCGTTTGGGTGAATATTATAATCCTTCTGGTTGCAATAAAACTCTTCCATCCGAAAGAAACCTACATATCTGAGTATAGGTAGGTGGATGATGCTCATGTACGTGTGCTTTGGGATCGACTTGGAATGTGATGTGCATAGCTTACGACGTGAGAGACAGACGAGATAGGTATTAATTATTATTGACCAAGTGATATAACATGTTTACTAGGAAGACAAATGTTGAACAACCCAGTGACGAATGCATTTATGATGTAAGAATTCACTTCGAATGCAGTAACCTAAACCATGTAGGCTCTTCAAACAGATCATGTCGATAGTCAACAGTCATGCATGTGACATTAGACTTTATATAAGAGCTAAAAGAACAATCAGATTAAACTTAAAAATTGAGCAGACTTGTACTGTCTCATACATGTTTCAGGTGATTCAAGAGCTTCTAATTGGTCTCATTGCCAAGCTGGAATTTGATTTTAAAATTGTACGAACTTGATTCTCAATGGTAAATAAATATTCGTTCAAAGGTATTGGCCTCTTAAACACTTTACTCTTACCTCGTTCCTAGGCATGATAGATTTATCAGAGATTTCTGACCCATGTAGTGTTTTTGGAATGTGGATGATATTTCAGTCAATTTATATGACTATAAGATAAGCAATCAGGGGTGGCAATCTTCATTTTAAATATTGTTGAGTATGTTTTGCCAAGTCTATGGCTGTATGCCACATTTAATTTATTCACATGGATGCTATGGATTGAGGAACGGATTATCAACGGAAGTTTAATCACGGTGTCTCTGAGACCATTATTATAATAAAAAATGTATATTAATTATGTGTATTCCAGTCGATAGAGTTGGTCATTCTACGTATTCACTGTGAACTTTCAAATCATCCATCGAGGGTTTGATGAGATTTCCCCTGAAGCGTCGATTATCTGAATATGTCTGTGCAATTTTTTGAAGCTGTTACTTTTTAGGTTGAATTCCTACTAATTTGCGGTCTTGAATAATGTTTTTCAGAAACAAATATCGAACAACTTTGTTAAACACTGCATGCTCCTAATACTTTATCCAACGTAGTTAAATATAAAACAAGTTGAGTTATATCGATTCAACCATTAGAACTTTACTGTACTAGCTCTAGAGAACAAATTTTGACTTTTATTTTATCCCAAATGCGGTCCCGAGCTTTCTTCTTCTTATTTTTGAACAATGCTTGAGCACCAAATTAACTGGGAAAGTTCAAATCCCTATTGTTCATTTCGGAGCAGGGGACCTACTTTTTTTTCCTTGATTTGTTTTCCGTCGATCTTGTTTTCCGTGCTGAGCACCAATGCTACCGACGCCAGGGAGGCAGCTTCCACTCCTGGACCCTACCTATCGAGCCATCAACTCATGAACCGGGGACCAACGGCTTTACTTCCCTTCTGAATGAAGGCGTGATCAGACATGTTATGCCTCAGAACTCCCGGCGGCACCGACTGTGATTGAACCCAGGCCTGCTGGGGTGAGAGATAATCACGCTTACCACTACACCACCGGCACCGCTTGGGGGACATACTTAGCTATTTTTGGATTTTTGTTTACTCGTAAAAATAAAGCATGGGCTATTCAAGTATGTAAGTAAATAATCAATTTCGAAAACTTTATTCAAAACTTTACTTTCCAAGCCCGTCTTTTGGCGGGCTAAATTTTATGAGCCGAAAAACAATCAAATTTTTTAACCAATGTTGTGTTAACGGATGAAAAGATACACTTGTTATCTAGAATTTTCATGAAAATTAGGAATACATTGGTTTCAAAATCATTATGTTAAGTTGTTATGTTGACCAAATAGATTTGTTCTACAATTTTCAGTAAAACAAATATTACTTTGAAAAATGCTCTTAACTTCGAAAGGAAAATTCCAGCGTCAATACATTTAGACTGAATAGATGTTTTTTTTAATTTGGCCCAACATTTGTTCGTTCTTGTTCTAGCTAGCCAAGTTTAGTTAAAATTGGTGCAATCGTTCGTGGGAAAAGTTAATAAAATTATACATTTTTGTTAACAAAAACTGCTAGATCAAGATCATTTTCATAATTTTTTTCATACTGCCTCCATTTTGAACGGAAGCATGCAGAATTGGAAAAAAAAAATTGCTGGAGAGGGTAAAACATGGTTTTAATTACATTTTCTGAAAACTGAAGATCCGCTAACCTAAATTAACAAAGAGAACTCTAAATGCCCTCAGAAGGTGTTTGGTAGCTTCAACAGACTTCGGATCAATGGAGAATACCATAATTGATTATTCAATCATTTGTGAACAATATTTTTTGGACATGGTTTTATTTTAAATCAAAACCAGTTTTTTTTATTGAAAGAATCATTATTAAAGAATGTATGTTTTATTTCCAGGAATTTATCCAACAAATGTAAACGTGGTAACATATATCAGTTAAATCGGCCCATGAACCATCATAACCATCGTATATGTTAGATCTAGACTTTCAATTTAGTTGTTATGGAGTTAAATTTCAGAAAAAAAACTTTTTGATTGAATTTGAATTTTAAAAGAAATTTGGGAAGGTTGACTAGATGTTTTGTATTTACTAAATATATACTACAACTAAACCAACGTACATATATTTAAAAAAAAATAGATCATTGAAAAAAATTCAGCCTAATTGTATGATATTTTACAAAATAAAGTAATAATTTGAAAATCATTCATTCCAAATTCAACGTATCCACAGTGACATGTTTGATAGATGTTAAGCCTCTTCAAATCACCTTTTATGTCCTGAACATTTAAGTTTATGCGAATAATTACGGTAAATCAATTATTAACTTTAACGATATTTCTAAACAGGCTTACCTAAACTCCCCGAACTCAGATTATGCCGTATAGATGCTCATTCATCACGATCTAGTTCATCCCTCACATATAAAGAGTGATGTCAAATCCAAGGAGCACAAAAGAGTTCGAGTTCAGATTGATGCTCAAGCTGGACTTCCACAAACACGCATCACGACGAGTGATGCGGGATTCGTTCTTCTTGAGTGAGGCGTGATTTACATCCGCTCTGCTCACCAAACAACATTTTGAACTTCGGGATGGACTCGGTGAAACCGTAAATATAGAGCTTCGTTTTGCATTCGGAGAGAGCACGCACGGCCTTTGATTGATGCACGGTTCTTCCATTCAATATTATGATACACAACAATACATTCAATGGACTATAGGATCATTCCCAGTGAACGTAACATTTTGAGAGATTTATGTTTTTGTTTAACTTGGGACCACTTTTTGGGCTACTCAAACTCAGTCACACAAATCTTTGATCGTTTTTTCCGCTAAGTGCTTTATGAGTGGATACACGAAATTATATTTCTGACTTAAAATATGAGGGAAAAACTAGTATAAACACTAATTACTCCGTTTATGGATTATCCCTTGGTGATATTTTCGTATTCTCCTGTTGTTTTTTAACATGTTTATTCATTCAATTCGCTACCCTCGCTGCACTCACGGTAGCTCAGAAATATTTCTAGACCAACAATTGAAATAGGCAGAACAACCCAACAAAATTCTCGAGAATCAAAACACTACCACGCAAAATAAAATTTCCATTCGATAAAGGAAGTTTGCTCTATCAAATGATGGTATTAGATTATTTGGATATGCTTTGATTTTCGAGTTATTGAGTCCTAAGAGAACATTAGTTGAAATTATTCCCCATTTTAATCTCTCCCCATTTCCGATTCCCGGATTTTCAAAACCGCCGAAAGTCTACCAACATTTTTTTTTAATTTAAATCAATGTTAATTGAAACGTTATTCAATGAACGCTTGATAACTATAGGTAATATTATTATCACGTGTTCATCGAAGAACATTTTAAATAATCTGCAGGATAACAAATGCAATTACTCTACCTAAAAATTCAGCATAGCATTAAATTTGCAATGTGCAACTCTTACATGATAGCGGCGCCGGTGGTGTAGTGGTAAGCGTGATTATCTCTCACCCCAGCTGGCCTGGGTTCAATCGCCGTCGGCGCCGCCGGGATGTTCTGAGGTATAACATCTCTGATCACGCCTTCCTTCGGATGGGAAGTAAAGCCGTTGGTCCCCGGTTCATGAGTTGATGGGTCGATAGGTAGGGTCCAGGTGTGGGAGCTGCCTTCCTGGCACGTCGGTAGCATTGGTGCTCAGCACGGAAAACAAGATCGACGGAAAAAACAAACCAAAGGAAAAAAAAAAAAAAAAACTCTTACATGATAGATAGCGTAGAAGATTCCATCTCCGACTCTATGTATGTATTCCCGGAATAGCCCAATATCTTTTGAATCTCAAATGCGTTTTTCATATTTGACACAATAGATGATCCGCTATACGATGACGAGACAGTTGAAATGCCGAAATCGTGGTTCAGTTTACAAACACGGGAGCTATTCTGCTTTGCCTAAAATAGGCGCGTTTGCCGAGAATATACACAGTTACCCTACCAATACAATTGCCACTTTGGAGCTACGGAATACATACATAGTCCATTCTATGCGCACGAGTATTGATGGTCCGAAATTGAGGGTAACAATAACAAACCAATTTTTTTGCTGAAGCGAAATCGAGGATAACAAACTTTGCCCTTGGAAATGGGACTACACAAGTGTGCGTGTTATAAACGTCAGAAAGTTCAATACGTTCCATGTTTTTTTTTTAGTTTATTAGTTATGCACTTCTTTCTCGAATTTATAAAAAATCACTCATTCGTGCGCACTGGGAGAAGCCATCAAGAGCCAAGCTCTCTACGAATACATCACGAAACTCCAAGTTTACTGCTTTGCGCGAGCGCATCACGAAGTTAAATTTCTGCTCAGTATGCAGAGTCAATGTACACCCGAGAACGAGCTCCACATCCCTCTCAGCGATGCGGGTTCGCAGAGCCCAGCTTGAACATCAAGTATAGCTCCGTGAGAGCAAAATATCTCATCATAAAAATATGCTGGAGCTCAGCTTATTGATGAATCTTGATGGAGCTTTTGTCAATACTGTTTCAAAATTAGTTGAAAACTAACAGAAATTCTAAATTTGCATACCTAATTTTTTGAGGTAGCTCTAGAATCATTTTAAGTAATACGAACAAACTTCAGATTTGTTTAAATAGATGTATTTTTTATTATAATCATGAAATAACTTACTTCTGAATTAATAGGCGTGGATATACCTGAATGCAATAATAACAAGAATCAAAATCAGACCCTTTCCGTCCAACAAAAAACAAGTGAATGCCATAATCCCAAACATAGTTAGATAATAAGTAGAAAATACACATGAAATCTTATTTGGGCCCAAACAAAAGTAATTTTTTGTTCTATAGGGCTAAAAGCAATATACCGCAAGTTTGAACGGCATGTTCCATAAAGTTGTTCGTCATTAATTTCTGAACAACTTTGTTTGAGGCTGCATTTTTTAAATATCTATCCAAGAATGTTACAGTTTAATGAAATTGCACAAACATATTCAGATAACCGACGCTTTAGGGGAGAATAACAATCTTAATATCGTGAATTCGCTCGAATCCCTCGAAAGAGTAATATTGCTCGAATTTCACCAAATCTCTGACTTAGGTTAAGAATACTATTCAAAACAACTTTGTTGAAGACTGCAGATCAATTTGATCTTATTACAAACACTTCCTAATCTTGCGTTTTAGAACAGACGGATGCCTACATACTCATATTAACGCTTATAGGTGTGCGTGGAGCAATAGAAATAAATTAATATAATAATATGTAGCTTTTTTCTCAGAAGTGTAATCGGTTTGCAGTCTTGAACAAAGTTATTCTGCTTAGTTTTCCCAATATAAATTCAAGGTTTTGTTAAATTTGAGCAATAAGGCCTGTACTCGAAAAAAAAAAAATGCACCAAACAAAAGTGTTCGCCAAAAATTTATTTAAAAAAAAAAAAAAAATCAAAAATCAGATTGACCGCCCACGGTTGCTGCTCTGTTATTACCAGATCAGCTGCAATTACACAGAGAACCAACAGATGATGTTTGGGACTAACATTCATCCTCAATGTGTAAAAACTGGAGATCTAATATTAAGCAATACCAGCGCCGGCCGTGTCCGAATGCAGGTCAACTAGGGAATGGGAAGGAATGTGTTGACGTGGTACTCGCTGTGAAGGAAACTGAGAAATCCTCTGCGCTTCCACGAGAAATCACTGGGATGTTGGATGTGGGGAAAGGTTGCACGCACACGCAGGGATCGTTTTTGGTAGAGCGATTATAATACACAAACACACACACACACGCGCACGCACTCATCCAATTTCTATTTTTAGATCAGGACCCACACTGTGGTAATTGATGCGATCGGTGTTAAAGAAGAATTTGTTTTCATTAAAATCTAGTGGGTATATAATAAGGCAAAGTGAAAAATTGCAAGGAAGGGGACGGGCCCGGGATTGAACTCCCGACCTTCTGGTCAGTAAGCAGAAACGGTAACCACTGAGCTACCGAGCCTCGTCTGTTCGCCAAAAATTTATTTTAAGTCAGATTTTCTTGAAACTTTTAGGGAATGAACTAATACATATGGATTATGTTTCGGCATAATTACTTTATTCAATTTCTTTTGCATCGCTGAAAGCCCACAACTTTCTCTTAAGACCCCTCATTAAATTTTGTGCAATGGTGGAGCCGACCTTTTTGGTCACTTTCATCCATTCTTTCTTCAACTCTAGCTCGTTCTTAAACACCTTGGACGATTTTTGAACTTTGGCCTTCATTATGGCCCAAAAACTTTCCACCGGACGAATCTCTGGTGAATTTGGGGGGTTGGCGGTTTTTGGTACAAAACAACATTATTGTCTCTGTACCAATCCAACGTCGATCGCGCGTAATGGCATGATGCCAGGTCCAGCCAAAATAATGTCTCGCCTCCGTGGGACCGCAGGAAGGGCAACAGACGCTTCTGAAGGCACTCGGTGCGGTAAATTTCGCTGTTGATGGTACCCATTGTGATGTACGGTTTACTCAGTTTACCGCATTAGCATATGGCCTGCCAGAGCAAGTATTTTTTGGCGAATTTGTCCACTTTCTTCTTCCTTATGTCTTCCGGAACATCAAATCGTGATTTGGCAACGTAGAACTCCAGCCCCGGTATCTGCTTTGCATCTGCCTTGATGTAGGTTTCGTCATCCATAACCACACACATCGGTTTCGTTAACCACTCTCGATACAACTTGCGCGGGATTTGGCCGCCGTGTATTGTTGATCACGCCGGTTCGGTGCCTTCCGGACCTTGAATACACGAAGCCCAACTCGTTTCATGGTTTGCTGAACGAACCAGGCGGAACACTTTGCCTTCAGAGCCGCGTCGCGAATCGAATGGTTCGGATTACGCTTGAAATAATCCAACACCTTCCGGGCCTTCACAGGGTCAGCTGTCTTCGATTTTCTTCCACTTCCAGCCCGCCGCTCGGTTGTCTGGGACTCCTTAAACGATTTTACCACCTGAGACACAGTTTTATGGATGATTCCCAGTTGTCTTCCGATCCATCTCATGGTCGCAGTCGGATTTTCTTATGACGGCGCGCAAAATTCTCCGGCGATTTTCTTATTGTTTCTATGGCATCTCAATAACCACTGAACCGATTGTTGCACATGTAAACAATTCACTCCAAACTAGTTATACCCAGGTTTTTATCAATTTTTACCCACGGATAAAAAAAAGTTACACACGGATAAAAATGGTGCATTTTTTTTTCGAGTACAAGCCTTATTTCAGTTTTTGGCAAGCAAATAAATAGGTTTATTTCGATTGCCATACATTTTCCTATCCAAAATTAAAAAATCTCCCGCCAATCCAGATCACAACCAAATTTGTTCAAATATGACAACCTTGTTGGAGACCTCAATATACATCAGAAGAGCATTGGGAGGAACATGTGGTTGTGATCCACCATACACACTTGACCCACTTGTTGATAAAAATTCGCAAACTTTGTTCGGAAAATCTCAAAAACTCAAAACTCACGCTTAAGATTTATTTTTCCTTGATTTGTTTTCCGTCGATCTTGTTTTGCGTACTGAGTACCAATGCTACTGCACCAGGGAGCCATGCATCCACACTTGGACCCTACTTATCGACTCATCAGCTCATGGTCCGGGGACCAACTGCTTTACTTTCCTTACGAAGGTAGGCGTGATCATAGATTTTATGCCTCAGAAATTCCCGGCAGCACCGACTGGGATTGAACTCAGGCCTTTTGGGATGAGATACAATCACGATTACCACTACACCACCGCCGCACCGCTGAGTTTGTTTTTATAAAATTATTGGTACGTATGTTTAAATTTTTTTTTAAATTTTGAGTTTTATCATAAAAACAACAACAATTGTAAAGAACATGAAAGCTTGCTCTTTTTGAATCATCAGTAAAAAAAAAATACAAAATTCATTTTAATTTATAGTTTTCTCGAGCGAATCCTTCACACTGTGTGCATTCGTTCACTTCACAGGAGGCCAAACAATCGCACAATTGCTTGAAAGCATTTAGTACGCATTGAAATGAATGATCTTTTTAAATGGGGATTTTCATTTATCCTTCCATCTCGTTTATTTTGTGAGCGATGCGGAGGACGAGAATACACGAGCGGAAGTGGAAGGCTTTCGGTGAGGATCTTTTTGTCGAAGCTCTACGTGTAGACTGCGCTCCCTTGGACCTGAACAAGGTTGTGTTGACAGAAAAGTTACGATTCTGATGAAACTGGAGCCAAAGAATACCTTCGACCAGTGAATCCAGGAGAAGCATTCAGAGAGCCAGAACTGAAACATGCAGAGGTAAACGTATAGGAGTGCTTAGAGATAAAGCGTAGCAGAACTATTTGCTTTGAGGGGCTGAACCGAGACGCATTCGCTCAATTGTGCCTAGAAAGCTGAAAGTCATTATTGAGGGACCACACAACAACCTGGACACCTGTAGTGTCCGACGAGGCAGAAAAAGGCAACGCTGAAGGAATACAAATTTACAGGAATTGAGGAACTCGTAGCAGGAGCATTGAAGATGAAAAAGGCACCCGGTCCGAATAGAATCCCCAACGTGGCGTGGCTTTGAAAACGGTGACCCAAGCGTTCCCGGACATGTGGTGGTGATTCATAAATTTCTAGACGAAGGTCACTTTCTACACTAGGAAAACTACTGGTAAAGATTATCCTCAACAGACTGACGAAATGTATAGAGAGCGAGTATGGATTGTTGAAAATACCGATTGGATTTCAGCATTACTTCAAGCACCAGGCACTAGTCTACACGACATAGATGATACAGAGATCGATTAGGATCACTTCAAGGCACTATCCTTGCCTCAACGCTATGTACAACGGAGTGCTGACGCTTAAGCTACCCAGAGGTGTCGAGATCGTTGGCTTTGTTGATGGTAAAAATCGAGATGCGAGAAGAAGTGGAAATGTTAGCAACCGAGGCGATCGAAACGGTTAAGAACTAGAGGCCAGTAACTGCAAAGCGTATCAGTAGGCAGAATCGTTGGAGAGCATGTTATTGCCTCGAAGGACGTACTGGAGTACCTAGTAGTGATTATCGATGACCAACAGCCACGTCAACTATGGACGTAAAAGGCGACGACGACCATCGGTGGTAGCTAGAACCATGCCGAACAACTCTGAACCAAGCATCCATCATCTGGCCAGTATACCTTCATCAATACTTAGGTCCAGCCAGGGGTAAAGCGCAGGAAACCTAGTGGAATCAAGTGGAGTTTAACAGAATATTCAATCTATGACTATCTGAAAGGCAAAGGCACCCTCTCTATTAAAAAGTACACTTAATTCTGTTTATACGCTACTTTTTTTCCACGTATATTTTTAATCGTGTATTCTCAAAATGATACCTAATATTATACAAATTGTTTCAAAACATTTAATGAAAATAAGGTCGTACTGCATGGGGGCGAAATTTAAAAAAAATGCGTGGAATCAGAATTGAGTGTATTGATAACTCACATCTCACACAAGTATTACTCGCTTTATTTCCATTCTCACATCTCACTTCTCATGTTGCTTCCATCTATTTCACACCTAATCGCATAGACATAAATAATGTTGCGATGAGTGTTCGCCGCAACAGCCCCTCGTACTGAATACCGCAAACGGTACCTAACGCTCGACTCACTACACCCAGCGGTTGATCCGGGAAGTGCGAACCGTCAAACGGAATGACGGGAGAAACTGGGATGAAAAATAACAATAGCTTATCACTTTTCAACAATCAGCACTATAACAGTATTTTGCTATTACTAAAATATATTACTTACTAGTTGAACTTACAGGCTAGGAATTAAAACTAACAAAGAACTCCTTTGTGAAATATATGAGATAAATAGTACGGAGACTGAATTGTGAGTAAAAAACCTAAAATTAGTTGCAAAACCTATCCTAAATAAACCAATTTGTTTTAGCTTTAAGCTGATTACCACCCAACCATGGGTTAGAAATTACTGCTGAAAGAACTACCAATCTATCGCAACAATGAGAAGTGAGTAATGAGACGTGTGTAGTGATTTTTGTGAAAAGTTAGTACATAAGATATGAGGAGTAAGATGTGAATAGTCTTCATAAAGCAATTTATCAGAAGAATGTCCTGAATGTATAGATTGACTAAGCATCCTTTTAAACTTAGATTATTCATTAAGACAACCAAAAGTCAGATGAATTAAGATTATAATAAATAAAATAAATAAAAGTTGGAATAGAGCATTTACTGGCCAAATAGCAAAACAATATGAATGTTTGACTCTAATTTCTTCGATTTGCATGAAACTTTGCATAATTGTTTGTTATTTTTTCATAATGGCGTCCCATCTGATCGAAATAAAGTCTGAGACGGAGTTGTTGTGAAGTGTTGTCTCTCTGGGAAAAATTATCATTTTAAAGCTAGTATATTATCACAACTCACATTTTGCTCTTTACATCTCACAACTCACATCTTACTTTCATTATGAAAACAACAACGATCGTCGAGCTCCATTCAACGAACCTATTTGGAAGTCATTTATTTGCTGCGATCTGGTCCTTAACAAGCATGCCAAATTTGATCGAATTTAGTTACGACCAGGATTTTTTAAGAACTTTAAAGTTTGTATTGAAAAATGTATGAGAAACAGAAAGAATCTATTTAAATATATAAAAAAATGTTCACATTGCTAACTATTGTCCACAACTGAAACTTAAATTGGGCAAACTATGCAGACATTTTTTTTGCAGAAGACCATACATCGGTAAATGTTTTGTCCAAAAAACTAAATTAACATATTATTATGAACATATCTACAAGTTCATTCATTTGTCTGTAGGTATGCGCAGAACATTTGACCTTAAGTAAAATGTTATAAACGGTTTGCGATCTTCAACAAAACTGTCCTGGATAGTTTTTCCAATCTAAGTTACAGGTTTGGTAAGAAAAATGAGTAATTTTTGAATTTTTGACAAAGAGCTACACAGTTTTGTTCCGTTTCCCATACATTTTCTCCTACTAATCCAGATTGCAATCAAATTCGTTCGAATTTGGCACAGTTGTTGGGGATCTCAATAAAAATCGAAAGGGAAGTGGGGTCATGTTTTAGGGATTTGTGGAAATTCATCATAGTGAAATGGATTTCAACATGATGTCGAATATTGATTTTCGAATTCTAAATGCTCATTGATCCCGTTCCAAATTTTGTAGAGATTTAGCTATTTGAAGCGATTTGTTGGAATTTATTATTTGAAGTACTCGTGTTCGACTTCAGATTGCAACGAAAACTATATCCAGAAAATTAAATTGTGCATAGCATGTGTAGCTTAAAGCTACCAAATTAAAAACTTCTGTTATTATTGTCTGTTGAAATGCTACTCTACCGTAAGCATCATCCACCATATCCCGTTGTGCGATATATGAAACAAACATTTAATGTTGAAAACTCACCTTAACGAATTATGCTGCACCAGCGTGCCGGTTTCGGCCGTATGCTCCTGCAGGAATTGGTTCAGGTCCGTGCCAAATTTGTAGTCTAAAACGATACAAATTGGCTCGTCTTTCAGGCAGGCACCGATCAGTTTCACCACGTTCTGGTCGTTCAATCGGCTGAGCTGTTTGGCTTTCGCTCGGAACTCCTTCTTCACGTGCTCCGATGCACCAGGACGAAGCGTTGACACTGCGACCAGGCTTGAGCTGCATTCGTGGGAAAAAGAGAAAAGTAACGGATGAAATGGAGAGCAAATCCCAAAATTGAAAAGTGTAATTCCATGTCAAATGTGACTGAATGCCACTGTGAAGTTGACCATGCCCGAAAACTAATTGCTCACACGTATCTAGTTTCACATGCTCCTTGCCCAAGGGGGACCGAAAAAGGGTAACTGGAAATATATTCCTAACCTTTTGAAAACTACTCCGAAATTCAATTCAACGCTCAGTGGAAGCCTTCGTGCTTTATCGCAAAGCTTAATTTTCTATTCACTTTACCCTCGATGTACTTTCCTTTCCTCACTTCTCAGTCACGATTACCAAACTCAAACACCGCCCTTGAGTACTATTCTGGTGGATTTCGTGCTGAATAGTGATGTAAAATGCATGTACTTCACAATATATGGCTGCTGGTGCCATCGCCTCTGTGTCTCGTATTTCGTCCTGCTCATTCATGCATAACCAGCTTTCGGCTATTGCCTTGGTATGCGCCACCCCCTCCCAATGGGAACTAGCAGCAGAGTGTGAAACCGAATGGGAAGGGAAAGGGTTACTGCAGCATCAGACAGTCGTAGTGGAACCACACAATAAGGGAAAACCCCTTGAGGAATGACGACGGTGGAATAAAGCGAAATGCAAACTATTTCCCTTTGCCCGGCGAGTTAAAACTACAAAATAGACCGAAATTCAAGAAATAAGTAAAGAAACCGTTCGTTTGGGCAAGGCAAGGTGTAAGTTGTGACCATTCTCGGCTAGATACAGTTTTTCACCGGTGTGATGTAGTGGCAAATTTTACTCAGACACACATGGAACACAGCCGTGCTCTTTCATGCGAGCAACACAGTGCAATACCATACGAATACCAAATGAGTCCTTTTCGGAGTCTGGTGGGTGGTTCTCGGAGAGTGTTCCTTTTTTTCGAGAAAATAGGGGAAGAAAACGTTGATTAAACTGGTACAACATTTCAAAGTAAGAGATAATTCCAATACTTTAATTGGTTATCTTTGACAGACTACTATATAACCCTCTATATATAAATACATATACACCCATTGCATAGCAAAACGATATAGTGGATCTCAGAATTTCGTAACAATAAGTGTTGTACCTTATCGAAAAAAATTAGACCCGTATTTTTTTATTTGCTCATTAGGGTGACCATTTCCATGTTAGAGTGGTCCAAAAAATCTTTATTTTTTTATTTTTTCCACAAATAGCATTTTTTTAAAAACCATAATTTTTGAATCATTGAACCGATTTGAATGATCAAAATATCAAATGAAAGGTTATTAAAAATTGAAGTTTTGTAGAGAAGAACTTTGATTGAATTTGTGTTTTATGGTTTATGTATTATAATTATGATAAAAAAAATGCCATTTTTGGAAAAAAATAGAAAAAAATAGAAAAAAATAAATCGATTTTTGGTCCACCCTAACATGGAAATGGTCACCCTAATGAGAAAATAAAAAAATACGGGTCTAATATTTTTTTATTAGGAACAACACTACCAATTGTTCCGAAAATCTGAGAACCACTATATCGTTTTGCTATGGAATGGCTGTATATATATAGGGAAAATGGCTCTAATGTTGGCCTTTGGATCTAAGATTGGGCCCAACGCTAAAAATCTGCTATTTATCAATTTTATCAAAATGAATGCGTCATTGGGACGGTACTCATGGAATTTATGTATGGGCCCAAATTAGGCGCATTCAGGCCGACATTACATCCATTTCCCCTATGTACATTTTTTCTTCTTTGGTTTATTTTCCGCCGATCTGGTTGTCCGTACTCAGCACTTATGCTACCGACGCCAAGAAGGCAGCTCTCAACTCATGGACCGGGGTCCAACGGCTTTTCTTCCCTTCCATAGTTTTTCTATACATTATACAAAGAAAAACAATAACAAATCTACAATAGTTGATCGCACTGCGTGATCAGCTGCAAGCGGATGAATGAGTTTATTTATTTCGAGTGATTATCTGCCGTTGGGAACTGTCAGTAGAACGGTGCGTTAAAAGATTTTCTGCGCGCTTTCACAACCGTTCGTTTCACCGATGGCAACAAATATGCTAAATTACCTTGAAATAAAGAAGTTATAACCAAATCGAAATATTATTGAAAAATCTGGATTTCATTAAATGAGAGTGGGAGGCTTTAAGACCGTTACGTAATAAATAGAGGAAGTAAGTGGGGAGGAAGAAGGGCGGATGCTGCCTAACACCATGAAACCTGCTGGCCCGGTCCTTTTATAAATGACATTGGGACTCCTCGACTCCGACTCCGATTCCTCGACTCCGACTCCTCGACTCCGACTCCTCGACTCCGACTCCTCGACTCCGACTCCTCGACTCCGACTCCTCGACTCCGACTCCTCGACTCCGACTCCTCGACTCCGACTCCTCGACTCCGACTCCTCGACTCCGACTCCTCGACTCCGACTCCTCGACTCCGACTCCTCGACTCCGACTCCTCGACTCCAACTCCTCGACTCCGACTCCTCGACTCCGACTCCTCGACTCCGACTCCTCGACTCCGACTCCTCGACTCCGACTCCTCGACTCCGACTCCTCGACTCCGACTCCTCGACTCCGACTCCTCGACTCCGACTCCTCGACTCCGACTCCTCGACTCCGACTCCTCGACTCCGACTCCTCGACTCCGACTCCTCGACTCCGACTCCTCGACTCCGACTCCTCGACTCCGACTCCTCGACTCCGACTCCTCGACTCCGACTCCTCGACTCCGACTCCTCGACTCCGACTCCTCGACTCCGACTCCTCGACTCCGACTCCTTGACTCCGACTCCTCGACTCCGACTCCTCGACTCCGACTCCTCGACTCCGACTCCTCGACTCCGACTCCTCGACTCCGACTCCTCGACTCCGACTCCTCGACTCCGACTCCTCGACTCCAACTCCTCAACTCCGACTCCTCAACTCCGACTCTTCGACTCCGACTCCTCGACTCCGACTCCTCGACTCCGACTCCTCGACTATGACTCCTCGACTTCGACTCCTCGACTTCGACTCCTCGAATTCGACTCCTCGACTTCGACTCCTCGACTTCGACTTCTCGACTTCGACTCCTCGACTCCGACTCCTCGACTCGGACTCCTCGACCCTGACTCCAACTCAGACTCATCGACTCTGACTTCGATTCGGATAAAAAAGAATACAACAAAAATATACTTAAACAAATTTCCTTTGATTAAATATTTAAGAAAAGGTTTAAAATTTGAGATAAAATATTCCACGGAATATAGCTAGGAAATTGTTTGATATTTTTTGAAGATAATTTGAATATTTTTCAAAGAGATGTTCACTGATTCAAATATTTGCTGTATGGAAATAATTTAATTAAACAAATGTAATATCAATACAGTAAATCATGCTACGTATTTTGGGAAATCATGAAAATGCATTTGAGTAAAAATGTTCTTCAATTTAAATGCTTTGAAAATTAAAATTGAAAGATTTCAGACAAAATCTTCACAGCTTCTATCCACTGAAGCGGCGCCGGTGGTGTAGTGGTAAGCATGATTACCTCTTACCCCAGCAGGCCTGGGTTAAATCCCAGTCGGGGCCGCCAGGATGTTCTGAGGCATAACATCTCTGATCACGCCTTCCTTAGGAAGGGAAGTAAAGCCGTTGATCTCCGGTTCATGAGTTGATGGGTCAATAGGTAGGGTCCAGGAGTGGAAGCTGCCTCCCTGGCGTCGGTAGCATTGGTGCTCAGCCGGAAAACAAGATAGACGGAAAACAAATTCCCTCTCAGTATGTTCAAACTTTCTTATAAATAATTAAATTGACTGTAAGTCACTAAACCGTAAATCAAAAAGTAATTGATGATATTCATCACTACGGCCCGGTGTTCGGAGGTAAGACCGGCAGCTCAAGTGTTGTATTCCATACTGTACTGGTAATACTTCAGCATGTAAGGAAGCACAACAAAAATGAGCTGTGTTTGTTCATATCGTCTGATACTGAGTGGTTGCGGTACAAGCACATATCGTCGATAATAGATGATTGTTGTGTATTAGAGAATGCTTGTGTAAAAAGACTAGGGTGGGAAATGGATATGAAACTCAAATGTCATTAGCCAAATACATCCGTAGACCATGTAGGTCCTCCGTTGTATAATTGGCAATTTACCCGTATACTGAATGGGAATTGTGGGTTCGAATCCCAACGATGCCCTTAGATTTTTTGGCAAATTTTCTCACACACACACGTCTCTTACCGATGATATATGCTCACCTCTCAGTATGTTCAAACTTTCGTATAAACTTTAATAAAATCATTCAAAGATTTAAACAATTAAGAATACAGTCAAAGAAAAAAGATCCGAGAAAACAGGATCAATGGCAGTATAATTGTTATAGGGGAAATGGCTCTAATGTTGGCCTATGGAGCTAAGATTGGGCCCATTGCTAAAAATCTGCTATATATCAATTTTATCCAGATGAACGCGTCATTGGGACGGTACTAATGGATATTTTTGGTCGCTATTGAAAATTTAGTCGATTGCTGAATTTATGTATGGGCCCAAATTAGGGACATTTAGGCCGACATTACATCCATTTCCCCTATACGTAATTTTCTACTGCGAAACAAAAATCAATAGTAATACTCTAGATTAAATTTGTTTTATCATTATACTTGGTTCTTTATTGTAACTATTCCGGATTTGGTGAAATGAACTTAAATGTCATGTTCGATTGGAACAAGTTTTCACGGTTGGATTGGTGACAGTCGTCCATATTTTTACTGTAGGGCTTAAAGTCGAATGTTATCAACGTTATCTCCCTTGTTCAGCTGTCATGTGCATTAACATCACTTTGTTAATGTTCATTCGGTATGAACATTCCCTGCTGACAGTGGGCCTGATCTCAGCTGGCTGCTTCTTTTTTTTTCCTCTGTTCGGGACATAACACTACTGCGCTCAGTAATTTGATGTATTGTAGTAGGGGAAATGCAGGTAATGTCGGCCTAAGTGTCCCTAATTTGGGCCCATACATAAATTCAGCAATCGGCTAAATTTTCAATAGCAACCATTAGTAACGTCCCAATGACGCGTTCATCTAGATAAAATTGATAAATAGCAGATTTTTAGCTATGGGCCCAATCTTAGATCCATAGGCCAGCATTAGAGACATATCCCCTATATTCCGTGTCCTTAGTTTAGTGCATGTCGTATTACTCCATCACTATTGAGAAATGATGAAGTATTCCGTTTTGATACAGTTGTCATTCTTGCCTTCATCGCAAGGAATCGATTTTAACTGAAAGGTCCCGCTATCTATAGCCTTCGGAATTGGAACACCCTCCAAAGGCGCGCCCCTTTGTCAGTCAAAATTTAATTCCTTAGCAACAAAAATGAGCAATGACACCATGACCATGCATCAGAACCCTAGTCTTAACCACTTCAAACTATGGAACAACGAATAGAAGATTAAGAATCACATAGATGAAGACTAACTCATTTTTTCCTTGTTTCAAGATAATCCTCGGTGGACAAAGCCGAGTCTTGTCACTATCAAAAAGGCATAAAAAGTAACAAGGACTAAGATGTGTTCCTTTGATTACTGAAAAATCCTGTTCCCCTAGTTTGAAGTAGTCACGACTAGGAATCGGTGATAGATCGTACATCCCGTAACGTACTTCGAAAAGGTGATCTACCCACGCTACGGGGCTGCCTGCTACTTGACTCTTCCTCTTTCGATTACGGACCATCAACGAAGCTAGACGGAGTTTGCAACAGATCTTCCCATCATAATTAGGCGATTCTCGTCCGGGAACCACTTCTGTTTCTCACAGAAAGATCCTAAAATTCTTTGGCAGGGATGTCGCTGCATGCCTAGCAAATTCAATACCAATACCAATGGAAAATTACCGATATTCATTAATTATTCTTATTGTCAGTTTTTGGATGAGTTTCTATCAACGATTATTAGAAGAACAAGCGATAAATTCCAGATGTTTCAAACGTAGCATAAATAAGACCCAATATCTTGAGGTTCTAGAAGATTTTCTTTTACTAAATATTGTTCCTCGGCAAAGTATGAGTAGTAGAAAAAGTCATTTTAAACTGCTCGGCATTCATTAATTTCGAGATTTCGAGCTAATCCATTCAAAATTAATGATCGATTAATTCTTTTAATCTAGAGGTAACATCCATCGTTAGTACATACATAGTAGTAAACCTGTTCAACAAATATATGCTTGAGGGTGGTACACGGACGTTGAGATCTATTCAAAATTGAGTTGAATTTTACTAGATTTTTCAAAAATAGATTTGCTCCCAAAGTAACTTAAATTTTCAAGAAAAATCTTTTCGAATATGAGGAAAATGCCATTGAAAGTTCAAATTTCACCACCCTAAAACACCAATTTCGAACAATTCGTTCCGATGTAAATGAACCTGTATGGTCCTGCAGTGCCGAACCTCGGGCAAAGGCTCACTGAAAGTGCATTGCCTGTTTAAAATCCAGCATAACTCTCCAACCCAGGCAACAACGGCTCCCCCGGTGCTTGCGTTCAGCGTCGTCGTCGTCGTTGTCCTTGGTAGATTGTCCACTAACATTGGAGTGCACATAATACTATAGGTAGGTTTTGCTGGATGCACGGCCGAGCTGAAGCAGCACGTCCAGCAACAATGGAAGGGGATATCCAGTGAACGTAACTGGAATTCTCTCTGGTTGATTCAACGACCAGGAACGGATCACTGTGTGCGGCTCTCGTTTGCCGGAAGGGAGTAGAAAGGAGCACACCAAGAAGCATTCCTTTCTACAGAAGTCCTGGAAGGTATGTATAGTTGAAGTAGTAGTTCAACGAAAGTGCATCAACAACGCTATCATAGTCGCTTGTTTAAATATTGTAATACATACTGCTGGCGCAAAGTTGCCGTCGGTTCTGTGCCACTGCGAAACGATCCCATTAGGCAGGTACGGTTCAGTTCATTGCTTACTCGCCCCATCGAATTCGTCAACCCCTGACGTGTTGTTACCGTCTCGTCCTTTGGTCCCGGAATGAATGCTTTCGGAGTTGGTTGACGAGTTGTGAAAGTTCATTTTAAATATTTATTTAATTTACTTTTTGTGTTGCTTTGCTCGCCATTGTTGAGTGGCGACACGAGGGACGAAAAGAATGACGGCGAAATTGAGCTCCTACAAAATGCCGTTTGCATTCATTTTCGGTAGAATGAAATGGGCGTTTCTTTCCTGTTGAATGTTGTTAACCATTCCATCAATCATATTCATTTAGTTTTGAAAATTTGATTTAGAAAAGCTGTTTTTTAGCTATGTATATTTGCTAAATTTATCCTATAATAATATGAAACATGAAAAATAACAGCAGAAATATGTCTTTATTTGAAGCCTTAAGTGCTCTTCCTATGTTTCCTAAGAAAGTCGATTACTTTTAGACCTTTTTACCCTTCTTACAAAGAAGGGTATAGATATCACTTGAAAAACCGACTATCGATCCGAGGCCCGGAGGGCCGAGTGTCATATACCATTCAACTCAGCTCGACGAGATCGGAACATGTCTGTGTGTGTGTGTGTGTGTACGTGTGTATGTGTGTATGTGTGTGTGTATGTAACGAAATGAATGCGCTCACGTTTCTCAGCAACCGCTCAACCGATTTGGACAAACTTGGCGCCAAATGATAGGTCTTGGGGTCCCATTGAACGCTATTGAACGGTTTTGGAATCGGTGAACCGGTTCCGGAGATATATGGGCCTTCACGCTGGATTTAAAGGAAAACGTATCAAAACCATCATGCGACACATCAAATTACTACAGAATTCAAAAATAAGATCAATGCAAGTCGTGTTAAGTGTTCCAGACCACATTGGACACACTTGGACTTCATATTCAAGCAACTTCCCCGGGGTACCCGGAACACCCGGGGAAGTTGCTTGAATATGAATTGAATTAAAACCCATTAAATCACATTAAAATACGATGATAAGGTGATTGGTAGCCTCACCAAATAGACTACACCCGGATATATTCCGGGTACTCCCAGGCAGTGGCGTAGCGTCACTGGATGACACGGGGGTGGGGGGCTTGGTCACTGATAATGACAATAAAATAAATAAACTTGAATAAGTAAGAAGGGTCTGATCACACCATAGGTGGATAAATTCGGGTTTTTTTAGTCACTTTAACACTCTTAGGTCATTTGTGACTTGCCCGGGGTGAGGTTTGAACTCGTGACTTTGGCGTGAGAGGTATGAATGTTAACCATTACGCCGGGATCACGCCCTTTTAGAGCTTATTATTATGCCCTTTTTGTTGAAACTTTTGACAAACGTGCCTTAATTTTTGTCATTTTGACCATCCATAAATGACGTAGCATATTTTTGACCCATTTTAGTCGTGGGGACTTCCTTGTGGCGAACTTTTCCATACCTAATACATGACTGGTCACAACTGTTGAACACTCCCCCCCCCCCTCACATGCTACGTCATTTATGCATGTTCCTTTGCTAATTTATCATGCTGGGCCATAGTAAACTATCGTATTTGTTACGAAATATTAATTTACTTTAAATGACAATGTGCATATCAGTAAGTTCTATTAATCTGTAGGCGAATTTCACGCTAACGAAACGTTCGCTAACTGAAAGGGCCCAACAACTTATGTTTTACAGTTCACATAGAAACGGTGATGAAAGAACAAAAATCAAAAGATTCCTTTCAGCTAGCGAACGTATATTAATTCCAGAAATTATATAAAATATCTTTACGGTCTTTGTTCATAACCACACCTCTACTGAGTAAGGTGTGTTATTTATACGTTGTCATGTGATTCCTTAAGCTAGTATTACAGTATCCAAATGTACACTCAACCAATGATTTCCATGTTTGTTTTCAATTAATTCTAAACCGTAATTCCTCTTCTCCAAAGTATGTACTTATTACAACCATTATTTGTGCCCCATAGCCATAACGAGGAATGACGAGTAGAATCGATGGAGCCTGCCAGCTTAGCTAGACTTTTGTGAAAAAGCATTCCGCGCTTTTCGCGGAACATTGTTTTCGTTACAAATTGTCTGCGGGAAAATATAAACATCGACATCACCCATAATGGAGGAACGTACTTCCATCATATTGTTTTGCCGAGAGGATGTGTAGCTTTTAGTTCCAACCAACAATTTTATCGCATCTATTACCTGTGTTTTGCCAGAGGAAATTCATTTCATAGACATTTCTGATGTGCGTTGCATTTTTGCGTCGATACTCATACACATCCAGAGAGTACAACAGACAGCTACGCACAGTTTACCGATCCCCAATCACTCAAATTTGATCGCCCACATTTTCAGCCTGTCTGATGGGGAAGAGGTTTTTTTTATATCTTTATTAACCCTCCGTTACTCGCGCTGTTGTACTTTGTACAACACACATGAGTTTTCCATTGCCATTTTGTTGCTGAGTTACAAATCGATCTGAAACCAACGAGTATTCCTCAAAATATTTGTTTTGATCGAAATAAGCAAAACTTTGATTACAGTAAACACCTAAAAATGTATATAATAGGGAAAATGTAAATGGAAACCGCGTAAACTGTGACCATACTACGTGGGATTTGACTTCATTGATTACAACATGGAATAAATCGAGATCCTGACCAGATAGAAAGTTACTGTCTCCGACAAAGTTGTTCAGGAGCTCATAGTCTTGTTGCTGGCAGACAGTGGTTCAGCATTTTCTCATTAAGTAGCGCTAGTATACAAGTGAAATTTTCCCATGTGATAGTTCTCGAGATCCTGACCAAATAGAAAGTTACTGTCTTTCAAAAAGTTTTTCAGGAGGTCAAAGCCTATTGCTTGGTGCTCAATAGTTTAGAATTTGCTCACTACGTGACGCTAGTATACACGTGAAATTCTCATATAAAAAATTTCTAGTTCCCATCCAGATAGAAAAGTATTGTCTTCGGCATAGTTGTTCAAGAGATCAAGGCTTTTTCGCACGTGGACAGTAGTTCAGAGTTTTCTCACTTTGCGGCGCTACTATACATGTGAAACTCTTGCATATAAAATATCTCTACATCCTGACCAGATAGAAAGTAAATGTATTGGGCAAAGTTTTTCAGGAGTTCTAGACCCCTCGATTAGACATTTTGAAATTAGCCTTAAATGAAAGGGAGACTCTAAAAGTTAATTTGGTGGCAGATTCAGCGATATTGATCTTTTAAGATAGTGTTTTCCATCTGAGATACGTGTTACCACTAATTTATCAGAGGTATACAAGTGGAACGACTCACCCCAATTTATGTATCCGCAAATCTACATGAAAATCTTCACCAGTTTAAGAAATCCAGAATATATTTGTCTTATCCCACTTAGGCTGATGTAAATTGTATTGTCATTTTATGATATTTGATATGCGAGAATTGCCCGCCAAGTTTTGAGACATTTCTGAACTACTGTTCATCAGCCAAAAGATCTTTATCTCCTTAACACCTTTGCCAAACACAGTAAATTTCTAGCTGTTCAGGATCTCGAGATATTATATATGCGAAGATTTCACGTGTGTCCAACCAAAAGGCCTTGCCCCCCTGAACAACTTTGCCGAAGACAGGAATATTCTATTTGGTCAGGATCTCGTGATATTTTATATGTGAGAATTTCGCGTGTATACTAACGTCACGTAGTGTGAAAATTCTGAACTTTTGTTCACCAAGCAATAGGCATTAACCTCACGAACAACTTTTCCGAAGACAGTAATTTTCTACCTGTTCAGAATCTCGAGTTATAGCATACGCGAGAATTGTACACGTTTACTAGCGCCACGTGGTGAGAAAATTCTAGGCTACTGTCCACCAGCCAAAAAGTCTTGACCCCCTGAACAAGTTTGCCGAAAACAGTAACTTTCTATCTGCTCAGGATCTCGAGTTATTGTATATACGCGAATTGCATGTGTATACTAACACCGAGTAGGGAGAAAATTCTGAGCAACTGTCCACCGACGAAAAGATCTTGACTTCCTGAACAACTTTGCCAAAGACATTTACTCTCTATCTGGTCAGGATCTAGTGATGTATCACATGCAAGAACTTAACATGTATACGAGCACTACCTAGTGAGAAGATTCTGAACTACTGTTCACCAGCAAAAAGGCTGCGATCTCCTGAACAGCTTTGCCTAAGACAGTAACTTTCTATCTGGTCAGGATCTCGAGATATTTTATATGAGAATTTCACGTGTGTTCTAGCGCCGCGTAGTGAGAAAATTCTGAACTACTCTCCACCAGCCAAAAATACTTGACCCCCTGAACAAGTTTGCCAAAGACAGTAATTCTATCTGATCAGGTTCTCGAGCTATTGTATATGCGAATATTACACGTATATACTAGCACCACGTAGTGAGAATTTTCTGAACTACTCCACCAACGAAAAGATCTTGACTTCCTGAAAAACTTTGCCGAAGACAGTAACTTTCTATCTGGTCGGAATCTCGAGATATTTTATATGAGAATTTCACGTGTATAATAGCGCCGCGTATTGAGAAAATTTTGAACTATTGTGCACCAAGAAATAGGCTTTGATCTCATCAACAAATTTGTCGACGACAGTAACTTTCTATCTGGTCATGATCTCGAGATATATCACATGTATTCTAGCGCTACGTAGTGAGAAAATTCTGAACTACTTTCCACCAGCGAAAAGGTTATGATCTCTAGAACAACTTTGCCGAACTTTCTATTTGGTCAGGATCTTGAGATTTTCCATGTTGTATCCAATTAAGTCAAATCCCACGTAGTACGGACACCGTTTACGTGGTTTCCATTCACATTTTCTCTATTATTCGCATTTTCGGGGGTTAACTGTGAGAAAAGTTTAGCTTATTTAGTTAAAATCAAGTTTTTAAAGGAATACCCGTTGGTTTCATATCGATTGATAGCTCAGCTGCAAAATGGCAATGGAAAACTCACACTGTTGTACAAAGTACAACGCGCGAGTACTCGTGTTACAAAAGTTGGCGCGAGTAACGGAGGGTTAAGGAGACTTTCAGCCCTGGGCTGGTTCGTCTCCTGGAAGAGGTTGGTACAGAGGAGAATTGTTAATATTCTGGTGAATTGCTTGAGCTATTTTTGAAACGAACAATTATTGAGCATCTACGTACTTTGTTGAAGTGTATTAAGCCTGCCATGATTGGCAGTGAGTGATTACTTCGGAATGGGGTATGTCATACCTGCGTCTCCATTGACAATTGATTCGAACACTGGCTCAAATATCTAGTATATCAATGGACAAAAATCCAGCCAGTGCTGTAGTTGAGGGTAGTCGCGGGTAGTCGCCGACTTAATAGCTTTTATCGCAATCCAAAATTTCTTAATTTGTTCAATTGGTGCGTCCTTATAGTACTTCTACGACTGCCAAGTTCAAATTTACTACGGTAGCACTGATCCTGACGTAAACTTGTAAAATGTTGACATCTTTTTTTCTTGGATTATGATTTACCAATACCACCAAACTCCACGGTTTTCCTGACTAAAAAATGATGGAATTCCGTAACATAAACTTTTCAGTGCAATTGAACATCACATTCAGGTACATATTGATGTAGAATTTCATTTCATCCGAATGAATGTTGACCCCCGGCAGGTGGCATCAGTAATTAATATTACGTTCAGTTGAGATTATGTTCAGTTGTGGGTTTTTTGTTTTCGATTGAATATCGTTTGCATACTGCCAGTTAAATTTCGGTAGGGAAATTCTCTGCATAAATTCTTCAATCTGTTGGAAGTTAATTAAAAATATCGATGACGCAAATTCCAGAGAAGAGGCTCTAGCTTTGGACATGTACGTTTTATTGTTCTGATGATGGTTTTTAAGAATTAATCTGTCATGTTGTCAGATTATGAAGAATTGTCTTGAAATGAAAAATATTTTGAAAACATAAAACAATATTAACATGAGGCGAATGAACCCTTCTGATATAAAACCTCTCTAATAAACCATCTTCATAAAATCCATAAGTCGAAATCTGGGGCAGTCACTCTAAATTGTTTCGTCAGCAGGTGTTTTCAACATTCCATTGACTTGAGTGGCAGCGTGATTCGTTTCATGTTTGATTAATGGAAGTGAGTTTCAATGGAATTTTATCAATTGATGTCCTTCTTTTATTTAACGTCGGTCTTTGTTCCGCAATCTAGTGCCAATCACCGACGGACATCGTTTGCCATCTATTGACGGCAATCGAATGTGCAGGAAGGCAGCTTCCACACATACGTAGGATATCGCACCTATTCAACACACATGGGCCTGGACCAAGACGTGAGCAGATATTTTTATGCCTCAGAAAAATCCCACCGACCTTGGCTAGGACTGAACCCAGACCCATTGGGGTAAGAAAGCTGTCACGCTTACCACTACACCACCGGCGCTGGCTATAAATTGATGTAAAACATGTGAATTTCTGTTGGAGATTAGGGGCTATTCATATACTACGTAGACATTTTTTGGGATTATTGATCTCCCCCTCCCCCTGAGTAGACAATTGTAAGGGGCTGTTCATAAACTACGTAGATAGTGTGCTCAACAGATGGCGGTATTGTTTTAGTGACGATGTTTTACATTAAGAAATTTTCAATGTGTTATGTCTGTTTGTCTGTGATATAAATAAACAAAAAATAAATACAAAATCGCCAGGATCTTTTCCATGCTTAATTTGTCAATATACCCAGTGTCCATAATCCTACATAATTTTAATATTTGTATTTTTTTACCTCCTCCTCTCGACTGTGATCTAAATAGTTTGACAGCTCTTTACTGGGTGCAAACCGTTTATGTTACTTGATTTTTTTCGGTAAAAAATATCGTGATCTAGCAATCTATTTTATTGATATTGAGAACATAAATTCGGTCTGGCTTATAACCAACTATTTAAAAAATTAACAGTGTGGTGCACTCTTCAATTATTTTCAAGACATGATTTTTCCCGACACTAGCGACACTAGTGACACGACAGATGACTACTACCATAGAGGTAACTCTAAGACCAGAAGGTCTCGAAGAAACGTGCTCAACTTTTGGCTCAGCTCTGGTAATCTCTTCGGTCTCAAGCTAATCGATGCACCCCTCAAAACATAGGAAAATCCACGAACCCCTAATTTTATCTGTCAAACTTTCATACCGAATCAAAAATAACAAATCAAAAAATTGCTCAAACGTCTAATAGCACATGGAATAGAGTAAAGCAAAATGGAACGATGCGAAACGGGAACGCAAAATGAAACCAAATAAGGCCATCTGAAACTCAAATTTCTAATGGTCATAGGGTTACAAGAAGTTTAAATAAAAAATGAATCCCATTAAAATGCACGAAGTCTCGTTCCGATTAACGGGGAAGGATATTTACACAGCACAAAAATCTCCCTTTCATACCGGTGCCATTTTAAATTTGAGACGCCTGCGATTAGAACTATTTACCCATAATCTGGGTAGATTCTACTTGTTCGCACCGGTCACCACTTTCACGGATTTCTACCTAGAAAAAAAACCATACCACTGCAAGATCACTCACTCGATCATGAGTGACCCGAGTAGATGAACAGTAGGAGATATAGTTGACCTATTCTGCCCAATGTCCCTTATCAATCCATCCCGTACCATATCGATCGCTTCACGATCAACGGTAGGGCCGAGTGTAGGTAGCAAACCGATAAGAAAAAACATCGCACGCAGTGGTGTAGATCCCTAGAATTTTTATATAATTTAGTCCGCAATAAACCTTTCACAGGAACAGTCGTTTGTTTAAGTACACGTCGCGTGATTATTTTATACCTTGCAAACAATTAAATACAGTCCACATAATTCACCCCGAATAAGTACTCGCGTGTTAAGTGCTTTCTGTGCGCGTTATCCGACGACTTTAAAGCCAGTGATTAAGTCCCTGATTGAACATTTTGGTCCTTCGAGCCGGAGCGTCGGGAAACGCGAAAGTGAAGTGACTGTTTAGCCACCGCGTGGTCGCTGATTATTCTCCATAAGGGAGAACAATAGGACACGGGTGTCTAAAGACTAAAGTGGTTCGGTGATCTGCTGCTGCTGTTGCTGCCATCGATCGTCTGTTGTTGCTGCCATCATCTTTCTGTTGCTGCTGTTCCTGCGGAAAGTGCTACGACGGAGTTGAACCTGCCATCGTAGATTCGACGGATCCAGACGGATTTGCTAGGCGATATCAGGATAAGTACTGAGGGCCCCGAGCAGGTTTGTCTGTGGCGCGGATCTCTGTTGCATGTGAGACCGACGCCGGCGAGAAAGAAAAAAAATTGCATGTAGAATGAGCCAATTGAAGTGAAGTGAAATCGATTTACTACCGTGAATAAATATTATACAAATTGCTTGCATGATCAAATTTGTGGCGTCCAATTTATTTGAAGCTGAGTTGAGCCCTGACCATTCCACCATCTTGTTAGCTTTGTCCGCTTTGTAGGTTGGTTTTCCTTGTTCTTGATCTCCCATTTTGAATTGGTTTCATTGTCCAGTCAATACCGCGTGGTCGATTCGAGTATCGCATTCGGGTGAAGTAATAAGTTATAGTGAAAGTGTTCAATTATGCCAGCAACCGATGATCTACGGCTGCTGCACAAGCAGGAGCGTGCCATGCGGATTTCCTTGGACAACATTAAGGAGTTTGTCCAATCGATTAACGATGGAGCTGATAGACGTTCTTTGGACATGCGCATAGCCAGGCTGGATGATATCTGGCAACAATTCATCGATATTCGGATGCGCATTGAGCTGATCACTGATGGCGTCGATGATGAGATTTCCACGGACGAAACGGAAGAAACGGAGGAAGCAAGATTGCAACGGCAAGTCAGGGTCCAGAGACAACGAGATCGTGAAAACTCGAAGATAATTAAAGATTTCGAGAATGAAGTGTACCGCTTGAAGGAATCTATGTTCGGGTTTCTTCAATCTACATCAAGTAGTGCACTGCAAGTTCAACAGCATCAATCTGTAGCTGTACCACAGTCCAAGGTGAAGCTCCCAGAGCTGAAACTGCCCACCTTCAACGGAAGAATCTCGGATTGGGTCACTTTTCGAGACACGTACAAGAACCTGATCCACAATGATACTGGCTTGTCTAATATGGATAAGTTCACTTATCTACGAACGTCTCTCATCGGTGATGCGCTTCAGGAGATCGCATCGATCGAGATTTCCTCTGCCAACTACCCCATTGCGTGGACCGCCTTGGAAAATGCCTTTGAGAATAAGAAGTTGTTGGTGATGACCCACTTGGACTCGTTGTTCGCCCTAGAGCCACTCCGGCAGGAGAATTACGAGTCGTTGAGTAAACTCGTAAATGGGTTTGAGAAAAACCTGCAAATGCTGTCCAAGATTGGTGAAAACCCGGAGGGTTGGAGTACGTTGCTGCAGTACATGCTCTGCAAACGTCTACATCCCACAACACTACGCCAGTGGGAGTCCCACTATAATTCTAAGGAAGTCCCACGATATGCTGACTTAATCAAGTTCCTGAAGAGTCACTGTTCGGTGTTGCTGTCTATCTCACCTGGAAGGCAATTCCAGGCTGAACCGAGGAAAATAGTTCGTCCTTCCACTAGTCATGCAGGTATCCAGTCATCAGGATGCTGTCCATTCTGCGGAGAATCTGCGCACTCTGCATTTAAGTGTGCGAAGTTTTCAAAAATGAGAATTTCGGAAAGGGTCGATGCCGTGAGGAAAAATTCGCTCTGCTTGAACTGCTTGTCTCCTGCACACATCGCAAGATTTTGCACTAGAGGATCGTGCTACCAATGTGGCCAGCGTCATCATTCGTTGCTTCACGCGAACTCATCGACCACCGCGAATTCACAGAACAGATCTGGACCATTCCAAGGGAATCAGTCAAATAAGAAACCACAAGGACAAAACACGCAA
The DNA here is from genome assembly GCF_037179485.1 of Ochlerotatus camptorhynchus. NCBI lineage: Eukaryota > Metazoa > Arthropoda > Insecta > Diptera > Culicidae > Ochlerotatus > Ochlerotatus camptorhynchus. The sequence goes on from NW_027040666.1 coordinate 263,429, forward strand.
CCACCACAAACTAAGCCGACACCTAACGGTCACTCAACAAACACTCAGCAAACACAACAAAGCCACCCGGAATCTACCACGAATTCCACCACAAATGCAAGTAATGCTCATTCACACACTCCCGCCACAGACGGCCCCAGTACAAGCTACCACACTGCTCCATTTGTAAACACACAACATGTACCACACACTGTTTTGCTCTCTACCGCTGTCGTCAGTACGGCAACTCTTTACTCGCTCGTGCATTGCTGGACTCTGGCTCCCAGCGATGCTACATGTCTGAAAACATTTCTCAGAAGCTCAAGTTCAAAAGAACTCGTGAGCATCTGCCAATCGTTGGAATTGGAGGGTCTCGCACTGCTTCTGCTCAAGCAATTTGCGCTGAAGTTCATTCGCTCGTCACTAATTACGTGACAAATTTGAAGTTCCATGTGTTGCCTCGAGTCACTGTCGATCTACCCACACGAAGCATCGCCATTCGATCGTGGAACATTCCGAAAGAGATCATCCTAGCGGATCCGACGTTCAACGAGTCCGGAGCAGTTGATTTGATAATTGGAGCGGAAGTCTATCTGGAGTTGATGATTGCAGAACGCCAGATCAAGCTTGGAGATACTGGCCCAACCTTGCAGAACACGCTGCTGGGTTGGATCGTTTCCGGAGGCAGTCCGGAAGTATCAACATCCCTAACGACAGTATCATCCTGTGCCACTGAGAACATTGAAGAAGGATTAGCACGGTTCTTTGAGTTAGAATCGTGTCGCACCACCAGCACCCTATCGCTGGAAGAATCAGCCTGCGAGCTACACTTCGAGAAGACGACAACGAGAGATTCGAGTGGTAGATTTGTCGTCCAACTACCCAAGAAGCAATTCATGCTGGATCGTCTAGGAGAGTCGCAGTCTATAGCCATTCGGCGCTTCATGGCATTGGAGCGAAGACTTGATGCAGATCCAGCAGTGAAGAAGATGTATACCGAATTCATTGAAGAATATCTACGGATGCAGCACATGCGTGAGATTTCACCACGGGAATTAAGTACATTTCCAGTTGCTTATTTCCTACCGCATCATGCGGTAATTAAGCCGGACAGCACGACAACCAAGTTGCGTGTCGTGTTTGACGCATCCTGTGCAACCACCACTGGAGTCTCGCTAAACGACGTCCTTATGGTAGGTCCTGTTGTTCAGGAGGACCTAAACTCAATAACGCTTCGCTTCCGCCTGCGGAAATATACAATAACAGCCGACGTCGAGAAGATGTACCGGATGATGAAGACGCATCGCTTGGACCATCCCCTTCACTGCATTGTGTGGAGGGCCGATTCTGGAAAACCTATTCGCATCTTCGTTCTGACCACCGTAACGTACGGTACCTCTTCAGCACCATATCTGGCAACGCGTTGCCTCAAGAAGCTGGCGGAGGAAGAGAAAGGAAATTTTCCTGCCGCAGCGGACACCGTAATCTACGATTTCTACGTAGATGACATGCTGAAGAGCGTCGACAGTATCGAAGAAGGAGTGCAGCTATCCAAAGACCTCATCCACGTGCTGGGCACGGCTGGACTGACCTTAAGAAAGTGGAGTTCAAATTCCCGAGAGATCATGGACAGTATTCCACCATATCTGCGGGATGAACGCTTATCTTTGGACCTCGAACCTTCGAATTCCATCGTCAAGACCCTCGGACTGAAGTGGGAACCTCGATCGGACGTGTTCAGATTCACTGTACCTCAGTGGAATCCTGCTACTGAGCTCAACAAGAGGATCATATTGTCCGATTTCGCAAAGCTTTTCGATCCCTTAGGCCTGGTAGGACCTACATTAGTCCAAGCCAAGGTATTTCTTCAGGATCTTTGGAGAACAAAGTGTTCCTGGAACGCTACTCTTCCCGAAGAGCTTCAAAACTGGTGGCGAGAATTTCGAGAAGGTTTGGAAGGATTGCGACTGCTGCAAGTCCCTCGATGGGTCGCCTTTGGAAACGATACCATCTCCGCTGAACTCCACATGTTCTGTGATGCCTCCAAGAAGGCATACGGTGCCTGCATCTATCTCCGATGCACCTCATTCAATGGATCAGTCACTGCCTTGCTGCTTACAGCAAAATCCAGGGTAGCTCCACTTGAAGATCTGGAAAAGAAGCGGAAACAAACCTCCATACCGAGATTGGAGTTGTCATCCGCACTCACCGGCGTTCATCTGTTCGAGAAGGTCGTCCAAAGTATCAAGATAACTGCTCAACCATACTTTTGGACTGACTCGATGATCGTCAAATGCTGGATCGCTTCTCCACCCTCTCGCTGGAATATGTTCGTGGCCAACAGAGTGTCAGAGATCCAACACATTTCTCGTGGAGGAATCTGGAACCACATCGCTGGGTTAGAGAATCCCGCGGATGTTCTATCACGGGGAATGACGCCTGATATACTGAAGGACTACCAAATGTGGTGGCACGGACCATCCTGGCTTCGGCAGGATAAGACATCCTGGCCGACAACTGCTACAATCACAACTGAACACCTGGATCCCTCTCTTCTTGAAGAAAGAACTACTGTGTCAGCTGCAGCTCAAGTGATCGAGACCAGTCCAGTCTTCGGTCTACGATCGTCTTTGAACGATCTTCTCCGATTAGTAGCTCTGATCCGAAGATTCGCCCACAACTGCAAGAACCGTTTAGATCGTAGAGTAGGTTTCATCAGATATGAAGAGCGAGAAGAAGCGCTACGTCAGCTGCTAGCTCTTGCCCAACAGGAAAGTTTCCCCGAAGATCTCGCCGAACTGCAGAAGAATGGTGAAGTCAAGTCTACATCGAGGATCAACCAGCTCACTCCACGCTTTGTAAACGGGTTAATCCTGGTCGGCGGCCGGCTCGCGAATGCCAACATTTCGGCTGGCCGGAAACATCCAATTGTTCTTGACAATCAACACCCGCTGTCTGTTCTCATCGCCACTGACTATCACCGCAAGCATCTCCATGCTGGACAACAGCTACTGACCGCCAGCATGCGGGAAAGATACTGGCCAATTGCTGCTCGAAACCTAGCACGCATGGTCATTCATCGCTGTGTGAAATGCTTTCGTGCTCGACCGAAGCTCCACGAGCAACTCATGGCAGACTTACCATCGGAACGAGTAACTCCAGCTCCCCCTTTCTTACGAGTAGGAGTGGATTACTGTGGTCCGTTTTACATCCAGTACCCGTACAGAAAAGGAGCACCGGTTAAGTGCTTCGTCGCCGTGTTTGTGTGCCTTGTAGTGAAGGCTGTCCACCTGGAGGTCGTGGGAGACCTCACCAGTCAGGCCTTTATCGCTGCGTTGAGAAGATTCGTCGCACGCCGTGGACGTCCAGAAATCCTCATGTGCGACAACGCAACGAATTTCATCGGGGCACGGCGTGAATTGGGTGAACTACGGAAACTGTTCAATAACCAGGAATTTGCGAAGACAGTAGCTGAAGAGACGGCGATGGACAATATCAACTTTAAATTCATCCCGGCAAAATCTCCAAATTTTGGTGGGCTTTGGGAGGCTGCCGTGAAGTCGATGAAAGGACATCTGAAGCGTACCCTTGGAAACATGGTTATTTCATCTGATGAAATGGCAACTCTGGTGGCGCAAATCGAGGCCTGCCTCAACTCGAGGCCGATTACGCCACTCTCGAATGACCCGAACGACATGGAAATCCTGACTCCTGGTCACTTTCTGGTGGGAAGACCACTCACAGAAATTCCAGAACCGTCACTTGAAGACCTCAATCAGACCAGGCTTTCGAGATGGCAGCGAGTGCAGAACTTCCTTCAACACATCTGGAAGCGTTGGTCGACTCAGTACCTTTCTGATCTGCAAGCTCGAACAAAATGGACCAGGCAACGGAACAACGTCTCCATCGGAACCATGGTGCTGCTATGTGAGGATAACACACCACCCCTCAAGTGGCGCATGGGACGAGTAGTGGAGATCCACCCGGGAAAGGACGGCAACATCCGCGTCGTTAAGGTTCGCACGAAGGACGGAGAGTTCCTACGAGCGATATCCAAAATTTGTATCCTGCCAATACGGGACAATGAAGCCACTGCAACATCAGCTCAAGGGGAGGATTAGTTCCTTCTTCATCGAGCGCTTTCGAGCGCTGCGGAGGCCTGCGGGTCTCCGCGTACCAGTTAAGTCTTTGTTTTTCAATTAACGGTCAAAAAGCTTAGAGAATGTTTTGTCGTCCATAGTCCAGTTCCTCCGCTGCGGCTGGAGCCGCACGTCCGAATTTCAGATGTCCGCCGTGTTCCTCTGCCCTTCATCTACCAGTCATCATCAACTGTCGACCAAGGATCACCCTCGAAATCATACCGAAGAGTCAACAACAACCAAATTCCACTTGGACAGCCCTGAAACATCCGATCTGAAGGCAATTCTTCATCATCTGATGGTTACTCGACGGGTTCATTGGAAGCGCAACCGCGCTAGCGGAGGCGGACGGCCTCCGCGGACCAGGGAAGTCGTTTGATCTTTGTAATTTATTGTTAAAAAATCGCCTTTCATCTTATTTAGAGAATTCCGGTCGAAGATAGCCTCATCCGAGGTCGAAAGGTCAACTAGCGATGTCGAATTGAGGAGGAATCCATGGACGATCCCCAACCATCCATCGACCACACAGGCCGTGTGAGCGATGACGAGACAGACGAACGAGGCATACATTCCAGCAGCTGCAGTACAGTGATATCTATTGTTATTTATGTACATACGTTTGTTTTGATTTGCATGTTAGGAGATAGGAGATTTTTGTTTTGTATAGCTATCGATGTATAAATGTAGGTTGAAACTAGGCATTTCAAGGCGGCCGGTATGTTCGCACCGGTCACCACTTTCACGGATTTCTACCTAGAAAAAAAACCATACCACTGCAAGATCACTCACTCGATCATGAGTGACCCGAGTAGATGAACAGTAGGAGATATAGTTGACCTATTCTGCCCAATGTCCCTTATCAATCCATCCCGTACCATATCGATCGCTTCACGATCAACGGTAGGGCCGAGTGTAGGTAGCAAACCGATAAGAAAAAACATCGCACGCAGTGGTGTAGATCCCTAGAATTTTTATATAATTTAGTCCGCAATAAACCTTTCACAGGAACAGTCGTTTGTTTAAGTACACGTCGCGTGATTATTTTATACCTTGCAAACAATTAAATACAGTCCACATAATTCACCCCGAATAAGTACTCGCGTGTTAAGTGCTTTCTGTGCGCGTTATCCGACGACTTTAAAGCCAGTGATTAAGTCCCTGATTGAACACTACTCATCATAACAAAACTGGTTTACCCAGATTTTGACAACTTCTTACTGCACATAAGAATGGGTATCATCTACTCAGTCTCTGAGTAGAATCAGAATAGCGCGTAAAAAGTGAATACTACTCAATTTAGAGTTGTTTTCATGAACCGTGTACAACCAAGATCTGTCAATTTCTCTGCTAGCTCTGGTCCGTTTTATTTACTGATTAATGATTTCTGATTTCTGGATGTTCCAACTTGAAAAAAGGTCATTCCCGTATTGCTTTCTTCCAGATTAATGCTACAAACAGGTAAACAGGTTTCAAAATACTGTAAATTTCAGCTAAGCCATACTGAAGTTTACTAAATTTTAAGAAGTTGATGCTTATGTACCAAATGTAAACAATGACTTTAAACGTTGATTTCTCGTAAATATAGACTCATTCTGGAAAACTGACACCAGCATCTGAGAGATAATTTGCTCTATCAGATGATTTAGTTAGTTTGAGAGGGTGTGTTGTAATTCGTGAACAACCGACGTTTAAATACACTGATTACGTTTGGCTTGTATGCCTATTCACATGTGGCTGGACAACGTTCTGGTGCACTCAAATCTGCACAGTAATAAAAAAGTACCCAAAATTGAGTTTACTTCCCTGATAAAAATACCATAAACGAACGATAACCCAAATAATAGAACTATTCCAGAAATTGTTTGGATGAGCACGTCGTTAAGCAAAATAACCATACAAATTTTATCAGGTTGACATGTGGCCTCCGGGAGCTAGGTTAAATTAAGTTAATGAAGAAAACAAAATTTTGAGTAATCCTGATGATTGAAAATTACCAAACGATCAATCGAATTCAATAATGGAGTACGAACGAAGGTGATGGAGCACACACAAATGACAGCATCGACGGCAGCGCAGGATGCTACGACTTTCATCCAAAAATAAGTTAAAATTACCCAACGGTGAACATGATGGTTGAGTACATTTAACTGAAAATTGATTTCTTTTCTACTTTGAATCGCAAATGAAATATTTTGTAAAATATTTCGTTATATTCCTAATTAGTTCCTTTGTGAAACATAATTTACAAAAATGTAACTTTAAAGCAAAATTGGAATGAACTGTATCCATCGATAATGAAAAATATTACATTTTGAGCTTAACAATGATTAACAGAAAATGAACTTTAATTTGAGTTCATCTATTATTACTCAATAGATGAGTAAATTTTAACTACCACCACTTTTATGATGGAACCCAACATTGAGTGTTTTTACCGTGTTTTTTCTAACCGTGCTGTAAATAAATAGATCACCTAAAATTAGGTTAACGTATCTTAGCTTGTTGAAAGTTTGCTAGATACTGTTTGGCTAATCTTTATACTAATTCACTATAGCTGATATCACGTTATAAAGGTTTTCTTGATATCAAATTATATTACGTTATTACTTTATTGATATCAATTATAGTCTGAAAGTAGTATAATTTTAGTCACCTTTCTAACCGGGAGAGGGTATTACTGTTGCGCCTTTTCAGAAACATATGGGAATTCGTTAAGTGAACCATATTGTTGACGAAAAATATGTGCTACATTGATTCCAGTAGGAGTTTGCAGCTTCTGTTGTTGTGCTGCAGTGTTACACATTTTCCTAATTCGCCAAACACACAATTCCCTAAAATTAAAATTTGTTGAATTCCTAAATCCTCAAATTGAAAATTATCTCAATTTCAACTTTGACTATATGTTTTAGTATTACTTCTACGTGAAGTCAACGATTTACATAGTTGAAGATGCTAATTTCAAATAACAGACTGTAGTGGTAATTTTTATACGATAGATGGAGTAGATGAAAGCATAGAGTTGATAGTTCCTTTAGAGTACGGCAGTGTGAAGATTGTATATAGATATTAGAATAGCGAACTAGGACAACTTTTAAGGAAGGTACAAATCGGTTTTTTCATCTCTCTTTACCAAACTCCCCCTTTGGAGAGGGATGGTGAGGGGTGTCATCCCCCGCCACCACTGGCAAAAAGAGATGAAAACCGACCCGTTCAAGTACCAACTGTGTGTTTGAAACAGTTCTACCGATTTTTACCGCACTTCAATTGTTATTTGAAGGAAGGCATCCAGTCGTAGGTTTGGAAATTGCAACCTCACCATCCCTCTCCAAAGGGGGAGTTTGGTAAAGAGAGATAAAAAAACCGATTTGTACCTTCCATAAAAGTTGTCCTAGTTCGCTATTCTAATATCTATATACAATCTTCACACTGCCGTACTCTAACGGAACTATCAACTCTATGCTTTCATCTACTCCATCTATCGTATAAAAATTACCACTACAGTCTGTTATTTGAAATTAGCATCTTCAACTATGTAAACTCAATTTCAAATTTAAATTTCCTGGCATTCCAAATTGCCCAAATTCTAAATTTGAAAATGCTATGAGTTCCTTTTATTCTAAATTTTGAATCCTCCCAATCAATTTTGTTCAATATCTTAGTTCTCAAAACTTCACATCCATTAAATTTCAAGTCCTTTAAACTACAAAATCTATTCCATTCAATTACCAAATCTCTAAATTTTGCCAAACACTGTCGAATGCTTTTTCTATGTCTAGAAGAGCAACTCCAGTTGAGTGGCCTTCAAATTTGTTTGAACGAATTAAATTGGTAACTCTTAAGAGTTGATGAGTAGTTGAATGCCCATGGCGAAATCCAAACTGCTCATCTGCAAAAATTGAGTTCGTATTGATGTGAAGCATGATTCTATTTAAAATTATCTTTTCAAAAAGTTTACTTATTCAAGAAAGCAAACTTATTGGACGGCAGCTAGAAGCTTCAGCTGGATTTTTATCCGGTTTCAAAATTGGAACAACTTTTGCATTTTTCCATTTATCAGGAAAGTATCCCAACAAACAATGTGAGCTGAATAAAAGCTGAATAAGCCATTTTTTAGCTGAAAAAGTATATTTTTGCCTGAATAAGCTCTTATTCAGCATTCAATGTTTGTTGGGATGCCAAATGGAAACATCTGTTAAATAATTTTACCAAGAAAGACAAGGTACTCTCTGGGAGTTTTTTGATGAGGATATAGAAAATTCCACCATCACCTGGAGCTTTCATATTATGAAACTTTTTAGTTATAGACCTTACTTCGTCTAAATCAGTCCCCCAGGAATCATCAAAAATATTTTCCCGGGAGAAAATATTCAGATAATCCCGAGCAACCTGATTCTCAATAGGACTAGTAAGACCCAAACTGAAATTATGGGAGCTCTCAAATTGCTTAGCAAGTTTCTGAGCTTTTTCCAGATTTGTGATCAAAATTTTACCACCTTCTTTAGGCGCTAGAATAGGCTTTTGAGATTTTTTCAAAATATTTGTGAGTTTCCAAAAGGGTTTGGAACTCGGGTCTAACTTAGAAACATTATTTTCAAAAGTTTTGTTCCTCAGGGCAGAGAATTGCTTTTTAATTTGTTTTTGCAAATCCCGCCAGATAACTTTCATGGCAGGATCGCGTGTTCTTTGATATTGTCTCCTACGGACATTTTTAAGACGGATCAAGAGCTGAAGATCATCGTCTATTATAATTGAATCGAATTTAACCTCACATTTTGGTACTGAGGCAGCTCTTGCTTAAACTATAGAAGTAGTCAGAGATTCAAGAGCATAATTAATTTCATCTTTGGTTTGCAAAGGAATGTTTGGATCGAAGTTATATTCCATAAATGTTCAATATTGCTCCCAATCAGCTCTATTTCAATTACCATAGTAGAGCTGTTAGGAATAGAAATTATTACTTGGGATATTTCAAAAGTTACTGGAAGGTGATCAGAACCAAAGTCAGCATGAGTAACCAATTGGCTACAAAGTTGACATGAATCAGTTAAGACCAAATCAATAGTGGAGGGATTTCTTGCAGAAGAAAAGCATGTTGGGCTGTTTGGATATTGAATAGTGTAATAACCTGCAGAACAATCATCAAACAGAATATTACCATTGGAATTGCTTTGAGCATTAATCCATGAGCGGTGTTTTGCATTAACATCACCAATAATGAAGAATTTAGACCTATGAAGGGTAAGTTTCTGAAGGTCACCCTTGAGAAAATTCTTTTGTTGGCCTACGCTTTTAAATGGCAAATAGGCAGCTATAAGCGTAAGTTGTCCAAATGTTGTATCAAAAGAAACTCCCAAAGTTCCAAAAACTTTGGTTTCAAATGAAGAAAGAATTTTATGTTTGATTCGTCTATGAACAATGATGGCAACGCCACCACAGGGTCCATCAAGACGATATGGTCAGGTTTAAGGAACGTTTCAGTTATAATGGCAATATGCACGTTATGAACCCTCAAAAAGTTAAAAAGCTCGTCTTCATTATCTGTAAGAGATCGAGCATTCCAATTTAAAATATTTAAAGCCATTACCGAATTTTAAAGTCATGACAATATTGTTTGCAAATTTCACTCCAGTTTGAATCGCATCAAACATGGAGTTAGATTTAAGCATATCAGAAATCATGTCAGTTAATGATTTCTGTAAAAATTCCATTTTAGGGGCAGTAATGCTTCCTAAGTAAAAATTGTCAAAATTTCCGTTAGAATTACGTTGGTTAGTATTTTGATTTCTACCCGCTGCAATAGCAGCATAGGTAGCTCCATTAACTCGCTGAACATTGTTAGCAACGAGGGGAGTAGGTACAGATGAAAAATTTGAAGCAGTGGTGATATTTGTACCTACAGGTACGAATGTAGAATTTGTTCCTCGTTGTCCGTTGTTAACAGCAGAGGAATTTGTACCTGGTCGGAAACGTGGAGCGTTTCCTACCTGTTGGTTAGAACGAGATTGTAGGATCGCTTTGCGAATCTTACATTCCCAAAAATTGGAGTTGTGGTTTTCACCAAAATTTGAACATTTAAATTTCTTAGGATCTTCCTTCACAGGACAGCCACAGGAATCACCACAATTCATGCATTTAACTGGCATGTAGCAATTTTTAGCTCCGTGACCCCATCCCTGGCACTTACGGCACTGAGTGAGGTTTTGGAAATTTCCTCCAGTCTTCCTGAAGTGTTCCCACTTCACTCGGACATGGAGCATAAGGCTAGCTTTTTCTAAGGCCTTAAGGTTGTTTAGTTCACTAGACTTGAAGTGAACTAAATAAAAATCATTATAAATCCCGTTGCGCGAATCGCCAGGACGGGATTTCATTTTCATTTTGAGTACTTGGAGTGGCACAACTCCAAGTAATTTTGCCAGTTCATCTTTGATCTGATCCAGGGATTCACCACTGGGCAGTCCTTTCATGACAACCTTGAACACACGTTCAGTTTTGGTGTCATAAGTAAAACATTAGTGCTTCTTCTCAGTAAGATACTTGAGAAGACATTTAAATCCGTCCAAGGTTTCAGCCAATACACGGCCTTCACCCCGACGTCCAATTTGTAGTGAAAACTTAACTTTCACGAAATTCAAAAGTTCCATGCGAATAGCATGGAAATCGGAAGTGGTTATCACAATAGGGGGAATCTTTCCTTCTTGGCATAAACCCGGGAAAGTTTACTAGAATTTTTCTTGGATGATGGATCATTCTCATCATCCGTGAGCAAATCAAATTGATTACTCAAATTAATTTCATCAGAAAGGGGATCAAGAGTTTGCCACTATCTTTTGCGTTTTGGCGCCATGGCGGCAGTAAATTTTTATCCAAATCGACTTCCAAGCAGATTACTATAAGAATCTGAAGGATCGAAGAGGAATTTTCCAAATCGATATCCAATAAGGATTACCTCGGGTAGGGTCCAAACAAGGATCGAAGAGGAATAAGAGTTGAACGAGGTAGAACATTTTTACAGGTTGAGCACTGAAAAGTGCTGTTTAATTTGTTGTAGCTTTAGGTAGTAGTAACACTTCCTTCAGCAAAAAGCAAATAGATCCACACGGCAAGTGAGCACGATGCGGACTGCAAAATTCACTTCGTTTTACCTTCGTTTAGGCTGGATTTTTTTTTGTCTCTTTATATAGGAGATTGTTAGCCGCAGGCTGGTTCATCTCGGAAAAGGCTGGATTAACTGATTTAAATTATTTAAGTTTATTTTAAGCTTTTCGATGATCGAAGATCTTTACATTCACTTCTTTCAGTCTTCGTTCAGGCTCGATCTATTGCTCTAAATAATTCTACTTTTTTCAGCCTTCATCCAAAAATATTTTAACGTATTTATGATTACACTGATTTATTTGAAAATAATTTTAATTTTTCAGAAACATAACAACACGTTCTATCAAAACCCAAATCACATCACTTATCAAGGTGAATTTTGATCATACAAACGGAATCCTCTAACAAAATATGCCTCCCGTGATCTTTGTGGGGTTGCAGAGGTATATTCGGTCTCATATACAACAAGATTACGCTCTAACATTCCCTCCTGATTGCAAGTACCAGTCAGTCATTCCGTTGATTCATCGTGAAATTTCACTGGTTTGGATCAATCACAGAGTAACAACAGTTGATATGTGCAGGCATTAGTCTAAGCTAAGTCTAAGTTAAGCTAAATTATTCGTTATCCGAGGCTTAAGGCAGTTATACTCCAGACGATGCAGTGGCGATTAGTTGATACGATGACACGAAAAGCGTTGTGAAAAACTACAAACTAATTTAACACAAACGGTTTGTTGAGGTAACTGGCAAACGTAAAAAGGCGTTCTGCTTTGGGCTGGTTTACCTCTTCTCCATATTTCAAATGTATATTTTTGCGAAGTTCAATCTCCAAATCCAACTACTAAACATTTAAAATTCAAAATTTTCAAAATCTTCAAATTCTTTTAATTAAAAGTTCTATAGGTTTCTTAATTTTGCATTAAGTTTCAGTTAAAATTAAGGCTTCAACGTATAGAGTTATAATCTTCATAATAAGAAAACTTCAACTAATCATGTTTTTATTACTTCATGCGTTAAGTTAACGATTTACATAGTTGGAGATGCTTAACGTCAAATATGAGACTAAAAGTGATCGTTTTATACGATAGATGAGGAGATGAAAGTATGGAATTGATAGTTCTGTTAGAGTACGGCAGTGTAAAAATTGTATATAGAGAGCAGAAAGCGAGCAAAGGACAATTTTAAGGAATGTACGAATCGGGTTGATCATCCCCTTTACCAAACTACCCCGTTGAGGACGGGTGGTGAGGGGTGTGTCCCTACAGTACAGTAGCAGAACGTCCCCTATCCGTGTATCATTGAGATCGTTAAGTTGACGATGACAGGAGCACATACAGTGGCAGAGGCAATAATAGCTGCAGTTTCCAAACCTATTGACTAGATGTTTAAGTCAGATGGTGACTAGAGTTTGAAACAATTGATCCTAAGTAACATTTCAAGTTTTATTGTGGTTTTAAAGTGTTCCACAAGTCTAAATCATGGTCTTCAGAACCCTTATAAAACCCATATTGCTGCTTGGGATAGAACCGTTTCCACAAATCGGAGGTACATGAGCAAATCGGTGATCATTCAATAGTGGAACCAATACATAAAAGCCTGTTATTCCATAACTGAAAATAATCAAAACTCAAAACTTCAAATTCAAACAACTGCAGACCTTGTTATGCACCAAGTTGCTTGGACACACAGCGGGGCCATTCTGAAAAACTATGGTCAAAACCTTTACTCACCTTTTTTGAGGTTTTGGTGTCTTCGAATAAATGTTGAAAAGTCATACCGAATATTTTGAAATAGTCGCCAGAATTTTTATTTTATTTAACAAAATAATGATCTCTGACATTTAAAAAGTTTTAATTTTCAGAAACATAACCACATTTTCATATTTGACCAAACCAATAATATGTGCTCAAAAGTTTAAGATAATATTAAAATTTATCACTTTTCAGAAGCCACCAACCATTTTTTACAAAAACAAAAATGGTTGTTGTCTTCTGAAAATTCATAATGCTTTCGAGCACATATAAGATTGATCAAAGAAAAAGAAACTGCTAGAAAGTTTTACATGACATTATAATATTAAATTTTTTCCGAAGACACTAACCATTTTTGTTTTTGTAAAAATGTTTGGAGTCTTCTAAAAATAATGTATTTTAATGTTATCTAGACCTTCTTAGCATATATTGGAATAGTCAAATGAATAAAATATTAATATCTAAAATAAAAACTAAAAAACTAGTTAATTTAAGCAGTCCTGAGAGAGCTCCAATTGTATCTCTTTAGGTTTAAGATGAAGAAATATGTTGTTTTAAGCAAAATTTCTTAAATTTCATAGTTTGTTTTCTTTAAAATTCATAAAGTTAGAATTTTGATGTGAAATACTAGCAAAATAGAATTATGGTGATTATTTCAAAAGATTCGGAGTAACATTTCCACATTTCGTCCTAAATTTGGCACCGGTCCTCTAAAACGTTACAAAAAGGTGATATAAGGTTTTGACCCTCTTTTTTTAAAAATGGCCCTACTGTGGGGTTCAGGGAACACGTTAGAAACCATTAAATCTGCACAAATTCCTGGAATTTCCGTGCAAAACTGAACCGTTGCTATGAACTCATGCTTGGAAAGGATAATAATTTACTATTCTTTGCTATCTGCACCACCGGGGCGGCCGACCGTATGGTATTCCACTAGCAAAAGAATGGCGCTCGTCGTCGGTAGCACATATTTTCCCTGGTTTAGGTGCAGCCACAGCCCATCTCACTCACCTGTATCCTTTGGTTTCGCAGAGATGCAGCTCGCCGAATACGCCGCAGCCAAGCTTTTCCACTATCACCAGCTTATCCCGGGGATACTCGCTGAGCTGTAAATCATCGTCCGAGACACCGTGATCCAGATCGCTGTAAGCGTTCAGTTGCTGCTGCTGTTGTTGCTGGTGATTGTTCTGCTGGTTCGAGGGCGTCGTGGGAGCGGTGGATGATTTACAGATGGCAGTAGCGGCGTAGTACTTCTCGGGCGGTGGGGGCACTGGTGGAGGCTTCGGGAAGATATTGTTCAGCGTCGGTGGTGTCAGCCGAACGCTCACGTACCCGCCGGGAATCTTCGGTATCAGGTCCTGCATGTGCGGTACGGCATATTCCTGGCACACGATATCGGGAACATCTAGATGGGGTGGGAATAGTGAAACAACAGAATGGGTTGAGTGAGATTGAACCATATTGTTGCTATTAGTATTGGTAGTGTGCGGAGTTCGAGCTCCATGTTTGAAGCCTACACCAGGGATGAGAGAGAGAGAGAGAGTGTGTTTGCCTTTTTGTGGGCTGTAAAAACAGTTATGGAAACACGAACTATGCCAGGATGGTTTAACCATAATAAAGCCATCTATTAAAACGCCATTCTGTGTGAATTTTTAATACTTTTTACTGGTTGCGTCGAATGACTCTTTGTCGGTCATGCACACAGGCTGCCACAGTAGCGGACAGCAGTGGTCGAGAGGCACCATACTTTTGCACCATATGGCGGTCTGTTGGTTATACCAGGAGAGCTAAGTGAACGGACAATATTGTATTTTAATATTAAATGGTGTTACCATAAATTTATATTACTAGCTTTCCTAGCCGGTCAAGCATCGAGTCATGTTGAACAAAAAATCTCCGTAATCCATTCTGGACATCACGACTGCCAAGTGCCAAACCAGCAGTGTGGCAAATTCTCCCAATGTCTCCATCTGATTCGTTTCAAATACAGCTGAAGGACACGGACAACAAACGAGAGACGTCACCGTGAGCAGAGTCGTATGTAGATTGCAGATATTTTATGGGCCCCTGATGATTTTATATGCATATGGATTTTATCTAGTTGACTGTCAAACTTCTGTGATAGCATTAGTTTTTTGACTTTGTCAAACGTATTTAATTTCCATACTTCCGTATCTTATAGTGGGCCCCCTTTATGCCCTTTCGAAAGGACGGCACTGACCACGCGTTGGTGGCGATGGTGGTGCCAAGTGTGGAAGCATCCTTCTCGGTGCAGTGTTTGCTATTATTGCAATTGGCAATAAAATTTTATGTCCTCGGCTGAATTGTCATTTTCAATTTCGTTCAATCGAGAGGAATGACAGTGTGCTGCAATAGAGAGGAGTGCACATTGTTAAAGTGTCATGGAATGTGTGGTTTGTGTAAGCGCTTACTTCCACCGCATCGCAATTCAATTCCAAAGAGGGGAATGATATCCTTTTCAAAAGGATCACTACTGAATCGAATCTTTTGCTGAGTTGCAATATCCAGATGTGGCTGATTTCTACCAACTTGTACCACAATTTCCCGCTTTACGTCACATCAAAGCGCCTTCTTCACCGGAATGGGTCCTTCTGGTTATCTCCCTGTTGGCGTCGTCGTCGTTGGTCGTCCTATGGAAGCCACTAAAGGACCTAGAATTACCTTGTGCTTAACGATAACGATATGTTCGCCAAGTTCGTGTCATCGTCGTCGTTTTCGTCTAGCAGGATAAACGTCGGAACGTATGTGAAGACAGTCAACAAACGATGATTATGTTACCACTGCCATCATTGCTGAGAGGCACATTGCATTTCCTAACGTTTGATATTCACCATTAGAGTCACATCAAGAGGCCATCATAAACGAAACTGTGTCACATTTCAGGGTTCACGTGTTCCGAGAAGGTGGATGTTCTGTTCCTTTGGAGCCGATAAGAGCGGTGAAGCTGTTTCCACACTTCCCATTTCGTCGAGGAAGAAAACGCGTTTTTTATGGTGGTATCAAATTGACATTTTCTTATTCCTCGTTGCGTCATTTTAGCTGCCAGGTGCAATAAAATATGTAGAAGGTGAAAACAATTTTCCGCGTGTTCAGCCCCAGCGTCTAACACCGGCTTCAATGATGCGGAAAAAGTGCTATGACAGTTTATAGACAACGTGTTGCGATAGGAAGAATATCGCACATAAAAGTTTTGAACTTGGTTTTATGGGATTGACAATTTGGGCGGCGAAGACTGAAGTTATGGCCAATAGCATGATCATGAATTTGTAATGTTCCACGAGCATGACGGATACGGTCAAGGGTTATTTACAAACGTATCTAACGGTGATGTGACTTTTAGAGAGAACCGTAAACAGCAATGGAGGTAGACAGGTAGCATTTTTTTTTTAAATTTAGTCTTGTGTTATTGGTCTGATCTAAAGATTAAAATTAAAGGCCAGCCTCGGTTTTCAGATCACTTGTGATAGGGTAGGGCGCTACTTTGTTGAAATCGCCTATTTCAGTTCTATCGATTAACGGCGCCGGTGGTGTAGTGGTAAGCGTGATTACCTCTCACCCCAGCAGGCCTGGGTTCAATCCCAGTCGGCGCCGCTGGGATGTTCTGAGGCATAACATCTCTGATCACGCCTTCCTTCGGATGGGAAGTAAAGCCGTTGGTCCCCGGTTCATGAGTTGATGAGTCGATAGGTAGGGTCCAGGTGTGGGAGCTGCCTTCCTGGCACGTCGGTAGCATTGGTGCTCAGCACGGAAAACAAGATCGACGGAAAAAACAAACCAAAGGAAAAAAAAAAAAAAAAAAAGTTCTATCGATTGGAAAACATCAATAATATCATTGGTTTCACCGTGCTCAAATCAATCCTACGATTCTTTCTATTCTTTAGTTCAAAAGCAACAACACATAGCCTATGGTGCACCCACACGGCAGAATTATTGTCAATATTTTCAACAATAATTTTGGTGGGTCATGTAGGATGGGTATACCAGTTTCGGTAATATGATCCAATTATGGTGTTTTCCAATTATGGGTTATGGGATTCCCTTGTGCCATAATTCGAACGCATCATAATAGGATCGGATAGCTATAACTGGTACATCTACCCTACACACTAAGATTTTGTTTTCGTGTTCGGTAAATTTTACCGAAATCAGAACAGCTGAACTTTGTAAAACTTTGACCTTCATATTAAAGGCTATTGAATTTGAAAATTTAAAAACATGTTCAACCTTGCTTAAATGATCAAATCATGTCATTTTAGTGGAGATTTAGTTTCAAAGTAGCTGAAAAGCTATTGAATGGAATTGTAAGCTGTTCAGATTTTGGTAAAAATTACCGAAGTCGGCGATAATTTCTAAGAGAAAATTAAGCTTCCATAGATATTTAGACCAATTTTGCTCAAGCTTCATAATTTAAAAGGGCGTTTGTATGTCCATGGGCACAGCATTTGAACACAATTATCTACACTTTTGATTGAACTGAAATGGTATCAGAGGACGAGTTGAATTTAAAACTTAAATTGATTTTAAAACTCGAAAAATATACCTATATAGTGATAAAAAAATTTCATATCAAAAAATATCTTTGAAAACTGGAAGTCGATTAGAGATTGCTAATTCTAAAGATGGTGCAACATTTATTAACAGATTTCGTAGAAGACCGAATTTTTATGGATTTTGGGCGAAAACAACAAACCAATAAGACTGGCAGCTCTTCCAGTTCCTCGTACGACCGCTATGAGACAGGTAAAATCGCGTCACCTGCCTCTCTAAGTTTAATGCTTCGGACGAATTTGATAGCAAATATTACATCCTCAGAAGAAAGGTTTATGTATTTGCTAATTTTTCTATGCGTTGCTTCTACCTTCGCTTAAGTGCAGCGTTACTGTATCTGTTGCTTGAATTCTCGCAAAGTTACCAGTCTTGATATGATGTCTTCGTTTTGGGTCTAGGTTTTCAAATGTAAAGTATGAATTTTAACCACTTGTAGTAATGACCCGATTTTGTTAGTCCCTTTTAAGAATTCTTATCTAATTTTCCTCGAAACCCATGTACTTTTTCAATGGTCTTATTACACCAAAGTATACCTTAAACATCCATCCACTAGAAAGATTTTGAATTACGGCTATGTGAAATTATTGAAAGGCCAAAATGGCCAAAATATGTAAGTTTCTCTTACCTTCATTTGTATTTATGCTTATTCAGATTTCATCATCAGTAAACCACGTAAACATTTTAAGGGGGTTGGCAAGTATCTATGGTCCATACAAATTTCAGAACATAAAAAATGTATGGGCGATTGCCTACGCCTCAAAATTTGTCCACGTAGTTTATGAACAGCCCCAAATAATCCGAATTAATGGTCACGCACATTTATGTTTATGTGTTCACATAGGATGTATGTGGTATCCCAAATGTTGATGTTTTGGCAAAAACATGGATAATATAATTAACTTTTTCTGCGTGTACACCCAACCAGAAAATGTAAAATTCGATTACAGATTTGCATGAAAAGTACACAGAGTTTGCAATGTTTTGCGACATGCACAGATTCTATAATTTGGTCGCCGGACGGTTTAAAAAATATTGTAATTTTATTTATAGCTTATTTTTCGAACAAAGTTTGTTTCCCCAAATGCATTGCATCTAGAAAATCATCTTGTGAAGGTTTTATATAAAAATTTGCATTCTGACAAAAGTTGCTTGAACGCTGCAGTCCATTGCAAGAACTGCTATTACATTTGTTGCATGAAACATATGCAGAGGATGTAATAAATCCAACCTTACATTGGATGTATGTGTTCGCGCACGAAGCGAACGTTGGTAAATCCGTAGAACATCTTTAACACATGACTTACCCACCCCTGCTACCCCGAGACGACCGCGCGTAATAGGTCCCTTGCCTACTAGCGCCCTTGTCCATACAACACGCACTGCTCAACCGTGAGACAACTTTGATTTCCGCTTGAATGGCATTTACGATAAAGCTGGGTTTAGACTAGGCAAGTCAAATGATCAACTCAGCTGAATTCAATTGGCTAGAAAAGTTTAGCCTGGTTCAACTTTTTTTTCTCAATTCAAGTGAGTTGATCAAGTCAGTTGAATGGCATGCTTTACACGAATTCAACTGACTTGATCAATTGACTTACCCTGTCTAAACCCAGCTTAATGGACATGTTCTAACACAACGTCGAGGACCGAATGTAAGGTAAACCGATTTCCGTCTGCTGTGACGCTGATTGGAGAAGTAAGAGTATAAATGAAGATGAGTTTGCGCGCAGCGCATCATTGCTGGCATGAATGACCTTTATGGGGTGTTTACATCTGTGAGGATTTACTCACGTTAGTGTACTCGCCAACTAGCACGAATTTCAGTTGCTCCTGAAATTTCATGCTGGTAGACGCTGATGCCCTGTTTACATTATGCTAGTGAGCTTTTTTGCTAGCAGCTAGCTCATTAGCGCTGGTGAAATAGCATAAGTGTAAACACCCCATTAGGGTTAAAATCCCATGAAAAAAGAAAAAAAAAACAAAAGTAGCGCATCATTTTTGTTTTGAATACCGAACCGGAAATATTAATCCGCCGTATCAGATTCGATTGTCGTTGCACTTTTATTCTCCTGCACTGCCAAAACAAATCAGCCGTTTTCAAAGCTATGTCGTGTTAATCAATGTCGAGCTATTTATTACGCTACATTTCCAAGGAGTCCCTTCAACCGAAGGGAATTTACATACAGTTCCTGCTGAGCCATCCGAGGCTCATTCCAGCCAATCCTCCAGGTGAAGGAGGTGGCCGTTATCGAGGGAATATTCCGACAGCCCATCGGGTTCCTGCAAATGTCCGAGACCGGACGTTTGGAAGAGTGTGGCGATCCCTGGCTCGAAGGATCCCAGCAGATTGGCCAACTTCTCCGTCATGTGTGAAGGTTTTCTACGGATTAACCAACGTTTGCTTCGTGCGCGAACATTCTCCCGCCAGGCAAAAAGAGAGAGTTGGAGGGCTTGAGGGCATTATGATTCCAGGTATCCGACTGGAAAATTTGGTCACTTTCAATTGATTGCTTGGATCACGGGAAACCAACGGTTGGTTATGAACAGATGAAAGGTTACTTGCCAAGTAATAACCCAATTCGAAAGGTTTTGACACAGAATCCATTGTGGATAGAAGTGGAAGATCTGGTTGGGTAAAAATTAGCAGGTTTTAAACCATTTGAGCTTGGGAGTTAACGATAGGCTTGGACTGTACGGTGGACAAACAAGTGACTGCACACCTACTGTGCAACATTGCTGCTGGGAACGAGTTGAATAAGATTCAATAACTCCAGAAACCACCTATCCTAGGCGCGTCTCCTGAAGAATTGTCAAATTATCAGACATCTTGAGTTGTCCTGAAATCAACAACTTGAAGAAAAGTTGTATCCCAATAAGTAAATCAATTTCACCAGGATAGTTGAAGTTAGGATCAGCGATCGAAATACCAGATGGAAGGTTCCAAGTTTCAATATCGATGGGAGTTGATGGGATGAGTCTTCTGAATCTATCAGAAATAAGACACTCTCGTTGCTCACTGTAGTCTGAACAGTTTGATCGAATTTTAAGTTTTTTTTTCCACTTCTGATAGAGAAGACTTTTGATTATTGGCTTCAACAATTTGTTTTGCGTATATGTACATAATTAATTACAGCCAACTCTCCCATACTCGATATTCTGCCTAACTCCATAAATATCCAACCTACTTCGATTTTTTCGATTTACTTTCGTAACTCGATCTGTCTCGATTGTCACATCAGTATACAGAAATATGTTTCGCTTACTTAATCATGAGGGTCTAACTGCGATGATCGATTCTCTTCATCGATATTTTCTTCGCACTACCACATTTCAGTGAACTAGTTTTCCGACATTATCACAGTGAAAGGTTGTATTAAATAGCAAAAGCAACATCAAATGTACCAAGAAATAGTAATCCAGATGATTTATTAACAAAAGATTAAATCGAAGAAGAGAATCGATCATCCCAATCAGGGTTGCTTCCACTAACTTGCTATAAAAAAAGGTTTTTTCAGAATTATGAAATCATTACATGTTATTATGATATGTTGTACTTACAAGTTAAAAAAAGAGGTTGTAAACTATGTGTTTGACACATGGAATTTGTCAATTTCACTTTCAGAGTGTTACAATCAGCGATTTTATGATTGGCGAGCTTTCACTAAGAGTGAGCGCTCACGAGTCACAAAATCGCTGATTATGATTATCTGAAAGTGTATTTGACAGGTTTCATGTGTCAAACACTTGTATCTAGCAAGTGCAAAATATCATTATAATATCTAATGATTTCAAAATTCAGAAAATCATTTTTATAGCAAATGAGTGGAAGCAAGCCTGATCCCAGTAAGGCCCGTATGATTTTGAACGCTAGATGTTCAATGTTGGAAAAATCTGCGGAAAATACGTTTGATACTACTTGTGCCTGCAACTTCCAACCGGTTGCTTGTTTTTTGGGCATCAACATATACAATTTCAACTGTACACAAAATAAATAAGAAGACATTTGGGTACAAAATTACTGAGATATTCTTATTTGAAGTTGGTGGTTTTAAAAAAAACTTGTCCCACGATATATCATCACTGCTTTGACTAAATTGGCTCATTTTTAGGATGAAGACTAATTAAACAGGTACCGTCTGCAAGACGAAGGCTGTTTTTGGAAAATTAATTAAAAAGAGGATAAAAATATTTATGTTTTTTTTTTCAAATTTAAAATTGTCCGGTTTTTATAAAAAAAATGAATTTTAAAATATTCTATTTCATTTTACACGCGACACATCTTAAGAGTCTTCACCCCAAATTTCAGCCAATTTGGTTCAGCCAGTACTGAGATATCGTGGGCCCCGTAAATCAACTCTGTGTTTCGAGAAAAACGCTTTGCAAGTCAATTATTTCACCTCAACACGCATTTAATAATGCGAATACGTGTATACTAATACTAATACTGACACGTGTTTACCAATACTAATTGAATTCGACCATTTTTGAAAAATCGATTTTTTTTTCGATTTTACATATATGTAACCACTTAAGTTTTAGGTATTTAATTTTACATAACATGTAAAGTTGTCTTGAGTAAAGTTAGTTATTTACAACAACAGGCCAGGAATAAAATCATAAATTTAAAACGAGATCATTTAACATAATTACTGACTTTTTTATATATATATATATAATGGCATTCATAATAAAACGTTTCCATTTAACTTAGCGCCTAATCGTATTTTTAAACTAGAATTTCTCATTCGCAGTGCAAACCCCTTAGTCTCTTACCTGTATAATCCGGCGTGATGTGATGTCGCTGCATGTCATTCATCGAGCATCCGCTGGCGGCACTGGTATACATGTTGACGTTGAACGGCTCGTGGTACAAACTGCTCTTATCAATCGACTCATTATCGTCTATCGAAACCTGCAAACAGAAAGACGAAAAGTGAACTTGTTAACAGTGGAAACCATCAAAGCAAAACCACACAAACGAACGAATCGACGAGATGATGTTCGCACACGTCAATCATGTTGAGAGCTGCACCTCCGCTTCCTCTGACGAGATTCTTATCACTCCTATGATAAAACTAGAATCATGGCCTGGTGAAATTAACGCCATTTTATCTGAATTATGATACCGTGGTAAACCGAGGTGCAGATGAGCATGACCATCACGAACCACCAATCGACCGTAAACGAGGCAACAAGACAGGTAGGATACGTGTTCTAGTCAGCCATCAGAATCAGTTCAACGCATCCAATATGTGCTGCTGTACAGAGAATATCGATAGCTGACAAACTCGTTCCAGCCACTTATGCGCACCTACTTAACTGAACCTCTCAATTGCAGTGGAGCGGTCCGTCGGAAACTGACAATGGATGTAAAACCGTACACACTGTCAGCGTCCACCCACGCCAGCTTACAATTTGACATGTTTGCAAAATGTAGCGGAACTGAGCCTAGTTCGTGGAGCTTGCTTGGCCCGGTCAATTCCAGACATGCAGAAGATGTAATGCGTTGTCGGCCAGGCATCCAAAGTGCAACATCAAAGGGTAAACTCATTATAACGCTCAGCATTCTGATGATTTACAATGCAATTGCAGTTCTAGCAGGGATAGGTTGGAATGTGGCGTGGGAGCTTAGGTAGCGGAATGAAGGGATGAGAAGTGGCACATTCCGTCAGCATGTAAATTGAGACGTTTGCGCTGGAATGAACGATTTATGGCAGATAATGATGGGTGAATATCTTGTCAAGTCCATGTGCTGATTGGCTGATGAGCTATGGAGTGCAGTGGCAAGGCAGATTGAAGCCAAACTTCGAAGAACGGACAATGGGAGAAAAATTGTTACTGATTGGCACGATGAGGTGGGATAAAGTGGTATGTATCAGCAGCATCACTGTATCTAACTATCTTTGGAATATTTGAGAACTTATGATGTACAGTGTCTATTGTTATTATGTACCCTAGAGGAGAAATGGGCTCAAATATTGGCATATGGAAGTTGATGGTCTAGAAGTACCGATGTGTTGAAGGGCTACCCATAAACCATGTAGACAGGGTAGGGGATGTTGGCTTGTGTTCCATACAATTTGTATTTATTAATATGACCCATTGTCTACGCATGGGAAGGGGGATCTCTAAAAAACATCTCATAATAGGTGAATTAGTGAATAAGCAGCTCTTTATGAGATCCACTGAACATAAGGCATTGCTATCAAACAAAGAAAACCAACCAACCATCCACGGTGTTTCTTATAGAAAAACATTAATTTTAAAGATCAGTATCGCTTATTTACTCACCCAACGATGTAGAAAATGATTTAACTATAACCGCATTAGTATACATGTAAGCAGATATCATAATCAGCACGACGATATAACTAGGGATGCTTACACTCACTTGGCTTGCTTCACTCAGAGTGTACGAATCATAAGATCGCTGATTGTGACTATCTGAATGCGAAATTTACCGGTTTCATGTGTCAAATACATACCTTACAACCTCTTCTTGTAGATTTCACGAATAAAAATATCTTTACAGCATCTGATAATTTAATAATTAAGAAAAAACGCTTTTTTTCAACGAAGTGAGTGGAAGCAACCCTGGATGTATCGTGAGTAAATAACAGCAATACATTTTTTTTTTCAACTCGCTGAGAAAGACTTTGATTGATTTTGAAGGTGTATAAATTTATATATCTTTTAATCAGTGTTCGTAAAAACTCAAAAACTCATGCGTGAGATTATGAGTTTTTCGGAACATGAGGACCTTTATATTTTGACGTTATTAAGTATTAATTTTGCACTATTTGGTGGAAAACTAACAAAACATTCATTTGCAGATTTTATGAGATTTGAGATGGAATGAGTCTTTGAGCGTTTTGAGTGTGAGTGAGTGAAAATGCGTAAGGAGTGTTTGCAAATTCACACGTGAGTTTATTCACTCAGTTAACTCAGCTCAATGAATAAGACTTAAGGATGATTTTCCGAACACTGCTTTTAATAATAATAATATCTATATTTATATTTATGTACAGCCATTCCATAGCAAAACGATATAGTAGTTTTCAAAATTTCTTAACAAAAGGTAGTTTTGTTCCTTATCGAAAAATATTAGACCCGTTTTTTTTATTTTCTCATCAGGGTGACCATTTCCATGTTAGGATGGCCAAAAAAATCGTTTTTTTTTCCAAAAATGACATTTAAAAAAAAATCATAACTTTTGAACCACTGGACCGATTTGAATGATCAAAATATCAAAGGTTATTAAAAATACTTTTCAGAAAAAAATATAAAAAGTTTTATAAATTGGAGTTTTGTATAGAAGAACTTTGATTGTTTTCATTGTTTGTAGATAATGGGCGTAGCACGTTTTTATATTTTTATTTGAAAATTTAGGTTTTTCTACACACCACATCAAAAAATCAGCGATGTATGTAAAATTTAGGTTTTTCTTCACAACATATAAAAAAATCAGCGATGTATTTTTCTTCGTTTTTAAGTTTCGATTTTTTTAATCATCATGTTTAGAAATTTATAGTCAAAGATCAGAAATTGAAATAAGTAAGTAATGTAACCAGGTTACATTCGATATGTATCAATGGAGACGCAGGGCAATCTAGTCGTATTGGAGTAATGAGCAAAATTTCTAAACATGATAATTTAAAAAAAATCGTGACTGAAAAACGAAGAAAAATGCATCGCTGATTTTTTTTAAATGTTGTGCAGAAAAACCTAAATTTTCAAAGAAAAATATAAAAACGTGTTTCGTTCATTGTCTATTAACCATGGAATCCATAAACAAAAAACAAATACGAAAGGCCAAATAAAGTAAGATTTATAGGGCTATTACAGCCTTTTAGATATGCTGTAAAGTTGTTTACTAAGGAACAAACTTATCCTTTATAATCAAATTATTTTTTTTTATTGTATTTCTCATTTTTTTTCTTTATTTTAATCGTTTTTTATTTGAATATGTTTACCTTATTCAAATAAATTATTTTAATTTAATTTAGCAGTTTTTATTTTTTTATGAATTAAAAGATTAGGGGTTTATACTGTTATACTGGCTGGTTGATCTTCTAATTAAAATTTTGCTTTATTAGGAGGTTTACGAGCAGTTGCTCAAACTTTTTCATATGAAGTAAGTTTAGCTTTAATTTTATTAAGTTTTATTTTTTGAAATTGGTAATTATATTTTTTTTTATTTGATAAAAAATATGTTTGATTTGTAGTATTTTTTTTTGGATAAGTTTGATTTTCTTCATGTTTAGCTGAAACTTATCGTACTCCTTTTGATTTTGCTGAATGAGAACCTGAATTAGTTTCTGGATTTTATGTTGAATATAGAAGAGGAGGATTTGCATTAATTTTTTAGCTAAATATTCAAGTATTTTATTTTTAAGAATGTTATTCAGAGTAATTTTTTTTAGGTAGATATATATATATATATATATATATATAGAATTATGTTTTTTTTTTTAAAGTTAACTATAGTTTCTTATTTATTCATTTGAGTACGTGGTACTTTACCTCGATTTCGTTATGATAAATTATTATATTTAGCCTGAACAAGATTTTTACCTTTATCTTTAATTTTTTTTTATTGGTTTTAAATTTTGTATTTTATCTTTATTATTTTAATGAATATTTTTTAGTATAAAAAATAATAGAAGGATTTGCTTTTTTTCTTGTGTTTTCAGGTGTATTGCTTTTGTTGTGTTCATCTCTGACCAAGAAGCATTTTACAGCAAAAAAAAAAGGAAAATTGGAAAATTCGGAAAACTATCTTCTCTCCTTCTATATATAAAACGGAATATCATTAAGTTCAGCTTCAGCAATGGAAGTGGAAAACCAAACATGGACTAAATGGTCAATTTCGTGCAATAGCTAGACGCGAACCTGATCGGAAAATTGATTTTTCATAATGTTTAAATTCGAATAATCGATGCTCCATGCTTAAATTTTAAATCGGAAGGGTTAATTTTCCATTATGCGAATGGAAAGGCTTATGGATACGCTTAGTCGCAATATGTGTTTGTGTATGAATTACTGCCGGAGGTTCCTGACAATGACCTAGGGTTAGTGTTGGGGAAATGTGGAAACGTTTAGCGTGTCATCCGGGAGAAATTCTCTGCTGAACTGTGCTCCGACAGGAATCCAGGTATTCATGGGGTATACATTAGACTGGCCCACATTTATATGGGAGATTTTTTGTATATTTTTAGGTGAGGGGAGAATATCACTCTCTGAAAATTTCAGCTCATTCTGATGTTACACGAGCTGGTGCTTTTGAATACAAATTTATATGGAGAAAATGTTTGGAGAAATAACATTCCTACACTCTTTCGCACATAGAACTGGTTCAGCAAGCTCGATTAAGCTCAGAATTTTAGCATACGTAGCTTAAAGTATAAGGAACAACTTTACTCAAGAGAGCATCACGATTCAATTTGGTATTATGGAAATATTAATTTTTAAATTTACATATGCTTTTAGTTAGCATATTGCAACAAAATACAGGCAGCTGATGCAACGTATCAACTACCCGAGCAAAGTCTGAGATCAAATTGAAATCTAAATTTGATGTTGTGATTTCGCTGATAATGATTGCTCAGGTTGCTGTCGTTGTGGTCGTTTTAATGGTTAAAATATCACAATTGAGAGCAAACAATTCTTTCTGTGACATCACATTGAAAACTATTTCTGCTATCAGTGAGAGCAAACTGAAAACTAAATTTGATATCAATGTTTCCTGTTGATAACAAAACAAGTATTCAATTTGTTGTTATGCTAAGGTAACGAAAACGAACCCGCAACAACATATTTCTGATGAGCAAATGTACAGCAAAATGAAAACAATATTAGATACCAAATTTGTTAATTGCGTAAACTGAAATCAAATTATGATTTCAGTTTGATGTTGATATCAAAACTTGATTTCAATTTGCTGTCATTTTGATGCTGAACTTTGCTCGGGTAGATTACCACTAAAAAAAAAAATAAAAGTTCATATTTTCCACAGGCTAACATCCAGACTCGTATCAGTAGGTGAGATAACCACTCTCTGAATTTTTAAGCTGTTTTTGACGTAACACGGGCTGGTGCTTTTGGTTTATTGTTTATATAGATGAATTGGTTGAAATTTTCATATAAAAATTTTTCATATACATTCAAAAGCGAATATCTCAATAAAACTAACCGGATTCTTAATGCATTTTTCAGCAAAGTTGTTACTCATTGCTTGAACTACAAGTTTTGAAAATCTGAATCAAATCGAGATTAAGGAAATTTTTTTATGATTGATAGCGTGTAGGAGTGTCATTTTTTCTTGTATTTAATCCAAATTCCCCATACAAAATTCAAGCTAAAAGTGCCAGCTCATCTTGCAACCAAATGAGCTAGAACTTCAGAGAATGGTTTTCTCATCTAATAGCACAAATCTAGAGGTTGTCCCGTGCAAAATTAGAACTTTTATTTTTGTGGGCCAGTCTAGTATACATGGATATGAAAAATGAGATTCCCACCTTGCTATATTTCCTCAATCGGAAGGGGGAAATATTGTATGACGGTAATAAGGATAAATGTTTCCTTTGCAAGACGCGCGCCGCCTAGAATGAAGATAATCCGTATTTGAATACTTTTTTTTTGCATTCAATGTCACACGAGTACATAAAGTTTTCTTGCGTCAAATGTCGCCTATCAAATAAATGAATTTAATTAAAAAGTGCAAGAATGATGAGGAGCAGTAAAAGTCCACAGAAGTTTTGCTCGTGAAAAACTATGGCAAAGAGATTTGCCATACTTTGTACTCTAGGATGACCCGATGACTTTAATCACGATTTTATTGATTTACAATATTTTCTAAATGGTAACTACCAAATTTTTATTAAATTTTCTGAATGAATATAGATTAAAAGTTTTGTTATAACTTTATTTTCAAAATTTGGCCCGCTCAATTCTGAGAAAATAAGTCATGATTATACAGCGTGAACTTTGGAAAATGTTGTAACTTTACGTAAACTTTTATTATACAGTGTTTGAAACAAATACGTAGCAAAATACCTACGTACCTGAGTACCTTATTAAAGGAAGTGTAAATTGAAAACCCGCCATACAAATTGACAAGAAGCAACGAAGACATGTGAAGACATTTTTTTCGATCTCGCTAACCGAGGAACAAAATTTCATGTCATTATGTTCAGTTAACTTCTTTATAACCAAAACTAGTCATACAAAGGTGATATATAATTTGTTAATGAACTTTTGTGTTGCTTGGGTAAAGACTTTTTCTCAAAAAACCTGGCAACCCTGTCCTTGTGAACTAGGGACTCGAACAGTTTTGAGGAAAACAATAATTTAATTAAACTCTTGAATGACAAATCTCAACACGTCTAATGTTTGCATTTTATTCGAAAAGGAAACATCAAGGCTTTCATAAGGCTGGTTTATACTTTTTGGTGGGATCATATTACCAACCGGTGGAAACTAACGATATTAAATTGGCTCACTACTTGACTAGCCTATTGGTCCCAAGCAAATCGATTAACGCACCCCATTCTAGTCGAAATTCTAGTACTACACTTTGTTTGTTTCGATTCGCTATGAAGGTATGACAGATAAAATAAGGGGTTCGTGGATTTTCTTATGTTTCGAGGGGTGCATCGATTTGCTTGGGACCGAAGATAGTACCAGAGCTGAGCCAAAAAGTTGAACATGTTTCTTCGGGACCTTCTGGTCTTAGAATTATCTCTATGATATTACCCCTTCTTTCTTTTCTTATGTTGTACCTATCTGCATGGACCAATTATCTACATTAATTATCTCATTTTATAAACATGGCTTTGCAAACAGAATTCGTGCTATTTTTAGACAGTTTAAAAAAGGATGTAGCGTGCATGTAATGCATTTGAACAAGTTCTAAAAGTAACATGAAAACTACTATCACGAGGAATTAGAAACAAAAGATTTATTAAACACTATACGTTCAGGTTCACCCTAGCCCACTGGTCACCATAGCCGGTCGAACTCCAGACGAAACTAGAACCGCACTACCGTTAATACTGGCGACAACGCTCTGATGAGACAACGAAACCTTACCCCCAAGCTCCTCCCCTGATCCTATCCTTCGACAATGTACCTCTCTAACCTCGAGTAAGCCGCGAGTATTCGGCCCAACTCCTACTAGACAGAGAATTTTGTTACAAACAAAGAACAATTATGAACTATCGGCTCCGTAAATCTAACGCGATTGAGCCTTCGAAATAAACGAACTAGATAAAAAAAAGGTTCACCCTAGTTCAATTCTGAAAAAATGTCTCTAAAATGAGAACTTACCTTGAAATTGCTATTCAGCCGCTTATCAATCCCCAGACTGTCGGTATGCAAATTGTGCTGCAGTGCGTCGAGGACGGCCGCCGTTCGGGTGCGTTTGTTCTTGGCCACGATGAACAGGATGATGACAATCAGCAGCAGGATAATGGTGGTCAGCACCGCGATGATGACGCCGACAAAGTGCGGCTCCGGCTCCTGGTCGATAGGCTTGGGCGAGATTACTGCAAAAATAACAAAAACCGGAACGGCTCGGTAAGTGAAAGATATGCGTTGTGTCACGTCATTTGGCGGTGCGTGTGTATTAAATGAACAGAAGATCAAGATGAGAAGTGCGAGATTCTCGCCAAGAACAACGATCGATGGTGGCTTCAATATGCCCGTTTAATAACAGAGCCGAGCTGGACGTGAGTTAAATTAATTTGCATTGCAAATGACAGCCAATATAATGAGATACAGTAATGACTCACTTTTGTCAGCCCCGCGGATCAGACTTTCAATAATTTATCGTAACCATAATTCCAATTTTTCTCATTAATCTTCAAGATCAATGTTTAATATTTGTGCAATTGGACCACTGCAAAAACGCATGGGTTTCGTAGAGCATTAGGAATGATTTTCAAAAGGGGACTGACAAAATCGTGTCATTACTGTATACATTTTCGTACAGTGGAAGGGTTCAGTGTAATATTTGTATGTTTTATCCTTTATCACAATATTGAAAGCTATTTTGCAATGCATATTAATCAATTTATTACTTGATCTTTTTCAACCCATGGCCGAAACGTCGAGTAGCAAACATCGTAGTAGTTAGAGTAAGTTAAGCAGCTCCCATCAAGTCCCAGTGGTCGCCATAACTAATTTGTTAATGTTAATGTGCGTTTGCTTCAAAAATTCTCTGCTTATATTACACATCAATCAGTATCGTATTACTACAAAATGATCGAATCCGACTAAAGTAACCAAATTAGAGGGCAAATTTAAAGTTCTTCAAACCTCACACCAAAATGGGGAAGTCATTTTAAAGTGGTGACGACGGCGTGCTTAAGAATGTTATTTACGATATGGTCAAAAATTTCCGCAATAATAGATTTCGGAAATTTCGAATTATAAATGTGCGAATTAGTTGGCCATTTTCAACCAGCCCATCAATTTCCGACAAGCGCTTCCAATAAATATTAAGTACACGCAAAATTCAGCATATTTCTAGTTCTGTGTCAAAATTTCACCTCAATTTATCATAACAAAACATAGTTGCAACAAGCCAAAGTTGGCTAGTTTGTATGAAAATCGGCCTATTGTGCTAATTTAAAGGCCACCACTGTATATGCAAAGTAGCAACATGCATCAAGTATCACGATTAATTTTCTTCTTCTAGGTAGAAAGCATGTGCTGCAAACCACTATTTCTACACACACACTCACACAAGTCTCCAGGCTATTCTATTATTGATAGGAAATGTTTACAGCTTCTCTACATCATCGAACAAATGATACCGACGCCAAACGAGCAGAGGCTGCCTGTCGTTTTTGCTAATAAATCGGGCATCTTCGAAGGTTAGCCCGCACTACCAGGATACGGTAAATGTACAGTAGGGTGGTTCGTAAAAAGAAAAAGGCTTAGACTTCATATAGGCCAAACAAACATGGTAAATATTGATGAACGTGTAGAGGTCGTGCAAATGGATTGAAATTTGTATGGGAATAACCATGGAAGCATTTTATATTTCATTTATATCCCTCTTACTTTGGTGCTTGTCATCCTAATGCTGAAAAAATGAATACCTGGTTGCTATGACAATGGTCAACAAGACTTGTTGTTGTTGTTGCGGTCAGTTTGACAGCAAATTAATGGATGATAAAGATGAGAAAAAATGTCATAATAAGGTTAATTGGTAGTTGAATATGTGCCATCCAACTACACCAATTTCATTACAACAACAATAGGCTTGACGGTAATTTTTATCAACGTTTGTATAACTAGAACGAAAGTTAGAGCAATGTAAGTGAAATTCAATAATTGGTCATAGTATTTCTCCAAATCTTTACCATTTATTGCACTGACGCATATTTTAGGGTTAAGGTTAGGGCGACCTCATAGCCTTGTCAGTAAATGCATGGTATTACCAAGCCGGAGGCGGCGGGTTCGATTCCCGGTCCGGTCGAGGGAATCTTTCGGGTTGAAAATTTTCTCGACTTCCCTGGGCATAGAGTATCATTGTGCTAGTCACGCAATATACAAATTCAAGCATTGGTATTGGCATCGAAAGCTCTCAATCAATAGCTGTAGAAGTGCATTTAGAACACTAAGTTGAGAGCACGCAATAAGTTAATATGCGCTGCGTAATAAGCTGCAGATGCGAATAAGAAGAAGAATAATATTTTAGGGTTATGAGTCCAACTGGAGTGTGGTTTATTAGAAATTTAACGGTTTTTTTTTTAATGAAGCACCCTAATGCACAGCTGTAATGTATATGACGGTAGATGCATATATAGCATTAGGTTATTGATCGATGTGGTGCAAAGTATGTGATAATTTGAATAATTGATGATGGATATAATAAATGCAAATTAGTGTAAGATATTTGATCTTTGCGCCCCGGTGAAAAGGTAGTGTCCATCTATTTTATGTGCTTTGATCCTGACGCCAATGAAATGTTCACATTCTGAGTGTCCTTCACTCGACCTATCTCACCGGAAATCCCAAGAGAACTGTTGCTGTTGGATGCGGTCCATGACTTCAAAAGGTTGTAGATAAAATGCAATTATGGCTACTTCTGTTGGGGAGAACAGTCCATAATGCACAAAAGAAACGAACGAATTTACTTTTTGTTTATTTTGTAGATGTTTTACTTTATGAATAACATTTAAACATACCATTTTTTTGATGTAAAATAAAGGATAAATAATTTGAAATAATCTCTTGCCTTTGTATTTTCTACTTGCAGGTTATGGTATACTTCATTCAAGAGGTGCATTTTACCCCAATGTTGTGGTACGTTTTGTCCATTGGTGTCGTGCTTTTACCTCTATGTTGTGGTGCATATTGTACCATGAATCAGGCGTTTTATACCGCTATTATTTGGGAAATGCCTTGAACATCATGAAAAATCATCGTTTTAGAATTCAAAATCGGGGGTGACTCCGGCGTAGTGGTTAGCATCCATACCACTCACGCCAAAGTCACGAGTTCAAATCTCACCCCCAGATTAGTCACGAATGACCCAAGAGCGTTAAAGTGACTATACTAATAAAAAAAAAGAATTGAAAATCACTCGATTTTCGTAGAAAACATTGTAATGAATCATGCTCTGTGTGAGGTTGAACGGCCGTGTACATATTCATAAATACTACTGCTTCTTCGTCGTCATCTTCTTCTAGGTGGCTTTCAACTTAAACTTAGATGCAATTTCACAGTTTTTAATTTAGAACTTGCTATGCCAACATAGATTTCTAGCAGTTTTTTAAAAATGATTTTCAAAAGCTCCAATAAAAACTGGGAGAAATCGGGACCCTCATAACAACATGATTTTTTTTTGCAATCATGCAAACTTCTTAAATTTTCAAGATTTTTATATTATTTAATATTTTTTTTTCAATTTCTTTAATTGGTAAGACTCGACTCTTAAATAAAAACTGTAAGGAACCGACCTAAAAAATTGATTAATAATTATAAATGAAATTTTTTATTAAAAAAAAATCACTACATTCTATAAAAAATTAACCACTGATCTATAAAAATTTACAAAAGTCTATTAGAATCACCATTGTCATTTGAGAACTTTCATCACTTGTTATTGGGTAGCGGTTGGAAATTTAAATCTAAATGAGGAATGATGACGATGATGGTCCCACCTCTAACCCCTAAGTTTTTTTTTTATATTCACTTTAACACTCTTGGGTCATTCGTGACTTGTATGGGGGTGGGATTTGAGCTCGTGACTTTGGCGTGAGAGGTATGGATGTTAACCACTACGGCGGGGGCGGCCCCACCCCTAAGATTATTAAATATAACATTTAAACCAGATTAGCAAACAAAATCAAACTGGTTACAGTTACAGTTACAGAATTCTCTCTAGAGTGTACAGTTGCTTCACAGCGATATAAATGTGAAAAAGGTTAGGCATCCACCTCTTAGTTCACCTTTTTGCGAACCAAAAATATTAATAAGTATAACAAGCGATCAAGAAATTATGTACAATCAACAAAGCATCCTATGCACTAGCAACCTCTCATTTTATGATGCTATCATAATTTTCAGCAACGTCGGGAATGTAAAAGATCCCCGACATTTAGCCACAAATCTTACTAGTAACTCCAAACATCTTCCCAATAAGCTTCCAAGTTGCATGTTTTTTTTATCAAATGATAATTTCAGTCCTCTTTTTATATCCGTATTACACGCGCAAGGCCTTTGCAGATTACTCAGAATTTGTTTTTACTTTTGCTATTAAATCAAATATCAAAAATCTATCAACACCATCGTGGCGACCAAAATAGTTTTTGCAGTGGTGCAATCATCATTAAAAAAGTCTTTATGACAGCTATCTCTACAGAATGATCCGTTTCGTTAAGATATAACATTTGTAAATTCATAAAAAAAAATCACTGGACAACAGTTCTAGCTTGTGAAATGCAGTGTTTCTTAAATTCTGCTTGTGTTGTTGCACGTTGTACGTGTCTAGACATCGAATTGAAAACATGTATTCCTTTAAAATACAATGCATTCTGTTAAGCACAACTCAAGAAATCTCCTTTTTTGATAAATACAGCTAAGCTACGGCTATATCAGTTTGCAAAATATGAATGTTTTGCCAGCTACAGTCGAAGTTCTATAAAACGACAATATTTATAACGACAAATCTCTCTATAGCGGCATTTCTACTGGTCCCTTGATATTGCCATACAAATTCCTATCTATATTGCGACAATTTCTGTGTAATGATCTTCCTTGTTGGTTTTTACCCATAGTTGACATTCTCTATAGACACACTCTTCAAATATCGTGAATATATAATATTATGATATCTGATGTACACCAGTTTTCAGGTGGGTCGAAATTTAAATTGCTTGTCATCACTAAGTAATTTATCGGTTTTATCTGTGATTTATAATGATATTCACCAGAAGTAAAATAAACAATTGACGTTTTGATGTGCTTTTCCATCAAAATATTAATCAATTAAGTTCAAAGAATCAATGCTAAAGTGAGATAATTGTTCATTTAACCCCCGGTTCCCCAATCGTTTCAAATTACAGCGATTACAATTTCTTACAGCACATATAAGGATCATTCCAGGTAAAATGGGTACAGAATTTATAAAAAGTTGTGGTCGATGTCACCGATTTGAGCCAAAATTGGCCAAAATGCTTATTTTGGCATTCTGAACAAACACCGTTTTTGATTTTATTCTAAAATACCCAGATCCTTCTGGGCTACAACCCTGGATTTTCGAGATTTAAAAAAAAATTACTTTGGTTTCCAAATTGATTTTGAACTTTGGGTTTGATGACGATAGATGACAGTTTCGTTAACAGTTAATGCATCGAAAGCTCTCAATTAATAACTGTGGAAGTGCATTTAGAACACTAAGTTGAGAGCACGCAATAAGCTAATATGCGTTAAACAATAAGCTTCAAATGCTTAGAAGAAGAACATGACTGTGACGTTCATGAATGGAAAGTGTGTTTTAAAATAATGAAAAATAAAGGTTCAACGTTTAATTTTCTATAACTATAATAAAAAAAAGATTCTTGCTCGTGAGATGTTGTCGAAAAAATAATAATTAATTACTCAAATAAGGATATTATTCAAGTAGCAGCTGTGATCCACAACTGAAATTTTATATATCTGCCAATCCATCTGATTTCATCGTACTTCTAAAGCCCAACGTTTTGGCTGTATTCCATAGGAACGTATTTTCACTTTTAGGACCGGAATTAAATTATGGACAGAAGTAAATAAATGAGTTGCCCCGTAACGTTGGTAGATCACCTTTTTGTGGTACGTTACGGGATGTAAGATCTACCATCAATTCCACTGACTACTTAAAACTAGGGGAACAGAATTTTTCAGTAATCCAAGGAACACATCTTAGTCCTTGTTACTTTTTATGCCTTGTTGATAGTGACAAGACTCGGCTTTGTCCACCGAGGATGATCTTGAAACAAGGAAAAAATGAGTAAGTTAGTCTTTATCTATGTGATTCCTAATCTTCTATTCGTTGTTCCCTAGTTTGAAGTGGTTAAGACTAGGGTTCTGATGCATGGTCATTATCGAGTGCAATCTGCACAATAAGCATGTTCGACGTACACGGCGCCATTGGTACGATTGGCGCAAACCATCCCACCAGATTCGGAGAAGCCAGATCACCCCTCACCATCCCTCTCCAAAGGGGGAGTTTGGTAAAGAGAGATGAAAAAACCGATTTTTACCTTCCTTAAAAGTTGTCCTAGCTCGCTATTCTACTATCTATATGCAATTTTCACACTGCCGTACTCTAATGGAACTATCAACTCTATGCTTTCATCTACTCCATCTATCGTATAAAAATTACCACTACAGTCTGTTATTTGAAATTACAGGGTGCGTGACGAATTTTTGCAGTAAATGGCATATTTGAGAAAAAAAAAATACACCAGTTAGTTATTCTAGCAATGAATTTTGTGCGATTTATTTTCTTTCGCAACATATGGAAGTTGTAAGTAAATTTATTCAAAAAAATTGCCTTCTCTTTCGACGACTGTAGTTAGACGCTTCCGGAAACTGCAGTATGCACGTTTTAAAATGTTTCGATCCATAGATGTCATCACTGCCTTGATTTTAGCTTTTAGTGACTTAAGTGTGGTGTGAGGGGTTCTATTGGTATCCCGTTGGACGACGCCCTATACAAAATAATCCAACGGATTGATATCGAGACTGCTTGGGGGTCAAATTTCTTCCTCCCAAATTTACGAAATATTTTCCGTAAGCCATTTCTGTGCTTTATTAGCAGTATGAGCAGGTGCTCCGTCTTATAACTTTCCCAAGCCTTTTTTAATATTATACACTGTTCTTTCAGACACATTTACCGACCGAATTATTTCTTTCATGCATACTCCGGCGCGCAACAAAGCGACAACGGCTGACAGATTGCTCTCTTGTTTCAACATCTTTACGTTTACTCAACATTGTTTGTTTAAATCTTACACCTAACAGTATAAG
The DNA here is from genome assembly GCF_037179485.1 of Ochlerotatus camptorhynchus. Classification (NCBI taxonomy): domain Eukaryota; kingdom Metazoa; phylum Arthropoda; class Insecta; order Diptera; family Culicidae; genus Ochlerotatus; species Ochlerotatus camptorhynchus. The sequence continues at coordinate 300,486 of NW_027040666.1, forward strand.
CTATCCAGTGCTGCCAAATATATCTAAATCATGATGCACAAGCATGAGAAATTACTATTTGAAATTTACTGCAAAAATTCGTCACGCACCCTGTAGCATCTTCAACTATGGTATTTCAGGTTTCTATGAAATTTTTGAGGTATCAATTGGAAAACATGTGTTTTCCCATACAGCATATTATAGTGTCGAACGCATACAGTTACTTTGTGCAATACAACAGTGATTTTTTTTAAAAGAGCGTGGATATCGCAGTTACTACTCCTCTTCTGATAAAAACAAGTGGAATTGCGCAGCGCTTGAGATTAGCTTATCCATCTTCAATGTGCAATGTGCTAATTCAAGCTACACAGTGAAAAAATAATTTTAATATCACATCAAAGTGGATGCACTTCAATCGTGTCAGAAATATGGTGTAATGTTACTTGCCAAAAAGGACGAAATTATCATTAATTCATGGTCGCTACTTTTACTGCATTTATTTATTTTTATGACCATAAAAATTGCATGAGATTTTCGACATGATTGAAATGTATCCTCTTGGGAGTAATATTAAAGTTTATTTTTTGCTGTGCATTTAAAGATCAGCAACGGCACCACGTCCACATGGTCTTTTGGAAAGGGGAAGCATGATTAGTATGACAACCTGTGATAGAGATCGTGTTTACCTCTGCATCTCTATGATTGTCATTGAAAGGAAAGTTGTGTTAGTGAGGGTAAGGTTATTTTTGATCTGGATTCACTATGGTAGGTAATGATGCAATCGATCGGTAAAGCAGATTTGTTTATTTAAATCTAATTAGGATAGATCATAATTAGGTATAGTGACAAATAACAAGTAAGGGATGGGTATGAGATTGAACTATCGACCTTCTGCTCAGTAAGCAGAAATGGTAACCACTAAGCTACCGAGCCTCGTCTTGCAATACAACAGTGCAATTTTAAACACAAACTATACCATCTGTCAGGACCACAAAAAAGGTATGCTTGTAGATAATAACCGAAACTTACTTTGCGTAACATGGTTTCGCTCGCCTTTGTTGGTCGTTTGCACTTCATCTCGCTGCAGCGGATATTCGATAGAATTTTCCTGCGAGATTGAATTTCCGTTCGTTTCTTCGTCGGTGAAGTTGCCAATCACGGGACCTGCATGAGAAAAGATACAAAAGTTTATTAGTTTCTACATCGTTGTGATCCATCTCCTGCAAAAGGTAAGGTAAGGCATGGAATGCATGGTGTATTTTGGCAATCGGGAGAAAAAGTTTTACGATGGTTGCCACGCCACTTCCTGTGGTCGTTACTAATTGCATTGCTCGGTGCGTTGCCGTTGGTTGGTTGGCAGAAGCACGTTGGAAAATGTGTTTATAATTTTGCCTCTGAATTATGACCGGAGCTGAACTTCCTCTCTCAGATATATTACCGTCAGACCGCGACTTAAAAGTGCGAAAAACGCTGCGGTCGGTCCCGTTAATTATTTAAACCATCGAAACGTTCAACACATCATCATCGAACAGGGCAGAGAAAGTTGAGACGGAACGTGTGTGGCAAGTTGCTTCCTCGTCGATTTGCATCCAGGGAAAATGTTTATTTTCCATTACGGCTAATTTTTCAACTCTAGTACATTTGCTTATTTTGCAAACCCATCTGTTCACGGGGAGCGGAGCAGGGAAAAGTCATGTAAAGTAACCCGACTGACTGTGGTGTGATGCAGAACAAGCAGTATTAATTGCTGAGCTATTTTGTCTGACGCTCGGAAGGCAGCATCACGACAAATGCCAACAAAATACGCACATGTGCCAATTTGCAACCCCGAGTCTAGAAGAAAGAATGTCCTCTGTGATGTGACAGTTTTCCATAATTTACAGTGTTTAATTTATTTGAGTGCTGAGCGCATCCGAACATACAAACAGAAGCGATGTTTTACAGAATGATTTACGGTTCATTAAAATGATGGGAGAAATGACGAGTGGCTTATTGTCAGAGTGTCAGATGATTCAACAAACTTCATGAGTTAACTGTCCACAGATCTCAATTCAAGCCTTAATCCAATAGTACAAGCTCATAGTGTTAGACGAGTTCAACAGGTTGACCTTTAAGTAACATGAGCCCACATAAGAGACCTGTTCTCAATATTTCAATCGATATTATCCACCTAATTAATCTAGAAGCTAACCACAACTCCCTAAGTCTTCTCAATCTGTATTGTATAAAAGTTGCATGTGCATTACTGTAAGAACTGTCAAAATCCTATTAATTTATACGCTGCTGTAGTGTCCGTGAGATTCTGCTTGGTGAATTCAATGAGACGCCTTCTAGAAGTCCTGACTGTACTCATTTGGACAAATGTAAACTTAAAATACAACTTTAAATTAAGTATCTTCTTATATCTACCTAAGTGTTCCCTCTAAATTGCACCCCAATGAAGCTGGAAAGCACATTCCAATTCCACTTCACGTAAATCGATACAACACTTCGGCAGAACTTGATCCCGGCCCCACCCGGCAAGCTTCAGACTGTTTGCTTCTGTTTACCTTGCCATTAGTGTCTCCCACGCTCGCTCCATCATTTCACCGGGTTTAGTGCTTTCCTGTTCCTTTCCTTTTCCAATGCGCAATACTTCAGAACATAGAGCATCACGATGCTGCTGCCCGGCCACGACAGGTCGGTAACTGGTGCTCTGCGGTGGGTATTATCAGCAATTGCGGATCTTTCTCATTTTTCGATTCAATGATGACGACCGACGGACGGGACGGCGTCAACGACGACGAAGATTCGCCAACCACTATCTGCTTTGATGAACTTCGCTGCTTCTCGTTTCTCCTCCGTACGTGTCTAGCTTGCCTGCCGCGTAAAGTAGTAGGATAATGAAATATACCAATTTGTGTAGTTTTTTTTTCTTCTATCGTTCGTTTAAAACCATCAACGTATGGCAAGAGTTTCAGTTCTGATTCGTGGTTGGTAGCATTGCAGTCATTTGCAATTCAATAAGCTACTTATGCTTTTCCGTGAGCTAGCCAATGAAGCTGTTTGGACTTCATTTTCCTGATACAGAGGACGATCTCTATCAATGAATGGGTCTCATATCTGTTTTTAATGAGTCTGATGGTAAAATGAATAATCTTCTTTTTCGTGGCTATTTGACGATTCTTTCGCGATTGTTTTTCCTGCCCTCATTGTAGTGCACTTTGAAGATGTTGCACAGTTCTTTATCGAGAATGTTCTATTGGTTGTAGAATGATATTTATAAGATGATACCACTGCACGCAAAGCATATAAAAAAGGGAGAATGAATTGTGTTCATTATCTGCTGACATTTAATCAGTGACTTTCGTAAGATAATTTTCTAGGTTTAATGAATTTACAGGCATGTGCTGACATCGGAAAATAAGGTCAGATTGATTATACACAATTATTTGAAAAGTCGTTCAACGACCATATTATATTGAAAAGTTATGGGTTATTATAATACAAAAAAAAAATGCAGCCTACAAATGTTAATATCTCATGTAGTATTTTTCTTGATATGACTTTGACAATGACAAAACACAACATTTTTGGTTAAAACTGCAAGAACAACTTTGTTTTTAATGGATTAAATTAATTATAAGATTACGAGTAAAACACAAACTCCTGTATAATGTAGGCTTCAATTAGTTCTTAAAGCCTTCCTTGCATTACTTTTTGATGATATGTAAAACAAAAAAGTAAGAATAAAAAAAAAATAGTGGCATCCTTATAAATGCAGAAAATGCTTTAGTATGGTCAAACAATTAGCAAGACATTCTGTGTCTTTAAAATAAAATAAAAATATCTGAAGAATAAAACCATCAAGCTTCAATAAAGAAATTTAAAATTTTGATGTGAATTTTAAATCAAGATCACCCTAATCAAAATTTCCAATCATAGTACGAATATTATTTTAAGCAACTTTGCTGAAGACACCGTGTATTGAGCCCTTCATTTGACCATGCTAGAGTCAATTCCTGCTTTTTTTTTGCAAATTTCTGTTCTATCTTTTTTTGTTTTAAAGTACATCAGGATAACTTCTAGAACTAGTTTAAGCCTACATTTTTTGCTAAAGGCAGCAAGATGCTATATTCAGGCATTTATGGGTTGCACATGCTTTTTGAATTTTAGGCATTTTTAAAGCTTATTTTGTCCATTTTAAAAACAGATGTTATGTCAGTTTTAGCCAATAGTTTTTTTCGTTATGTGTGACCTTTCAGAAGCCATATCAAGAATTATATTATCTATACAACTACTTGAGATATTATCGTTTGAAGACTGCATGTTTTTAGGTTAAAATTACCCAGATATTTTGAATGTTAAGTTTTACCCAAATACTTTATTCAGTAATATTGTGTGTTATTATTATCTCTATAACTCTTCTGAAGAGCACTTTTTCAAAACATTTAAAACAAAAACAGTAAAAAAAAAAAAAGGCGCTTTTCCCAAGTAACGCAAGTTTTATTGAGGGTTATAAGCATTCTACGGTCTACAGAACCCTCATAAAACCAACTTGGATTGTTTAAAGATGAAAGAAAAAATCAAGCAACTTAGCTGAAAACATAAATTATCTATCGCTTCTATTGTGTTACCTAACTTATAACAAATACATCCCAAGCAACACGGCTTGTCATAAAGAAGTTGAAAATACTTTGTAATGACTAACGCAAAGAATCACTAATACTTACTTAATGTTTAACGTCAATCTGAATTGATTTTGTATACGACAAATTTTAAAGTGGTATTAAAACAGTAAGATGCACGTTCAAATAACATTTAGAGATAAAAGCAAAAGAAAACTATTTTGGAAAATGTTGAATCAAAGAAGTATGAAAAAACATCTCTAAACCTCATATATAACGTGGGATGTTTTCTGCATCTCTTATAATACATTTATACAACAAGCCGTTCTAATTGTTTTTCAAAAAGATGTTTTATGTGTTACTTGGGATGTTATATACGAGTATCCCGATTACAACATATGACTTGCATAGCATTTGCATTGTTATAAGTCAGCTAACACAGAAAAAGCGATAGATAAATTATTTTTTCTGCTAAGTTGCTTGAATTTTTTTTTTTCTACCACTTTCCTGAAGAATGTTACCACCTCGGAAACCAAATCGCATTTTTTTTTAAAGATGAAGGCCCATTAAATTATTAAAAACTTCTACGAAGACACTATTCCCTTTAAATGAACAAAAACTGTGTAAAAAAATTATTCCCGCTAAATTGCCATTTTCTAACAACGATGAACTGGGAGCCACCGTTACCTCTGCTACGATTCGACCATCATCACAGACCGTTTGTTTTGAAATTCAAAATCAACGATGGGAGCCACGTTTTAACCTTTCGTTACTCGCGCCAATTTGTGTAACACGAGAACTCGCGCCTTGTACTTTGTACAACAGTGTGAGTTTTCCATTGCCATGTTGCTTCCAAGCTATCAATCGATCTGAAACCAACGAATATTCCTCAAAAAACTAAACAAGCTAAACTTGGATTGCTGTAAACCCCCAAAAATTCAGGATAATAAGGAAAATGTAAATGAAAACCGCGTAAACAATGTCCATACTACGTAGGATTTGACTTAATGTGTTGCAACATGGATTATCTCGAGATCATGATCAGATAGATAGTTACTGTCTTCGGCAAAATTGTTTAAGTGATCTTAGCTTTTTCGTTGGTGGACAGTAGTCCATAATTTTCTCACTACGTAGCGCTAGTTTATTTATTTGTCGTCAATCAGTGTAGACCGTTTTACAATTGTTGTCTTAAGAGCTATTTTTACAATTTTGTCTTTATTTATATATTTTTATAATATGTCTTGAGAACAAGTTAAATCATTAATTCTAGTTGACGTTATGCGAGGAATTAAAATATTGCTTTAATTTGGTTTTTGTCATTGTAAAGTCAATGTTATCGCAGTGCTTATTATATGTATCCATCATTTGGTTCAAGGGTCCAAATTTGGCATAATTCGTACGATGACGATTTGTAGCAAATATATTTCTATTTCGTAAAGGCCTAGATGGTGTATATAAATTTAAGGATGACAATAGTTCTATAGAATCAATGCGATGTGATACGATATCGTTTACGAAAGAAATCATAGCAAATTCACGACGCTCTTTTAATGTTTGGATATTTATGAGCATACACCGAGCTGTGTAAGCTGGCAGAGGAAATACAGTCCAACCTAACTTGCGGAGTGCATACAATAGAAACTGCTTTTGAACGGACTCTATTCTTTCTTCGTGTGTGATTGGAAAAGGAGACCAAACTATTCTGCAATATTCTAATATCGACCTTACATAAGCAATGTACAATGTTTTTATAGTATACGGATCGTGAAAGTTATAGCAGAAACGTTTTATGAAACCAAGCATGTTGTTAGCTCTGTTAATAATTGTGTTATAACGATCGGTGAAAGTAAGTTTTGAGTCCAAAATAACACCTAGATCCCTGACTCTATCACACTTTTCTACGATATGGTTTCCTAAAGTGATTGTTATATCGGGTATGATTCGTTTTTTACTAATGGTAATTTAGTTACATTTTTTATATTTAATTGTAGCAGGCTTTTTTGGCACCAAGTATGGAATATCTGTATTTCCTCTTTGAATGTGATGATGTCTTTGGCATCTTTTATTTTCAAAAAAAGTTTAATGTCGTCAGCATAGATTAAAACTTTTAATTTCTTAATAATGAAAGATATGTCATTGACGAAGAGAATAAATAAAAGCGGTCCTAAATGGGAGCCTTGAGGAACTCCAGAAGTGACATCAACGGGATTTGATGTCTTTCCTTTATATTTTACTATTTGATGGCGGTCAGTTAAATATGATTCAAGCCACTTGAGGAGTGCGTAGTGAATTCCCATTTTTTGAAGTTTAAAAAGAAGCATGGGTATGTCAATTCGATCAAACGCTTTGCTGAAATCTGTATACAACACTTCTACATGGTTTCCGTTATCCATAGCATTCAAGGAATAATTAATTAATTCGAGCAAATTCGTAGTTGTTGAACGGCCATGTTGCATAGTAGTTATTCTGTTTTTAATTTGAAGAAAGAGTTTTTCACAATCGCCTCGAAAAGTTTCGGAATGCAAGAGATTATAGCTATAGCACGATAATTACGTGTGTCGGATTTTTTACCCGATTTAAAGATAGGCACTAAAAACGAGTTTTTCCATATTTTAGGGAAGTTTCCGGATTCCAGTGACATATTGGAAATCCAAAATAATGGAGCAGCTAAAGCTTTCATAAAAAACTGGCGGAGCACCGTCAGCGCTAGGACCTTTAGATCCATCTAAATTGTTTAAACCCTTTAAGATATCATGAACCTTGATTTGACTCACGCTGATGTCACTAGAAAATTCTGGATAAGATTCAAAATATTCACGGTCACGGTCCTCTTCTGAAAACGTAGTATAGATTTCTTGGAAGAAATTGGCAAACAAATTGCATATATCATCCGAGTTCTCACCTACCCTATCGTCCAAATGCATCTTTGATGGAAAATTATCAGATTTTAATTTGGTTTTCACATAATTGAAGAATTTCCTAGGACAAAATTTTATTTCAACTTCAGTTTTTAAATTATACTCTTCAAATGCCATATTCACGGCTAAATTTAACTGATCGCAAATGTCTGTATAGTATGCCAAAATTTCTTGACTATTATATTTTTTATAAAATTTGTGCGCTTTTTGCTTTTGATTTTTGCTGTCGTACCAAACCGGATGTTTTGCATGCCTCTGACGTATTCTTCTTTTAGTTGGCACTTCTTCAAGTATTATTTCAAGCAACACATTGTAGAATACGTCAACTGCACATTCAACATTTCCTGCAATTCTTAATATTGCTTGCCAATCGACAATGTTCAATCTATTTCCAATGTTATCATAATTTGCTGAATTGTAATCAATGATTTCATCAAATTCGCAGTCGTTGGTTCTTTCATTTATGTGAACGAATAAAGAATATTCTATTGCTGTGTGAAACATTTCATTTCTCCATATGGGACTTAACGATTCAGTCACACAGAAATCTTCATAAGTATTTGTTAATAAAAGGTCTAAATAACAATTTTGTTGATTTTTCACATGGTTAATTTGATTAAGTCCTAAATTTGCAATTTTGTCAAAAATAAAATGGAGTGTTTCATTTTCCCCAACGACTGGAAGTAAGATGCTTTCATTGTCCATATCAGAAGTAAAGTCAACATTGCGTTGGTTAAAGTCCCCATATATATGTACTTTCAGGCTGTAAACTAGACAAAATTTCTTCCGCTTTTCCAAAAAACTTATCACACGTGTCCTTATGAGCATTTTTCGGAGGAAAGTATACCGAAGCAAAGACATGAGTTTCATATGCTACTTGCGCTTTTATCCATACATGTTCGAATTCTTTAAATTTAGTAGCCATAATGATTTCTGAATTCAATTGGGTCGAAATCGCTATTAATACTCCACCTCCCGATTTTTTTTTTCCAGATCATTGAAAATTGCGGTCGTCTCAATAAACGTTATAGTATACATGTGAAATTCTCCCATGTTATATATATTGAGATCCTGAGGAGATAGAAAGACAATGTTGTTCAGAATGTCAAACCTATTGCTTGGTCCACAATAGTTCAGATTGTTATCACTACGCGTCGTTAGCATACACGTGAAATTCTCGCACATAAAATATCTCTAGATCCTGGCCAAATAGAAAGTTAATGTCTTCGACAATGTTGTTTAGAGACTCAAAATCTTTTCGTTGGTGGATATCAGTTCAGAGTTTTCTCACTACGTGGCACTAGTATATACGTATAATTCTCTCATATACACTAGCTCGAGATCTTGACCAGCTAGAAAGCTACTGTCTTCGGCAAACTTGCTCCGGGGGTCAAGACCTTTTGGCTGATGGACAGTAGTTCAGAATTTTCTCTTCACGTTGCGCTAGTATACAGGTACAATTCTCGCATATGCTTTAGCTCGAGATCCTTTAGTTCAGGATGTCAAAGCCTATTACTTGGTGCACAATATTTCAAAATTGTCTTGCTACGCGGCGTTAGTATACACGCGAAATTGTTGCATATAAAATATGCCAAGATCCTGTTAAGATAGAAAGCTACTGTCTTCCACAAAAATGTTGAGGAGATCATTACCTTTTAGCTAGTGGACAGTATTTCAGAATTTTCTCACTACGTACCGTTTGTATACATGTGAAATCCTCGCATGTGATATATCTCGAGATGCTGAGCGGATAGTCTTCGATAAAATCGTTCAGGGGGTCAAAGCCTATTGCTTGGTGCACAATAATTCAGAATTTTCCCACTACGCGGCGTTAGTATACGAGATTCTCACATTTAACATATTTCAAGATCCGTGCAATTCTCACATATAAAATATCTAGAAGTTACTGTCTGAAATTCAACAAAATAAGTGACTATGAATTTTAATGTTTAATTGCGCAACATTTCATTCATATTGTTTTGAATTAGTTTGTCGACCATTAAGTACCATGTTTGTACTGCCATCCTCTGAAGTGCGCGATGGCTGGTACCATCCACCCAGCGTTATTTATCAGCTGTCTTCTAACCACTAGTGGAGAAAATTTGAATCCAAAATATTAAGGAACAAATAATCCCGCCTTGAGTGGAAATAGCATATTTTTTTATATTTTTAATACCTTCCGGTAATCAGTCTGGTTACTGTTGGTTCTGTAACAGAAATAAAATATAAAGACTCCTAAAAATATTTTTTTTTTCTTTTTTTTATTATTATAGTCACTTTAACGCTCGTGATTTGTCCGGGTGTGAGATTTGAACTCATGACTTTGGCGTGAGAGGTATGGATGCTAACCTCTACGCTGGGGTCACCCCCAAAAATCAACATTAAAATACCATCAAAATGGCGTGCCAAGACCAAAAATAGCTTGCTTGCTTACAGATAACATATCTAAACTCTCTAAATTCCAGGGTTGTAGCTCAGACGGATCTAGGCACTTACGAAAACCAAAATAGTCGTTTGTTCAGAATGCCACAATAAGCGTTTTTGCTAAGTTTGGTTGAAATCGGCGACATCGACCGCAGTTAGTGTATACACTTGAACTGGAATGAGCCACATGTATACAAGCGCCGCGTGGTAAGAAAATTCTGAGCTACTGTCCACCAGCCAAAAAGTCTTGTTCAGGGAGTAACAAGTTTTCTTGAGACACTAACTAACAGCAAAATTGTAAACTACTGTCCACCAACGAAAAGATCTTGACTTTCTCAATAACTTTGCCGAAGACATTTCTATCTGGTCAGGATCTGGAGATATTTTAATTACGCAAATTTTACATGCATACTAGCAGCGCGAAGTGAGAAAACACTCAGCTACTGTCCACCAGGTCAAAGACCTTGACCTTCTGAACAACTTTGGCGAAGACAGTAGCTTTCTATCTGTCCAGGATCTTGAGATATATCACATGTATACAAGCGGGGATTACTGTAATCAAAGTTTAGCTTGTTTAGTTCAAAACAAGTTTTTTTTAAGTTGTACGTTGGTTTCAGAACGATTGGTAACAGCAGGTTATAGTACAATAGCGCGAGTAACTGAGGGTAAATACTGTTGACGCTTTTAACTTTCATTTTAACCAGTGCAATTTTGTGACTCTCAATACTTTATAATATTTCTGTTTATGCGGTTCTTTAAGTCTGTATAAGTATTGCTATAACTTTTAGATATTTTGGTGATGTATTTCACGTTTTCAATAAAAAAATATAATGGATTTCGGCTCCGCAAAGTTTCCGCATTTGAGCCAGCCTTGCTGATCATATTTAAACATCTGCTCTTTTTTATTTATATTTTGTTTATAGTTAAAACAAACTTTTGTTTACATCCATATAAGCGAATGGAATCGATCACGCAGTTTGGCAATGTAGGGTAATGACGCCGCCAGAGAGCGACTTTTGAATACCCTCGAGGCCCAAGGAAGACAACCCTTTGTTCCTATCAGAGACGTGTTGGGAACTCGCGTTATCTGCTATATGCAGTCGGTTTATGTGTTTCTTCAAATGTCTGGTATAAGAATTTAATTCCTTTGTCTTTTGTCTCTTTTCAATAGTTTTTGTTTGTCTTGTCCCCCAAGTCTCGATGAGTCTTATCGTCGCCCACTCGTCACCATAGTCTGTCGAACTCCAGACGAAACTAGAACCGCACTACCGTTCATACTGGCGACAACGCTCTGATGAGACAACGAAACCTTACCCCCAAGCTTCTCCCCTGATCCTATCCTTCGACAATGTACCTTTCTAACCTCGGGTAAGCCGCGAGTATTCGGTCCAACTCCTACTAGACATAGAATTAAGTGAATTTTGTTACAAACAAAGAGCAATGAACTATCGGCTCCGTAAAGCTAACGCGATTGAGCCTTCCACATTAATTAACTAGTTAAAAAATGCGGCGAATACAGACCCAACCTGATCAAGGATTCCATTCACCGCACTCTCCAAAAATAAGCGAAAATGACCAATATTTCATTAAGATGGCAAGTTTTTATTCAAAACGTAATACGTGAATAACTTTCAAATCATAAAATGCGTTAAATTGCCAGAAAAGATAGAAATTCTAAAAGTAAATATTTACACTCTGACGTGAACTGGTAACATGTACTAATTTTGTCTCGAAATCAATTGTTGCAGCAGTCTTTTGGATGATTTATATTTTTTTTTTCATTTGATAACAACCTTCAAACTAGTGCAAAAGTATAAACATTATTTTTACTAACGATTACATTTACATAACGATTTACTGGCCACCACAGAAGTTTGTAATTTCGTAATACAATTGGAAGTGAACAAGCTTTAGTTTATGTGATTAAAAATAACCTTTCTCCACACTATACTATTTGTGCTTTAGTCTGGGCAAATTAGACATTTTTTTTTATATTGAAAACACATATCGCAGATGAACTTAGTTTGCCTGTTGATGCAATAAATACGATACTAAGATCGATGAGTTCCAATAACGTTCTTGATCGAATTTCCGGCTCTAGTGAAGTATTTAGATCCACTCGATAATCTTCCATACATTCCTCCGGAACAAATTGTACGAAATATCGCTATTCTTGTTGGCATTCTGAATAAATGAGTGAACTCATTGGATTCACTAGTCTTTTGAAGAATTTCGCATACAGAATGTAAAATTATAGCTTTTGGAAAGATTCAAACTCGGTAGAAATGACTGTCGTGACTGAATTCACATCTCGACATGTAAACAAATGTTTTCAGTTTGCGGTGCATGTACATGTATTTATGAAAGCACGTAAAGTTCGGTCAATTAGTTTTATTATTTTTTTAATTCACGTAAACGATCTAAATTAACATAAAATTTTCGAAGTGTGTTTGAATTAAAATTTTCTGTATTGATCATATTTTCTAAAAGGCAATACAATTTTACCTTGATTAATCAAAATAGTTCCCAAAACTTAACTTTGTATCATGCACGTCTAATGCTCGAAACATGAACTATTCATCCCTCTGTGCAAAATTTACAGCATCTGATCGAATAAATACCCCTGCCACCGCAGCTCCCGGAGAGATCATGTTCTTCCACGTAACTTACAGTTCCCATTTCTTACTGCGCTACACGATAGGTCACCGGGAGCATGGATTCGAGGCGAGCGCCATCGAGAGCTACAGACAGGGTAGAGAAAAGACAACAAACATACTTACTGGAAATAAACGATATTTCACTCAGCATAATCCACCGCATGGCAAAGTAAAGGTGAACCTGGATGTAGCGTCCGATGCGATGATGTAATTTGATCGTGACATCACGAGCACTATCCATAATCGTATCCGGCATGTAGGAGAAGTGCACCGGCTCACTGCTGAAGTGCTGGCCACCGATGCTGAAGAAGACCTTCGCATGGAGAAATACCTGCAATTTTCAAACAAAGAGATAGATGCAAGGGATGAGTCTTAACTGTGTGTATTTAAGAGCGGGGAAGGTGGTCAGCTGGAGGTGGATATTAGTGTGCACGAGTCCAGTGAAATATAAGATTTATTGCTAATAAAGCTGGTCTCTGTTTGCCGGTAATTTTCTACCATGGGGTCTTTGGAGTGAGATCCATTCCACACTAGAAACCGATGAAATAAATAATGATACAAAAGCGAAATCCTCTATGATCCCTTGAAAACCAATCGTTATAGTTATACCGAATGCAAATCTATTGGATCAAAACAGCTCATCGGACGCCCCGGTTTAATCCAATAATCCTGACGACCGTGACCCCCTCTTCCCATTTTGTGCAATATGGCTCCAACGGATGTTGAATCTTTGATCATTTTTCTCTCGCTCCCTTGGAGCCGTATTTTTTTGTATCGCAAACGCAGCAAACTACGTCTGCCACGGATAACCGGTGGAAAGCACGAGGAGGTCACTAGATCGATAGAGGATTATCGCTTTAATGGAGAAACTTATTAATTATGAGAAAATAAATGGAACAAAATATAAACGTATCTTGGCAATATAAGGAGCTTATGATTCTGCAGCGAAAGGAACGATGCCATCCGGACAAAGAAGAAGTGACAAAGAAGAGAAACGATAAGTCCTTCTGCTGCAGCGCTGATAATAAACTGTGAACCGGAGGCAGGGCTAGCGGAATCGACCGAGCAGAACAAGAAAAAAGGGCACTGATGGTGAAGCAGAAAATTAGCACTAAAGCGAAACGTTTCTGAGAAAATGTCATCTTATTATATCTTTAAGTGCTTTCTCGTTCTAATTCGAGCTTTCTTCATTTGAAAAATAGAATAAAAAAGCGAAAAAACTTATCGGTTTTTATTGGGTGGGTGGACGGAAGTGGAGCTCTCGGGAGATCCCACTCGTTAATTGGGTGTTCCGAACCGTCTTGACGCAGACGAGAAATCGCTAGGCCAACATATAGAGATGGGATTCACTGCTTGTGCTCGAGCGAATCCCATGCAGGATGGATAGTTGAAGAAAATAGTATGCTCGTAAAGTGGCTTGATGGGACAAACAGAGCTCATTGAATGGAAACAAAACATCATCGGCTGAAAAGTCTATCTGCGCTGCAGCGGTCAACTAATCCGTATGTATAATTTCGGTGGGATCTAAGAATTCAATGAAATTTTAGGATTGATTTCATAGGCTGTTTAATTATGAGCCGTATGACATGTTAACAATTGTAGCTTATAACAAATACTTGCTGCAATATTTCCAATCTTCTCAATTAATCTTGGTTTCCACTGACAATCTGTGGTTCGAAAAGTCATTGTTCCGACTAGAGAAGTTCTAGCATTTCTGAAAAACCTTAACATCGATATTTTTCATTTTGAAAGTAGGACAGAAGGGTGTTTCATTTTCAATAAAAAAAAAGATGATTTAAATCATCGCATCCATCATCCACTTTGATTGACCCTAAAATATAAGCCTATGCAAAAATAAATGGTAAATACTGTCGATTGATGAAGGCTTAACGGTCACGCATTATGGGTTTGCATTGCGATAATTACGAAACAAAACGAAATTTGCACTTTTAACTTTACAAATATCTAAATCATGGTTAATTTTGCGCGTGTAGATATCAAAATCCTACACACTTAGAAGTTCCTAATTTTACACGTGACGGAATCCATCTTTGACATAAAAGATGAGACGTAAACAAACATGTCATGTATAATTAAGAACTCCGAGACTGAAAAGTTCGTTACTCGACGAAAAGTACGTTTGATTGAGCTGAATTTTTGCGTCTATTGTTATTAAATTTTATGTCAAAATTGACGCTCGTATATGTCAGTCTCAGAGCACCTAAATTAACATGCATTGTTTTAAGTGTATATAGTCAGTATTGTCATTCACGTTGAATTAGTTCTTATTCAACCACACACTACCAAAAATTCATGTAAATTTCCGTGCCCTGAGACCGACACATGCAAGCGGCCCAAATGACATAAGAATCAGTTGAAAGAAATGAGAAAATCAATTCAATCAATCGTTCTTTTCGTTGAGTTGCGTATGTTTCGGTTTGGGAACACTTAATTTTACATGACATGTTTGTTTACGTTCCATAATTTACGTTAAAGATTGACGAGGCTCGGTAGCTCAGTGGTTACCGTTTCTGCTTACTGAGCAGAAGTTCGGGAGTTCAATCTCAGGCCCGTCCCCTTCCTTGCAATTTTTCACTTTGCCTTATTCTCTATACTCACTAGATTTTAATGAAAACAAATTCTTGTTTAACACCGATCGCATCACTTACCACAGTGTGGGTCCTGATCTAAAAATAGAAATTGGATGAGTGCGCGCGCGTGTGTGTGTGTGTTTGTGTATTATAATCGCTCTACCAAAAACGATCGCTGCGTGTGCGTGCAACCTTTCCCCACATCCCCACATCCAACATCCCAGTGATTTCTCGTGGAAGCGCAGAGGATTTCTCGGTTTCCTTCACAGCGAGTACCACGTCAACACATTCCTTCCCATTCCCTAGTTGACCTGCATTCGGACACGGCCGGCGCTGGTATTGCTTAATATTAGATCTCCAGTTCTTACACATTGAGGATGAATGTTAGTCCCAAACATCATCTGTTGGTTCTCTGTGTAATTACAGCTGATCTGGTAATAACAGAGCAGCAACCGTGGGCGGTCAATCATGCATGCTTGCTTGCATAATTTACGTCAAAGATGGATTACGTGTGCAGAATCAAAAAAGTTACCACAATGTTGAGTTTTAAGTTTCCTCATCACTATCGCGCAAAAAATTTGAAGATTGGAGAATGTAGTAAATCATCATGGGATGGGATTTTAAATTTCCACTAAGGAGTTGTTCATTAGGGCTGGTCAAGATCTTAAAGCGGATCTCATCCCTCGGTTCACTGTTTCGATTTTTATTGAAGTCCCCAGAAATTGTGCCAAATTTGAACGAATTCGATTACCCTCTTGTTTGCGGAAAGTTCAACATTACATATAACAAAAATCAGCGATGTATTTTTCTTCGTTTTTGAGTTACAATTTTTTGAAATTATAATTTTTTTAAATTTCGCTCATTGCTCCAATACGACTAGATTACCCTGCGTCTCCATTGATACATATTGAATGTTATATGGTTACAATACTTACTTATTTCAATTTTTGATCCTAGACTAGACATTTCTAAACATGATAATTTAATAAAAAATTGTAACTCAAAAACGAACGCTGATTTTTTTTTATATGTTTTGCAGAAAAGACTAAATTTTCAAAGAAAAATATAAAAACGTGCTACGCCCATTGTCTGCAAACCATGATAAACATAAAAAATAAATACAATCAAAAATCTTCTTTGCAAACTCCAATTTATAAAACTTTTTATATTTTTTCCTGACAACTATTTTTAATAACCTTTCATTTGATATTTAGATCATTCAAATCGGATATGACTTTCAAAAGTTATAATTAAAAAAAATGTCGTTTTTGGAAAAAAAAAGAAAAAAAACGATTTTTTTGACGACTCTAACGTGGAAATGGTCACCCTAATGAAAAAATAAAAAAAAATACGGGTCTAATATTTTTCGATAAGGAACAAACTACCAGTTGTTACGAAATTCTGAGAACCGCTGTATCGTTTTGCTGGCTAAGAATTGTTCAAGCTAAACATGACTCCACAAATCAGCATAACGCAGAAAATTTCTTTATGGGCAGATAAAAGGATAAAAGGAAACAACTCTCACTCAAAAAACATCTAAGCGTCTTTAGTGTCCACCGTGTCATTTCCGACATTTCAGTTCTTATATTCGCTGCCTATGTGAAATGGCTCTAATGTTGGCCTATGGATCTAAAATCTGGCCCATCGATAAAAATTTACCATTTATACATTTTATCTAGATGAACGCATCATTGGGACGGTACTAATGGATATTTTTGGTCGCTATTCGATTGCTGAATTTATGTATGGGCCCAAATTAGGGGCATTTAGGCCGACATTACATCCATTTCCCCTAACTAATATCTTTCGCACACTTAGTAGAGACGAGAATGTAGACTGCTTTTCAGCAAAGACAGTAACGAAGAATTAACGACAACGACGGCAGATTTCACGTTAATTGGTATGCATTACACTCATGATACACATAAGCGGCTATTCATAAACTACGTAAACGGTTTTGGAGAGGACACCCTCCCTCTTACCACGTAGATAATCGTTTATACACATTTTTGGTAATCTATATGAACCGTACACACTCGCCAACTAGTTCTCATGTTCAAAAATCAAAAAATCATTGAAATTTTATGCATCAAATTTTAGGAAAGAAGAGGTACCATACAGAAGAAAGAAAAATAAATCTCATGAATAGTAAATATCAGAATAACAGAAAAAACAGCAAAATGGTTTTCGGTGAAATGACCCATCCCACTCCCCTGCTCATAATCTTATTGCCGTTTTTACGGTTAAACAAAAACTCGTGAAAATGCCTTTCAATAAAATGGCTTTAAGGCAACCATAGGGAGTACCACGATGTATGTTTTTTACGTTTCTGAGCTACAATTAATTTTGATATGTTGTGTAAGAAAGTCCAACTTCTCAAGATAAAATATAGCACCATTTGGTCCCGATACCATGAGAAGCATGAAAATCGATTATTTTTGACGGGCTATGCTTTATGCTGTGCTAATATGGTCTAGTTGTTGCACTACCAGGAAAAAATCACTTCAAATGATTCAGAACAAAGTTATGAAGATGATTTTGAAATTGCCTCCCTGGTACAGTACTAAAGGGTACATAGAATTTCGAATGTTGAGACTTTGGAACAAATCAACAAAATAATCAATAATTCCAAGCAAAAATCGTTGAAATCCTCATTTGCAACGATTAATTCCCCAAACACTTAGATAAGATTGGGCCTCCCTTAGCTCAGTCGGTAAAGGCGCAGCTACAAAGCAAGACCATGCTGGAGGTGGCTGGGTTCAATTCCCGGTTCGGTCTAGAAATTTTTCGGATTGGAAAATTTCTCGACTTCCCTGGGCATAGAAGTATGATTGGACTTGCCACACAATTATACCAATGCAAAAATGGTACAGGCATCGAAAGCTCTCAATTAATAACTGTGGAAGTGCATCTAGAACACTAAGTTGAGAGCACGCAATAAGCTAATATGCGATATGCAATAAGCTTGAAATGCGAAGAAGAAGAAGAAGACTTAGATAAGATTTAGTTTTAGTTTTTAGTTTTAAGATGTCAATTGTTGTAGTGACATGAAGGTTTTAAAAACCTGTTTAAAATACTGAATTGCCAAGGCAGCAACAATGAAAAAAAAATACTTAGATACATATCATAACAATTAAGGCTGGTAAGTTACTGTATTAGTTGGAGCACCTAGGTTAAAATGATATGTAATTTATTTTGAATTTTGAACAAATAAAGAGTTAAAAAAAAATTGACGATCGATTATGCATGAAAAAAAAATTACTACCCAAAATTTGATCTCTTTTTACTTAATTTTTAGTTGAGCCTCTTACTTGCACTCGTTATTGTTGTCAAAAAAGAAACGAGAGATTCGACCCAACGACCCAAAGTGCAGCCCAATAAGTTATTTTTGAGTAAATTGCATATTCTCAAATTTACGTGAATTAAACTTAATTTTAAGTGGCGCCGGTGGTGTAGTGGTAAGCGTGATTATCTCTCACCCCAGCAGGCCTGGGTTCAATCCCAGTTGGCACCGCCGGGATGTTCTCTGATCACGCCTATCTTCGGAAGGGACGTAAAGCCGTTGCACAGTGGTTCCCCTTAGAACAAAAGTTGGCCAAAACCTCAAAATTGTTGCTAATAGGCAAAAAACAGTTGAAATAGATATTTTTTAGCTGTACGAAGAAAACTTGACAATCAAGACGTCACAAAAAGGAATATAGTAGAACCAAAACCAATGCACAATGGTCCCAGCCGTATTTACCTAGGAAGACAAAAATGTTTGCGCTCAAACTGTCAGTTTTAGGTATATGGTTTCTTAGGGAAAATTGCTTCATATTTTTTGTTCAATCTTTTTATGTTCGTAAAATTAGGGTGGTCCATAAAATTGGTGAATTAAAAATACAAACTATTTATTATTTGAGATAGACCAAAGCAGTGTTCTAAACAGTTGTAGAACATTAAATTCAAAACAACTTTGTGCAAGACACAATGTTTTTATCTCTTATGGTTCATGAGTTATGATTTTTTAAACAAGCAGGTTAGGGTGGCTACAAAAATCGATTTTCTTTGAATATCTTTTCATGCTACGGTATACACCGCAGATTATATAACTAAGAAACAGATTTTTTCAAAGAACACTTTACTTGTTATTCCTGATTTCAACATGTTTCGCAAAAAATCGCAAAACACATCAAGGCCCATCTGAAAGCTTACTTTTTTAGCTATCTTTTGGTTACTAAATGATAGTGGGCGGATGTGTCCGTCATATGTTTTGCTTAGTCTAAATGCGAAAAAAGTATATTTTTACTCATTTTTATATCAGAAACTGTCACTAAAAACACTAAGACACTCTTTCTTTACATCTATTTGACGTGAAATAAGCCGAGGAACATTTCTTCTGAAGCAACCAAGTTTATAAACACATAATTTTTTGCTATATTTGAGCAAAACAGTAACAATAAACATAACGATTTTTTTCAAAAAATTTTGATATCTCTACACTATAACAGCCATAAAAAATATTTAATCAACAGAACTGCACAAATTATTCAATTTAAGATACTCTTAACATGTAAAAATGATAAAAAATATTGAAATAAAAAAATATCAACTTTAATTTTTGAGGTTTTGGCCAGCCAGGAACCACTGTGCGTTGGTCCCCGGTTCATGAGGTGATGGGTCGATAGGTAGGGTCCAAGTGTAGGAGCTGCCTCCCTGGCGTCGGTAGCATTGATGCTCAGCACGGAAAAAAAGATCGACAGAAACAAATCAAGGAAAAAATTGGAAACTACTATTTGCGATTTACTCAAAATTGGGTTATAGGGCTGAACCCGGGAATAAAGAGAAAAGTATTTAATTTTAGGTAGTTTTTCATCTCCGTATATTCAATGATTATCGATTCAAACCACGATTAAAGTTCATATTCATATTTGATTCACAGGCGTCAACCAAACCTACTGGACCACTTAAGCATATGTGTGGCAAAAGGTATGATCGTTAACTTGTAGCACGTTAAATTTAAGTTGGATAATAGCAACCGGAAGAGTTTGATACAGCAATGCAGAATTGTAAACAATAAATTGTGACAGTAAAACATTCCTCTCATTTCCAAGTGCAGTAAACACTATGTGGACACAAGTGTGCGATTTATTTAGATGGTCATTTGGATGCTATTTTAATGCCATAATTGAATTATATTTTTGAAATGCGGTCTGAAAATTAAGTGCGATATAAAATGGTAAACATACAACACACATACAAATGTTAATACTTTCGACGTTATCGCAGTCCACTTCTACCTGGAACCATTCCTAGAAAGCTCCTCTTCTTTGCCTCTACTGCTGGCGCTGCTAGGGGTTAGAAAGGTAAGCAGTGCATTTAGAAGAACTAAAATGTCAGAAATGAAATAAGTTAGAATGGTAACATTTGACAATATTGTACAGTAGATCCAATTTTTTTTTTATTGATTATTATTCATATAATATTTTGTGCAGTAAATTGCTGATTTGTGGAGTAGTGTTAAGCTTAAATAATAATTGTACAGTCTTTAGATCAGCTATCTTACTGAGTTTGAAGTATGGGGATACAATCCGCTTTATGCACTACTAATCAACTATGTATTCAGATTGGTGTTAATCAGCGTCTGTTCTTACTGTTCAGCTTGAATTGGTTCTTGGGAAGCTCTTATGTGAAACAGCTTTGCTGAAGACCACTTTTTGATTAGGCTTCAAGGTAATTAGTTATTAATTGATTTCGAAGCCAATAACTTTTTGATACTGATATAATTATCCTTACGTTCAATTCAAATTCGGTCTTGAGCAAAGTTGCAGCTGAGAAAATTTAATATTACTACAGATAGCAAACATTTCCGTAGATCAACGATGAGAGCAAAAAGTTCACTGTTTCCATACTAATTCCCATATAAACTTAAAAGGGCCAGTGCATTATGAGTTCGCATCAAAATGAACTAACATTTTGTGAGAATTACCAGGACCTGATTTGAAATCGATAGGGTAGAGCGCTACTTCGTCATAATCGTCCATTTCCGTTCTATCGAGCAGAAATCATCAGCATAATCAATGATTTCAACGTGCACAAATCAATAATACGTTTGTACCGATGCGTTAGTTCACAAGCTACAACACAAAGCCTATGGTGTGAATATTTACACTAATTTTTCTCAAAACAAAAGAAGCGCTCTTAGCGAACTCACTTTTTCTACCTTCATCCGTAGGTCGAAGAAAATCCAATGGCGTTTCAATGCGTTTGGATGGAATTGAAACTCTCAGGACGAATTTGAATCAAAAAGCAGTGTTAGATTTTAAATAATATCTCAACAATGAGTGACTTTTTATCAAATTCAACGATACTTATGGAAAGGGGAATAAATTTAGAAGTCATCTTATATAAAAGTTTCATTTATTGTTAAAACCCGTTCAAGAAAGAGAGGAAAAGCGCGGGTTGTGCTTAGTAGGACGGAAATTATATCAAAAACCCTATATGGGGGAGCAAAAACGATATTTTGAACAACTGGTGCTCATAGATATTTCGTTTATTGTAATGTTTATAGATAATTAGTTTTATATTAACATCTATGAAATTTTGTTAAACAAAATTCAATTCATATTTTGCAGGCTTCTTATTTTTTTTCCCATCTACTATAGCTCACCTAAAATTTATAAAATAATAGCTACAAGTGATTTCCCTCTTCAAGTAAAGTTACTTCTCTGTAAGGCTGAATTCAGAATTCATTTGGATCAATTTGCTCCTCTATATAGTGACGCCAATTTCTTCCTGACTGGGTGAGACAAACGAGATCCTGAGGTAGAAAAACAAGGACGGAACATAATCCCCAGGATGGTAACAACAATGAAGCCTTAAGCGTACATGCCTTATCGTAAAGTGGTCCGAATTCCTATTCCGTTGCAGGATTTTTCTTTTGGCTTTGGTTCCGCCAGCAAAAGAAGCATTTGTTTAATTCACCCTTTTTCTCTGTTCACTTCCCCGAGGGTGCTTTTGTTCCCTTGCCTTTTCCTCACGACACAATGCCTTTTTCCCATTGCATTGTTTGAGCCTCTTCGTCCGGGGTCGACTTTGAACTCCTTTTTCTTCATCGTTTTCCTTGCCACGCGGTAGTGGAACACGATAGCAACAGAGGTCAGAGAAGGGAGAAAAAAAAGTCCAAAGGAGCTGGTGCGGATGAAGAAGCACTATACCCTCACACCCCACTCGTACTTTTACCAGACAAAAACACTCACCTGTACGTCCTTGCTGAACATGTTGTTGGTGTGCAGAACCATGGCACTAAAGTTCCTCACCGTGTCGAACTCGAACACCATCTCGACCGGTTTTCCAGCCCAGCCAAGTGAATCATTACGCCAACCGACCCAGTCGTAGCCTAGATATGGGCGCACCGTGGAATCCCGGCAGGCAGATTTAAAGTGGGTTCCGAGAAGAAAGAAAGCACAGAGAAGAAAAACAAGGAAAATTAAAATTAATGTTTCCACAACATGTGATATGTTCGAGGTGTGTATGTTTTCGAAGTTATACTGCTGCTCTATTTTCCGCTTGTTGTTCCGGGAATGATCGTCGCTGTGTTTTTGTTTGACACAGTGCACCTGATTTGGAACGGTTCCGTGAGCAGGTGAGTGGATAGCGTCAAGAGAAAGGATATAGCTATAGTTTCTAGTAAATTAGTGATTGAAGAGGTGCTTGTTGAAAACTGGTTTACCTACAGGGTTGCACACACTTTTAAATATTTAAAACAAAATTGTGGCTTTATTTATGCCTATAATTCCGGGTTGCTTCCGGTCACTTCGCTAAAATAAAAATGTTTTTCGGAATGATGAAATTATTAGATGTTATAATGATACGTTGTACTTGTAGCAAAACAGGTTTTAATGGGTCAAACATATTTTTCACAACCTCTTCTTGTAAAATACAAGCACACAATATTTAATGATTTCATTAAACCGAAAAAAAAGCGAAGAGATTAAAAGCGACCCTGCTATTATCTAACATATTAAAGAGTTTATTTTGTGTTGCCCGGTAGTACACCGTTCGAAAAATTCATATAAATTTCTGCGAGATATAGCGTACATAAAATTAACGCTAGATTTGGCATAAATTTACGCGATATTTCGTGTAAATTTAAGCGCAATATCACATAAATTAGCGATGTTGTATGCAAGCTTGTAAACGATTTCGCTGTTTATGCCAAGTATAGCTCAAAATTAAACGAAGGGAGATTATACGCGATAGTTAAAATTCAGAATTTTTGCTGTGTAGGGACATACACACTTATCCAGGAGTTAGGTGTGCGATAGTTATTTTTGATGAATTTTATTGTAGTCCTGGATCGAAACTGACTATCTGTTTGAAAAAACCTAATATCCATATTTAGTTGATGCAGAAATAAGATGATCCATGAGACGTTTCGCAGCTGTGAGTGATCAGGTGTTGCCGATGCAAGATGTAAATATAATGAATGTTATTTTCAATAGTAACGATCTGTCAGTACCACTGTGAACTGCCAAAAATTCTCAATAAACAAAAAAAAAATCAGCTGATCGCAACTGTCTCATGGAATGCCTTATTATATATCTAGAGTAACATGAGAAAAGGGCCTGCATGTCAAGTGTAAGCAATGACTTTAAACGACAATTTATCGTGAATGAGTGGCGCAGGTGGTGTAGTGGTAAGCGTGATTATCTCTCACCCCAGCAGGCCTGGGTTCAATCCCAGTCGGCACCGCCGGGATGTTCTGAGGCATAACATATCTGATCACGCCGAAGTAAAGCCGTTGGTCCCCGGTTCATGAGTTGATGGGTCGATAGGTAGGGTCCAGGTGTGGGAGCTGCCTCTCTGGCGTCGGTAGCATTGGTGCTCAGCACGGAAAACAAGATCGACGGAAAACAAATCAAGGAAAAAAAAATATCGTGAATAAGGACTCATTCAGGCAAAACGACACCATCTAGCAGATAAATTTTGCTGATGGTACAGATAGTTTTTTTAATTTGTGTTCCGTCGAGCTTGTTTTTCGTACTGAGTACCAATGCTATTGACACCAGAGAGGCAGCTCCTACACCTCGACCCACCCTACATGAATGGTGTAGATATTTGGCGTGGTGTTGTGTTGTGATACGTGAGCAATTGACGCTTGAAGTATTTTTTTACGTTACCTCCTTGGGACGCTTCCGTAGTGCCTGCTTCATAATAGCCCACTATTTTTCAATGGGCCTTAGTTCCGGTGCGTTGAGGGGTACGAAAGTGACACCTTGGCTTCGTACCACTCCAGGACAACGTTTGAATAGTGGCACGAAGCTAGATCCGGCCAGAAGATCGTAGGGCCCTCGTGTTGCTTCAACAGAGGAAGCAGACGCTTCTGTAGATACTCCTTGAGGTAGATCTCCCCGTTTACAGTCCCGGTAGTCATGAACTTCTCTGTGCCAAAACTCATTTACTCATAATAGGACCTGACCCAAAGCACTTCCATGAAAAATAAGTTTTTTGCTCATTTTTTTACTTTGCACAGTCATGACTCATCCTAAAAACTATAAATCTATAGTTGATGATGCTAATTTAAAAAAACAGACTAAAGTGGTAATTTTTATACGATAGATGAGGAGATGAAAGTATATAATTGATAGTTCTGTTTAGAGTACGGCAGTGTGAAAATTGCATAAAGAAGTAGAAAGAGAGCTAGACAACTTTTAGGAAGGTACAAATCAGTTTTATCATCTCTCTTTACCAAACTCCCCCTTTGGAGAAGGATGGTGAAGGGTGAGTATAAATCTACATCAAACAATTGCTTATGGCTTCTGAAAAAGCGTAAAATGCTCGAAAAAATAAATAAATAAAAATTAAATTATAGGAATATTTCCAGTACAAGGCAAGTTCCAAATACTTCAGGGATGTCCAGAGAAGTTGAGGGAAGTTTAGAGATTTTAAAGAATAATCTATAAAACTTGAGAAATTTCAGGAAAACCTAGATCTTTAGGGCATTTACAATAAAGGTTGAACAGGAAAAAATCCGGACACATTAAAAACGCGTCATAGGGCCTTTTTGAGTAAAATTTTTCAAAATTTCACTGGATCAAGCTAAGAGTGTATATAAGGTGTCTCAGAATGACTAAACACGATTAAAAAAAAAAAACGATAACGTAACTCTGTTTACAGCAAATTCGATTTTTTATTCGTATTCATGTTCTCTATAGTATTCTGTTAAATACAGTTAAACGTAGAAAATCCGAGATCCGATCAGTCGTAAGTCAAAGAGCGGATTTTGATCTCACGCTACTTATTAGCTTCAACACAGATGCCTTTCCAACAATTTTGGATACTTTTTCCCAGTCTTTCGCAAACTTTGTAACGGAATCCGCTACCTTTACATGTTTCCGCAAATATGCTTTGGTCAGGGCCCAAAAAGTTTCGATTGATCTGGCCTGGGGACAGTTTGACGGATGCATCTCTTTGGGTACGAATTAGACCTTGTTGGCTTTATAACAGGCTACCGTGTCCTTGGAGTAATGAACCGACGCCAGACACACTGATTTTCCGCACAGTAATTGGTCGTATAACTTCCGAGTCCTCGGTTTGACGAATGCGGCTTGTTTTTCACTCCACTTTGGCCTCTTTTGCTTCTTATACGTCTTTAGACCCATTCCTGCCTTAGCCCACTGGACGTTACTCTTTGGGGATCCCATGCTTTTAGCCACGTCTCGAACCGAAGCACTTTTCTTGTGAGTGAAAACTTACACGATGTCCGGTCCAGATTTCGATCAACAGGGTTCGGTTTAAGTCCAGATTTTTGCTTCATCACCATACTTCCCAATTGCGTTTCGAACAGCTCCGATGCTTAAACCTTCCAATTTCGCTAATTGTCTCAGAGAAATGTTGGTGATAGTACGTCATTTGTGCACGATTTATATGCGCTTTTCCTGAGAAATGCTTCACATTGTCACGGAAATGTAAAGAACCGAACCAGTTCCAATACATTCAACAAAACTTTGAAAACTTCTTGGAACTGCTTAAATTATTTGGCTTTAATTTTTTTTTTAATTATCCTTAAAGAAGTGTTGAAAATTTGAGCGAAGTTTGAAGAACATCAACCAAATTAAGAAAGCTTCACCAAAGATTGGAGAACTTCACAGAAGTTCAGAGAACTTTAGAGATGATTCAAGAATTCCAGATAAATAACGGAAACTATCAGATTCATGAATATTAGGAAAATCACGGTGACTCAAGAGAAGTTCCGAGAACTTCTTGTAAATGTTGGGAACTTCAGCAAAATTCATGGAAGTTCAAAAAAGTGTAGATATGGGTATTTTCATATTATTAGGCAAAATGAGCGGAAGGATTTAAGAATTTTAATAAAATTTTCCAGCAGTTTATGGTTATATGAACGAAAACAAATTTCAAAAACTTCGGGGTGGTTATTTTCCCGAAACATTTTATTTTAAGTTTTCAAATTTTTCCGGACATCACGTACTTTACAAATGCATAACTCATGTAAAAATAATGTTGTGCAGTCAAATGATAAGGACATTCGATCAGCAATCCATACAAAATTTGAAAAAAATAGGGTCCACGAAAATTTTCACAATGGAGGAAAACCACAAGGAAAGTCAGGAAAAGCTATTGTCAGGCTAATGAAAATTGTTCTCATGCTCTCATTTTTTCATCCTTGAAAACTTTTTATTTATCATTGGTGAAAGTGTCAGAGTGGTGTCTTTAACCTTTTTTGAGATTTGACCTAAAAAATAACGACCAATCATAGGAAAGCTATGAAAATTGTCGGTGTCTTGTTTGTTTTATGATTTTCTTAGAATGACGCGTAACTGGCCATTCGTTTTTTCGGTAAACACTGAAAAACGGTAAGAGAGCCACTCTGAAATTGTCACCAATGATATAGGGGAAATGGATGTAATGTCGGCCTAAATGCCGCTAATCTAGACCCATACATTCAGCAATCAACTAAATTTTCAATAGCAACCAAAAATATCCTTAAGTACAGTCCCAATGACGCGTTCATCTAGATAAAATTGATAAATAGCAGATTTTTTAGCGATGGGCCCAATCTTAGATCCATAGACCAACATTAGAGCCATTTCGCCTATAAGAAATTCTTTTACAAAGAAATCTATTTCCCCCCACCGAGAAAATTTTCATGAAAAACATAAATATATATATTTTAATGAGATGATGAGATGATAATGCGATTGCTAAGATAATGTCCCAGTCATTTAACTTAAAACGGTTTTTACGATAATTGGTTCATGAGTTATGGTTTTTTAATATGTAAATTACGAAAAACCAGGGAAGTTGAACCAACATTTTACGGGCAAATATTTTTTTTTATATAACTCAAACCTGATAAGAGATAAACTACGACTCGTGTTGAAAAATCTTCATTTAGCAACTTGTAACTATTTTGGTACTCAGTGCCAGCATCGGGAAAGGACTTGGTTAAAGCGCAAAGGCCATCGGTTGCATTAGGGGAAGTTCACCGTTTTGAAAAAAAGTAATTACGTTTTGAATTTTGTAAAAACAATGGAAAAGATTTAAAAAATCTTAAAAAATATTCTTTTTTCTACTTTTCTAAAGAAAATTCACGTGCAAAACATTTTTTGTAAGTCGTCATGGCATAAAATTGGACTCACAAACCACAAAACATCGATCATCCGATTTTGCTGAGGGTTAATTTTTTTTTCAAGATGTGATAGAAAAATATGTTTTCATGATATATTTTTAAAGAATCTAAGAAAAATACCATTTTTTTTTGGATTTTTGAATATTTTATTTTTTTAATTTTTTTTTTATTTTCGGGCCGGTAAACTTTCCCATAACATGCGTTATTGCTGTGGGTACAATGGTCTTCGGCTGAGCTAGTGTCTTTCATAGGTAATAGTAACATTACAGTTTTTCAAAAATCAGTATATTGATTAGTTTTCTATTATAAGGGGTTTCAAGCTCTTCATTTCATCATATTTTTTAAACAACTGCTGAGTTAAAATTAATAATATACCTAAAGCCGTAAAATTCAGCAGCATTCGGCCTAGAATAATAAGGGGCTTTCCATATACCACTTAGAATGTTTAGGGGGGAAGGGGGTTTCGCAAATGTTCACGAACCACGCACGTTTTGAATAATTTATTTGGTTGATTATCCACGCATCGGGAGGGGGGGTCAAAAACCACTCAAAACCAGTCTACATGGTATATACGATCACGATTCTATACACAGCAATAAGTTTTACTGGAATCTCAATAAAAAAAAGTCAAAAACTCAGCAATCAAACATCAATTTAGCTGAGAGCTCAGTAAAACTTATTGCCGGCGGTGCCAACATTCGGTTTGGTTTGCCGACTTCGGTAATTTCAGCGCCACGAGCGATTCAATTTGCATACCGAAAACAGTCACTGCCCACCAAAGCCGTAATTTCGTATAGTAAATGAAGATTTTCTAAACATTATTTCCAACTTATCTTCAAATCGTTGGGTCGATGCACCATTACACGACAGTTGCGACAGTATGGGTGCAGGGCATCGTTTTTTATGCAAAATTTTAACATAATAACTCCCTTTGGCTAGTTCTTGCACCTTGTTGCAAAAACTAACATAACTCTAGACCAAAATACGGATACTTTGTAAATAATTACTTTAAACGACGATTTCACACAGATGAATACTCATTCAGGAAAACCAACACCAGCATCTGGAAGAGGAAGTTTGCTCTATCAGATGGTATAGTTAGATTATGTGGGCGTGTTGTGATTCGCGAGCAATCGATGTTCAAATTAATTGTTTATGTTTGGCTTGTCCTTTTCATATGTTTATCGAAATATGTTGTACTGTAACAATAATCATAAAATGTATTCATTCATATTTTATAAATAGATGCTTACGGCATAGAATCTATCCTTAAAATTTGGCCGTAGGCCTTCTAATGTACCCATGTGTTGCTATGAAATGTGTATTTTTATATCCCTGCATGGCTTCTTTACAAGATACGTAAGGCATTTGCTTCTAGCTCCGAGAGAGAAAATGAAAACGGAATCTTGTTATGGGTAGATTGCACAAAGCAATGCGACAACACTAACCTCCCATTCTACCTTGACAACACAAAAGTATAAAAAGTAGCATACAGCAAGAAATCCAGCAAATAACTTGAACGTCGCAAAAATGCAGCCCCTGAATGGAATGCATCCTACCAACGAGTAGCGCCAACAGTGGAGGTATTTTCCGGGTCACCCTTGCACAGTCATTGCTGTTTTGCGGTTCTCTAGAAAGAAAAAAATCAAGGTGGAAAACGGTGTAACTGGATAACGCAAGGATATTATGGTACACACATTTTCCCATTTATGTCCTCTCTAGTGACACTTGCAGGCATCAACTTTCGTCTCAACCTCTGGTCTACACAGCTCAGCCAAGATTTGCTTTCCATCTCTGCACACTTAAGTACCTACGTTTTCACTCTCATGACCCTCATTGAATGCAATATACTGCTGACTGCTGACTTTTGATCCGCACCTTTGCACTGGGAAATGAGTCTGAATGCAGTGCTCTCAAATTTGAATATGTGGATGCATGGGGTGGAAGGATGGTCGAGAACAGAATGAATTGAGGATAAATTGTGTGGAAAATAGAGAAAATTAGTAAGCGTTCGTCATTTTGATACTTGAATGAGGGTGATTGAATGCTGCTTGAACCGGCGTTTGAACAGGAGTTTGAACGACAGACAGGGAAAGTGAGTCGCATTTTTTTTTAATGCTTTTCATTGCACCGCTGACTAGGTCCACATTTTATTTTCCTGGATCTCAAACTTGCCGAGATTCAGATAACAAACAGAAATTTTGCTTATATCGCAGAAAACATAAATACTGATCTGGTCGGCGGTGCCAATCTCGGCAAAAAAAAACTGGCAATAGTGCTGGTCAGTGCTGAAGTTAAACTTAAGAAGCCGCAACAACAAAAGCCCCTCGACGTGCGATTCCCTCTAATAAGATGTTTGATTACATTTTTAGTTAGGAAGCTTACGCATACAAATCATTAAATTTAAGAAACTGAGTAGAAGAGTAACCATAGACGAAGGTGATACACGTCTTGGGCGATCTCTCAGACGATGTTTTCTCAGACAGGACAATTTTGTTCAGTTTTCGTTTCCAACACGATTCCAACGTGACGTATTCTCTACAGGCTGCCTTAGCCTCAACGACAGCGACAACGTCATCAGTTGCGTTCATTTGGCCAACTTTCCCTAGTGAGTAAATTTGCTCTCAGATATAACCAATGTAAATACAGGTGTGCATGCTGCGATATGTGCCTCCCGACAATGGTCTCGTTATTGGCTAAAAATGACAAAATGTATACTGTTGATCTCTTTTAGCTCCCGAGATGGGAAGGAAGTTGTTTTTGCGTATATTGTTTGAGAACATTTTAATGTACAGTAAATGCAACCTCAGAGAACAAAGGGGATAAGTTTTTATTTGTCAGCATAACTTGTGATGGGCAGATATTTGTTTAATTTTATTAAAGGCTCTTCTGAGCACTAAAGTGGTAAAACACACTTCTTGGTTGTTATTTCAATTGACCTGGCTCACATATTTAATTTCGCAGATAAGCTATCTAACCAAGCCATTCAACCCAAGCAACACAATTTGTCATAAACGGGTTTACATAACTTATTTATGACAATATCATTTACGTCTAGTTACTTATATACAACTTATTTATACCGAAAAAAGCGCAAGAGGTGGGATCTAAATATAACATATACTTGACTTGTGCAACTTATGTATGACTTTAACGCAACCTACTGTATTGGAAATGTTGTAAATTAATTTCATCCTTCCTACGAATGGAATTTGTTTATCATCAATTATACAACTTATTCTTCTGATGAATTTTATCGTGCGAATAAAGTGCCTAAACTGAGATTCCGTACTGCAAACATTTATGCGGTTGCAAATTTATGGTAAATCTATACATTCAACTTCTAAAAAACTCAGTGGCTCTAAGAAAAAGCTTAATATAAAAAATTGAATTGCATAAAACATATTGGATAAAATTCCACAACTTTGCAAAAAACAAAAACTAATAGAATATCAACTTTCTTTTTTAATTATCTTACTTTTCTCTTTTACAAAACGTACATGTGATGTTGAAAGCATTTTTTTTTTTTTTTTTCATTCTATACATTGCTTCATTGGTCAGTCATATCGTGGTGCAGTTTGTAGAATGCATTGAAAAATTTCATAATTGTTATCAAACATGTTTATAACACGAAAAACATGAATCTTACTTGTATCGTATATTGCA
Source organism: Ochlerotatus camptorhynchus (assembly GCF_037179485.1). Taxonomy (NCBI): domain Eukaryota; kingdom Metazoa; phylum Arthropoda; class Insecta; order Diptera; family Culicidae; genus Ochlerotatus; species Ochlerotatus camptorhynchus. The sequence goes on from NW_027040666.1 coordinate 331,959, forward strand.
GTTATAATTAGGTATGGCAACTCTCAATTGACTATTTATAACACTTTTATAACTGATTGTTTTGATGAAACTTGCTAGCCTTATATACAACATGTTTTCATATGTCATTTTTGGAAACATGAGTACAACTGAAGAGATGTTGCAAGTGTTACTTGGGAAATAGTATCCAATGAATGTTAAACCGTGGATTAAACGCCTCTCAAAAGACAAATTGTACCTGAGACCTTCTCTACAAATATAGCCAATAAACTTATACACAGGGCAATATATTATCGCAAATTCAGATTTTATCCAAATGCATTCAAACTTAACCACTGTGCATATCCATCCACAGTTTGCCTGAAATTGAAGAACCATCCACAGAGTGGCTCGGAATTGGTTGGTTTCTCATGAAAGCTTCTCCCCGTGGTCGAGGCACATCGCGTTCAATTTTGCAATATGCATGGAGCAGTTCCAGGCCAATTAGCGAATACATAAACAAATTATCAATTTTACCTCTCAGAATCCATGAAACTTCGCATAATTGTTCACTAGAGGCAAGTTTGTGATGCAATGCGGCCATTTTGACTCACGGCTTATTTAGAAAAATGGCGTATTCGATATTTTAAATAATTGAAATTACATCTGAGAAAAAGTTGTGAGAAAGTGTCTGGAAATATAAAAAAAAATAAAAAAAGAAAACTTCAATAACAAAAAAGTTATTTTTTCATATTGTTAAACTTATGTCAAAAATGATAATTTTCTGAAATAGACACAAGGGATGCTTTAAAATTGACCATCACCGTAGAACATAAACTTATAGTTAAATTTTTGAACTTTTTTGTCACACAATATTTATGCGATTTGTGTATAGAAAACGATTTTCCGGGCTTAAAAACTTATTTTTATGCATAACTCAATTCGAATTATTAGTGAAAAAAGAAAAAGAAAATTATACTTACAGTTGATGTTCTACTATTATGGACAGTTTTGAAGTATCGGTTGTATCCAGTTCAGAAACGCTAGAATTTTTGATAAGCTTTCAAAAAATCAACAGTTTTAAATTCTTAAAAATTTTCAGTTTTTCTTAAAGAAATTTTCAATATTTTTTTTCTACAATGTTGTGTGAGCGGTTTCGTGCTATGATTTATTGAAACATATCGAATACGCCATTTTGAAAAATTAGACGTGAACCAAAATTGACGAATTACGGCACAAACATGGTTCATTGCCCCTAGTGAATAATTATGCGACGTTTCATGAAATTCGGAGAGGGAAATAAAATCGATTCGTCAGTTGGCGTGGAACTGCTCTATGAGCTTTCCAGTGAAGACCGTTATTGCAAATATCTACAGAGGTAAGGGCCCTTCTATATACAGCGTACGTTTTTTTTTACCAATTTTAGAAAGCCCCTCCTTCCTTGGAGCGTATTTTGCTATACCTAATACCTAACCGGTCACACCTTCTGCAGACCCTCTTCCCCCTTAACTGGTACGTTATTTTTGCGGGGTCCCTATTGAGTGCACTTTACATGCTACTGGTGAATACGTGTACCTACAGTGGGTGGCAAAATATGTTTGTTTTTCATTATTTTTTTCCTCGGAACTCAATTCAACGACAGGACACAACTGCGAGAAAAATCCGCCGGACGCAGGTTGAATATTGTTCGTGAATTTTTGACATACCTGTGCTTGAATTGTTCCGATATTATTCTGTATATTTTATAACTTATGATAAATAATATATGTAATTAACGTTAAAAATAGTGAACACCATCACATGTGTACTGCCCTCGATTGATCATGTTAGAAAATTATTGGCATCTTGATTCATTAATGACCACATTTTTACACCCAACCGGGCAATGTAAGTTTCTGTTTCCAGATTTGCTTATAAAGGGATTTGCAATGTTTTACTGCATGATCAAATTATGTAATGAGGTCGTTGAAAAGTGTCTTAAATAATTTTATAAATTTTATGTTGATGAACTTTTCGACTAAATGTTTCTTGATCCAAATGCACTGTGATTAGAAAATCATCTGGTGAAGTTTTAATACCGTCCATTGTAAGTAATTCCATTACATTTGTTGTAAGAAACATGCACAGATTGCATAAAAATTCCACACTCACATTGGATGTACATGCCATTTGTTTTGCGTGTAGACGTTTATATGAAATACAGTCTTCAGCCGAGTTGATGCTTTCAGTTCCCTCCCGTTTACGACAACAATTTCTTTCCTATTTTAGCATCAACATTTATAACTATATAATTTATAACTTTAAGTGGCGCCGGTGGTGTAGTGGTAAGCGTGATTACCTCTCACCCCGTCAGGCCTGGGTTCAATCCCAGTCAGCGCCGCCGGGATGTTCTGAGGCATAACATCTCTGATCACGCCTTGGTCCCCGGTTCATGAGTTGATGGGTCGATAGGTAGGGTCCACTTGTGGGAGCTGCCTCCCTGGCGTCGGTAGCATCGGTGCTCAGCCCGGAAAACAAGATCGACCGAAAACAAATCCAAGGAAAAAAAATTATAACCTTAACATTTATAACTATATTGTAGACTGCCAATGAATGTATGGGAAAAATTTGACCATCAAATTTCGCTAACAAACCATATACAAAATGGTTATTGCCTCGAAAAATGACCCTATGCAAAATTTGAGATCAATCGGACATGATTTAGGGGTGGCGCAAACGCGTCAAAGTTTGACTTTTTTCACTCTCGAGAATCTCCCAAGGGGGGTACAAAATTTCGGAAATCAAAAATTTTTTTGATGCCAAATGTCTTAAAAATGCATGAAACGTCGAGATTTGGTGTTATCTAAATTTTTTTTTTTTTAATCGACTTTTCGGGACTTAGATTTTTTTTCATGAGTTCTATATGGAATATAGAAGATTGATGAGTCGGCTTCTAAAACTGTTCACAATTGTCTCCAACCTGCTTATATATCGAATTAAACCATCATTTAGGATCTAATACGAAATAATTCACTAGGGTGGTCCAATTATTCTTCATTAGGGTGGTCCAAAAATCAAAATAGGTATGTAAAAACCATTACTTTTTACCAAACGCATGTATCTGAAAATAGCATCATGTTGTGTTTTGGAATTTTTAAGAATCCAAACTTCAAAACATTTGATGATATTACTTTTTAGTATCTGAGACCACGTAAAACGTCAAAGTCTCCAAATGTTGAGATTTTTAAGGAATTCCAATCAAAATGGCACATTTTGGAAAAGACTTCATACCACTCAGGTATGGATGATGATTTTTTTTAAATAGCTGTTTCGGAAATAGAAAGATTGGCGTTATTGGAGTTTTATGAAAAACAAATTAGAGAGCAACACCACCGTGGTGATTACCGAGAGGTTCTGCAACTTTCCATTTTATATTTGGGTGGAAAAATCGATGAAAAATTACAAATAAGAGCTCCTGGTGCGTTCCACAATGCAAGGTGGATGGCCAAAATCATTTATTCTTTGAAAATGTTTATTCTTCGGCATGAATTTGCTTTACCAGATAAAACTAAAAATCAACTAGCTCGATTTTGTGTGTTCATTGTAAAAATTTATTTGAAAAGTTGGTTTCTTCCTCCGTGTGCTGCGATGGCACCCAACAACGATCTGAACCTGTTCAAAATATTGAAGGAATATGAAACTGTTGATGAAGACGTTGCGAAAGCAGAACATAAAGGAATTTTAACTCACTTGCAATATTTAGACAACAGCCTTATCGGACTATGTCTGTTCGACGAAAATGTAGACCTCCAGGTTAAGAAAAAGGTCATCGAAGCCTTACTTCTATCAGGTAAATACTTTAATTGATACATTTGCATTCCCAGGTAGAATTTCTTGTTTTATTGCACTCTATTAGTGGTTATTGAGATCAATTTCATAAAACCGCCAATAAAATTAATAGCTCCAGCACAACCTTTTGATAACCGCTATAAGATCGTCATACAGCTTAGTGGACCACTCTTGATAAAATTTATAAAGCATGTTTGAGAATCACAATAAAGCTGTCTTAAAACCTTTTGTCAGGAAGCCTCATACTCTGCAAAAGGTTCTCATAGCCTCTATAAGAGTAATATTGTATCCAATAAGTTTTATTACGCTTTGGTAAAAATCAGTTATAAAGCCAATTTAATTTGTATTGGCTTCAAAGCAACCGCCATAAATAAGCTTGTTGTTGTTCTGTTCTGCTGAAACTTTTTTTCCAAATAGAAATCTTTAGCGGTAAAAATAGGATTGAGTGTTGGTGTCAAGATACCCATGCAATCAATTTTGTTTCATGGCGACATTAGTGAAAATCTTAAAGAAAATATATTGCTTTTTAGAAGTTCCAAAACATATGCGCTTGAAATGTTATCGTGTATATTGAGATAATATGAGCGTTAAATAAATGCGCCTCCAAAATAATTCAAGTTAACAAAAAAGATTGTTTCAGAAATCAATGAATTTGATGGAATCACCTTAATTTTACAGAAAATAGATCTCAATACATAAATTCATACCAATGCACACTGGAATTCATTTCGGATCTCTTATTTAGCCATTATGTTGTTGAAATTTCTTGGATTTTATTCCAAGGCTAATGGCATTTTCATAATGACAATATGGCGACAGAGGACAGCAGGCAAGAAAAACACCAAGCGCAATTTCTTAAAATGTCTAATGCTTACATTGCACACTGGGTCAAGAATGCAAGCTAGCGGAGCAAAATTAATAACTCCAAAACGAAGCATTTCCGCGACTTGGTGTCTTCCGCAAAATTTCTCGTCATAATAAGGACCATCTATTGACATAAACAAATAGTTCAAAACTCTTCCGCAAAGATGGTGTCACAATCTAACTTCTTTCTCTGACGTTTTGGAAACTTGATGTCTTCGGCGGCAAAGTTGTTTATCTTGACAAAACGAACAGCTCTTTCAAAGACGTTAAATTTCCACTGTCTAATGGTTACAAGTTATATGGAGTTAAAGAAAAAAATGTTGAAAATATGGTTTTTTTTTTCTGTTTCGTTTTTTTTTTTGCTTACAGCTTTATAATGTTATATTTTTCTCTTATGCAAATACATTAAATAAATAGCTTTTGTGAAGAAACATACTGGATTAACCTTCAAATTTCAAAGACATTGTTGAAAAAACGAGAAAAAAACACAATTTTTGAAAATTAATGTCTCCTAAAGCGCAAAAAATCGCAACCTGACATTTTCAGCAAAAATTAAGCAATACTCGATAAACAAAATATCAAAATTTGAGGGAGGTATATTTTGGTGTTTTGTAGATTTCATTATTTTAATGGAACATTATTTTTTTCTATAACTATTTGTTTATGTCAATAGATGTAGGGCCTCATAGCCTAGTCAATAAAGGCACGGTATTATCAAACCGGAGGCGGCGGGTTCGATTCCCAGTCCGGTCGAGGGAATCTTTCGGATTGGAAACTTTCTCGACTTCCCTGGGCATAGAGTATCATTGTGCTTGCCACACGATATACAAATTCATGCATTGGTATTGGCATCGAAAGCTCTCAATTAATAACTGTGGAAGTGCATTTAGAACACTAAGTTGAGAGCACGCAATAAGCTAATATGTGCTAAGTAATAAGCTTAAAATGCTAATAAGAAGAAGAAGTTTTGTCAATAGATGGTCATTATTATGACGAGAAATTTTGCCGAAGACACCAAGTCGCGGAAATGCTTCGTTTCGGAGTTATTAATTTTGCTCCGCTAGGTTGCATTCCTGGCCCAGTGTGCATGGGATGAAAGCCAGAACAGAAAAGCATAATGCATGATTTTATTACGAGAACTATTTTCTTTTTACAAGAGCAACTCAAGCTGAACTTTGCATTAGGTCCTAAGTAACATTGATCGATTCTCTTCCTCGACTTTCTCTTTCGTTAATAACTTATTCACAGAACCGTTTCTTGATGTGTTTGTCGTATTGGATGCTAGATAAAAGCTTCTTTTATCGATTTATGTGCTGAAAATACCTGGGAATGTCTTTACATGACCGTGGGGATGCAAAGAGAAAGTTGACGAAGCGAATCTGTCAATATTACTTAGGACCTAATGCAATGTTCAGCTTGAATTCATTTATTTATTTGAGGGCAAATGTATATTCCTATTCTACGGGTGCAACCGATGAATTTTACAAACATTTAGAAAAGTTTTGAATGGTACATTAACCATTATGAAAAGTTATGCGTGATTTCAACCTTTTTGCCCTAGGACTGTCACCATTCCATGTATTTCGACCAAGATTCGACCGTGTCACCCCATGTATATGCGAGCGAGAACGGAAGAATCATGGAGATTTCTGACGTTTTTCTTACGCACACTACGCCCATTTCTGACAAGTTGCAACTGAATGCTTATAATTGTTTTAAAATAAATGTGTCATGGCCAACTAGTTTTATTGCGCTTACGTATAAAGCAACGAAAGATTTATTTTTTGGTTTTATAAAGGCAATTCATATTACTTTTTTGTATACTTCAAAGCAATCATAAAACCTTTCATAAGTGAAAATAGCATAAGCATCAGTTGGTTTTTTAATTAGCTTTATAGGGGTTTTGTAGATAGCTATAAGAATGTTTCATGACTTGCATTGTATATGACCGTGATAAAGCTGTAGGTAATGGTTGCAGCTGCAATAAAACCTTTATAAATTTTGAATATAGCCAAGCAGCTCTAGATTTGTTACTTGGGATTTAATATTCTAATGATTTTTAAACATTAAAGCCAGATCCATTGTTGAATCCAACGATATTTCAACGATTGAACTACACTCGTTTGTACAAGGCAGCAGTGGTATTGAAAACTTATTCAAAGCTCTCCAAATTCCGAAGTCGTTGCTGAATGTCGATATGGAGCAGTGGAGTAGTTCCATCGAGTTTAAAAATGCCAAAAGACGGGTTCAATGTTTGGAAGTAGTTAATGATAATGCAGAGCGTGGTATAACATTGATTAAAACATACAATTCAAAACTATCAACGGATGAAGATCAAAAGCAGTGCATTTTACAATTATTTGAAGATCATCGAAAACATTATAAGAGTACCAGGAAATCTGATTTGGTGTAGCTTATACGGAAATATATGGCAAAGTATAAAACAAGTATTTTTTCATATTTTCAGGCAAATGTTCTCATGATTCCCAAAAAAAAAAACAGATTAACGCAATTCAAGATATTTTTACAATTGATTTTAGGAATTTCTGATGAAAAGTTGTGGTTTTTCATATATTTTTGAATTTTTGGACCACCCTAATGAAGAATAATTGGACCACCTCAGTGAATTATTTCGTATTAGATCCTAAATGGTGGTTTAATTCGATATATAAGCAGGTTGGAGACAATTGTGAACAGTTTTAGAAGCCGACTCATCAATCTTCTATATTCCATATAGAACTCATGAAAAAATTTCAAGTCCCAGAAAGTCGATTATTGAAAAAAAAAAAAATTTTCGAGATAACACCAAAGCTCGACGTTTCATGCATTTTTAAGACATTTGGCATCAAATTTTTTTTTATGATTTCCGAAAATTCCTGTACCCCTCCCCTTGGGAGATTTTCGAGAGTGAAAAAGTCAAACTTTGACGCGTTTGCGCCACCCCTAAATCATGTCCGATTGAGCTCAAATTTAGTAAAAAGGGTTCATTTTTCGAGGCAATAAACATTTTGTACATGGTTTGTTAGCGAAATTAAAAATTACCATTTTCGCTGGCAGTCTACTATATAGTCATAGTATCCGTTTGGGGGTGGAAAAACTTTTGTTGCGAATTTTTTAACAATTTTTCATAATTTATCACATGAAATCTGAAGAAAAGATACAAACATAAATTGATACATCATGGAGGAACACTCATAAAATTAAACTGATTTTCACCAGGAAAAAAAATGTAAATTGGTAGGGGGGTGGATAAACATTTTTTGCATACTGTAAAACTTGATTGTTTGTATCAAATGACATAAATTAAACTCCAACTGAAAGTCTCTTAAATATGTTTATAGGTGAAGATGCCCTCTCCAAAGGGGGAGTTTGATACAGAGAGATGATAAAAACGATTTGTACCTTCCTAAAAAGTTGTCCTAGCTCGCTTTCTTCTCTCTATATGCAATTTTCACACTGCCGTACTCTAAAGGGAACTTTCAATTCTATTACTTCTTCTCCTCATCTATCGTATAAAAATTACCACTTTAGTCTGTTATTTGAAATTAGCATCTTCAACTATGTTAATCGTTGACTTCACCCAGAAGTAATAATAAACATATAGTCAAAGCACCTTTTAAATTGCAAAACGCAATGATGACTAGGTTAACCTTACATATAGGCATGATAAAACTAATTCCTCTCAAGTACATGTTTTTCTAATTATGAAATCATTAGATGTTATCAAGCTTATCCAGCTTATCAAAAATGTCAATTTTCCTGAATTTTACAGAATGGACACTTTAACACTCCGAATACGATGTCGTTACACGTTTTTTTAAAGAAGTGTTTATGGATTTTGCAAGTGGCCTAAGATCCATAAATTAAATTAATGGGTTCAAAAGTTCATAATTAGCCAGAATACAGTCATGGTTCCTATATATGGATCCTGGAGACAACGGAACGGTCCTCCGGAAGATTCGGAACATCCGTAAAATTAGTCAATCCACGAAACTGATCCTAGAACTCCACGGTTTTTTTTTAACATTAGGAGCTGTGATATAAGAAAGAATTTGGGTTCATGACATAAACACGGACCCGGATTGCCATGAGAGCGTGCTCAGAAAGATACGAAACATCTATAAAAGTGGTCAATCCATGAAACTGATCGTAGAGCTCCGCGGTTTTTCGAAAACACTTGGAACTGTGATATAAAAATGAATCTGGGGTCTTGACATAAACATGGTCCCAGATGGCTAGGGGCCGTCCTCCGGAAAATCCAAAACATCCGTAAAAGTGGTTTATTCATGAAACTGATCCTAGAGCTCAGCGATTTTTTTCAAAAACACGTGGAACTGCCATCTAAGAAATAATTTTGGGTTGTGACATAAAAATGGACCTGGATGGCCATGGGATCATCATCCGAAAGATCCGGAACATCCTTAAAAGTGGTCCATCCATGAAACTGATCCTAGAGCTCCGCAGTTTTTTTTTCGAAAACACGTGGAACTGTAATATACGAAAGAATTTGGGGTTGTTACATAAATATGGACAAAGATGGTTATGGAACCGTCCTTCGGAAGATTCGTATCATCGGTAAAGTTGGTTCATCCATGAAACTGATTCTAGAGCTCAGCTGTTTTTTTAATCTCTTGGAACTGTGATATAAGAAAAAACTAGGTCGTGACGTAAACATGGACCTGGATAGGCATGAGACCGTCCTCTGGAAGATCTGAAAAATCCTTAAAAGTGGTAAATCCATGAAACGGATCGTAAAGCTCCGCAGTTTATTTTAAAAAATATTAGGAACTGTGTCATAAGAATGAATTTGGAGTCGTAGCATCAACATGAACCTGGATGGCCATTGGACCGTCAGTCGGAAGATCCGTAACATCCGTAAAAGTGTTTCATACATAAAACTGTGAAAAACCGTGATTTTTTTTTCGAAAACTTCACAGTTTGTGCACCACTTTTATGGATCTTCCTATAGACGGTTTCATGATCATTCGGGTCCATGTTTATGTTAGGACCCCTAATTATTTCTTATATCACAGTTCCACGTGTTTTCGAAAAAAAAAACCGTGGAACTCATGGATCAGTTTTATGGATTGACCATTTTACGGATGTTCCAGATCTTCCAGACGACGATCCCATGGCCATACAGGTGTATGTTTATGTCATGACTCAAATTTTTTTCTTATATCACAGTTCCTAATGTTTTTGAAAAAAACTGCGGAGGATCTGTTTCATTCCATTGACCTCTTTTACGGATGTTCCGGACCTACTAGAGGACGGCCCCATGGCCATCCGAGTCCATGTTTATGTCATGACCCCAAATTATTTATTATATCACAGTTTCAAATAATTTCGAAAAAAAAAACGAAGAGCTCTACACGGATAGAAATCTCCTTATACCTTTTGGCAAATTTCTATTGCTGATTATTGATAAAATGTATACGTCAACTAATAAGCAGACGCCTTGCAAAAAGTTAATGAAGCTCATGTGTCAAATGAAATGTATAATCGGTTACACATACCTTTTATGCATTCTTGTAGGACCTATGTGGTTTGTCTTATGGAATGTATAAGGCTGATGATTTGGCAAAAATGTATAAGTGAAACACATGAATAAAATAATTGATTTTCGTTTCGTGTAGGATCAGTTTCGTGGATATACCACTTTTACGGATGTTCCGGATCTTTCGGAGGACAGTCTCATGGCTATCAGGGTCCATGTTTGTCACGACCCCAAATTCATTCTATCATCACAGCTCCTAGTGTTTTTCTAAAACTGCGGAGCTCTAGGATCAGTTTCATGAATTGAACACTTTTACGGATGTTTCGGATATTCCGGAGGACGGTCTTATGGCCATACAGGTTCATGTTTATGTCATGACCACAAATTATTTCTTATATCACAGTGCCTAATGCTTTCGAAAAAACCACGGAGTTCTAGGATCAGTTTCATGGATTGACCATTTTTACGGGTGTTCCGGATCTTTCGACGACCGTTCCGTTATCTCCAGGTTCCAATTATAGGAACCATGACTGTATTCTGGCTAATTATGAACATTTGTGCCTATTAATCTAAATTATGGATCTTAAACCACTTGCAAAACCCAAAAACACACCTTTAAAAAAAACGTGTAACGACTCTTTTCGTTTTTGAAAAAAAAGTGGACGACCCCATTTTCAATCTTTCTGCAATTAAAATAATGTACAAAGCCTAGGAATTCTAGAGGTACCACAATTTTTGAAATTCCTCAAGAAATGGCTGAGTTATATCATTCCGAACATGTCGTTACACGCTTTCTGGAGGCTTCGTAGTCGGCGTAAAGTATTCGGAGTGTTAAAATTGAACAAAATCGTTAAAATTTACTAAAAAAATATTACTGGAAAGATAGTTCAAAATGTGTACTATTACTAAACGTTCGGTTGTATAAAAAAAAAATTATGTTGATAAGCTCTCAAATAAGTGATTACCTCTCACCCCAACAGGCCTGGGTTCAATCCCAGTTGGCGCCGCCAGGATGTTCTGAGGCATATCATCTTCTATCAAGTATTCTTTCGGAAGGGAAGAAAAGCCGTTGGTCCTGGTTCATGAATTGATGGGTCGATAGGTAGGGTCCAGATGGTGGATCTGCCTCCCTGGCGTCGGTAGCATTGCTGCTCAGCACGGAAAATAAAATCGATGGAAAACAAATCTAGGAAAAAATGTGTTTTTTGTGACAAAACAATCCAGTGTTCTACCACATTGTCTCAGACGGCATTTCGATTAGATAAGCCTTTGTCTGCTATGACTCATTGAAAAATATCGCAAAAATAAACCTGAGTCAAAATGGCCTAGTTCCAGCACAATATTGTTTGAGTGCCCCTAGCGAACAATTTTACAAAAAATCATGGATTTCGGAGATGTAAAATCTAAAGTTTGTTATATTTTTCGCTATTTCTAATCTAATCTAATCTAATACAAACGCAGCTAGTCGGGAAAGCATCCTTGAGAATGATTAGTTTAGATAATGCCCAATCACTTTTCTCGTCAATATTGATATTTGCAGCAAAAATGAGATTTGACACAAACATCAAAACGGTCATGCCTACTACGTTACATTTGCCACAAAGATGATTATTGGAAATTATTCGAGTTCAAATTAAAATACATATTCAAACAACGAAGCATTTCTTGAATCCATAGGGGTGGAAGGATGCATGGACATGCATGGACATACCGTAACAAACGCTCCGAATTATATAAATGTGATTAAAATTATACTAATATGCCATTGTGTAAATGGTATATATATTGTTTATAATGGAAAGGTCTGACCATATGAATCCAATGTTTCCAGTAATTCCGTCCTGTAGGTTACAAGCTACCGATAATGCAAAAATATAAAACCGCTAGCTGAATGATCGTGGCATCTTACACTCCTTTGACCAGATGACAAATCATTACAAGGATCTCACAAGGTTCTTTCTTATATACTTACAGCTCTTACTTCATATTATCTCCGAACATCATCTGCTGTCTCACCTACAAGAAGAATATTATCCGACTTTTCTCACAGGAGAAATACCTAACTTCCGATGGAATCAAAATCAAAGGAAAACAGAATAACAGATCCAAAGAGCGGAATACCGATCATAACTACACTTGCATACATCCTTTGGCTAGCAACAAAAACCTGTACTCGAATACTTTTCTTAAAAAATGTTATCGAGTGGAAAAGCTGGAAAATCGTCTTTAGATAATAAACTCGTAAAACCACAGCGATTAAAAAAATAGACGAGCAATTTGACAGCAGACAATTTTCGCGTCCGTTTACAAACAGGGCACACTTCGATCCTGGTTTATTTTTTTGTTATTTTACCTAGAACTGCTCAGCAGCCTTATCACTTCTTTTATCCAGTAATTTCGCTACAGTCGTTAGATTATGTTAGATTGTCAACTAACCTTCAAGTAGCATGCGTCATATGTCGCGAGTAAAACATATTCTCAGCTTGGCTTTATTTTTCGCTAAAGATTTCAGAGACATTTCGTGCTTTTTTTCTCCTTGATTTGTTTTTCATTGATCTTGTTTTCCGTGCTGAGCACCAATGCTACCGACGCCAGGGAGACAGCTCCCACACCTGGACCCTACTTATCGACCCATCAACTCATGAACCGTGGACCAACGGCTTTACTTCCCCCTACTTAGGAAGGCGTGATCAGAGATGTTAGCCTCAGAACATCCCGGCGGCGCTGACTGGGGTTGAACCCAGGCCTGCTGGGGTGAGAGGTAATCACGCTTACCACTACACCACCGGCGCCGCTACATTTCGTGCTTAAAAACGCTTTATTGCCCAGCAGTCCGTTCGACACTGGAATACTGTTCAGTAGTTTGGGCGTCGTTTTACCCAAATTACAAGAATCGACTTGAGTATATTCAGTGGAGATTTATTCACTATGCTCTTCGTTGGTTGCCCTGGAGAAACCTTGTAAACCTTCCTAATTATGAAATTCAATGTAACTTGTTCAGCCTACAACTTCTCTGTGTTCGCCGTGACGTCGCTAAGGCTGTCTTCATCGCTGATCTCCTGTGTTCGGACATTGACTGTAGTCCACTTTTGCAACAGCTTTACATCCTGATTAAGTGAATTTTAATGTTTCCTGAATTAAATTAAGTAGATGAAATGGCTCTAATGTTGGCTTTTGGATCTAAGATTGGGCCCATGGCTAAAAATCTCTATTTATCAATTTTATCTAGATGAACGCGTCATTGGGACGGTACTAATGGATATTTTTGGTCGCTATTTTAAAATTTTGTTGATTGCTAAATGAATGTATGGGCCCAAATTAGGGGAGTTCAAGCCGACATTACATTCATTTCCCCTATATATGTATTTGTAGGATTTTATGTTATCTGTTCATACAAAAAAAGGGGGTTTTCCGCCCACTTGATGAGGGGCAAGGCTAACATTTTGAGACTGCTGACCATGAAATTTTTTGCTATGTTGAAGAATGTTCAGTGCATCACTAATCAGAACCAGCGTATAAATGCAAACATGAATTTCGTGTGTACGTAACTCAGGTCAGTGCATTAAATGTGTATTTAGCTTAATGGAACAATCACAGCCTGCACCAGCAGAAATATATATTTTCTACTCAAACATTTAACCACATTGTCTTTGGAGTTGGGTTGGAATCTAATTCCGTAAAATCCAACTTGATAGCTGAAGATAACGATGTCTACTAATAATACAATTTAGTGTAGCTGGAATTTCAAACACTCGTGTGAATGAAACACTTAATAATACTGTCAAGAGCGAAAACTGCCTTTGACTTAAAACTTTTCAGAATATGCAAACGGATTCGTGAAAGAAGCTCATAAACACTGCGCTACTGCCTCTTATCCGCAATCTTCCAGGAAGAGCCTAATCCCTATGGAGCTCAGGGCAGTGCAGCTTCTTTATCATTCATGACAGCAATCTCTCGCTCCATCATCGCCGATGTGCTGGCTGGGAGCTGAACTTCAATCCGAAGCAGACGTTGTTGTTATCTGCTAAGAGATGCCAGAAGCTTACTTCAACTATAATGTCTCTCCAGCCGAGTTGACCGGTGCGGTATCCCAGATCAGGGATTTAGAGAAAAGCTTAATTCAATCTGCATATAACACTCTCCTGTCCATACATATGTGTTCCTTCCTGCACTGGACATTGCTGTAACCAAAAGTCCAAGAAACGTGGTTTCAAGGAAAATTTTATCCGCAGCAGCTGCTGTGAATACTAACCCTGCTTACCAGGCTGGGTCAGTTTGGAATGAGTGAAGAACCGCAAACCTGTCCAGGTTGTAACCCAAGACCATTGTGACAATAATTTTCGATTAAAGGAATTCAAACTGACCGAGGCGATCTGCAATTCAAAACCACATTTTTCCATTTTCCAAGAATAGTGCTAGTCAAAATCGTCTCACTGTTCTCTCCATTCCACCAACGGACGACCGGTCATAGGTAGAACAGGTGTGTCTTGTGCTTCATGTGCCACAATGTCCTCCTGCTGTTGTCAAAACGGGGGAAACTGTGGTCTGGTGTATGGATTTTTATCGTCCTGCTGTGCATTTTCAAATAGGATTTGGACGGACGAACTGTCGGGTGATTTTGCTTGCGGATAGCAAGCAGTCGTCGTCATCATCGTCATCAGCAGCATCTGTCCGCATGAAATCTCGGATCAACGTGCGCTTTCAGATGACCCCTTCCACTGAGATCAGTTGTCTCAGATGTGGAGCTAGGTTTACGGGAATACGAGGGAAGGGAGGCATCATTTTAATGGAAACAAATCTAGCACATTTGAGCAACTACTTTTGATATTTGATACGATGATATTATGCTGATAAATAAGGAGCATACATTGATGAAAATTACAAATAGTCTATTAGTCATATGAACCAATGTCTCAATATTGAAGTGACCATCGAGAAAAACATCTACCTACCTATAGTTGAATCAGAAGCTTAATATTTATTCCAAGACAACATATCAAGACGAATGTCAACTCTGCCATAATCCAAGGGGGCTGTGCTTGAGTAAATATGCAAATCCCGCTAAGAAAAATTAGCAAATACTCAAACGTGTCATCAGAAATTTTTATTATCACTTTGATTGGATCTTTTATCTTCGAACGAGAAAGGCGTTTCTATAAGCCATAGTAAGAGTGGCCAATTTTATTTATATGTTGTCTTCGATATATTACATAAAAAATGCTGTGGATCAATGAATGGAATGCATAATATCCCTTTACTTTTTTCATGATTTACGATGTTTTAACTTCTTTTTACTCTCTTAGCTAAAACGTAGGAATCAGTGTTTTTGAAATGTACCAAGAAAACCAATCCTTGAACGTTTTAAGGATTTATATATACTTTTTTATGACGACTAATCAGGGGGATTTACAGCCCATTAATGAGCAGTTCCATGAAAGTTCGCATAACTGTTCGCTAACGGCAATTATCCAAGTTTATGCTGAAATTCGGTTATTTTGAATCAAGCCTAATTTTAAAAAACGGTGCCTTTGATATTTTTCAATAAATCAGAGCACGAAAATGGATCCTTTAAGCGAAATTTCATCCGATACATAGTTGATGGAAACTGGATTGCTTTTTTGGATAAAATACACACTAAAAAATTCGTAGAGCCTAAACTTTTAGTAAAATAAAAAAAAATCACGCTATTTTTATTTGATTTGTGCATAGGAATCAATTTTCTGCACAAAAAACATATCTGTTTTTTTTTTATTAAACCATTTTGGTAAGGTTTGAAGTGTTCTGTGTTCCTTCAGAAAAGTTAGCAATTTCGATAAGCTTTCAAATAAGTATAACATAAAATTTCTAAAATATTATTTAGTTTTTATCAGCTTTTTAACGAAAATGTGTGCCATTTTTTCATCGTGTATTATATTCTGAAAAAGCAATACAGTTTCCTACAACATAGCCTAGAATGTCAATTAGATTAGATGAGCCATTATCGTGCCAAGGATTTATTGAAAATCTGCTTTGATTTATTGCGCAAATCTTTGTACACTACCCCATCTATTTTTAAGTTTCCGGAATCTGTCAAATTTTGTAAAACTTAATGAAAATTCGATCAGAAATGGCGAAATAAAAAAAAAATAAGAAGCTCTAACTTTTTTCGTTGTAACCAGACTTAAATTAAATGTTTTGATTAAAACTGAGCAAAGTTTCATCTAATTTAAGTTTTTTAATGAGTTTAAAATGAAATTTCATGCATACCCAGCCAATCAATCCCAACACCTTACCGAAATTTTAATGCACCCGATGATCAGAAGTCAAATTATCAGTTATTTTTATTCACATCCTAAAAAGTTACAACTTATTCAATTATTTTTTTTTTAATATAATACTTTTATAATACTGTCACATACTTTTGTCCGCTACTGTGATATACAGTATAATAAGAAGAAGCGGGGATAAAATACGGTGGTTGGTTATTGTTTGAAGTTCGTTCGCTTTCGCCGTTACCCCGTTACTCCATGGTGTCTTTCTGGACATATGAGCCTAACCAATAATCTAACTGAAAAAAAACATCGCAGGTGAAATTAACAGTATACTTTGCTAACGGAGAAATCATCAACATTCTGTAAATGTAACCAATCGAAGGGGAAGAAGACGCATCGATTGAATTACTGGTGTGTGGAAATAATTGATATTTTGATTAATAAGCCCTTAAAATCATCATCATTTTACCTGCTGTGTTAATTTTAGCCCCACTTGCCCAACACGTTTTTTTTCGAAACAATTTCTGAGCTCAAGGATAAATTTCTTCCAATCGACCTTTTTTACGGATGAAATTCCAGAAAGCCTAGGAGCTAAAGATAATTCCGGTACACCTGTAACTCCAGGATTTCTCTGGAACATCATCAACTTCTAAAATTCCATTCTACATCTTCCTGAAACTGTCAAGATTTCAGCATTGTAAAAACTTAAAAATCTCAGAGTATCGTAACGCGGAGGGAAGTTGATCAATTTATACCGATGAACCGGATTATTTTTGCAACCATATGTTTATCACACAAACAAATATCACTCAAACCTTAACTAGCAAATGCTTTCCTAATGTATGAATTTAGTTTTTATTGCATGTTTATAGAGTTAAAATTAGATAAAAATATGCAAATTTTCAATTCTGGGGTGAAGTTCACCAGGCAGTTTTTTTATGCACTGCAATATTCAGCTATTACCATTTATACTTGATTTGTGTTCACTGAAGAAGAATACGGCTTCTTCAAAAATTGTGATTTACGAATAAATTGCATACTTTGGGCAGAACTGTTTAAAATCTGCCTAAATGAAGGCAATACACCTTAGTTTTCCCACAGACAAAAAGACGGTGTCCCCCCCCGCCACCATCCCTATCCAAAGGGGGAGTTTGGTAAAGAGAGATGAAAAAACCGATTTGTACCTTCCTTAAAAGTTGTCCTAGTTCGCTATTCTAATATCTATATACAATCTTCACACTGCCGTACTCTAACGGAACTATCAACTCTATGCTTTCATCTACTCCATCTATTGTATAAAAATTACCACTACAGTCTGTTATTTGAAATTAGCATCTTCAACTATGTAAATCGTTGACTTCACGTAGAAGTAATACTAAAAAAAAAAACATATAGTCAAAGTACATAACTCTGGATGGGAGCATACCATCAATTACTGTCAATGGTCGAAAGGTACAGTAGCAACACCTACCCCACCCGTGTCCCCTCGAGATCGTCAAGTCGACGATGACAGGAGCACATATCGTGGTAGGGGTAAACAATAGTTGCAATTTCCAAACCTACGACTGGATGCCTTCCTTCAAATAACAATTGAAGTGCGGTAAAAATCGGTAGAACTGTTTCAAACACACAGTTGGTACTTGAACGGGTCGGTTTTCATCTCTTTTTGCCAGTGCACAGTGGGGCGACTCCATACAAAGTCTGGCCAAGCAAATAATTCTCCAAATTATGAAAAAAAAATCATGATTCTTGGGTAACTTTGGGGCGCTGAATCCAAATATGTCATAAGTTTTGCATTATAACTGGTATTTTTTACGTTATAAACGGTTTTGTATGTTTATTTTGTTAATTTTTTTTTACGTTTTAACTGTTAATGATGGTCATGAAACAAGTCATACAATGAAGATTTTTGTTTTTAAACAATGCTTAGAAAACATTTTTTTTTTATTATTTGCTTAAAATATCCCTAACAATAAAGTTATTATAAAAAACAGCACAAATTAAAAATCACAATTGGTCAAATTTGTATTTTCCTTCTACTTAAGCTTCTTCCTCATCATCAGCATCAGCATATTCTTCTTCTTCTTATTCTTCTTCTTCTTCTTCTGCTTCATCATCATCGTCATCATCATCATCGTCAGCATCATCGTCATCATCATCATCATCATCATCATCATCTTCTGGTACCATTTCGCTTGAGTCAGTTTTTGTCTTCATCAGAAATTTAACTTCCTAGACTAGACTTTTAAAATTATGTTTTTCCTTCTCATAATGAGAGTTAACCATTGGTTCGGTGGTGATAAGAAGGTGATAATATCCCGATTTGTGTTTTCACGCTTATCCTTCCGAGTGAAATGCTCTCTAGTGTTTTTAATGACTTTGTTACATTTTTCTTGAGCCTCCTCCGTCATTCTTCCAATCAGGAATATCACCGCCTGAACAATGCTATGCCCATGAATCAAAATTCTGTGCATCGACGACGTCATATAAAACCACGCGTACAACTCTACGTAGCGCTTTGCGGTATCAACACAGTAAATTTTGAATTTAGCTGGGTCTATTTGCTGGGAACAAGAAATTGCAATAAGATTGTTCCGAAGTCTTGTAATCAACTCCAAATCTACTCCTGTGATTTCGGAACTGACTTTAGAATTGGCAAAGAATCTACGAGCTGAATTGCCGTCATTGCTGTTGCCAAATCCTCCTGGCTTCGGTTTGTTGACAATCAGACCCATTTTGCTCTTGAAGCTTGCCTGAATTATTTTCTTATTCGCCTCGAACTGCGTTTCAAAACCAGATTTTCTCCAGCGTTTGAAGCTAAGGCGATACGCAATGTGGATCATGCACTCAAAGCAGCGTATCCAACCGTGCAGCGAAGAGATTCCGTAGTTTAGATAGTCTTCATTTACTTCTAAGTTTTGCATTTTTCTATATCATTGAATTCCGAAATCGTTGCCTTACAAGCATAACACCGTTGTGCAGAACTTGTATTGGTTTAAGTATTGACACATTTTCCGTCGATCATTGTGAGGAAAAGTGAAAACGAAACGACGATTTTGCTGCTCTTCACCATCCCCTCATAAGGTTTCAATGCACTAATTTCGCTTTCGATACGGCTAACTTCGGTTTGAATCACTTCATCAGTTTCTGCACAAAATTGTAAATGAAGCAGTATTAGTCTTTTGACCGAACATCGATATTTTGATTTGGGGTTACTTTGATAATGCTCGATGAATATAGAAACACATGCGTGAATGTCAAACAAGTTAGTTCAAGAAATATGAAACTTTGAATATTTAATTTGAAATATGAAAATTTGAGTATATAATCAGAAAAATTATAAGCAATAAGAAGACAACTTTGAATTTGTGATAGCCTTATTGGAAAAACATTTCATAAGTGATGGTTTGAGTGCTTTTTCAAACAGGCGAAAAGCAAGAAAATTGTTTTTAATATGTTTGGAAAATATGTAACACATACTTTATAAAAACTCTTTACGATATCAAAGGTAATACCCTAACGTACAATATGGAACCAATGTTTTCAATTCAGAAAAAGTGCAGCGAGTAAATTTAATCATAATATTATACCATCAAAGTTACCCGCATTATCAAAGACATCCCGTTTTACGGTATCTTTTTACTAATGCGCTACTACGTTTGGGAGAGAGATGAAGTGGTATAATAAAGAGTGTCGAGCACTTTTTATCATTCCTTTTACAAAAGACTCTCTGCCTTATCACTGCTTGTTGAAAGACACAAAGAATAATGCAGATTGAAAACGGGCCTTTGCAGATTAGTGCTGGTGCAAATTGAATAATTTTTATTTTTCGATACTGTGTTCAACTTCTTAGGAGGAGATAAATTTAGCCTAAGTGTCGTACACAAAATGCGTTACACATTTTCTATGATTTTCAAACCCCGTCCTTAATTTTTTTGTAACAAATCCCAAAAAAAAATATGGCACGTAAGAAAATCTTAGAACTCTCTGTGTTTCCATAAACCATTACGTAATTAGTGTATAAGCCGTAATAACAGAAAATGGTTCATGAATGATGTATAGATAAAGCAAATTTTGCTGTTTTTATGCACTAAAAATGAGCAATCAATCAATCTGCTGATCGTGATTCTAATTTAAAATTGTAGAATGCCACCTGAGTACAAAAACTTTTTTTTTTCATTTCGCACTATCAGCATCCTGCGCAAGTCTGCGCAAGATCAGGTTACGGTCATTCGAAACCTTACATTTTAAGCTACCTTTTACAACTGGTGTCAACCATGGCAAACCCTGGCTTCATAACTTTGAAGCTTCATTTATATGGAAAAATCACTATTTTTTTAATCAAATAAAGATTTAGGCCTACTTTAATGAGATTCTACAAAATTTAATGAAACAAATTTGTTATGCATTGTTTTTAAAACAACTTTCTCTCAGACGTCACCATAATCCAAGCTACCATTAAACCTCCAGTTGATTGAGTAATAATGCCGTTTTTTTTCGAAAAAATGCGAAAAAAGTTCAAGGTGACCAACTTCAAAAAGGCATAAAAAATTCAAATTTTCTCGTATTGCGTTCAAACTTCGGATTTGAACGGGTCAATAGTATAGAATGATAGAAAAAATAGAATGGAGGAGGAAATGCAAATTTTTCAATTTTGTCCAATGGCCAGCCATTCCCCACTGTGCAGTGGTGGCGGGGGACACACCCCTCACCATCCCTCTCCAAAGGGGGAGTTTGGTAAAGAGAGATGAAAAAACCGATTTGTACCTTCCTTAAAAGTTGTCCTAGTTCGCTATTCTAATATCTATATACAATCTTCACACTGCCGTACTCTAACGGAACTATCAACTCTATGCTTTCATCTACTCCATCTATCGTATAAAAATTACCACTACAGTCTGTTATTTGAAATTAGCATCTTCAACTATGTTTGTCAAAGAGTTACGTCTGTTTGTCTGTGATTTTTCGATGAATTAAATTTATGGTACAAAATCGTTAGTTTTAACAATATCTGACAGCGGTGCCGGTGGTGTAGTGGTAAGCGTGATTATCCCTTACCCCAGCAGGCCTTGGTTCAATCCCAGTCAGCACCGCAGGGATGTTCTGAGGCATAACATCTTTGATCAAGCCTTCCTTCGGAAGGGAATTAAAGCCGTTGGTCCCCGGTTCATGAGTTAATGGGTCCGAAAACAAGATCGAGAAAAAAAAAACAATATCGGCTTTCCATTTAGATTTAGCGATTCAAAATTAGGTAAATTGAGTAATTTCGCCAATCACAGCACCAGAATAAATGCCTTGGGTCCTTAGTCGTAAACAAAATTCCAGAAGATGTCGGAAGAAAAATTGTTGATTGCTCGGGAAAAATTTCTGATGGAAGTAAACACATAAAGGGGTTAAAATATTATCTAGGTTATAACTCGTTATGCAGAATTTAAGTAAAAAAACATTCTGATGAATAAACGCCATGAATTCAACTTGTTCCCTTTCTGGACTTTAAACAAAAATGTTTTCCATTTCCTGGGAAGCCAAAAATAGCCGGGAAATAGAAGCATTAGGCCACACCACACGTTTTACGGTATGTACTTGAAGGGGAATGGAAGCTTCGTTATATTTCAAGACATTGTGGTTTTTCAAGGAAAAGGCGTTTTTCTCAAATAGCTCTTAATTTTAATAAACGCAACCAATAAGCCCAACACTGTACCAATAATTGATAAATTTATTAAGATTCAGCAAAAATGCAGAAACGTATCTCTTTAACTTGTGTTTTTAAAGCTGTTTATCTAAAATTTAAGGACATCTGTACGCTCAATTTTGCGATACTCTGTATATTGAGGTAGTCAAGAAGAAGTGAGAGCAGGATTATATTCAATACCGCACTCAGTGGAAGTCTTTTTCTATGCCTTATTCTTAAAGTTTGAGATAATCCTTCTCTCAGCAGAAATTATGGACTAGACAATGTTCCATATAAATCACTTTCACTCGAAATATCCACTATCTTTCATAAGGGGCATTTTAACCCAGTTATCAAACTACAGTCAACTATCCATAACTTGATATTGAGGACAGATTGAATTATTGACTTATAGAACAACAAAACACTCCCTTTAGTGGAATATTGAGCATGAGCATGAGCATGATTGACCGCCCACGGTTGCTACTCTGCTATTGCCAGACCAGCTGTAATTACACAGAGAACTAATAGACGATGCTTGGGACTAGCAATCATCCTCAATGTGTAAAAACTGGTGATCTCGAATTAGGCAAAACCAGCGCCAGCCGCGCCTGAACGCAGGTCAAGAAAGTAATGGGTAGGAATGTGTTGACGTGACACTCGCTTTGATGGAAGCCGAGGAGTCCTCTGCACTTCCACAAGGAATCACAGGGATGTTGGGTAAGAGGGTTGGGTTAGAAGCAGGGTTCGTTTTGGTAAACAATAAGCTGAATTGATGTCCTAACGATCGTATAACGCGAAGGAGCTTGGGATTGAACCCACGGTCTTCTGCTCAGTAAGCCAAAACGTTTGCCACTAGGCAGACGAGCTCCTTTTTAATCATTGCCGAATCTTGAATGTGGATGGGCTTGAGATTAGACTCATGATGTTCTGCTCAGTAAGCAAAAACGGTTGCTCCAAGGCCACCGAGCCTCTCATATCACATTATAGAGTTACTCAAGTTTTTATAACTATTCAAACCCGGCACCGACGACAACGAAAAGTTTTACAAAATACACGATAAACAAGCGATATCACCATGCATTTTTTATATGAAAGGATCTGGGACCGCGTTTTTCTCCTCAGTAAGCAAGCCACTGCAACCGACGATCTTTCAACTCCCTTTAGTGGAATATTTAGTCTTATATACTCAAATGAATTCGAAAAATGGTTCAAGAATCCATTCACGGAAGTTGTGAGTAGTTTATTTATAATATTAAGCCAATATACATAAAACACGCAATAGGGCTGTAAGCAATTAAATTTTCCAAAATATCAAAGGTTCTGGTCATTTCTAGATGTGGCACAATCACCTTTAGGGTGTCCGGCCATTAGGCTGAATGATCATTGATCCAGAGTTAAATACATTTTGACGAGCTTCCTTACACAGTAGTTATGTTTTTAAGATTTTAAACAATTCGAAATTTGTTCAAACTATTTGGACGTTATAAAATCTTTGATTTTTTTTTTCCAAAAGTTGTAAAATAAGCTACCAGAACCTTGAAGATTTTTTAAATCCAGGATCATAACATTTTCAAAACATGAAGTTTTATTTTTTTTTCAAATCCTTATCTTGATTCTTTTTTTTTGTCCGCTACCTCGAAAAAAAAAATTCTATGTTGGAATCATCCTGATACCCATGGAAGTCTTCACAGGATTTCTTCAGTATTTTCTGAAGAATTTGCTTGAATCATCTCAGAATACACTCAAGGTTGATCCAAAACCTGTTTATGGAATTTTATTATAATTTGCCCCATAATACTCTTGAAAATCATCTGTTGAACACTATTTGAATTCAATCTGCAATGCTCTTCAAATTATTAATAACTTATGCAGTACTACCTACGAAATCCCAGGAGATTCCCTCGGAGTTCTCCTCAGCATTCATTCTGTATTAACCAGAAATTGCTTTATAAATTTTCAAGGAGTTCCTTTTAAGTTTGCGCAGGACTCCCATAATTTCTGCGCAATACTCCTCACAATTCCTTTGGAACTCGCATTTTATTTCTCTAAAAAATATCACAGGAACACGATTCCAATTCCCTTAAAATGTTCCATGAAATTTATTTGGAATCATCCTCGGAATTCAATTCCCACGGAATTGTCGTCAGAACTACCTTGAAATGCTCCTCAGTAACACGCAGAAAAAAACACTGAGGTGTAAACAGTGCTGTCGTCGTAAAATTTGAGCTTGGTAGTCGTAGAAGTAATATAAGGGCGCACCAACTAAACAAATTAAAAAATTTTGGTTTCCGATAAAAGCTAGTTAGTTGTCGACTACCCTCAACTACAGCACTGGGCATAAACCAATAAAATATTTTCTTATTATTTAATACGAAAATTCTATTTGTTTCAGTTCATAAAGAAGTTTCAAATCAATAAAGAAGCCCATTTAAATCAAACCTACACAATTGCCTTAAAATCTTTCTTATGATTGTGTGTGTAGTGCACGATTCAAACTGTCATTCTGTATCGACATCATAACATCGTTAATAAAAAAGCAAAAAGTAAAATGGCATTACAGGAACTCCTGCACCACCGAAATGCGTCAACATCAGTATCTACAGCAAAATCGCAACCAGCAGCACAACAATTGTCAAAATTACCACCAACAATAACATTAGAAGCTACACCATGGTGTACAGAAAGGCGCACAAGGGAAACACGTTCTTCCACCCATTTACGCACCAAATGCAATGGGCTGATTAATAAATTAATATACAAACAGTGGCTAAGTTAGAAACTTGATTGAAATCATAATTGAAAAATGTTGGTATATTTTTTAATAATGACAGGTAATCTGACCTGAGGATTTAAATAAATTTTGTTTTGAAACAATAATAATAACATTTCAATGCAACAAAAACGACAGTTACTTAAAATAATGCTTCAATTTGATTCAAACAAACATTTTTTAAATCAATAAAAGTCGATGTTCAATTCAATAAAATTAGTAGTATTATTACAACTAAATATTGTTGTTGAATTAATCTATCAATTTTATTTAAATTGAAACATAATTTGTTTGATTGAACTATGTTTTTTTGCGTAAAGAAATCCTTAGGAATATTTCTTAGAGTTTTCAATGAATTCATTTTGGAAAAGTCTTTGAATAATACGCCTGCCCTTTAAATTCTACTCACTTAGAAAGTTTCCTTAGAATTCTCCTGCAGTGGAGAAACAAATTCCATAGATTTCTCATTAAAAAATATTAAGCATTCAAGTCAGAATGCTCATGGAATTTTTTCCCGATATCATTTGAATTTATCTCGGAATTTTTGTCAAATTTAATTGTAATCCTCCTCAAATGCATACTCCCGAAATATTCTCCATAAATTCCCGATGTTCCGGATTTTTTTCTCCCTAAAACTTTACAATTCCTTTAGAATTCTTATTTGAATTTCCTTGGAGTCCTCCTCAGAATAACTAAGGAATTAACTGCAGAAATACGTATAAATTTTCATTCAAATTTCTTTCGAATCCTATTCAGGGTTTATTTAGAATTCTACTCTATTGGAGGCGAACCAGCCTAAGGCTGAAAGCCTCCTAAATAAAGCTAAATTAATTAATTAGAATTCTACTCAGAACTACCTTGGTATTCAGGATTAAAATAGAATCTGGAGTTCTTCTGGACTACCTTTTTTTTCCTCTGTTCGGGACATAACACCACTGCGACCAGTAATTTGATCTATTGTAGTATATCCCGTGTCCTTAGTTTAGTGCATGTCGTATTACTCCATCTTATTGAGAAATGATGAAGTATTCGGTTTTGATACAGTTGTCATTCTTGCCTTCATCGCACGGAATCGATTCTAACTGAAAGGTTCCGCTATTTATACCCATCGGAGTGTTGAAACACCCTCCAAAGGCGCGCCCCTTTGTCAGTCAAAATTTGATTCCTTAACAACAAAAACAAGCTATGAAACCGATAATGACCATGCATCAGAACCCTAGTCTTAACCATTTCAAACTAGGGAACAACGAATAGAAGATTAGGAATCACATACATAGGTGAAGACTAACTAACTCATTTTTTCCTTGTTTCAAGATCATCCTCGGTCCATGCAAACCGGGGACTTATCACTATCAACAAGGCATAAAAAGTAACAAGGACTAAGATGTGTTCCTTTGATTACTGAAAAAAACCTGTTCCCCTAGTTTGAAGAAGTCAGGACTAGGAATCGGTGGTAGATCTTACATCCCGTAACGTACCACGAAAAGGTGATCTACCCACGTTACGGGGCTCTAAACTACCTTGAAAGTATGTTGCTCTTGATGATTTCCCACAATTGATCCCAGAACGCTCTTGGATATAATCATCCAATTTCACGAGCCATGACAATTATGCAAGGTCCTTAATCTTGATGTTTTTGGTATCTGTTATCTTGAAAAATACTTAAGATATAGGTTTTTTGCAAATAATTATAATATCTTTATTTTTTCTTTTAATATAATTTGTTTTTCGTCTAGAATTTAGATTTTTTTATCGAATTTAAAATTTGCAAAAAAAATCCATTTTCCAGATCCTGCAAAAGCCCCTGAACTGTAATTTTTTTTTCAATGGGTGAAAGGAGGAAAATTAAATAATAAAATTTACTATTTTCTGTAAAAATTATTTTTTAGATAATTTGAAAATTCCCTGGGTAATGATAACATCCTCTGAGAATTCCATGTTTTTCCAGGAAAAATAACATTCCCTGAGGATTCCCGGTTTTCCAGGTTGTAGACACCCTGAATTTCTTTATTAGCTTTTCTTCTTCTTCTTCCTGACATATGAGACGGAATACTTGATGGTGATATGAGTCCAGAACAGATTTAGCCTTATTTATCATTCCATTATTTGCTGGTTATTCTCTTTTTCATACCGGCAAATTGACTAATGACCCGAGCAAAGTCCAGCATCAAAATGTCAGCAAATTGAAATCAAGTTTTGATATCAACATCAAACAGAAATCATAATTTGATTACAGTTTACGCAATTGAAAAATTTGATATCAAATTTTGTTTTCATGTTGCTGTACATTTGCTCTTCAAAAATATGTTGTTGCGGGTTTGTTTTCATTGACTTAGCATAACATCAAATTGATTACGTGTTTTGTTATCAACAGGAAAAATTGATATCAAATTGAGTTTTCAGTTTGCTCTTACTGATAGCAGAAATAGTTTTCGATGTGATGTCACAGGAAGATTCAAATGGAAATCTAAATTTGATGTTGTTTTTTTTTTTTCCTTTGGTTTGTTTTTTCCGTCGATCTTGTTTTCCGTGCTGAGCACCAATGCTACCGACGTGCCAGGAAGGCAGCTCCCACACCTGGACCCTACCTATCGACCCATCAACTCATGAACCGGGGACCAACGGCTTTACTTCCCATCCGAAGGAAGGCGTGATCAGAGATGTTAGCCTCAGAACATCCCGGTGGCGCCGACTGGGATTGAACCCAGGCCTGCTGGGGTGAGAGGTAATCGCGCTTACCACTACACCACCGGCGCCGTTAAAATTTGATGTTGTGATTTTGCTGATAATGATTACTCAGGTTGCTGTCGTTTTGGTCGTTTTAACGGTTAAAATATCAAAATTGAGATCTAAAAAAATTTCCTGTGACATCATATTGAAAACTATTTCTGCTATCAGTGAGAGCAAACTGAAAATGAAATTTGATATCAATTTTTCATGTTGATAACAAAACAAGTATTCAATTTGATGTTATGCTAAGGCAATGAAAACAAACCCGCAACAACATATTTTTGAAGAGCAAATATACAGCAAAATGAAAACAAAATATGGTATAAAATTTGTGAATTGCGAAACTGAAATCAAATTATGATTTCAGTTTGATGTTGATATCAAAACTTGTTTTCAATTTGCTGTCATTTTGATGCTGGACTATGCTCGAGTCGGCTCAATGGCCATTCGGCCTTGTGACCATTCGGTCTACTGACCTTCGGCCTGGCCTAATAACCCAGCATCCGCCCTAAGTATTCAATATAACCCGTTTGATATGTCTCCTGATAGGTCCTGGTATAAATTAAAGGTACGGACCATATCCCCGAAACAACCGGAACATATTCTGTTGTGGGTACATCAACATCACATAATTCAGAAGCTCTACCTTTGACATTTCGAGTTATAGAATCAAAATAAAATTACATAGATCATCGACCAAAGGAGGCATCGGCTTATGAAGAGTACGATATATGGGAAAACTGAAGTTATAGAATATCGGGTTCTGGAGAGTTGACTGTATTTGTGTTTAGTTTCAACCAAACCTCGAACCAAACACTAACTCTTCGAGCACCACACTGAAAATTATCCAGGCACTTTTTTAAAATTATGTATATCGGATTCAATTTACACGTTTTCGAATGTTTTATACTTTTCCAGAAGTGCAATTAAACATTCGACTATGTAGCATTCTATTGAATATTTTAATTATATTTCAAGGGAAAAAATGCAAGGAAAAAATCAATCAGTTTTAACAAGCTAACGGCTTGTCTACCGACTCGATTCTGTATTAATTCTTCAATATTTTTTAAACTCTGTCCTGATCATAGTACGAATAGACCAACGAACCAGAAAAAAAAAATTTCGATTGCCAAATTATTTTGGGACCACGACCCGATTTAGCTTCGCCCATGCTTGTTGTGCAGGGAAGGATGTGGAAACTGATTGAAACCGCAACCCACTGACGATGTGGATCCCACCACTGCACTGTTGACTGCTTCTTCGGTCGTTGTGCTGCTACTCTGAGTGAACTGACTCTTGGCAAACCCCATCTTCCCAGACAGAAGCTGTCCATCGTGCATAGTCAGCCTGGAAGTGTCTTTTCCGAGGCGAACACTTTGCTGACTCTGTGTATTCCGGATGCTAGGTTTGAAGAAGTGGCTACATAACGACTGATGACATCGGTGGTTTTTACCCTTTTTTGCCTCCTTCCACGATGTAAAAGAATACATTGTTATTTCCAAGCATATTTTTCGTTGTTTTGAGTTTGTGTTTCGGAAATGTTAGTCACTAGAAAAATCAGAGCAGGTGTATTCCAAAACGCAACCACTCTGAGCTCATTATAATTACAGATTCTTAACTGTACCGGCAAAACGAATACCGCTCATGCAAACAGTGATGAATAATCACGAACCGCTAACGCAACGTGTAACCGGAGTACGAGTGAATCCCAAAAATTATATTACTCCAGACTGCGTAGCGTGCCTGCTGATTTGCGAATTTGCAAAACAAATTGCGAGACCACCATCCATTGGTTGCCTGATGCTAAATATACTAAAAACCATGCTCATTTGTGTGTTGCGTGCTAGCGGATCGGAATCAGAGACGTTTATCGTCCCCCATCCTACAGATCCGGATCCGACCGGGTTTCCTTACATCGTTCTGTATGTTCGCAGGCAATCACGCCAAGGGAAGCCCTTTTTTATTTCCGCTCGCGTTTCGCCATTTTACCAATGTTTATTTCCTTTTCCTTTTTTTTCTTCGCATTGCCAAAGAGCCCCATTCAGGAGTAGAGAATAGAACTTTGTGGGTCGTTAGGCCCGGCTTCTATGTCACGCTCATTTAAATTACGCCTTTTGGAGCAACTGTCGTCTATTGGAAAACATTCATTCCGTTTTCTATCCTCGGCACCAGCACACAATAACAGCATTTCCGCATTGATTGTATGCAAACCGGGAAAATAGTCCTTGTGCAGCCTTAACAGGGCTGCGACGGGTATTTTTTTTATTTTTCATTCTTTGGGGCTTCAAAGGACGCTGGATAATGAGAGGGAGAGGTTCAAGCTTTCAAATCCCCACTTCAGAAGACTAAGATGGGTATAGTTAAGGTGCGTTATGTAATAAGGGTTCGAATAACGTGATATCTGATATCAGAAAATGAAATACATTTTATGTCCCGTAATTGAAGTCAGTTGAAAATGGAAGCTAGAAAACTAAAAAAAATACCATTATTTGAAAGTTGGTAC
This sequence comes from Ochlerotatus camptorhynchus, assembly GCF_037179485.1. Lineage (NCBI taxonomy): Eukaryota > Metazoa > Arthropoda > Insecta > Diptera > Culicidae > Ochlerotatus > Ochlerotatus camptorhynchus. The sequence goes on from NW_027040666.1 coordinate 362,034, forward strand.
CTTAACAAGAATGCAGTTCCAGTTTGCTTTCAGCTGTGAACTCAGCAAGCAGCACTTGTTTCTCTCGGTGTCGATCGCGCTATCAACAGTTGTTTACTCGGTCACATTATTCTTTTGATGCGCTCTTTTTTATTAATTTTGTGATCAATCCCCGTAAAAGTGACATAGAGGGATGATGTCTTCGACAAAGCTGTAGCAAAAATTATGTCAAACAACTTTAAAGAAGACGTTAATACACTATGCGATATGCGATAAGCAATAAGCTTGAAATGCAAGGAAGAATAAGAAGTAAAATGGACTTTAAACCGCTGTCCATTGGGGTGCTTCATTAAAAATAAAAGTTTATGATTTATTATAGAACACCCTCCAGTTTGACTTCCGGGAGAAATTTCAAGTGGCCCGGCCAACGGCTAAAAATCTCTCTAATAAAGAAAAAAATCCCAGTGGAATTGGGACTCGACATGTTCTCAGGTGTGCGAGGTGTATACATGGATGTGGAAAAAGAGATTATCTCCCCGCATAATTTCCTCAACCGGAAGGAGAATATATTTTATTCTGGGATTAAGTTTGAATGCTTCCTATGTAAAGCGAAAGGACACTGGAGTAATTCCGGTTACAAGCAAAATACCCGGAAGCAACAGCAGTAGCTTAAAAAGCAACCGAACGTGAAGAAAAAATGGGTCGAAGAAAAACAGGACGATAAACAGCAAGGCCAGGAACAAAATTAGATCAGATTTTTTAATTTAAAATACTTTCAGCCGTCAGGACAAAGAACGTAGCGATAACAGCAGTACATTCTTGAATTTTTGGTATGTTAGGCACGAAGGACTAAGCTTCAATAAAAAACAACAAGCCATATTTCCATCAGTACAATAATTTTAAATTGATGCAGACATGGTAGTACCAACCGTAGAAAACTAACGATTTTTAATTGGCTCAGACTGGACTAGCTTATCGGTCCCAAATAAATCGATTAACGTACTCAATTGCATTCAAAACTCTAGTACTACACTATGTTTGTTTTGATTCGCTATGAAAGTTTGACAGATAAAATGAAAGGTTCGTGGATTTTCCTATGTTTTGAGGGGTGCATCAATTAGCTTGGGACCGAAGATAGTACCAGAGCTGAGCCAAAAAGTTGAGCACGTTTCTTCGGGACATTCTGGTCTTAGAGTTACCTCTATGGTACTACAATAGGGGTAACTCTAAGACCATAAGGTAGTACCATAGAGGTAACTCTAAGACCAGAATGTCCCGAAGAAACGTGCTCAACTTTTTGGCTCAGCTCTGGTACTATCTTCGGTCCCAAGCTAATCGGTGAACCCCTCTAAACATAGGAAAATCCACGAACCCCTCATTTTATCGGTCAAACTTCCATAGCGAATTAAAACAAACATAGTGTAGTACTACAATTTCTACTAGAATGGGGTACGCTTACAGATATACTTGGGACTTTGGCTAGTCAAGTAGAGAGCCAATTTAAAATCGTTAGTTTCCACCGGTTGGTAGTACAGTCACTTCGAACCCATGGAGATGCAAGGTAGCTATAGGGCAAAAACATAAAATCTAATCCTGATGTATGTGGGCGTCTTAGTGGAATAGTTGTATAAAGAAAGAGAGAAAGATTAGTAATTTCCATTCAATTCCACTACCTTATTTGGTTATCCTTGACAGATACGCGTATTTCGTCTACAATGTGCAGACTTCTTCAGTGTCTTGTACTAATACTCGACTGTCGAGTATTAGTACAAGACACTGAAGAAGTCTGCACATTGTAGATGAATTACGCGTATCTGTCAAGGATAAACAAATAAGGTAGTGGAATTAAATGGAAATTACAAATCTTACAATTAAAAATCCACCCAACTGCCCAACTGGAATTGATCCGCCCAATTGAGAAATATTGGGCAATTGTCAAACATAATTTGAAGAAGAGTGGAAAAATGACTCGGGATGCGAATGCGACAGAGATGAAGAGATGGTGGAACAAAACGGCCGCTCAGGTTAGCCATCAGAGTGTCCAAAATATGATGAGTCGTATTCGAAGTTCGAGATTTTATCAAAACCAAATCGGAATAATTTTTTTTCGCTATTTTGCCTTTGAAGTGCAATTAATGATCTTCATTTTGAGTACTCCACATTTTTATATCATTAAGCTTTAAGCATGACTCAAGCATTATTTCTGAAAGCAGGCTAACTGAAAATTTCTAAATAGCCGGGGGATGCACTAGTATCCTATCTACGAAGTATACCGTAGCAACGCTGACGCTAACGCTAGATCGTTTTTTTTTCTCTGTTCGGGACCTAACACTACTGCGACCAGTAAATTGATCTATTGTAGTATATCCCGTGTCCTTAGTTTAGTGTATGTCGTATTACTCCATCATTATTGAGAAATGATGAAGTAATCGATTTTTTTTTACAGTTGCCACTCTTGCATTTATCGCAAGGATCCGACTCTAATTGAACGGTCCCGCTTTTTTATACCCTTCGAAGAGTTGAAACACCCTCCAAAGGCGCGCCCCTTTGTCAGTCAAAATTGGATTCCTTAGCAACAAAATTAAGGTATGACACCGATAATGACCATGCATCAGAACCCTAGTCTTAACCACTTCAAACTAGGGAACAACGAATAGAAGATCAGGAATCACATAGATGAAGACAACTAACTCATTTTTTTTCTTGTTTCAAGATCAACCGAGCCGAGTCTTGTCACTATCAACAAGGCATAAAAAGTAACAAGGACTAAGATGTGTTCCTTGGATTACTGAAAAATCCTGTTCCCCTAGTGTGAAGTAGTCAGGACTAGGAATCGGTGGTAGATGTTACATCCCGTATATCGGTTGCGAGACAACTAACCATCACTCGATTTGGTTTTGCTTCTGCTTCTTGTATTCCTAAATCATCATTTTCTAAAAATATTGGTAAAATCCGCTGGTAGCGTGCGTCGCCGTGCCAAAACAGTCAATTAATCATAAGTATCAACTGGTATGGTGAGCAAAATCTACCTTCTCTTTTATTCTTTTACTTTTCAATACAACAGCAATTTTGACGTCACATATATCACGTGTATAATAATGTCATAGACAAAACATTCACACTGTCAGACCACGCTGTATGACATTTGGTTTACATCCCTGAGCGGGAAAGCCAATAACAGGCTACATACAATGTTGCCATCTCCCCTGTTTGTGTTTTATTCAATCTTTGTTTACTTTTAAGTTCCAAAAAAGGCCCTTTTAGTTATATTTATTCAGATTTTGAAATTTATTCACCATCCACTTATCTAAGTTATTGGATTAAACTTCGTTTTTGAGTATTTTAATAAACTTATATTGACTGCTAGAGGTAATAAATCTGGCAACGCTTGTTCAATGGTTATTTTATGTTCGCTAGCCAAGGAGTGGAGTCGAAATGATTTTCTTGGTGTTCGATTTTGTTCACGAAGAGATTTGACCTCCAGTTTATATTAATTTTGTGTATTTGATTACATGAAATTCTACGAAGAACACAAGTAATTAAATGCAGTGATGGTGTTTTACCCAGAAAATATAAGACGTAAAATCATGAAATACTTGCTTAAAACTTTCGGATGGGTTGTGGATGAATGTATGTGTATACTAATGATGATGATTGAAGAATATTTCATAAACAAGAAGAATCCCAATTGATTGACTGCGTCTTCAAACTTAATATGAGATAAAGTAAAATTCGGTTGGAGGAACGTAACTGCTCGTTGAAATAATATTCAAGTTCTGGGAAAGACGTGTTGATCGGAAATCTATAAAAATTCCTTCTCAAGAGTAGTTGAGACACCTAGTAACAGCAAGTTGAACAGGAACTTTATTGTAATTGTTTTATGGAATGAGGCGCACGGTGGCCTTGTGCCGACCGATTTTGCTTACTGAGCAGAAATCATGTGTTTAATCCCAAGTTTCTTCAAATTATAGGATTATAATTTTAATCGGCTTTCTTTGATATTATATAAAGCGCAATTAAATTCGGCTGAAAGGGTGGGTACATAAAAGATGTAATACTTGAGTTTCAGAAAAGACGTGTTGATCGGAATCAAATCAAACATTCTTTATAAGTCATTATGGCATAAAGTTGGACTCAAAAAGCCACAAAACATCGACTTTTCGGTTTTGCTGATAGTCCAATTTTTTTTCATGATGAGATAGAATAAAATATTTTTACATGTAATTTTTCACAACAATCTAACTGATTTTCTTGGATTTTTGATAATTGTTTCCAATAGTTTTAGAAAATAAAAAAAGTACCGATTTTTTTTTTATTTTCGGACCATTAAAGCAAGAATTATGCCAAAATATTCCTACCGATTCCTTTCTTGACATGGCTAACTCTGTTATTGTCTAGTTGCGGATGATTGCTAGTGCCAAGCATCTGTTGGTTTTCAGTGTAATTACAGCTGATCTGGCAATAATGGAGTTGCATTCTCGGGCGCACAATCATATTCATGCTCAAAAAGTAAACATTGCGATGGGATACAAATCTCGATCAACAATAGAAAAGGGCCCATCAGTATTTGTAAACAAACCGTTCCCTAGCCCATTCCTCACAAAGCGAAGACCACCCACCGAAACCAACAACATCATCGGATAGGGGAAACTTCTATCTACTTAATGAATCTACCTAATGCCTCTTCATATTTCCACATTTCATTAACACCAATAAGTTGGACCAGACCTTTTATAAGGAACATCGGTCAAATCATCCTCTCACTTGAGTTCGCTCTCCCTCTCTCTCGGGAAGTTTACTTCTTCGATATTCCTACCGCCAATCATTTCTGCCTAAGCTCGCCGGGTAAGAGTATTTTAAAACCTCATTTGAGTTCCATATCGTCAAAAATACATTCCATGGTAAAACTCATAAAAACTGCTTAGACTTCAATTTAAAGTATGCGCATGTAAGTAAGTTTTCCATCGAAAAATGCAAAACAAACACGAAGAACATGCCGAAATATAGAGCAATGAATTTTTGAAACGGACATCTCGTCGGTGATTATTGCTTAGTTGAATGTCGCATGGCAAAACTCGTTGGCAACTGAACTCATGCATGAATTTTGAGTTTTTAAGCATTTCACATAATTATATACGAAAAAGGCAATATTTGTCAATGGCGTGAAAGAAAAATAGCAGTGTTTTAAAATCATGCGAGTTTTTATATCAAACAAAGGTACTATCGATTTTCAAATACCGTTGAAATGGTCACTTGTAGACGAATCATGAAATAGTTGCAATTCTTCATACTAATCATATCTGTCTGTTACTGATTCTGCGTATCTTTCCCGGAAAACTGTAAATAACAATCGAAACCGGGTGCACAGCATAAACACAGTAAAAATAAGAACTCCTGATTCCCCTTCATTGGCTTCAAAAAGCTGTCACCATGCCAACTCCTCGAAGAATGTATTCCTACTGAATGGAACACACTTCCGCCCCTCGTCGTCCTTCAGTTAACCAAGGAAAGAAATCATTCATCCGTAATGGCTCGTTATCGCTCGACTAGGGCTAGGCATACCCGGCCCATCCAACTTCCGATCAGCAACTTCTACAACTTGCTCAACACAACAGTAGGCAAATCATCCTAAGTATAAGTGCGGTTCCCAGCACATTTCCTACATAGCTACCGCACCGCATCGCATCCAGGCCATGTTTCCATTAGAGACACATGCTTTTGCTGGACAGGGAGGGGAGGATCATACATAACGGAAGAAAAGAAAGAAAAACCAAACCGAAAGGATAATATTTCAGAATTTTATCTACGTCCAAGGAATCGACGGGTGGCTAGTCTCCGGGAAGACGTGGCCGGGTGGAGATAAAAATCAATAAGTTTGGTCTTCGCAGGCAAATAAATCGTTTCAACTCCTTCCCCTTAGCAGCCGACAGTGAAAGCTATTCGGTACGTTAGACGTTACGTATCCATTTATCGTTTGTGCCTCCGCCCTCCCAATTTGGGCATATCAAATCAAATTGGGGAAGCTTTTGTTCCGCCTTTTTCCTTTGAACTCTGGGCAAAATTGAGGGTAAAAATGTTGGAAGTTATTCATATGTGGATGGCTGGTTGATGCTGTTGATATCGAGAAATCTTCCTAGGTTTTCATAATAAGATAGCTGACCTTTATTTAGCTGTTTACAGTGAATACTGTGCGCCTTCAGTTTTGGACATCCTAAAAGCAAAAGCCTTTAAAGAACAACCTGCTGGATTGTGAATAGCCAATTCTCACATTTGGAGGCACCAGAAAATCATTTATTTTGATTTATTTTTTCCTTTTATTTGTTTTCCGTCGATCTTGTTTTCCGTGCTGAGCACTAATGCTACCGATGCCAGGGAGGCGACCCACACTGACACTAACTATCAACCCATCAACTCATGAACCGGTGACCAACGGCTTTACTTCACTTCCGAAGGAAGGCGTGATCAGAGATGTTATGCCTCAGAACATCCCGGTGGCACCGACTGGGATTGAACCCAGGCCTGCTGGGGTGAGAGGCAATCACGCTTACCACTACACCACCGGCTCCGCTTAGAGAAAATCATTAACGTGTAGGTAATTTATATGTTATGCTGCTCAATTGACCGCGAAAGGATTTTCCTCTTAAAATTATTGTGAGATTGTTGAAAGTACGTTTTGGATGATCAAATTGCTGTTTCATATAATTTCCAAATTCCAAACTCAATTTCCATTGAAAATCACAAAAGGCGCAAAAGGCACATTCTATCGATTATTCCCCGACCGATTTCGACTTTTCGAACAAATTGCGAACATAATTGGCGCGGTTTGGTTTCACTTTTCCCAGTTCTTCAACTTTGGCATACTTTTCGCGCGGCCGTAAAAGATAGAAACTCCCGGAAAAAGTCCTTCTGCAGTTGGCATCGTTATAATTGTGTAATTAAATCCTGCCTGATTCGCATTTTCGTTTCGTCGTTAGAGGTACCGAGGAGGGAAATTCGCAAAACGGATCAACTGTGCCTGGGACCTGGCATAAGATGCTAAATCATTCAAAAACAACCCCACCATCATCCGTTCGTTCGGTGCCGTTGTTGGATTTTGACACTCTCGAAAGGCGATATTTTATGTGGTCGGGTAAGAGTAATGATCTCTGTTATTAGATTTCTTGCTCCCGGGGATGCAGCGTTCCAAGGGTTAGAAGGTTAGATGGTGCAGGTGGATGGAAGTGGGTAAAGTCTTTCCGTTCAGACAAGATTCGGAATCGAACGGCAGTATAAGGAATCGAATGATGACGATGGTATTGATTTTTTGCGAAAAAGTTTTCGAATCACGATACCGGTCTATAATGAACAGATGCTGAAGGAGTAATTTTCAAACATTTCATCCAAGAAATTGATAGACGGTGGCAAATTGCGGTATGGAAGTGTATGGTGAAATTAATCATCGGGTTTTTGAAGCGTGCTAAATGACGCATGGAAACTTTAAAGAGAAAGTTACTTCCTTCGCTTGTTGGGTTGGTTGGTGGGAAGGTTGTTTGAATCGATACTACCCACCATTCCCAACTGGGAAGGGACATTTGGGGAGGTGGAGGTGAAACGGTAACAAACCACCACCGAGAAGTCAGACGGTGAAAATCAATAAAGCAAACAAGGTTTTATGGGCTCACAAACAACGATCCAAGGAACCAACTTCTGCTTCTTTCGTTGGCAGCGTTTCCTTCGATGGCAATAAATGCCAAGATGTAGTGAGGATGAATAATATTATTGCCGAAGGCGCAAAATTGTAGAGCGGGTCGGAAAAAGGGTGGCCCGTTTTACGAAGCATCCACCTGTTCCATGCGGTTGAATAAAATTGGATCCGACCAAGCCGGTCGTGTAGTCGTGCTGGCTTAGTGATACTTCGATGTAGAACTCCGTCGGGCGGGGTGGTTTATGGGATGGACGGAATTCGATGCGATTGATTTTAGCGACTGCTTTTTCGGTAAGGTGGGTTGTTACTTCCAAAAATGTTGCATCAGTATGTTTCATATCGAGGAAATTGTCATCGATCATATTTTAAATTACCTACATAGTTTCACAATCCAATTAAGTCATCCTTAAAAGTTTATATCTATAAAATGCTTATTGGGATTTTGTTGTCTAAGTTTGTTTTTAGAAACTTGATTTAATCACTACAAATTTAGAAACTCATTGATATTATTGCATAAGGGACCAAAGGTTAATCATGTCACGCGAAAATAAGGTAAAATTTCCCACCCCCCTTGGAGAGTGACAAAATATGGGTACCTTTCCAGACCTTCCACTCAAATGGTCCAAATATTAAAGATATCGAATGTCGGTTAATACACTGAAAACGAAACTAATTCAATTAGTGAGCCACTTTTACTCTGTTGTGAGTCACTTTTACTTAAATGTGAGTCACTTTTACTCATTCGTATGGAGACATTACTAAAAGTGTAGGTCACTCAGACCATGAGTACGCTTGAGTATCATTCGTTTTAAGTGTATTGAAGTTATTGTTTATTGTTTATTATTATTATTCTTCATCTGAATAACAGTCTTAATGAAGTTTGATGGGGAAAAGCCTGAATGACTCGGATACAAAAATTAGCCGATCTCATGCAGGCGTAAACACCCCATATCTTTTCATCTCGCGTACAAATAATACATGGAACAGAACACAAATGAGCATAAAAGTACAATAAGTAATCAGTAGCATAAAAAGTAATCATCCTTGTTCATGGAGTTGTCGGATGCTCGGTGAAGTGCTCGTCAAGAAGATGATACAAACCGGGAACAAAAAAAATATCAAGTAGGTAGCAAAACTCTGTCAGTCTAATGAAATTGGACAGCTACTCACCAATTCCCCAAATCAAACGATCATTGGATAATGAAATTTTTGTAGAAAAAAAAAACCGCATAAAAACCGGGTAAAAAAGAAACCAGGTAAAAAGCGACTCCAGTGTATTACATAAATGGTGATGGTTAAAATTCAGAATATTATTTATTATAGGAGGAAAGGGGGGAGGTAGTGCAAAATTTCAATAAGTTTCTTCTATTGAGGGGACGATGGTGGTTCAAGATTTTCTTAAATAACATTTAATGGTTCGAAGAAAACAGTTTAACCTTTTTATTTGCTTGATTTGTTTCCCGTTGATCTTGTTTTCCGTACTGAGTACCAGGGAGTCAGCTCCCACACCTGGACCCTACCTTTCAACCCATCAACTCATGGACTTGGGACCAATGGGTTTACTTTCTTTCCGAAGGATGGCATGATCAGAGATTTTTAGTGCCTTAGAAAATCCCGACTGGGATTGAGAGGCTGTCACCCTTACCACTATACTACCGGCGCCGTTATTTCGTCTCAACCCAAAGGACCTGGGTTCAATCCCAGTCAGCGCCATCGGGATTTTCTGAGACATAATCATGCCTTTCGGATTTACCTCCCCATGGACATGAAGGTTGATGGTACTGAAGCAAAGGGTTATGTTTAATTTTTTTATATTTGCAAAGATGATGATTTCCAATAGTGACACATATCCCCTTCTTAATGCTTCAGTATACCTCAAACGATTAATTCTTGGTTGTTAATAGAACTTCCTTGATGCAATCGGCTGCTTCATGCAGACTGAGCAATTCTGATAATAGTATCAGATTTGTTCTGTATACAGAGGAACTGGGAGGGCTTATAAGAAACTTCTCACCAATAAAGCAATGATCTTCTAGTAAATTTTGCATATAATTTTATTAATATTTTATTTTATTTAGGCATATTATTTTTTTTACAGTCATTTAGCATTAGCATGCGATACAAGAGATTTAATATTACTTGCTCGTTTTTGCGTAAAATAAACAATATGTATTTTACTTGTAACTACCTTTGAAAGTTTTTTCATGTTTTTTTTTGTGATCTGAAAATTTTCCCAGTTTGGCTAGAAGTTTCAAAGCTAACGCATGGCCACAGGCCTAATAGAAAGATAGGCAGAAAAGTGTATCATGAAGAATGCTTGCATGCAGGGTTGCTTCCACTCACTTGCTATAGATGAGTGATTTTCGGAGTTTTGAATTCGTTAGATGTTGTAATGTAGATTTGTGTTGTTGGATGCGGGAGGAGATTGGAGGTCGGCTGATTCGGAGGCGAACCAGCCTAAGGCTGAAAGCCTCCTAAATAAAGCTAAATTAATTAATTAATGGAGGTCGGCTGTTTAAAGCATAAAGCCTGTCAATTTCGCTTTCAGAGTGTCGCAGTCAGTGGTTTTATGATTCGTGAGCACTCGCGATTCGTTGAATCATTGATTGTGACTGCAAGTGGATTTGGCGGGTTTTGTGTGTCGGACGCTTGCTTTTTGGCCTCTTCTTGTGTCTTACATGTGCAGAGTATCATTATAGCGTCTAATGGTTTTGAGATTCCTGGTTGCGTGAAATATATTTGTGAGAAAATCTTTTTGAGATGTTAGTACACTGCAAAAATAATGAATATTACATGACGTGTAAACCAAAACCATTTTAAAATTACATAGCTTTAAACTATGTTTTAGTTTAATTTTACATTAAAAATCATGCACATAATAAAAACATGATGAAACTCTTAAAATTACACGTTTATTCGATTCATTTTCTCTTGCAGTGTAATATCACCACGTGATGTAAAAACTTATCGAAGAACATCGGATTTTCAACGATAAAACCTTTAAATTTACATGCTCGTATAAATTTAAATCAACAAACATTGAGAAAGCTAATATGGCGGACGGACCGATTATCCCATCAGTTTTTTCTTCGCTCGGTTTGTTTTGTTTTGTGCGCTCAGTTTTAGTTATGTGGAACGATTTATCGTGCATACGCGCGTCCACAAACAGAAAATGGATGACGGACAAAATAGTGATTACAGCGGTTTTATACAGAGAGCACTTTTAGTTCGTGCAGAAAATCAAACATTTGGATATGGAAAAATAGAATAACATTAAAAAATGTACTCGTGGATCCTTTTTTATCCTGACTGATCGTTTTGATGCAGTGGTGGAAGTGTTGGAACCGATGGGGAACACTGTTGGAGACCGACTATAGAGGATGATGAATAGACTTCTGTAGTTTATTTTGTGTGAGTTGCAGCATTATTTGAACTAAGGGTACTAATGGGGTCTGATTAACTGCCTTTTTCTCCTGAGCCCACTCTAGAACCTACATTTCCTATTTAGATCTATAAGTGAATCGAGAAGTAAACTGATGGTCTGAGTTCCTCTGGTATATTCAATTAGAGAAGGTTCCAGCACGTAATGTTGTGAACAACATCTATGACAATTGTCCAGCAGTGCTCCCATTTTATTTGCAACAATCCAATTGGGCCGAAGATGTGCCGAATCTAATTTCAGCACAATGTTCTGAATGACTTACCCCTTGGGGTGACCATTTCCATGTTAAGGTGGTCAAAAAAAATTTTTTTTTTTAAATGGCTTTAAAATAAACGAGACTACACAAAACTCTTAAATTTTTCAAAGATCAAAATGTCAAATGAAAGGTTAGTAAACATACTTTTTAGGAAAAGTATAATGGTATTTAAAAATGGGATTATGTAATGAACATCATTGATTGAATTTGTTTTTTATTGTTTTCATGGCTTTTAGACATAGCGCGCAATATGTTCTCATATTTTTTTTTCTCGAAAATTTAGGGTCTTACACAACATATCAAAAAAAAAAACGATGAGTTTTTTTGTTTGTTTTTGAGTTATATTCTTTTGAAGTTATCAAGTCTTGGGCTACGGGCTACTTCGATCTCGCAAACGTGAGGATTTTAGTGCATGTATATTGCCCATCAAGTAACATAATAAATTCGTAGTCGCAGAAAGGGATAGTTGTGGGCTGAATCCTTTAAACCGTCAAGAATTTGGACAATATTTCCTTTGAAAAACGTTATGTGACTTGTTATATTTTCTCAAGCACAATTTTCCCTAGGATGGCCAAATATATAATATAAATTATTCTGACAACATTTTGATCTTTTGATATTTTCTCAGCGAAAAAGATCAGGAATTATTCTGAAGAACCTTTAAAAATGTCATTTCAATTCAAGGTCAGATCTTAGGGAAGACTTGGAGATACAAAGATATTTTGTTAACGCAGTTTTAAAAATAGTCTAGACATCAAACAAGAATTTTATTAGCTATTATTTTATTATTAATATCCAGAGATGATGTCCAGGATAATTTGAAGAGTCATAATTTTGCATCATATGATGTTATGGGGTTCCAGAAAACGATTAGAGCTAAATAATTCATTCATCGTTGAGTCTGTAGAACTTTGATATATGAATTCCAGGATGATTTATATTATTATTATTATTATTAATTTATTTGATCAGGCTCAACCGAATTAACTTTACAGAGCCGAGGATTCTTGTTCACTATACAATACATCTTAAAACTATAGTCAAAAAGAACAACACAATAAACATTTTATCTTCCGCTATCCAAAAAGCCTCCTCTACCAGAACAGAAGATGCTTCCAGTGGTTTAATTGTGAAACGGTTGCTTTGCAAAGTCGACGACGCATTGACTGAAAGCACTGCTGATGAAGAACAATGAGGAGGACCACACAATGGTTGCTGCCGAGTAAAAAGACGATCGCGTGACACATATTGAGAGTGGTCTGCTTCTGTCGACAGCCGAGTGAACACATGGATTATTTATAGAACTTCAAGATATTAACTCCAAATTGATTTGTAGAACGGTAAATATTATGTCAATTAAACTGTGTGTCTCAAATGCTTTTGAGTTGCATTCAGCAATAGCAATAAATCGATCGAGGCATCTATTGTGCGCATCTGGCTTAGCTCCAGGTTAATTTGGAGATCTTTTAATACCGCATTTCTCCAGCTCAGGTCTCTTGAATTGATATGTGCATTTATCAAAATACATATACAACATGTAGGCTCGTCATTTAAAGAAATCTATGACACTCTTTTGTAGAACAGAGACCAACGTAAACAAAAAATGAACCTTTTTCAACTGGTATCCAATTACCTTTTTTGAATTAACACTTGAATTAGCCAACCATGCAAACGACCAAGCAAGAATTAAACGTTAACCATTTGCTCAAACAGAAGATCAATGGAAATAACAAAAGCAGACAAATATGTACATTTGCCATACAATAACTCAATCCTACCCCTACCCACCCCCCCCCCCACCCTTGACACTTGGACCACAAAACGAAACAAACGAGGAAAACATTTTCCTTCGCTCTTTGTTTCTCATGGCAATTGCTTCGAATGAAAAACACTCTCACATGCCCAGCCCCATTCTATCGGAACGATTGAAGACGCCACATGCAGGCTCAATTTGCCATTGCAAGATTGCTACCACCTTGCTACTTCAACCCAACCTCCAAGTTAGTGTGATTGCAGCAGGAGTTGTTCGGTCTGCAATTGTTATGTTGTGCCACCAGTAGTCCTGCTCTTTTACTCGAGTAGCATTGCCAGCCCGGAAAGTGTGTATGTGTTTGAAACGTTGAAATATTTATATTAATTACCCCCGCGCCAACTAGTTGAACTAAATAAATTTTCCCCAGCTTTCATTACCAGAAAATAGTGCAATAATTTGAAGTATTTGTTTAATGATACGAGATAAAACTTTTGCTTGCTACTTTCAGGCTGGTGGAATTTGCAGTCCTGTTCTCTTTGGCCTACAAAACTCATTTCGAACACATATTCTCGAACATTCTGCGGCAGCGTCTGGGAAAGTCTCTGGAATGCGATGCTGTTTGAGTCAGAGCAGGCAAACAAACAAAAAATACTGCTGTAACAAACTGCCGGAAAGTTAATTTTCCCCACCGCTGCCATGCTGGGAACTGTAACAGAGAGCAACAAATTTGTGCGCAGTTATTAGCTCTTGCAGGAACTTCATGATCCAACGTAGTCTGGATCCTACAAGTTGACTCATACAGCAACCAGTTGAAGCGAGGAAACTTTCTGCATTGCATGCGTTTGTTTAGGTACATAAGTACGTTCGGGCATATTATATGAAAAGTTTGAATGGAAAACTGAATTGAAATAGGCTTCAGCTGCAAAACTGTTGGTTATTAGTTAACTGAACATTTCCTAATTACTTTTTGGTTATAAGTATTGCTGTTAGTGAAGTGAGTGCTAATGTGTCACGTGATTTGTTAGTTGTAATAAATTCATTCAATTTAATTAAATAGTCAAAACCTTAACTATGCCGCCACCGGAAAGAAACTGCATCACAGTTAGAATCGAGATATTTCAATGGAACACATTTAAGTTCACTTTTAGATTGTTTCCTTGATCCTTAAGTTAAGGATTACTTCTCGCATGCAATCAAGGAAGGAATATCAAGCCCCGATAATAAATGGCAGCTGTCCCTGATTCACCTCATTAATTTACGATTGAAATGAATGATTCGTGAATATCTGAAAATTCTCCCATCACTCTGCTCAAGAACCTTTATCCATCAGATTATGGCATATTACCTCTTAAATCCTCCATGAATGGTTATGGTCCACACTCGCCGATGGCTTTTCGGAAAGAACCCATCAAACAATTTATCCCTTTCAGCAGTTTCAACGCTACATGATAAATCCTTCAATTTATAACATCATTCGCCGGTTTACCGTAAAAAATGGAGCAGCTTTCTTCTCAAACAGTAAAAAAAAAACTTCTTAGCGTGGCCATAGGAAGCATGGCAGAAATTAGGACACTTACCCTTGCCGAACCCATGGATATCGATGCGAAAGTTATCGGCTCCCTTCTGGCCGTCCACCAGCTGGCCGAGGCCCCCGACAAGGCGGTCTCCCTCTTCCTCGCCGTCGTAAGTGCGATCCGAAAGGTCAACCTCCATTCCACGGATCACACCCTTGGGGATGCTGTAGGATATTAATCCCTCTGTAACGAGAAACGAAAATGGAAGAAAGTATGTGAGTATGCTCCTTGCTCTTGGTAGGTACTGCTGCACGATGGGAAGATTGGAGCATACATCGCCCAGAAGAAGGAGTAGTAAGATAAGAAAGTTTAATATGAAATAAATTATATTTCCCACTTTTTAATAAATCGAGTAGAACGCGTTCAGCCAGCGAATAAAGTGCACAAGACTCCCTTCAGTGTGCGATGGTGGCAAGTTAGCGATGCATGAGCTGGGAGTTGGTAGTAGCAACACTTCATTAAATTTTACCAGTATGCTATCCGATTTTATGCAGCTTTCTTAGTTACCTAGACGCTAGGGAAAGCTTTTTTCAACTCGATGTGGTGGAGATGGAATTGATGGAAGCAGCTGTCAGTGTATTAAAATTCATTGATTCAAAGCTAGAGCTCTTGATAACTTTAAATATAGACCACCGAAAACAAAATGCCATTTTGAAACCAATTTCGTGGCATTATAACTTTCAGCCAAGTGGAAGGATAATCAAATCAACGAAAGCTACTTAAATCGACACGTTTCAACCATTGCAACAGTAAAATTGAGCGCTCGAGTCGGGCTCCGACAGCTGCTTCCAAATTCATACCGTCAGTAACAGCTCAATTCACGTGGTCATGATGGCGATAACGATCATCGTTCATCGATTATGGTTCTTTTTTTCCATTACAAAACTCTATTAGACAGGTTCAAAATAAAGAAATACCTTAAAACAGGAACAAACTGGACCTTTTTAGTATAATAACCACAGAAGTTGAGTTCAATAGTCCTAGTTTAACCCACGGAAGCTTCTGGTGGAATAAATTGCTTTTAACTAAATCATTTGTTTTAGGTATAAAGCAGCTTCTGGAAAGCTTATTATTTTGCTTTGATTTACGGTTTAGCGACTTTGCAGTCAATGTAATTGTTTATATGAAAGTTTGAGAATACTGAGAGGTTAGCACATATCATCGGTAAGAGACGTGTTTATGAGAAAATTTGCGAAAAAATCTAAGGGCACCGGTGGGATTCGAACCCACAATTCTCATTCAGTACACGGGTGCATTGCCAATTATACAACAGATGTAACATGTGACAATGTGACATGTGATGTGACAATTAGTCTACGGATGTATTTGGCTAATGACATTTGAGTTTCGAATCCGTTTCCCACCCTAGTCTTTTTGCGCAAGCGGTCTCTGATACACAACAATCGTCTATTACCGACGATATGTGCTTGTACCGCAACCACTCAGTATCAGTCGATGTGAACAAACACAGTTCATTTTTGTTGTACATCTTACATGCTGAAATATGTCCAGTACAGTATGAATATAACATTTGAGCTGCCGTATAACATTTATTATTTTGTGCACAGCTGGCTGATATGCCGCCATGTTATTGAAACCAACATCTGAAACGTCACAATTCAAGTGTGAACTTTTATTCCATATAAGTGGTTGACTTCGAGGTAGAAAATCAGAAAATTATGCTCTATGAGTTCTAAGTTTATGTTTCACAAAATGTAAGCAAAAATATCGACAAAATTGAAAATATCAGTTTTGTTTGTATTTAAATCGTGGCTTGAATCTTCTATTTGTTTACAAATTATGAGCTGTCAGTGGGGCCCACAATTCGCAGGCCCGCAGCGATGTTAGCTCTTGTCAAGGCAAGGCAAACAATATAGGGTTGCCACCTAGCTGGTTGTGCATGACCAATTCATGTTTGCAGCAATTCTGTTAGATCATGGGACCATCGAGTTTTTATGAAAGATTAGCCTCGTTTCACTTCCGTAGGAACTAGCGCGTACATCCAATTTGTAGCCTACTAAGCACAATCCGCAATTTACCCCTCTTTTTCAAGCAGGATTTCACACAAAATAGAATGTTTCTACAACAAACTTCAAAATCATTTTCAATACTTTGTTATTAATCCTTTGAAGTGGTTTTTTTCCTCTACCATATTGGCACATCATATAGCAGGGCCGGTCTAAAAACTTATTCAAATATTAAAAGTTATTTTCTTCAGGCAAAGTTCAGATTTTCTGTTGAAAAAAGAATACAAACATTTTATATATTTGTTACTTTTGGCTTGAATGCCCTCAATGTGGTCTTTAAATACTACCACTTTCAATAGGATTACAATCTAAATCTGTGAACCTCATATCGGCTTTTAATCATGCGAGCAGTATAATTCAGGTTTTTAATCAGAGACGAGCTGGCGCTGAAGCAAAATTTGCTGATATTTTCAATGGAACGTTTCACACAAAATGGTAACATCATTCCGGTGTTCCAATTATTGTTGCCTAGTTTAATTGATATTGGAGAGTCATCCCAACTTGTCAAACTTCACTGTTATTTCGGTGATTTCACAAGCGTAGTTGCAGTAAAGGCGGAATACGAGCTCTGGTGCCGGACATCCATAAATATTAACGAGAATTTTAAGGTATCCGGGATGATTAATAAATGTGATTCGACGTATTTTCCAACAATCAATCTTTTGTTGACGGTTTTGGCGACGCTCCTGGTCACTACAGCCAGTATGGAGAAATCTTTCTCCACACTGAAACGAATTAAAACTAATGGGAAACCAGTGACTTTCTGACTTGAATATAATATCAATTAACTGGGATTATGCCATTGGCCCGAACCACGTATTTAATATACTATCAAAGAGTAGAGCTAGAAGATTATTTCTGTAATAACCAGGTGTAATGTCCAGGATGTGACCCTGCGTTGTGTTTTATTTGTTGCTCAGATATCTGGACAGCAGTTTGGAGATCGGCAGTTGATTCAAATGAAGTAAAAGAATGCATTTCACTTTCACTATTTAATACCTCCGTCAGGCAGCACTCTGATTGAAGGTCAAATTCAAAGTTAATCGAACTATATTAAATATTTAGGCGCCGGTGGTGTAGTGGTAAGCGTGATTACCCCTCACCCCAGCAGGCCTGGGTTCAATCCCAGTTGGCACCGCCGGGATGTTCTGAGGCATAACATCTCTGATCACGCCTTCCTTCGGAAGGGAAGTAAAGACGTTGGTCCCCAGTTCATGAGTTGATGGGTCGATAGGTAGGGTCCAGGTGTGGAAGCTGCCTTCCTGGCGTCGGTAGCATTGGTGCTCAGCACGGAAAACAAGATCGACGGAAAACAAATCAAGGAAAAAAAAATATATTAAATATTTGCACTTATATCACAGAATAACGATCACTTCAAAAACAAAACAAAAATATAGCGATGGCAAAACAAAACCATAAAGAGCATACAGAATGATTCAGGCAACAGTAGCCACTGTTCTCTTCGTGTTGATCACATTGCTACCACTGCATCGAGGGACGTTTGTTTATACCGCTTTCACAAATTTAAATGAATTAAGATACAGTGCCGCAACACCATTTAATATGTTAAACCTTAAAATAATTAGTTTTCAAAAAATATCTAAAATATTTTTGACCTTCTTTACAGAATGCGAATCTTGATAATCATTGCCAGCAGAAAACAAATTAAAGCTACATATATTTTTTTTTAAATTTATACATTTGTTAAACTTTTCTCGTAACTGCTTATTAAAGGGTTTGAAAACTATTATTTTACATTGTGATGGTTCATTGAAAATTCCGATCGAAAGTCGAAAATGAAGTCAAGTCATGTCCTAAGAACTTTTTTAATTATGTAAACACGAAATTAAAAACTAGAAATTTTCTTTCGCGAATGAATTTGGATGCAAATGGAGGTGAGAATTCTTGTGAAATTTGCAATCTTTTTGCAAATTCCTTCCAAGAAGTATACACCACATTTTCCGAAGAAGATCGTGACCGCGATTTCTCAGCATTCATTCCTGAAATTTCTAAAAACATCTCTGTCAACCAACTTTCTCAACATGAAGTCCTCAATGCACTAAAAATCTTAAACGCGTCGAAAGGGTCTGGACCTGACGGCAGCGCACCCATATTTTTGAAAAACCTTTCTGAAGAACTCGCATTTCCTCAAGAGCGTCTTTTCAACATGTCTCTGAAAAATGGAAAATTCCCTGAAATTTGGAAATCATCTTATTTGGTAACTATTTTCAAATCAGGTGCAAAATCAGACATTCGAAATTATCGTGGAAATGCTATTATCTCTTGCATTCCAAAACTTTTTGAATCAATCGTAAACGGCAATATTTTTCAGCAGGTGAAACATCTAATTACAAGTAAACAGCACGGCTTTTCCTACATACTTAAAAAAATAAAACTGCTTGTATATGCAGACGACATGAAGCTCTTTATGGAAATAAGTAATTCTAGCGATGCAGAAGAATTTCAGAATGAAATCAATATATTCCACACCTGGTGTAGTAAAAGTCTGCTTCAACTGAACGTAAAAAAATGTGCTGCAATAGCATTTAGCAGAAAAATTGAAACACCGCATATTGAAATATCATTAGGCAACCAAATAGTAGAAAAATGCAAAATTGTAAGAGATCTAGATGTAATCCTAGACTAACTTTTATAGAACATTATAATACTATCATTAGTAAAGCAAACAGAATTCTAGGCTTCATTAGAAGGTTCAGTCATAATTTCGAAGACCCATACACTATTAAGCTATTATATACCACATATGTAAGGCCAATTCTGGAATACTGCAACCTAGTATGGAATCCATACATTTCCATACACGAAGAACGCATAGAATCTGTCCAAAAACAATTCCTTTTATATGCTCTACGTAAATTGAATTGGACTGCATTTCCATTACCATCTTATGAAGCGCGCTGCATGCTCATCAATATACAAACACTTAAGGAGCGCCGCCAATTCGCAATGCTTTTCTTCATCAACGACATTATTTCAATCCGCATAGACTCGGCAGAAATTCTCGCACAATTAAACTTTTACGACCTTGTCGATATCTTAGAACACGGAATTTATTTTCTCAAAAATCTTACAGAACAAACTATGCAAAAAATAGCCCAATCAATGGAATGATGCGCCTGTATAATTTGCATTGCAGAACTATTGACATCACAATGTCCAAGCAGCGAATAAAAACTAAGCTAAATTAGAATAGAATTAATGCATAGTATTGTAAGTAAACATTGTAATAATCATTGTATGTAGTCTACACTGGCTTGACGAAATGAAAAAAAAATAAATAAACCAAATCCTGGCTACGTGCCTGACTACCATCTTTTATGTCACCTCGAGGGAAGACATTCCGCGCAAGCTCGACCAGAAACAGGACTAGTTCATGTTGATTTTCATTAAGCGGACCGTTTATTATTAGGACTTCTACATGAACACATCTCAAGCTGCCTTTAGGTTCAATTAGCTTAACTTGATGAATTCGTTCCTTTTTGTACAGTTTTGTCTTTTCCAGTAACGCTGGTAGATCACCTTGGTGGTATGTTGCTGGTGTAAGATTTTTCACCTAACCCTAGTCCTGAAAACTTCAAACTAAGGGAACAAGATTATTAAGTAATCAAGGGAACACATTTTAGTCTTTGTTATTTCGTATACCTTGTCAATAGTGACAAGACTCGGGTAGTGACCATCCCTGATGTTCATAGAGTATATATAATCCTTTCGCTTTGTACTGCTCTTTTCCTTTCCCTCTTATCTTTTCAGAAATCGAGTAATGGCACTATAGCCATAAGCCATAAAATGCTAGGACAAGAGCTGGTGCTCATGTCCAAACCGTCAGAGGAAAATGGAGCATCCCTAAACCTTTCCAGATGTCCACGTTTTCGATGTTTCCTGAATCATCTTGCCCCTTAAATGCTACACAGTAGACCTCATCGTTTTGGTATGTGTGACGCATCTTCGATGTGAAACATATATCAAATAGCCAAGCAAAATGATGGAGGTATATCAATAATTTTCCAAGATGCGTTCAAGAACTGCACAGCAAAAAATAATGTTGATATCACATCAAAGTGGATGCACCTCAATCGTGTCAAAAATATGGTGTAATATTACTTGCCAAAAAGGACAAAATTATCATTAATACAGTGCAAGAACTGACATTACGCTGCTTTTACTGCATTTGTTTATGTTTGTGGCCATAAAAATACATGAGATTTTTGACATGATTGAAGTGCATCCTCTTAGATATAATATTTAAATTTATTTTTTGCTGTGTGGCTGTGTTAGTGTTAGATTAGATAAGATTAGATTAAGTATTTGAGTAAACCATTTTATGTTCAAGAATTTAGCGTGGTTCTTACCGTTGAGAACTACTAAATTTCAACTTTTAGGTTATTCTCTTAACGATGTATAGGGTAAGGGAGGTAATACGCACCCCACTGTAATTTAATCAACAGCGTATTTACAAGGACTAATTGATACACTGGAACCTCCATTTACGAACCATACTGTGGGTTCGTAAATGGAATCGGTGCGTAAAAAAAACTCATTATTTGGGATTTACTTCGTAAAATTTTTTGTTTGAAAATATTCCCAAAAACCTTTCAATTTTGGCATCAAGGCATTTTGGGAAACGGGGTGACGGGTAAATCTTGTTGGCTTTATTACCCCATGGCAAGTACTACCTCACCTTACTCTACTGATTGTTTTATAAGTATTTTTTTTTGTTCATTGATTTATTTGATAAGGCTCAACCGAATTAACTTAACAGAGCCGAGGATTCTTGGTCACTATACAATACATCTTAAAACTATAGTCAAAAGGTACAACACAATAAACACTTTATCTTTCGCTATCCAAAAAGCCTCCTCCATCAGAACTGGAGCCGTTTCCAGTGGTTTCATTGTATGGCAGTCACACCATCGTGGGGCAAAGCGCTTCCATTGCAGCAATGGACGCAAAACGTGGTCAATACTCACACACTCATCACAAAACGGTTGCTTTCCAAAGTCGACGACGCATCGACCGAAAGAACTGCTGATGAAGAACAATGAGGAGGACCACACAATGGTTGCTGCCGAGAAAACAGACGAACGCGTGGCACACATCGACAGTGGCCTGCTTTTGTCGACAGCCGAGTGAACACTCATTTTTTAAGTAATTCAAAAATTGGTTTTTAACTGGTTCAGTAAATTTTTGGTTGAATGGACAAAAGGTCCAAAGAACAAAGGTCAAAATGGACAAAAAGTTGAATGAACAAAAGGTCGAATGGAAAAATGGTCGAAATGGACAAAAGTTCAAATGGTCAAAAAATCGAAATGGATAAACTGTTCAAATTGGTGGAGGATAAAATAGCTTGCTAACACTCAAATATTTTTCCTACTTTAACCCCGAGAACTTCTTTGGAAAATTTAAATATAGCCCAACAGTTTTGGCGCGTTGACACACACTTCCAAAGAATTTTACCAATACATTTAGAAAATGATGATCGAAGAATATTTCAAAAAGAAGAAGAAGACAAATTATTTACCCTTTGTAGAACCTTAATTGGGCTAAACTTTGAAGAACACAGGTAAGTAAATACAGTGAATGTGTTTTACTCAGGAAATTTCCGATCTAAAATAATGAAATAGGGTTAAATACTCCATTTCCGGCCTATTAAGCATAAGACGCTCTTAGTCTTTCTTAATCTAGATCAGTTTAGCACCAAACGGAATGTTATTATTACTGATGGCTTCCAAATTTATTTGCCTTTCGGTACGTACCATAAGATTTGAAAACGAGAAACCAAACGTTGAGATATTGTCAAAAGTCCAACACTGCTTCTTGACGCCAAACTCGGCCTACGGATTTTAAACTCGGCCTAACGCATTGAAACGCAATTGAAACGCTAATGAATTCACTTCGGCCTATCGTATGAAGATAAAAATTGATTCGGTGGGAGCGCTTCTTTTGTTTTTGGGAATAATGGGTGCAAACTTTCATACCACGCGTTCTCATTGACTTCGTTCGGTAGCTTATTAACTAAAGTATCGTACCAAACGCATAATTGACTTGTTAACTCTGAAATCATGGATTTATTTGAAGTTTTCTGCTCGATAGGCCCAAAATGGGCGATTAGGCCGAAGTAGTGCTCTACCCTACGTGTTTAAATTTTCGTATTCATAAAATATGAATATATGTGTAAATTAATGATGATGATTAAATGATATTTTAAAAAATAAGAAGAACACAAAATTACTTACCCTCTGTAGAACCTTAATGCAATGGCGTATTGAAAAGCATGATAACCGAATGTCCTTCTATTATCTGAACCAGTCTAACCGCACTCAAAACCACCCTCCCAATGCCCTTCCCTCATTTCTCACGCAACTAAAATGAGCCAAAACAGAATGGCTCCTACCTCCGGATTTTACACTTCACAACTTTCCCAATATATCCCGCATTCAATGGCATTCAGCTTTTTGGATGATATTCTCCCCATTCCTCGGTAATAACGAATGGAAAACTTTGAATAGTCGTGAAAAAAATGGATTGAAAATATGGCGAAATGAAAATTGCTCAATTTGCCTCGGCATTGCTGGCTGCGCTCTTTTGAAATTTTAATTCAACGATGTAAGGGCTACAATTTGCTCTGCCGCTGTCATTCAATCGTAGTAACCGGTTTGGCCACCATTGCCGTCGCAGTGGGTGGTAATTCAAGTAGATGGGTACATAGTAGGCTCTGCTGCAGTTATTGCGGATGTACGCCACAAATGGCGAATATTGGACCAATTTGGAGTCTCGACACTGACTGGTGGACGTTGGCTTAATTGAATCGATTCCTACCGCAAATTTGCTCGGACAAACCATATTCCCTGGCGTTGGTCAGTTGATGTTGATGAGGATGGAAACAGACGTTCACTTGAACTGAAATTTAGCGAGAATGGATTTCGTCTGTTCTAGGCGAGACGTGAGTTGGTCAATTCAATCTGAGCTATCTACCGCAGCGTCGACGAAATGGAGCTTGGGTCATAAATGGACAGGTGTCCATAGGATAGTCCTACAGCGTATGTGCTCGTAACAAGACTTTTCAATTAGATCGGGAAATCGAGCGGAATTGTCTCGATGAATGGCCGTTTTTTTGGATTTGGCTTTATATTTCCTGGTGATGAGCACGCCAATCATTATTGGAACCATGGTATGTGTGTGATGGAGAAGAGCTTTCGAAATGGAACTTACGTGACATAATCTTCAGTCAAAGTGAAATTCTCACTATCAATATTGAATAAAGTAAAAAAATACATATGGGTCATTCCATCTCATGTGACTGGGTAATTGCTGGGACCCTCTCCGATTTGAACTAAAATTGGTATATCTACTTCTCTTAAGCCGAAACAAAAAAATTATAGACTTGTGTCCATTGGCCAACCACTGATTAAAATTTATATTATCAAAAATCACAAGATGGCAACACTGTAGAAAAAAAAATCAGATCTCATTATTTTATCGTACCTAAATCACAGACAAACAGACATAGCTCTCACCATCACATTTTTCGCAAATAAGGTTTAAGTTGGACATTCTACGATTTCCAAGCTTTAACACACGATTTTCATACATAAAACACTGGACAGAAGTTTGATAAGATCTAATTCGTAAGATGAGAGCTGCTGAGATAATCCAATGGAATACAGCATTTTATACTCGTTGGAAGTGACTGCAAACCTAATCTGAGATTATTTGACACTTCTCATTTCCCTCAGCCGAAAACTTATGTTTTATTTAGGCAACTTACAGTCAAATTAATAATGACTAGGATTAAAATTTTGCGCCTAAGCTACACATCTTCGAAAAACTAAGATACATGAAGTTTTATAAAATTTGACTGGAATTTACGTTTTAAGTATTACATTGTTCAATCGTTCAAAAGAATGCTTTCATCATTTTTCCTCGATCGGTACTGATCAATCCAGTCCAGGTGGGGCTGTAAAAGATCGTTGGAATTAAATGTTGAAAAATGTAATCTTATAACGTACAGTAGAAAGCTATTCAAACCAGATATTCGTTTTTCATTAGGTTATCAAATTGTTAAAAGATGTTATAAATAAGAGATTTAGGAGTTGTTTTATAAATTAACATTTGTGGATCATTATAACATAGGGGCTGTCCATAAACTACGTAGACACTTGGGGGGGAGGGAGGGGTTCCAAAAATGTCTACGTTTGTCTACGGGGGGGGGGAGGGGTGAAGGTCCTGTCTACGTGGTTTTATTAGAACAGTTTTTTTTATGTATTGAGCCGCTTACTATTGTGATGCTTCCATCTACAAATTTATTCCGAATAGAACATTTTCATTGAGAGATCAAGAACAAAACCACAAAATATCCCAATCATTGAACATTATGAGGAAACATAACCCACAGGAATAAACAGTTGAATTGCATAAAATTTGGTGTGCCTAAATTCAGTTTTGGATAAATCAGGATGCGAAGCTGACCGAATTATTGGCCTATTTGGATTATTGATTAGTTGTTAAGTCTATGAAATTCAAATGACCACCATCTGGAGTATTATGCAGTTAGAATAAAATATAAGGTAAGCAGCGAAATGCTGTTCCAATTCATCTAAAAGGATTCCATTTCGCTTACAATTATGAAAAGTTTTATTCAAATCGGAGAAGGTCACGTCTGATAGACTCGTCATTTGGCGTGGAACTACTCAGTATAATAAGCACCTATATGCATTTTTTTTACTGTTAAAACAAGTAGTTGGAAGTAGTAATCTTCTCCAAAAAGATGAGTTTTGTATAATTTAATCCAGTGATGTAAATATGAAGGCCAGTTAGAGTGATTGCACACAAAATTTCGGTCACACTAATTTTCCGAAATATTTAAAGCATTTCAACTTGCCCCATATTTTTGCACCCCATAGGGTAAAATGAAATGAGTACAGGAGCAAGTTAAAATGGATGATGATTGTCACAATCTCATTACAAAAAAACAGTGCAGTTGGTTGGAGGACAAACCGGAAATAGTAGTGATTGATGACGAGTAATCGATTGTTGCTCTATCCGATCATTTAAAATGTTTTTCATTGTTACAAATTATTATAACGCATAAATGTATTATGCATTTACAGACAGACTGGGGTCAACTTATTGTAGTAACACTAAATATGTTCATATTGCTAATAAATTACATTTATAATGCGAGTAGTTGTCAACAATTGAAAGTATTTTGTTTAATGTTTATTTCATTGTAGTTCCTTGATTATTGTCTGAATTTATTACACTACCAACCGTACACTACAGTACAGAAACTTAGTAAAAAAGCCCGGAAGCTTTTCAATAGGGCTAAACGAACACAACAGTGGGAACAATATAAGAAATCCCTCACCGCTTATAATAAGGAAATACGGAGATCAAAGAGGATACACTGGAGGCATACATGTGAGAACATTGAAAATACTCCAGCAACTGCTAGGTTGCAGAAAATACTCGCTAAAGATCATTCCAATGGTCTGGGCACTTTGAAAAAAGAGGATGGCTCTTTTACTATTTTTACAAATGAAACGTTAGAGTTGATGATGAGAACGCATTTTCCATGTTCTATTATTAATTCAAACGAAGACCAAAACGTAACGACAACAGCAATAGGTATCGATGAAACCAGGACGGATATTCATGAAATATTGAATGAAACGACTGATGCTTGCACTTTGGCCAACAAAATCTATACTGAAAGAAAAGTTGAATGGGCGATTGACTCCTTTGAACCTTTCAAGTCACCAGGTAGGGATGGATTTTTTCATGTACTACTACAGAAGGGAAAAGCGGTTTTAATACCTATTCTAACAAAGATATTTCGAGCAAGCTTAATATTAAGCTATATACCGGCTGTGTGGCGACAAGTGCTGGTTATTTTTATCCCCAAGGCTAATAAAAAGGATAAAACTTCACCAAAATCCTTCAGGCTTATCGTCTATTTTGCTAAAAATAATGGAAAAAAAAAACAATAGATGAACACATAAAGTCATCATATTTAGTTACAAATCCTCTGAGCAAATATCAGTTTGCATACCAGGAAGGTAAGTCATCAGTAACAGCACTTCATACGGTTGTTACAAAACTAGAAAGATCTTTTGAAGCAAAAGAAATTTCACTTGCTGCATTCCTTGACATTGAATGTGCATTCGATAATTCATCTCACGATTCAATGACTACAGCTATGATGAACGTGGTTTCGATCAAAGCATTGTAGATTGGATCAATGAAATGTTATCAAAAAGAGAAATATCAGCAAACCTTGGAAGCTCACTCATCAGTGTAAGAGCAACCAAAGGATGCCCGCAAGGAGGCGTGTTATCACCTCTATTGTGGTCTTTAATAGTTGATGATCTTCTCAAAAATTTAATAGCCCAAGGCTTCGAAATAATTGGCTTCGCAGATGATATAGTCATAACTGTACGTGGCAAATATAATTGTATTATCGCTAACAGAATGCAAATTGCTTTAAATTTTGTTTTATCGTGGTGTGATAGGGAAGGATTAAACATAAATCCTTCTAAAACTACTATCGTGCCATTTACGCGAAGGAAGAAATTTTCAGTAGACAACATAAGATTGAAAGGCACACTTTTGGAACCTTCTAATGCTGTCAAATATCTTGGAGTAATCCTCGATAGTAAACTTAATTGGAATATGCATCTAGAGCAGGCAATAAACAAAGCTACTAATGCTCTATGGATATGCAAAAGAACATTCGGTAAACAGTGGGGACTGAAGCCGAAAATGATCCATTGGATTTACTCGGCAATTGTGAAACCCAGGATTACTTATGGTGCATTGGTCTGGTGGCCAAAAACAAAAGAGAGTGTTGCTCAGAGAAAGTTAGAAAAACTCCACTGGTTAGCCACTCTCTCAATAACAGGTGCAATGAGAAGTACACCATCGAAGGCATTGGATGCTTTGCTTTATATGCTACCATTGCATCAATTTGTACAATTAAAAGCCAAAAAGTGTTCTCTAAGGATTACAAGGTCAGTGAAACTCTTTGAAGAAGACCTTAGAGGCCATCTTAGGATTTTAAAGACTGTTAGTATCAACCCTCTAGTAAGGAACAACGAAGACTGGATGGAGAAAAGATACAATTTCAATCGACTTTTTCAAGTAGTTGACCCTGGGCGTAATTCATGGAGATTTGGTGGTCCGATTCTTTGTCCAGGATCGATTGTTTTTTATACAGATGGTTCAATATTGAACAATCAAGTGGGAGCAGGAGTAACTGACCCAGGGATAGAAATATCGGTTTCTATGGGCAGATGGCTAACTGTGTTCCAAGCTGAAATCCAAGCAATTTTAGAGTGTTTCATTATATGTTTGCGTAGAAACTATAAGAGTTCAAATATATGCGTCATGTCCGACAGTCAAGCTGCTCTAAATGCTTTAAAGTTGGCAACATGTACATCAAAGCTTGTCTGGGAGTGTGTTCAATCACTTCAAAAATTGTCTTGTCATAATGAAGTCAACTTATATTGGGTTCCTGGTCATTGCGGGATTGAGAGAAATGAAAGAGCTGATGCACTAGCAAGACTCGGATCTTCTCATAAGTTCATCGGGCCAGAGCCCTTTTGTGGCTTATCGGCTGCATCTCTTAGAATGGGGCTAAAAGCGTGGGAATCTTCAAAAGTGGAGGAAAACTGGAAGAACACTTCTATTGCTAGGCATTCGAAGCGATTCATTAATCCAAACATTTCTGTGACCCACAAAATCCTGGAACTTTCTAAGAAAGATCTTAGTATATATGCAGGTCTTATAACAGGTCATTGTCCGAGCCGTTATCACTTGAAGCTGATTGGAAAACTTCAAGATGATGTATGTCGCTTCTGTGGCATAGAAAAGGAACATTTGCTATGCCACTGTCCGGCAATTTTCAATAAAAGGCGTAAGTTCTTCGACAAGGGGCTGATAGAACCCTTTGACATTTGGGGAACAAATCCCAGTACAACAGTGCACTTTATTCGAAGTATAATGCCGTGCTGGGATAATGCTATTAGTCAAGCGATGGCGATCACTCCTAATAATAGTGATACGGCATCCTCATATAGCTAAAGAAAAAAAAATGGGGAATATATCACAATAGATCAGAAAAATGGTCGCAGTGATAGAAATACCCGACACTTTGGGAGATACTTTTAATCCCGCCAGGGGTTAATAATATCCGCAAAGGGTTATTTTATACATGAATAAACGTGTTTTAAGGATTTTTTTTACAATTTTCATCGTTAAACGGCTGTATAATAAGTGTTTCAACTAACCCCACTATATGGGGTAAGATGAAATAATACACGCTATTATTGTATGCTTAACAAATATGCTTCTGGAAAACTCTTTCATGAAACTGTTGGTGTAAAAACATCTGGTGTATCTAAATTAATTACTGTTCCAGAGAGCCTTAAAGTTCAAGTTTCAAAATACCGTTTCAACTTGCCCCGGTGTACATTACTTCTTATCTTTTACTGGTGCAAATTTCTGGTATCTTTTACCGTTTTAAAGTAATTATCGGAAAAATTAATGGACGATTATGGGCCATTTTAAGAAAATCATTAAACAAGAAAATGATAGTTTTCTTAGAGATCCTATGGCCGGTCGTTAGTATTACCACTGAAAGATAAGAAGTATTCAAGGATGTATTAAACCATAAGAAAATTTTCATAAACCTGGCGAAGGAATTTCCTGATTTTTCTTTCGATTTTCCTCCACTGTGATAAATGGCGTTGAAAACATGTTTCAGATAGATTTTTTTTTTAAATGCGTTTATTTTTCCAGGCTCATTTGCCGTAGCTTTGCGGAGCCGATATTCATTGTTTGGATGACAAAATTTCTTAAAACTAACGTTAGTAAAGCGGGGGCCGATTACTCGCGGCTATCTCGAGGTTAGGGGTAACAATTGTAACAAATGGATGGCAGGGTAGGGATTGAGAACACAAGGTTTGGAGAGCAATGTGCTTTTTATCTCGAACTAAGCGACCAACTGACGAAAAAGACAAACATGGGGGTACACCGATGGGCAGCTAACAACTTGGGGGAACACAAGATGACACTAACTACTAAATCCTCAGATCGATCCGTTTTAAAAACACATAAATTAAATTAAAATATTCGAGATCTCGGCTCGCCAAGATGTCTCTAACGGGCCGCATAGGTTGTTTTCCTCGGGCCCTGAGGGATGCGGATAACTCGGATCTAGCAACACAATGTAGGGTGCATGACCAAAGCACGTGGTCGATATCGTGATAGCCACTACCACAAGCGCACAAATTGCTGCCTGCGAGCCCGATTCGGAAGAAATGCGAGTCTAACGAGTAGTGATTGGACATGAGCCTTGATATGACACGTATAAAGTCACGGCTCATGTCCAATCCTTTGAACCATGGCTTGTTCGACACCTGTGGGAGAATAGAATGTAACCATCTTCCCAGATCACTCTCATTCCATTTTTGTTGCCAGTTGGTGAGGACGTGCTGACGGGTAATTGAGAAAAATTCCGCAAAGGCAATTTGTCGATCAAAAATATCGCCTTCCATAGCGCCCACCTTAGCTAGCGAGTCCGCTTTCTCATTACCCAGAATTGAGCAATGAGATGGGACCCAAGCTAAGGTGATAGTATAGGAGCAGTTAGATAAAGTACTCAATTTTGCTCGGATTTCGGTCAGGAAATACGAGGAGTGCTTCATCGGCCTCATTGATCGAATAGCCTCCAACGAGCTAAGGCTATCAGTAAAAATAAAATAGTGATCAGATGGTAGTGAGGCAATTTGCTCTACTGCGTAGAATATGGCTGCTAGTTCCGCAACGTATACGGAACAGGGTTTTTGCAGTTGGTATGAAGCGCTATGAAATTCGTTGAATACTCCAAATCCAGTGGAAGCGTTTATAGTTGACCCATCTGTGAAAAAACTCTTATTGTTACTAACATGGTGGTACTTGTTTGTAAAAATTAAGGGAACAACCATCGACCGATGGTGATCTGGTATTCCACGGATTTCTTGCAACATGGTCAGATCAAAATTTACAGAGGAACTATAAAAGTCTTGGAGGCAAACACGAGAGGGATTGAATGAAGAAGGGCCAATCTCCAGCGTCATGTACTCGTAAAAGAGACTCATGAATCTTGTTTGAGGATTTCTGTCGAGCAGCTTCTCAAAGTTTTCTATTACCAATGGGTTCATTACTTCACAACGGATAAGAAACCGGAAGGACAGTTCCGCGAAACGATCTGTCAGTGGGAGAACACCCGCGAGTACTTCGAGGCTCATCGTATGCGTCGAGTGCATACAGCCAAGCGCGATTCGGAGGCAACGGTATTGAACCCGTTGCAGCTTCAGGATATGTGTTTTCGCCGCGGATTGAAAACAGAAGCTACCGTACTCTAGGACCGACAAGATGGTTGTTCGATACAACCTGATCAGATCTTCCGGGTGTGCTCCCCACCAAGTTCCAGTAATTGTACGAAGAAAATTGATTCTTTGTTGGCATTTTTGTTTCACATACGCAATATGTTTTCCCCATGTGCATTTGGAATCGAACCAGACACCTAAATACATTTCAGATAGATAGATTGCTATTTGAATGTATTGATGAGATAATTTTCTTATCATTTCTCTATACAACGTCATTTCTACAATGAGTTATAAATTATCAAAGTACGAGGTTTTCAGTTTTTTTAGGGTGACTCCAAACTTGTGAGCGATGACATAATTAACTATTTTAATTATTTAAAATATTTTCAAAATAATAAAAATCATCAGGGTGCTACTACCACTTTAATTTCAAAATTTGGCCAACCAAATTCTGAGAAAATCAGTCATGATTGTTCAATGTGAATTTGGGAAAATGTAACTTTAGGTGAAGTTTTATTTTACAAAACTTATGGATCCAAATACTTACGAAGTAAATTTCATTCAATATCTTTCAAATTTCACACAGAAAATGGAAATTTTACGTTAAATGGTATGTTATTTGGGGGGTACCCCCAAATTTTTTTATCGGGAGTGTTAATGATTTCCCATAGCGAACAATTTGCAAAGTTTCACGGTAATCTGAAAGGGTCGAGTCTGAAATTCCGATTTTAGCTCATTGGTCTGGATTTGCCCAAACGACAATCGGTATCGATTATTTTCTTAATGTTTACCTTTTCCAGGACGCGTGTGCACTGTATATGGCCTATACTTTGCATCAAAGAGAAATGTGGCAGCTCACATTAAAAACTTCCACAAACTGATTGGCAGTCAATTCAAGGCACGGCCACTTAAAATATTGAATTAGCGATCGGAGGAAGTGCTTTGTGTGGTTGACGGCCCAGCAGATGTCATGGAAGTTGTCTGGCTGGATAACGTTTCTGTTGAGTTGCCTCCTGATAAAATGTTGTTCAATAATTCAGACATGGAGTTCCCGGTGATTGACAATTTCAACGTTTGGTTGAGCAACCTTTTGTTGAAGACTATATGGAGAGTCACTATTAAGGTTTTTTTTTTTTTATTTTTGTTTTTTTATATTTCTTTACTTCTTACTTTACTCTTGAGTTTTTCTTCTTGTTATATTTTAGTTATATCTACGTATAAAAATAAAAATTTGAATTTGTTATTATTATTATTTAGCTTTATTTAGGAAAATTTGAATTTGTTGTTTTTCAGAAGAATTCTATTTTTTCGGTTTTCAGCGTATTTAGGAGTATTGGAAAAAACCACGTAGACAGGTAGGGGGGGGGGAGGGAGTTGCTAAATATCTACGGTTGTCTACGGGGGGGAGGGGGGTGTTGGAAATGGAGAAAAATCTGTCTACGTAGTTTATGGACAGCCCCAATAATCAATCATAGAGCAGGCAATATGTGTAATTTTATAAAACGTTTTGGGTTCCTTTTAAAAGATCCTTACACAATTAAAACACTTTATGTGGCCTATGTGGAGCCAATATTAGAGCATTGCAGTATTATTTGGTCACCTTATATGAAAAAGCATGAAGAACGAATAGAGTCAATCCAAAAACAGTTTTTATTATGTGCACCTGTAAATTGGGATCTACAGTATTTCCTCTGCCATCTTATGAAGCACGTTGCTTGTTAATCAACATCCAGGCATTGGACGAGCGTCGGAATTATCAGCTTATATATTATCAAGACTTAATTTTTATATACCTTCTCGGCAATTGCGTAATCGAAATTTGCACTACCGCTCTAACTACGCGAAATATAGATCGATAAGTCAGATGATGTGTGTTTATAATCTACACTGTGAAATGATAGACCTAAATATGCCTCCACTAACATTGAAAAAATATTTCCAAGCATTCCGAAATCAAAGATTATAAGTTATAATTTAATAACATTTTGAAAGACGAATAAATAAATAAAAGCACCAATAACAGGGAGAGGAGGGGTAAGTAGGATCACCGACGGGGTAAGATGGACCATGACGAGGCTTTCGGCAACAACTGCATCATTTTAGATATTTGACGCCATTTTTTGATCCAAGATGGAAAACCTTACAATATCGGTATTTTCGAAGGGATTTTTATTTTTTATCTTTTATTACTTTATTATTGAGATCTTAGCACTTGGTACTTTAGTTCATCTAATAAGATTTTCGAAAAGAGCAAAACCAGGTCCAATAGCAAAAAAAAAAAATTCCTCCTCTCCAAATTCCATAAAATTTCGCATAATTGTTCGCTATGAGCAATTTATCGAATTTGTACTGAAAATGGTCTGTTTTGACTTGCGCCTAATTTTTCAAAATGGCCTATTAGATATTTTCAAAAAATCATAGCATTAAAATGGCGTTCGGAACCAAAGTTAAGTCTGGGACGAATTAAAAGGAAATTTGATTGTTTTTTCGGAACAAATACACACTTACATACATTATTTTAATCAAAAATGAGAAAAACTGTTTAACGTTGCAACAGCAATAAATGAGCATTTTCAATATTTTAGGCTTATGTTAATTTATAGCTTATTGACAAATCCAGCTTTTCTGACATTGGACAAAATAAACTCCCTTCCTTTAACTCGGTAAAGGCGCAGCTACAAAGCAATACCATGCTGAAGGTGGCTGGGTTCTGTTCCCGGCCCGGTCTAGGAATTTTTCGGGTCGGAAAATTTCTCGACTTGAGCTCTCAATTAATAGCTGTGGAACTAAGAGAGCACGCAATAAGCTAATATACGATAAGCAATAAGCTTGAAATGTGAAGAAGAAGACAAAGTCAGCACTTTAAAATCATATAAAATTGTTTTACGGGCAAAGATTTTGGAATTTGTGCATAGTTTTTTTGGACTAATGTTTTTTCATTAATAAAAATAATAAAAACACTTTAAGCGGGAACAATAATCAAAAATATTTCGAACAGTTTATGTTCTACGACTTTTGTTAATTTTGAGCTTCAAGTAAACATTATTAAAATAATATGGAAAATGCTAATTTTTTGCTATTGAAGTTTTAAACAGATTTCTTAATTTGTTGACTAACATTTTTGATTTTTTTTACGTGTGAATTTTTTGTGAAATATTTTTTCCACAGGCGTCATTTCAATTCATTTTGAAAAAAAAAGTTATGAATTTCTAATAGGCCACCCTCCATTTCGGTTCAAAATCCCAAAAAAGGAGCTTGTGCAAAAAATGGTAATGATTGATGAAGGTTTAGTGTTCGCGCTAATGATTTGAAGTTTGTGTGGAGATTTCGGTGAAATAGTATGGGAAATTATTGGTTTTCACTTACATTGCCATTACTTTGGCTGTAGTTGTCTGTCGTTAGCGCAATCTTTAAACCTTCATCAATCTTTATCATTTTTTGCACAGGTTCATATTTTGGGTTATGAATCCAACTGGAGGGTGACCTAGCAGAAATATCCATAAATATTTTTTTCAAAATGAAGCACCCTAATGTATACTAACATTGTGTAGTCAGTGAGCTCTGAACTAATTTGTCCACCTTCTTATAAGTGATTCTTTCGTCTTACTTGTTTTGGTCACCTGGCCAACATTTCCGAAAACAGTAATATTCTAAGTGATTATACACTGAAAATAAAATTTCCTTTATACAACGAAATCGCTCGTTTGTTCTACGAATTTATTCGTTGTTTTCTGCAACGAAATGGATTTGTACATTGTATGAAGCTAGTTTCGTTAGAACTGCCACATTCGCTATCGCTACACCCAACCAGCGGGCCACAAGTGTTGGTTGTGGAGACCGAAAAATGTGGAGTGTGTTAGTGAGGATGGGTAAAAATAACTTCATTATTGTAAGGGATAAACATGACAAAATATAAAAATACTCTTCAGACTGGACTCGTATCATGAACCTTGCGATAGCTAGATCTGTGCCTTATCCATCACTCTATTTGTGCTACGAGAAAGTGAAAGGCTAAAGGCAAATAAGAAGTACTCATGGAGCGGTAATTCGATTTCGTTTACTTTTTCTGCTACTTGCATGTATTTTTTTTTTCCTCTGACATAAAACCACCGTGAACAGTATTTTGATTTATAATGATAGCTTGCATGTATTGGTCAAACCGACAATATTAAAAAAAGTACCCCATCTCCAACACACAATCAACACTTTAGGAGACAATAAGGGCATTTGTTGGTTTGATTGTACGAAGATGAATTTGTATATTATACGAATAAGGCGTAATATTGACATTGCGCCAGATGACAGGGAAAACGAATGTTTCGTACCAATTCTGAAAGATGTGTTGTATGTACGATATTCATTTTTACGAAACGGTATTCAGAGAAATAACGAAAATACATTTTCAGTGTAGAGTTTTCAAACAATGAGGTTTGTATTATTAGAATGGCACATATGTACTACTTTATCTCGCAACAAAATGACCATGGTGATACAACTCCCAACTGGTTGCCGATCGTTCTACGCGGATGATGTGAAGATCTATGTGATTGTTCGTAGCTTCGCCGATTGCTTGCGGCTTCAGCACCTAATCGATACTTTCGAAGAGTGGTGCTCAAGAAACTATCTCACGTTGAATGTACAAAAATGTACCAGTGGCATTCAACTATACGATAAATAACCAACTTCTGCAACGTGTGGACAATGTTCGTGACCTAGGAATCACGCTGGACTGCGCCTTAACTTCATTACTCGGGCATCGTTGCGAAAGCTAACAGGCAACTCGGGTTCCTTTTCAAGATCGCTGACGAGTTTCGCGATCCTGCCTGTCTAAAAGCTCTATACTGCTCTCTAGTGCGATCGATCTTGGAATTCAACTCGGTAGTATGGTGCCCGTATCAAGCAGTATAGCGAGGATAGCGAGGATTGAATCTGTTCAAAGGAAATTTGTTCGGTATGCCTTTCGTCACCTTCCTTGGAATGACCCTATGAACCTTCCGCCGTACGAAGATCGTTGTCAACTCCTGGGTCTTGAAACACTAGAACATAGGCGGACGATTAGTCAGGCCGTGTTCGCAGCGAAAGTACTTATTGGTGATATCGACTCTCCAGGAATCTTGGTTGAATTCGAAATCTACGCACCCGAACGAGTTCTTCGGTCGAGGAGTTTCCTGCATCTTGGACCTCGTGCTGCGAACTACAGCTTGCATGACCCAATACGGTTCATGTCTGGGCGTTTCAACGAGTTTTCAGAGTTTTTCGACTTCAACTGTGCAGCGGAAACCTTTCGTCACCGTATTCAACGCTTCTGAGAAGGTGAGTAGCTGTCCATTTAATGAACACGTGAAGGATTGCGCTACCTGTTTTTTTTTGTTTCCGGTTCAACTGCATGACGAGGACTTCTACCTGATTCATGGACAACTCTATGCCATAGGAGGATAACTTTTGTTATGCTATAGACTTGATTAATGTTCGTTGTAATTGTATTGTATTGTATTATTGTGATTCATGTATTTCGAAAAGATATGGGGTTTTACGCCTTTTCTAGGCTTTTCCCCATCAGGCTTCATTTAGACACATTAAGTCCGATGAAGAAAAACAAAATAAATAATAAATAAATAAATAACAAAACTAAAAAGTGCATAGCATGTCATTAAGTTTCAATTTTTCGCTATTATTCTACTAAAGTTGATGCCGTTAATGCAAAAAAAAAAACGCATAAATGTAAAAAATGCCTTATGTATCACATTAACTTTCAAACGATAAAAATGATCGCAAAAATAAAATATTTGTCACTGCCTCTACCATGGCAGAACCGCAGAGCAATCAGTATTGTTTTATTTTCATTTCGTATCACAACGAAAGGGTCCCACTCGTGAACGATCACGCTGTAAGATGTCAAAACAATAACGTCTCGTTCAATGGGGCTTTCCATGATATAAAATAGGAAATTTTAGTGATAAAAACCTAAACAAAAAAATGATCAATTTTTAAAAATGCATCCTAAAGTTTTAACGTTTCCTACCTCATTAGCTAACTTAAATGCATTTGCAAAATGTTGTGAAGTGGGTTCCACTTTTCTAGTAAATCTTACTAGAACCACAACCACAAATCATCCGTTCAACGTACGGCAGAGCACCCATTAAATTCCACTTAATCTTTCAAAGAAGCCGTATATCATTTTTATTTATCCGCCTCAGCCCATTATAACAGCTCATTACTGGAACCGAATGATGTCTTATTTATCAGTAGGAAATTGTCAGCATGTGGTTCTTTGATACATGGTTCTGTTTCCCCAAGTGTTCGGTGGTCGTCGCGTTGCAGCATATACCCACTACAAATATCCAAAGGCACACAGGGTAAACAAACACCTCCGAGAGCTCGGACTGAAAAATAAAATAAAGACGGGATCTGAGGACCGTGAAAACGAAATAAAATAACATTAATTGAATTGTCTGGTTTATGTTAAACGAATGACTTCCGCATTAAACAAACCGTTTAACCACCCGCTGCCGCTGCCGGAGGCTGCATTGATCTGCTGATGCACGGACAACGCACGGGTGCAACTGAGCAGTGAGCAGATGAGCTCCCAGAAATACAGAGCCAAAGAGAGGCACGGGAGCTGATGATAATGATAATTATTCAAAATTGAAAACAATTTTGGGGCGTACATCGAACTTTGGCAAGCTCACACCTAATCAATAGTGGCCATTTAGATACGTTTGATTGAAATTCCCCACTGAATTTTTGGTTCATTTTGTGGGGGTTTATTGGTCTCAGAAAATATGAGCAGGAAGTGGGGAGATACTTGATCCCCCGGTAGTCATAATGTACACCCCAACAAACAATTTTAGCTGCAGCTTAGCTTATACAGGCAAAAATTAGCTGCACAAGGCAAATTTTGGCTGCATAAGCTAATCTGCAGCTAAAATTGTTTGTTGGGATATTACACCGTGTCAAAGGCGATGGGCTCCATTCCCAGTTTGATCAGGGATTTTTTTCCTTTATTTGTTTTCCGTCGATATTGTTGTCCGTGCTGAGCACCAATGCTACCGACGCCAGGGAGGCAGCTCCCACACCTGGACCCTACCCCTATCGACCCATCAACTTATGAACCGGGGACCAACGGCTTGCTTTGTTATTCATACCTGTTTGGTAGTTAGAAATATCTAGTCAAAACAGATCAAGTGATGCTCCACTTTCCTCTGAGGGTCAGTAATTTTGGGCCACTGTTATTCGCCTTGTTTTTCCCTGCCCTTTGGTTCAGTGAGGGTTAGGGTGCGTTCTGCCAGGTGGGTCAAGGAAGATTTCATGTGTGAGTAAGTGATGACAGTGGTTATTGTTATGTGCAATTCACTTTAAAAGATGCGTTTCATTTTTCTCCACATGTACAAACAGGAATCCTTATTGCCGGGGTAACGGGGGCGTGAATAAGGAACCGCGAATAAGGATACCCACATTCCGTATCGAGCGCTGAGCCAGTTAACAGCGTCCTGGTCTCTTCATACGACACTCGTTTTTTACCGCGTTTCCATCGCTATCCTTGTAGAAAAAAAGTGTTCAGGTGAATCGCGCACGGTTTTCGGAAGCAGCTATCGTAAGCTGAGTCTTACGTACACGGTGTTTCGTGAAAACCCATTAATGGGTAAAAAAATACCCATTTTCAAACCATGTATGCAGCTGTCAAAAAATGGGGGAATTTTGAAATCATAAAATGGGTGAAAAAATACCCATTTAAAGAATCAGTTCATGGTTGAATAATGGGTATATTTTTTACCCATTAATGGGTGAAAAAACACTTCGAAATTTTATCGTCTCATTTCCGTCACCGGCTCATTGGGAATGCAAACCTCGATGCAAACATTTACTGTCCGCAGCAACGATCTCCGGAAAATGTTAGAATCCAAAACGTTGGAGAGGCTTACGGATAAGTCAATACAATGGATAATTTGTATTATAATGTTTCGTGAAAAATTTGAGCGGAACACCTGCATTTATTTTCAATGTTTTAAAAACATTTTTATATCATCCTCCATTTGTAAAAATGGGTATTTTTTCACCCATTTTACGGTAAACACAATATAAGAAAATGGGTGAAGAAACACCCATTTATTGACAGACCACCCATTTACCCATTTATGAGTAAACCATAGTTTACCCATTAAATGAGGAGGGGCATTTTTAGCGGAAATGGGTATTTTTATACCCATTAATGGGTTTTCGCGAAACACCGTGTATAGACTGTTCACCTTTACCCCAGTGATCGATCATCATCAAATCATCACCATCATCATCGCATCATCTCCGTCAATAGCCGCAGCGTAGCAGCAGCAAACGGAATACCTAGCTGCACCGGCTGATAGGTTGTTTACACAACCGGCATAAGTATAGAACAATACATTTTGCAAGTCCATTGCCTCCCTATTGTAGTTTTGTTTTGCCTCGTGGCGCGTGGTTCTGTCTCTCACCCCTGGTAAGGGAGTATGGTTCATAGTGAGACAACTTGTTGCAACTAGATAAAAGTTTTTTTTTTCGATTTTTTTTCGCTTTAATTTGCTTGTACGCCGTGCAAAAATTTAATTACTAGTAATTAAAATTAATAAATTGGAGAAGGTTTTTATTTTTTTTCCTTCTTAAGCGGTTGCGCACCGCTTTTGCGCAACACTTATGGCATCTTCCGATGCCAACGTTGCGCGAACCAGGTATTACCAACCACTTTCGAAAGGACCATGGGTTGTCTTTTTTCGGCCTAAAAATAAACCCTTGAAAACTCTCGATATTTCGAGAGACTTGCTGCGTAAGTATCCGGGAATCTTGGTACATAAGGAGAGATTCAACAAACTGCGTGTAGAAGCACCGAATTATGATGTAGCAAATAAAATTGCTGATCACGAGTTGTTTAGTGTTGAGTACAACATCTACATCCCTTCTCGAGATGTGGAGATAGAAGGCGTGGTCTCCGACGCGAGTCTGTCTGTCGAGGACTTGAAACGTGCCTCGGGTTGTTTTAAAAACAGAAAAGTCACAAGCGAGCTTGTAAAGATACTGGATGTTAGGCAACTGCATTCAGTGTCTTTACAAGATGGCAAGAAAGTCTATCAGCATTCAGACTCGTTTCGGGTGACTTTCGCTGGTTCAGTTCTCCCAAACTTTGTCAAAGTTGATGGTGCTTTTTTTCCGGTGCGGTTGTTTGTACAGAGGGTTTATAACTGTACCAACTGCAAAAGGCTAGGACACTCGGCCAGCCATTGCGGCAACAAAACTCGTTGTGGCAAATGTGGTGAAAACCACAAAGAGGATTCTTGCCACAAAGAATCAGTAAAATGCGCGTACTGTGGCGAGAATCCTCACCCCTTGCAGGAGTGCCCGATGTACAAGCAGCACTCCGATAAAGTGCAGCGTTCAATCTCAGGACGCTCCAAGCAGACATATGCTCAAATGGTGAAGGCTGCATCAGCCGTCCAAGATGCAAACCAATTTTCGATTTTGTCAGCTGAAGAATCGGACTCTGACTCATCCGATGAAGGTGATTCTACGGTGGTACACGCACCTTCAAAAATGGACGGATCCTCAAAAAGAAAATGCCCCTCCCCGAAAGTGCGCCGTAAGAAAACTAAAGTCACCTCCAGAAGATTGGCAAATTCCCAGGGTAATGGGGATGAAAAAACGAAACCGAAGGCTCCTGCTGAACCAATCCCTGGATGCAGCAGGAATTTTCCACCCATTGCCCAAAAAAGATAAGAAAAATAATAAAGTTGCTCCTCAAACTTCTCAAAAGAAATCCAAGTCCGAGCGAGGTTTGCTAGCTTTTTCGGACATTGTGGAATTCATTTTAAATATGTTCAACATACAAGACCCTCTTAGAAGCTTAGTTTCTGCCTTGCTTCCAACATTAGAATCATATCTTAAGCAATTGACTGTTTCATGGCCCCTCCTTGCATCAATCATATCTTTCGATGGATAATTCGTCGAACGAGGTTGAAGATATGATCACTGTGCTACAGTGGAACTGCCGTAGTCTAGTGCCTAAACTAGACTCGTTCAAATTTTTACTTCACAATTCTGATTGTGATATATTTGCTCTCTGTGAAACATGGCTTTCTTCCGATGAAGAACTCAACTTCCACGATTTTAACATTATACGCCTGGATAGAGACGATTCTTATGGAGGAGTACTTTTAGGGATCAAAAAGTGCTACCCTTTCTACAAAATTTCCCTTCCTGCTCTATCAGGCATCGAAATCGTCGCTTGCCAAATAAATGTGAAGAACAAAGACCTTTGCATAGCTTCAGTTTATGTTCCACCAAGAACCTCCATTAGCCGTAGTCAACTCTGGAATCTAGTTTCGATTCTTCCATCCCCAGTATTAATTCTGGGTGATATGAACTCCCATGGTACTGGGTGGGGCGATCTATATGATGACAATAGAGCGGCTATTTTTTACGATTTATGCGACGATTTCAACTTGACTATTTTGAACACTGGTGAAGTGACACAGCAAAACCTCCGGCTCGAGAAAGCCGACTCGACATATCTTTGTGTTCAAGATCGCTATCATTGGATTGTCTGTGGAAGGTTATCAATGATCCCCATGGTAGCGATCATTTGCCAATCATCATTTCAATAAAGTGTGGCCCTCACTCTGCAGAACCATCTCGAGTTCCATTTGATCTTACAAGGAACATCGACTGGCAGAAATATGCAACGGCGGTGACAATCGGTGTCGAATCAATAGATGCGCTTCCACCATTGGAAGAATATCGATTCCTAGCCGATTTGATTTACAAAAGCT
Source organism: Ochlerotatus camptorhynchus (assembly GCF_037179485.1). Taxonomy (NCBI): domain Eukaryota; kingdom Metazoa; phylum Arthropoda; class Insecta; order Diptera; family Culicidae; genus Ochlerotatus; species Ochlerotatus camptorhynchus. The sequence continues at coordinate 403,929 of NW_027040666.1, forward strand.
CACTGGAAGCACAAAAAAGAAAAGTTCCAAGTGCACCCTTTAAAAGGAGACCAGCCACACCTGGTTGGGACGAAGAATGCACAAAATTGTATGTAGAAAAATCTGATGCTTTCAAAGCTTTTCGTAGACACAAAACCTCCACTTACTTCGAGGAATATTCAAAGCTTGAGACAAAGCTGAAACAATTAATCAAAGCAAAAAAACGCGGTTATTGGCGCAATTTCGTCGAGGGACTCTCACGAGAAACCTCAATGACCACCTTGTGGAGGGTGGCTCGCAACATGCGTAACCGCTCATCTTCTAATGAGAGTGAAGAATACTCCAACCGATGGATATTCGATTTCGCTAAAAAGGTCTGTCCGGACTCAGTTCCAGCACAACACATTCTTCGAGAAGCGTCTCCGAGCGGCAGCTCTCTGGATAGACCATTCACAATGCTGGAATTCTCTATGGCTCTTCTTTCATCGAACAACTCCTCACCGGGAAGCGATATGATTAAATTCAATCTTCTGAAAAATCTCCCAGATATCGCTAAAAGACGCTTGCTAGACTTATTCAATTCCTTACTAGAAAACAACATTATACCGCCTGAATGGAGACAGGTCAAAGTAATAGCCATTCGAAAACCTGGCAAACCAGCGTCTGACCATAACTCATACCGCCCGATTGCGATGCTTTCGTGCATTAGGAAATTTTTGGAGAAAATGATCCTTCGGAGACTCGATCAGTGGGTCGAAACAAATAACTTGCTATCAAATACACATTTTGGGTTCCGCAAGAGCAAAGGAACAAACGATTGTCTAGCGCTGCTTTCCACAGATATTCAACTGGCCTTTGCGCACAAGGAGCAATTGGCTTCAGTATTCTTGGACATTAAGGGGGCTTTTGATTCAGTTTCCATTGAAATTCTGTCAGACAATCTGCACAGATGTGGACTTTCCGGAATTTTAAATAATTTCTTGTACAATTTGTTGTCAGAAAAGCAAATGAACTTTTCCCTTGGACAACTGACAACTTCCAGAATTAGCTACATGGGCCTGCCCCAAGGCTCATGTCTCAGCCCTCTTCTTTATAACTTTTACGTCAAAGATATCGACAACTGTTTGGCAGAACAATGCACGCTAAGACAACTTGCAGATGACGGTGTGGTTTCCGTAAGAGGTCCACATGCCGTGGACTTGCAAGGACCATTGCAAAATTCCTTAGATAACTTGTCTTCTTGGGCTATGAATCTAGGGATCGAATTCTCGCCGCAGAAAACTGAACTGGTAGTGTTTACTCGAAAGCGGTACCCAGCCCAAATGCAGCTTAATCTTTTGGGCAGAAACATTACCCAATCATTGTCTTTCAAGTACCTTGGGGTCTGGTTTGATTCAAAGTGCACTTGGAATGCCCATATTACGTATTTGAAGCAAAAATGTCAGCAGAGGATCAACTTTCTCCGTTCAATTTGCGGCACATGGTGGGGTGCTCATCCGGGAGACCTCATAACGCTTTATAAAACAACTATTCTCTCTGTTCTAGAGTACGGCTCTTTCTGCTTTCTCTCGGCAAGAAAAAGTCACCTAATAAAATTGGAACGAATTCAATATCGTTGTCTGCGTATTGCCCTTGGCTGTATGCACTCAACGCATAACATGAGTCTCGAGGTTCTGGCAGGAGTAACACCCCTTCAGAACCGTTTCTGGGAGCTCTCTCTCAGAATACTAATCAAATGCGGAGTGACGAACACACTTATAATTGCAAATTTTGAAGAAATTCTTGGGCTGAATTCACAATCTCGATTTATGAGAATCTACCACCACTACATATCGTCGGATATGTGTCTTCCTTGTTATACTCCAGACCGTGCTAACTTCACCAATCGCAGTTCCTCAATTGAATATGATCTGTCCATGAAACAAGTGATTAACGGGATCCCAGATCAACTTCGAACTATTATTATCCCGCGTATTTTTACTGAAAAGTACCAACACGTCAATTGCGTAAACAGATATTTTACAGACGGGTCTCGTCTCAGTGGATCCACTGGCTTCGGTGTCTTCAATGAAAACTCTAGCGCCTTCCGCAAACTCCAGGAACCTTGTTCCGTTTTTGTTGCTGAGCTGGCAGCAATCAACTTCGCATTGGGGATGATTTCCAACATGCCCGCAGACCATTACTTCATCTTCTCGGATAGTCTCAGTTCGATTGAGGCTATTCGGTCGATGAAACCAAGTAGGCACTCATCTTATTTCCTTTCAAAGGTAAGGGAGCAGATGAGTGTACTGGTCGAAAGATCATATATGATTACCTTTGTATGGGTCCCATCACATTGCTCAATCCCAGGCAATGAGAAGGCGGACTCTCTCGCAAAGGTGGGCGCGCAGGAAGGCGAATTTTATGACAGGCAAATTTCACACGATGAATTTTACCATTTAGTGCGTCAGAGTACCCTTTCGAGTTGGCAAACCGATTGGGACAATGGAAATCTTGGACGGTGGTTACATTCAATTATTCCTAATGTTTCTTCGAGAGCGTGGTTTAAAGGCTTGGACTTAAGTCGTGACTACATTCGCGTGATGAGTAGACTTATGTCCAACCACTACTCGCTAGATGCTCATCTCAATAGAATAAACCTCGTAGACAGCAACATCTGTCGGTGTGGAAACGGTTACGATGACATCGATCATGCAGTTTGGCAATGTACGGATAATTACGCCGCCAGAGAGCGACTTTTGAATACCCTTGAGGCCCAAGGAAGACAACCCTATGTTCCTATCAGAGACGTGTTGGGAACTCGCGATATCTGCTATATGCAGTCGGTTTATGTGTTTCTTCAAATGTCTAGTATAAGAATTTAATTCCTTGTCTTTTGTCTCTCTTTAATAGTTTTTGTTTGTCTTGTCCCCCCGTCTCGATGAGTCTCATCGTCGCCCACTGGTCACCATAGCCGGTCGAACTCCAGACGAAACTAGAACCGCACTACCATTCATACTGGCGACAACGCTCTGATGAGACAACGAAACCTTACCCCCAAACTCCTCCCCTGATCCTATCCTTCGACAATGTACCTCTCTAACCTCGAGTAAGCCGCGAGTATTCGGCCCAACTCCTACTAGACATAGAATTAAGTGAATTTTGTTACAAACAAAGAACAATGAACTATCGGCTCCGTAAAGCTAACGCGATTGAGCCTCCCAAATAAACGAACTAGTTAAAAAAAAAAAGGATACCCACAGCTTATGGGATTTTCACTAATGGGGGCTGTGGTGGATTATCTCATTTGTTTCAATACATAAAGCTATACTGTCTTCGACAAAGTTGCTGTACTGGGTTAGACCAACAATTTTCTGCCATTGGATTCAGGTTAAATTGGGAACTACGCCGCTAGGGGCGCTTTACTTTTATGTTTCTTATGACGGGCGCTATAATATATCGATCATATTTCCAACATAGAATATTTCGTGATCCTGGCCATATAGAAAGTTACTGTCTTGAGCAAAGTTGTTCAGGTGGCCAAGTCTTTTCGGATGGTGGCCATATAAATTCAGAACTCTCTCACTACGCAGCGCTAGTGTGCATGTGCAATTCATATATAACTGTATCTCGAGAGCCTGACTATATAGTAAGTTGCTGTTTTCAGCAAAGTTGTGCAAGTGATCAAGTCCTTTCGGATGATGGTCATATTAGTTCAGAACAGGCTCACTACGCGGCGCTAGTGTTCATGTGCAATTCCTATATAAACTGTATCTCGAGAGCCTGGCCATATAGCAAGTTGCTGTGTTCAGCAAAGTTGTGCAGGTGATCAAGTCCTTTCGGATGATGGTCATATTAGTTCAGAACACGCTCACTACGCGGCGCTAGTGTGCAAATGTATAAGCTGTATCTCGAGAACCTGGTCATATAGAAGGTTACTGTTTTCAGCAAAGTTGTTTAGGTGTTTAAGTTCTTTCGGATGATGGTCGTATTATTTCAGAACTCTCACACTACGCGGCGCTAGTGTGCACATGAACTTCCTTTCCATGCTAGGAACTCAAGATCATCATCGATAATTGACTTACGTCAAAACGTCGTGGAACACATTAGAAATTACATGGAAGACTTTCGGGAGTTTAGGAGCCATTTTGATTGGAGAAATATGAAGCGTTAGAGGGATAAAGTACAAGGGATTCCAGAAGGTGCAATCAACGGCGGTGGAAGAGCAAACCAGAATATAATACCAATATCCATTTGATAACAGTGATGTATACATGCGGGGCTTATTGTGAGTGAAAGTTACCTCGGAATTGGTGTGACTCTCCAGACATTCTGAAATGGGTTGCTGGATCTGCAATAGAGCTATCAGCTTGTAACTCCCGGACTAAAGCTGTCTATAATTACCACAAGCGAGAAATTGTAGATGGCTTTCATCCATAATACCACTGCCAGCTTCAAGTTGAAACGAAGCCTCATTTTGGCTGTCAATTCCTTCCACCGACACCTGCCTATTCATTTTGTTTAATATGTGTTATGTTCCGTTTCAGTTGCTTTGTTTAATAAATATTTGAATGGAAGATAAATTAACCATATAACGCGTAATCTTCGAGTGGAATGGAACGAATGGAGCGATTAGAAGTACCGGTGGTGAAGTGGTAAGCATGATTGCCTCTCACCTCAAAGGACCTGGATTCAATCTTAGTCAGCGCTACTGGGATTTTCAGAGTCATAACATCTCTGTCCATGCCTTCCGTAAAGCCGTTGGTTGGTCCATCAGTTGATAGGTAGGGTGTGGGAGCAGCCTCTCTGGCGTCGGTAGCATTGGTATTCTGTACGGAAAACAAGTTCGACGGAAAACAAATCCAGGAAAAAAAAATAAACAAATGAAGCAATAGGGGAAACCCGAGCACGAACCGATACCTAATGGATAACAAATGAATATCTTAATGTGGTTTGATACCAGATTTTGGTATGCTTGTGGTATGAAACCTTGTTTTGATATTATTCAGCTATCGAAATGTTTTGTAAAATATCAAATGAATACCAAAATAACAAAATGTGATCTTTCAGTTTTTAGACAATAACACCTAAAAGAGTAACTAGACCAACACCGCTTATAAGTATCTATCATGTTCTTTCCAATGGCATGAAAATTATTTTCTCGTTCAACACGCCTTCGATCCGTCATGAAGACGTTTTGTTAGTAGCAAAGCGTAGGTTGCCAGAATGTTATTTAAACGTATTTTCAACTCCTTATAAGACAACCTGCACATTTTCAGTTGTATTAATTTATGAGATATCATAAAAAAAAGTGTTTTCGACTTTCTTTATAACAAACCTCCGAATACCTCATAAGAAACTGTCAATCACTGCATGAAGAGACAGTCCGGCTCAATAGCACCGTCAATGTTCACGTCAATCTGGATTGATTTTGTATACAACAAGTTTAATAGCGGTATTAAAACAGTAAGATACACGTTTAAATAACATTTAAAGATAAAAGCAAAAGAAAACTATTTTGGATAATGTTGAATCAAAGAAGTATGAAGAAAACATCTCTAAACCTCATATATAACGTGGGATGTTTTCTGCATCACTTATAATACATTTATACAACAAGCCGTTCTAATTATTTTTCAAAAAGATGTTTTATGTGTCACTTGGGGCTTATACTACTACACTGTTAGGAAACAGTTCAGCATATGCTTGAGAAGAGGCATACCTTTTTTAACGAATATGACAGGATAGGGACAGATGTGTTAGAAAAAAAGTAGAAGGGTCTGTGCCTAGGGGCACGAACGGAAACTTGACGTAGGACCGCTAGTGGACAAAATAAATGTGAAGAGCATTATTGCGCATTTCACACCAAACTGGACTAATAAGCGCGTTTTCACTTATTAAAAAGTGTGATTAAAGTGCGAGCTTCCGTCTAATCGTCTTGGTGTCTTCGGTGCACTTATTTCTTATGATGCAAGCAATAAGTGCTCCGAAGGCACCAAAACGATTTGAAGCAAAGGTGCACTTTTATCAAACTTTTTGCATTTTTGGGGCAGTCAAAAGTGCAGGAACTCAGCGATGAGTAAATTTGTCTCATGGTGTCCTGTGAAAAACCTAAAAAATCTGCCAGAAAATGAGAAAATTGACGAAAATTTTATTCAGTCTCGGAGTAGTACCATTAGACTGAGTGAGTCCAATCTTTACTTTTCTCAAATTCGGGAATTTTCCCCTAAAAAACCTGGGAAAACATGAGGCAAATTAACTCATTGCTGAGTTCCTGCACTTATTTCTTATTTCTGAGAAAACTAAACTCAAATTTGGGTCGTTCTAATTCGCCGTGATATCACCTTGAAAGATATCGGCAGTGGTGGTTAGCGTGATTACCTCTCACCCCAGTAGGCTTGGGTCCAATCTCAGTCGGAGCCACCGGAGCGTGTTCTAAGGCATAACATCTCTGGGAGCTGCCTCCCTGGCGTCCGTAGCATTGCAGCTCAGTACGGAAAAAAAAATCTCGCGTCACTTTTCAATAGGTCCTATCTACATTGATCGATTCTCTTCATCGACACTCTTTTTCGTAAATAACTCGGCTTCACAAATGTTTCCTGCCGTCTTCATCGAATTAGATGCTAGATTTTTGCTTCTTCCATCGAAAATATCCGGCCGTGGCGATTCAAAGTTGATCAAGGTTGATCAAAATCATTTGTATCCCTGCTTCCAGTTTGATTACATGAGCATTTTGTGTGGTCGTTGGTTCTGAATATGAATTCTATTCCTACTCTTTACTGTAATAAGCTTGGTGGCCCTGAAAAAAGCCGTTTTGTTGCCAAAGATGATTTAACCTCCGAAACCAAACAGAGTACGTCTCAGTCTCAAACCGGAGATACGTCAGACACCGCCACGGCGAGCCAGACAACGGATGATGGTTATCTTGAAAAATTTGCGTTTGGTCCTGAATATGACGATAAGTGAGCAAAATATTACGCAATTCCATCCTCCTTATTCGCACGCGCCCGAGGATCGGAGGCGAATGCCACTTCGACTTGTTTCGTCTACTTACTACTCTCTGACGACTGTGCTGGGGAAGCAGCATATGCATGTAGGTAATTGCTGGATTTGTTAGTTAATTTGACGCTTTTGGACAATGCTGGACATTTACCAGTTTTTCAATAGTTTCTTGTTGAAAATCAACATTTGGAAGCATTGTAAACAATGCGTAGCCATATTTCTGATCGGTTGGTGATAAAATTATTGAAATTGGACCAGAGGCAGCTGAGTTATTAACGTTCAAAATCTTTCTTAATTTGTTACATGTTCCATTTTCGGTTTTCACAAAGTGTACCCCCATATAGAAATCAAAGACGTAGTCCTACGTCAAAACATGTGTGTTTTGGAAACTTTATAGGCATGAGTTATAAGCAGATATAAAGGAACGATCACACCCCAATGGTCGAGTGGAGCTCCTCATTATCACCGGTTCCAGAACGCTTGCTCAATTCGCGGAAGGAAAACGCATCAGAAAAAAAAACTGATTATCTTCATCTTTTTGCTTCCTTTATTAAACGTTGGTCTCTGTTCTGCTACTAGTGCCAATAACCAACGGACATCGATTGCCATCCATTGACGACAATCGAATGTGCAGGGAGGCAGCTTCCACATCTGCGTAGCATATTGCACCCATTCAACACACAAGGGCGGCCAGGACCAATGGCAGTACTTCCCTTCCGAAGGAGGGCGTGACCAGAGATTTTTATGCCTCAGAAAAATCCCACCGTCCTCGACTGGAATTGAATCCAGACCCATTGGGGTGATAAGCAGTAAGGCTTACCAATATAACACTGGCACCGGAAGCAAGATTTTCATCGCGGCCTACTTTGATCCCTCAAATCGTTTTTTTTTTACCTCAAGTATTACGCATTTTCCAATACTTTAGGCTCCTGTGCAAAACAAAATGCACAATGATTTTATCTCACTGGTTAAAACATTGAAAAACCGACAGCCCAAGTAACAATTTTGGTATTGTAAGGGCTCTGTAGACTTTTATTTAGATTTGTAGAATGCTTTAAAACCGTAATACATCTTTATATGTTACTTCAGAAGAGGTACCGTTGTTCGCGGATGGTGTTTTAGCCAGTGATTGTTTTTTTCTGGATTCCTTAATTCCTCGTTTTTGGTAGTAAATATACCATTTATGGACAGTATTCTTACTACCAAAGATCACGCTGTTAGGAATTGAGAAAAGGAATACCAGCTAAAACTCCATCCACGTACAACGGAACCTCTCTGTATTTGCAAGAAGAGGCATCTTTAGAACAGTATTCGCAACCTACACAGCAATAAAAGTGTTTTTGGAATATCATCTTTTTCATGTAAACTTATTGCTAATGTAACAACATGTAAATTGACAGGAGAAAGCGAGTTATTCTTCAAAATGCACATGATCATCGTTCAATGACATGACTTGCATTTAAATTAACATTACATACTTTGACTATATGTTTTTAGTATTACTTCTACGTGAAGTCAATGATTTACATAGTTGAAGATGCTAATTTCAAATAACAAACTGGATGCCTTCCTTCAAATAACAACTGAAGTGCGGTAAAAAATCGGTAGAACTGTTTCAAACACACAGTTGGTACTTGAGCGGGTCGGTTTTCATCTCTTTTTGCCAGTGGTGGCGGGGGGAGACACCCCTCACCATCCCTCTCCAAAGGGGGAGTTTGGTAAAGAGAGATGAAAAAACCGATTTGTGCCTTCCTTAAAAGTTGTTCTAGCTCGCTATTCTAATATCTATATGCAATCTTCACACTGCCGTACTCTAACGGAACTATCAAATCTATGCTTTCATCTACTCCATCTATCGTATAAAAATTACCACTACAGTCTGTTATTTGAAATTAGCATCTTTAACTATTACATTACATGTTTTAAGCAGTGACATACAAAATGCTATAAAATTGCATGTACAATTTCATTCCATGCTGAATTTTTTTATCGTTTGTAACAAATTACGTCGCATGCAATTTTTATTATTTTTTAGTGTGTACACTAATGAACTCGAGCTCTAGGAAACTTTAAAAAGTTAATCATTTAAATTTTCTGATCAGTGCGAAAATATTACTGTGTTCCAATTTTCAGCGAAGAGTCTAATGAGGTGCAAAATCTGCAACAAGTAGTCCCTCCATTTTTGGTTCAAATTGAAGAGGTTCAATGCTGGAGATGGAATGACCCATATATGAAGCATAAAGCATCATTATTGGTTTGTAAGATTTGATCAAACTTTAGTGCCTACCACCGATTTTTTTTTCTAACAACTTGCTACGTCGACATATGAAATTCCCCATTCTCCGGCGCTATCATTGCAAGAGCCGGACGTTTATTAATATTTATACCTGGCACCAGTGGCCACTATCCCCATCCCCATCACCCATCTTTGCTGTTATTTAGATCGCAGTGGGTTCAAGTCTCTAGTCGCTAAACATGAACGGAATGCGACGGTGTGGTGGCAACGCGTAACGAAATCAGGAAATATTTTATCACCGTCAAAATGAACCAAATGCCAAAGCGAAACCAAACCACCACATCGGCCTCAACCTGTGGTTTTCAGGCAAATTTGCTGCCATGGAATTTGTTATTTTGAAACTCTCCCCTCTGTTTAGTTTCGATGCGCTTTCCCGATGTTGGTATTTCCATACATATTTCGATATCTTACTCCACGTTTGTTTATTTGTCGTTTGTTGATATTGCTACGTTGTTCAGTGATTTCTGTTTTCATAGCTATCGTCGGTCTTATATAGGCAGCTACTGTGACTTTTTATTAAACTGATTAATCCCCCTAGTGGGGAAACGTTATTTATTCGAACATGGTATATAGCAAAGGTAGGAATGGGTGGGAATCAAATTAAGGATTGTAAGGGTAGATCGAAAATGTCTGCTGAAAGTGATTTTCGATATACCTAAACGTACGAGAAAATCAACAAACTCAACTTAAAAGATGAAGAGGCATACACTCAATAAATAAGCTACTGGAGATTATTTCTAATCAGCGTCTTGATTTTGTGGTCGATCTCTATCTAATATTCGGTTTTGTGTGTTTTTCCTCTACTTCATCGCAGTCATAAACATATTAACACATTTTAAATGACACACACCAAAAAATTCTGAATTTTACTGGCGATGTAAACATCCATGCATGCAAACATTCATACATGTAAACTTCCTTTTCACGTAAACTAGCAACTTGCAAGAAATTTTGCAAACAAAAGTGGACAGTTGCATACAATATATGGGATATTACATGACATGTCTCATAAATTTACACGATCTATAATCTAAACTTGTATGATATATGACGCTCCATATATGTGCATCATAGTAACGGAAATTTACACTACATTTTTTTAGCTGTGCAGTCTTCCTCGCGCTTGAGGACGGAGAGATTCCCCGGTTCATAGATGCAGGGCGGAAATGAATCGTGTGTTATCTATACGTATCTAATTTTGATCTACTCCAGCTAACCTAGATTTGTATTCGAATGAAATTAATTGCATTCGGTCGTAAATCAAACTGTTGAAGTCACTTCCGTGCTGGAACAAACGGGGAAACCACTCCGTTATAGTTAATTCTATTCAAATAAATATTTGTTATCATCAACATGCAGTGATATATGACTCCTTTATTTAGATGAAGTTCTCAAACGTATTTTTTGTCACCGTTGATTAATATACCAATATCAATGGACATTGTCGAATGAGAACAAAAACTAAATATTAACATACCGTTTCTTTTGGCATGTTCAAATTTTTCGGCAGCCATACTTAGTGTTTCCACTAAAAGGTTCTTTTTTGCTAATAAATACGGTATTTATTACTAATTTTAAAATTTATAGCCCCATTTCTGTAACTTTAGTTGAATTTATGATGGAGTAATCCAATCTTTATATGTAAACAGAAGGAAAAATATAAGATAAATCAAATATGTGCTCAAACTCTGTGATCACACAAAGTAAGTTAAGTTAAGTTTACTTCATTAGGGAGGCTTTCAGCCTGGGGCTGGTTCCCCTCCGCATCACAAATAGTAGTTTAATAAAAAACTTTGAGAAACTCAAGCTTGCCGTTTACTACAGAAGTAATATAAAATGGACGTAGTAGAATTAAGTCAGTCAAAAAAAAAAAAAAAAACCAGTCGACAATAAAATATTTACTGAATAAAGTGCATAAAAATTCAAAAAAGATCCCATCAAGAAAAGAACAATTGAAAAAAAAAAATCATAAAATGCTCAAATAAGAGGTATACAGAAAACTAAAAACAAAGCGAACCAAGCTAACCATAGCTAACACAACAATATAGATGAAAAGTTAATCATTAAATCTAGCAATGGAAACAATACAAAAGCCTAATAAATTAAGACAAAACACTACAGAGAAAAGAAAAAACAATAAGTGATGGAATATACTAAAAATATAATTAAAAAAATTAGCCCGAAGGTAAAAAGGTTAACATCACAGAAGCATGAAATCCTTAAAAAATCCCATAAAATTTTTATCCATAATTGGGTACTTTAAAACTGCTCCCCTGAATGTGCTATCACATTCAACACGTCCTCGGCATTCATCCGAAAGCATTTAAAATTAAAGCATCAACCCAGACATAAACACTTGTCCAAACAGACATAAACACCGACATTTGGCCCTGCACCGCTCTGACCTGCTGCATCCAGTTGTGGTTCACGTGCTTCCATTCGCTCTGACACGGGTAATTGCATGTAAAATAATAAATTATTATTTTAAAAGCATAATTTTAGTTACTGAAACAGAAATTATCATTTATTCGAACGTACATGGCCAGCACCCTTCTGGGTCCGGAAAGAACCAATCGTTTAAGTTCTCTGCTTTGCGTCTATGCAAAGCCCGTCGTCTGACTGCCAAACCTATATCGGCCGAAGCAAAAACGTTCCTGGCCAATCCCTGTCTGATCCCCTGTCGACTCCCGAACACACGTCCCAGCGAACAGCTAGCACAGGATGATCGTTGGGCTATTATGGAGTGAAAATAAACATTCAAGTGTCTGATATCTCATGCCACTCGTCCACCACTGCCACCCTCATGTACAGGATAGACTTCGCATCACTTCGAAGCTTTGGTGGCTGCAGTTGAACAACGACAACAACAAAATAAGGGAAACTTTTTTTATTATACCCAGCGCCATAGTGGTGGTGCCAAATGAAATCGATTATTAAGGTTTCACGAGTGGGAGAATTCAGGCTAGATCCATCCATTATGGAAACCATAGACGTCGGCGTCAACGATATTCCCGGCACGTCCTGAGCGGTTAAGCGGAGGAAATAAAATGTGAAATCAAATCGCATTCCGCGGTCGTCGGCACGCAATGACAATTTGATTGTATCCGGTGTGGTTGGTTGGGTCCAGTCAATGCCAGTGAGTAGGAGGTAGCGACTGCTCTGGGCAGGGGAAGAGTGTTTTGTTCTGCCCGGAGACTTGGGTGTTAAAGTTGATTTTGTCCTGACGGAGGCGTTCGATTGGGAGGGGGAGGAGAGGGGGGTCATCACTATTAGGTGGGGGTCTCGTTACGGAATTTGACACTTCCCTATGGTTCTGGGACGCCACGAAATAAAACAGCTGTTGTGACTCTGTTGTACAAATTAAGTTTGAACAGGACGGTTGCATGTTGGATAGGGTTTAAAACAAACTGTTGAAATTTGTTGCATGGCTGTTTATTAAGACATAACCAAAAGTATTTTTAAATCAGTTTGTTACGCACGGAAAACCAATCGTTTGCTTGCGTTGATGAGAACAAACAAAGGAGTAATTAATCGGAAGTGAAGTAAAACACATTCATTGCTAATACAAATTATTTAGAAATTTTGGTCAAAAGTTGTTGACTTGTAGATTTGATCACAGTTCGAAAAAGTTATGGTTATGATTACAGTTCGAAAAAGTAGTGAACATGTAGTGTACATTTCTGGTAAATTAATTTAATTGGATGCACATATAATTATGAACCATTTCTTAAAAAAAAAATAAAATAGGGTTTTTGATCTAATTTCCATCTTACAACGCGCACTTATCCTCTCTTTTTGAAACGGATAATAGCCCGGAAATAAAAGGATTCTACTATAGATAACTTCAACATGTATTTACTGTTACATACATAGCGTTGGATTTCATAAAGAGTGACAAACTATTTAAATATTGTTAAAAAAAAACTAACACTGCTTCCTGATTCCAAATTCATTCTACGAGCTTCAATTCCATCCAAATGCATTGCCATTGTTGTTTTCTGGTTTATCTAAGTTCTACAAATGAAAGCAGAAAAAAGTTGATTTGCCCGGAGTACTTTTTTTTAGAACAACGAGTGTAAATATTCATACAACGCGCTCGTATAGGCTTTGTTTTGAGCTTATGAGCTATCGCAGCGTTTCTCAATCTTCCTTTTTTATTTATCTTAATTGGAACTTTAATAAGCTCCCGACCCATCAATATTGAAATCATATGTTGTATTTGTATGTAAAATATGATTCTGTTTGTGTAGGAACTTTAATGATCCTTACACAATCAAAACTCTGTACGTAGCATATGTGAGGCCTCTTCTTGAGTAATGTAGCGTAGTTTGGGCTCCATATCATGATACCAGGGCTGTCATCTGATCGCTCAATGTGCGCAATGTACTGTTTTTTTTTCTGAAATACACAAAGCGAGAATCAAGCAAACACAAAGTTTGCTTGTCTTTCACCCTGCGCAAGTGTAAAACAGCGGAGAGGTGAAGACAGACACACACCCAGAAATAACGAAAGCTCAATGTGTAGCCATCGCTCCGACGGCTCCGACGCAAAGAGTGCCCAGTAAAAAAACAAAATTCTTCTTCGTTATGCTTTTCTTCACCTTCTATGCATGCAGTCATGGTAAGCAAAGTCTGCAAAGAATTGAAAGAAGAAATTAGCGCTTGTTGTAGTATATTCAGGGCTGGCAAAAGTCACTTTCAATGAAAAATCTCACGTGATATTTACAGAGATACTTCTGTCACTATCATTTTATAAGAAAACGATGATAGAGATTTTCTTCAAAATCTCATCGAATTTTTTATCATGACAGAACGTGACAGTGTTGTGATCATCGTAATTACTAGCTCATTTAATGCTATTAAAGTTACTTGTACCGAGGAAATCTTAATAATATATTCACTCTACTGATTACATACGGTTGTTTGCTTAAATTCATCTAAATGAGTTAGAAATTTTGATGTCAAAACCGCATAAGAATAGTTCTCATGAGTGCTTGATCATTGAAAAATGACAAGAAAGCTAATGATAGGTAGTTTCGTCTCGTGATAGTGAGAGGACCTGTTTTCTCATCGTCACATGACGGCCGTGATATTTACCAGCTCTGATTATATTCGCTCACTGCGCCGCACGGAGTGTACGCTCGCTTTCTCACACATTAGTTGGAAAAGAGTGTGCGAAGTAAATGGGAGAACCACACACTCTTTGTCGAGTGTTGTGAGATGCATGTACAAAGTGGCTTTGCTAACGCTCTGTTAACCTTATTGTGTCTGTTCAAAAACAGTTCTTGTTGTTTGCTCTAATAAAGTTAGGTTGGACGATTTTGCCACTCCTTATATATGAGTCGCGATGTATGTTAATAAATTTAAATGAGCTTAAAAAGCGAAGAGAATTCGCAATGAAAGCATTCATAAACGATGTTATTTCGCAAAAAATAAGCAGTCCAGAGGTTTTTATGCTCAAAGTACAAAACTATGCCAGAAATGGACCATTAAATAGAATGACGTCTTGCTATAATCCATTTTGCGAATCAATTGATTTAACGATGGCAATGAAATGCCAATAACTTTTTTATTTGAAATTTCTCATAAAAGACAACTTCAAGAGACTTTTAAAACTCTTTAAGACGAATGTTTTTTAGCGAAATTTGTTGCCTGTATCTCTTCTAATAAAAAAGATATGCCCGAATATAGTAAAAAATATGAATAAATTCAAATTGATTTTATACGAGTTTAAAAAATAACATACCTCCAATTTTTTCATACTATTGAGAATAACATACGCTCTTTCAAATGCCGCAGCAAAACTTTATTTTTTGTTTGCCTCAACCAGAGATATTAACATTTGAAAAGTGTATATTTTTAGTATAAAAACGTCAATAACTCTTGATCGGCGAAACATATTGACAAACTTTGTGCGGCAAAAATTTGTGCCTTCTTAAGATCTAAAAGTTATTTGAAGACACATTTGCTGAGAAATTCGAAATAAGAGCCACCCTAACTCAATTCAAGAAAATAGCTCTAAATCGGCCAATTTAAGAGATACAAAAAAGTTGTTTTGTACAAAGTTGCTTGAAATTAGCTCAGCTATAACTTTGCCCAAAAATGTGTGCCTTAATTTATTCAAACAAATAAGTTAGATTTTTGATTTTAATGATAATAGGAACCACCCTAGAATTCATTGTCATAAAAATGAGGGCATAACTATAAGGAACAACTTTGTAGAAGAGACTTTTAGTCTAAAGTTGCAATTTCAGGCTCAAAACATATCATCACACCTAAATCTGCATTCTAGACCACTGTGCAATGGGTGTAACCAGTGCTGAGATTTGTCATTGTCATTGACAGACTTTTGCGCGATATTGACAAAATTGTTCGTCACATAGTCACTGACAGACTTGATCCTGAAAAAAACCTTCGTCAAAATCTCATTCATTTTTTCGTCAATGACAAAGATTCACCTGGTAACAAAAAGTGTAATTTAGTACATTCTGTGTCACATTATTGTTATCCAAGTAGCTCAGGACGTAGATACTTGTTCACTAAAATGGATCCATGTAATTGTTTTGCTCAAGTCATTTAATTTCGTTACAAATTTAGCTAATAAACAAACGGGATTGGTGAGGGATAAAATTCTGTACTACTGAATTTTCTCACAATGCGGAGCTATTGTGTGTGTCAATCTCCTGTACACAATATATCTTGAGAACTTTTATAAAGTTTCCGTTTTCGGAAAAGTTCTCCAGGTGATCAATGTCTTCTAATCTGTGGACTGGCTGGTTCATAATATTCTCACTTCACGACAATTAGCCTATGTGGGGACACGTAGATGTTCTAATTTCGTAGATGGATAGCTTCAGGGAAGCACCATAGTAACTAAACTAAAGATATGAACTTTCTTCTCTTATTTCATCAATATCTCTAAACTTCTTAGAAGTTATCAGGACTTCTTTGATGTTTTTGGAACTTGTCCTGGCAATCATCCTCATGGAGCTTCTCTGAACAATTATCGGAATGTTCCATAGTTCATAGCAGTGCTGTTAATTTTCATTTCATTCGAATGAAGATAAACCAATGCAACCATTCAATCAATTCTGTGAAAACGAATTCTCACATGCCCATCACTTTAAGAGCCCCTTTCTCATGCGAACCTCATCGTCACTGTCATTTGAGTCACTCACTATCATTTGATATACGCCAGTGGAGTATAGAAGAAACACAGCAAAATGGTTCCAAACAGACAAGTTGACCTGATGTAGGATCAATGTCGGGTCAATGATGCGTCAACATCGGGTTAGGGTTTGATAGATGTCAGGTTGGGTCGGGTTGGCTTTGCTTTTTCACCAGAATGTCGACCAGAGCTTTGTTTATGTGTAGGTTACAGTCAATTGAATTCAAGCATTTCTCAAATGAGAATGATCCATGTCTTCGTCAAATGACTAAGTAACTGATATCACCCATTTGGTTTATTTTTTGGTATTAATTGTTCTTTGGTATATAACCTCTTATGTCAGACTGATGAACACCAAATTTTGGTATCAGATCACAGTAAGGTATTTATTAGTTATTTTCTGCTGCTCGGAATATGTGCAAACTCTCCATCCCAAACACGACGTTCTTAATTGGTCACTCCTAATCAAGTTACCATTAAACTCAACCCAATCAATCATCTCTGAATACGAACATTTGATTTTCGGAATGACAGAATCCTGTGACGCTGAACAAAAATCACTAGAGCTGAGCACATTTTGTTCAAATTTCGACGGGTGGTTACGTAGAGTTTTGTACTCTATCACTTACATCTCATCCGGTTTCACAATCATTTGAAGCCACCCATATTTTTTCGAATTATTACACAATATTTCGATTTTTTTGTAAATGCTCAATTTAGCCTTCCATTTCACAAACAAACAAAAAAGTTCTCTATTTCAAGTGAGTGCATCTTCGTGCATATCTTGGTTTTCCCAGCTTTCCATCAACCGCCGCCACCGGCAGCGCCAAGACAGCAGACATGTGTTTGTAATTTATAATGATTTTTCACTTTGCTCTGCATGCACTCCCCATCTTGAAGAGCGCGGCACAACGACCTCGTTAGGCTTGAATATTGCTGGATGGCCGTCGTGTTTTTCCTCTCCGTACTCTAAATTATGGCAGCCGGTTCGAGGAATGTTGAGAATGTTTCTTATTTTCCGCTTTTGGCACCAATTATGGCTCTGGTGGATGACGATGGTGCTTGACTGGATTCTTACGGTGGCGGCGGCGGCAGTCAGTGAGAGAGCATTTAAAGTGAGGCATTTTGTTTATGAATGAACATTTTGATGGGGTAAGCAGTTGAAGATGATTACTTCCCAATTTTCGAGCGCGAGAAAAGTAGCGGTAATGGCCCTAAACCGTTTATGAGATGTGCTAGAAAAATGAATCTGATTAAACCGAGATGATCTGGTGCGAACGTTGCTGACATTATCGGTTGTTCAGATCCAGACCCTACTACCAGCAGCCCTAGTTCTTGACTGTACGTTCATAGAAGTAAACATAGGAGCTAATTTTCTCCCGAGTACGTTTCTAGCTGTAGTGTAATAGCAAAAATAAATCATACAACGTCGTTTTGAGGCCAACATAAATCAATCAATCCTTGAAGCACTTTGGGTGGCAGGGGGAATCTTTTATGGGCCACTCATCATGACAGATTATTAGCTCAATCGCAATGCTACGATTCATGTTTATCGTGTAATGAGGTTAATAGAACAAGGAGTCGGAAAATTACAATTTTAACGAATTGGTTACCATCTAAGAGTGGTTCTAGCAGTAAATATTGTACATTTCACATAAGCAGTACGGACTTCACAACGAATTGAACACGTCAAAATGTCACTCAATATGAATATTAGACGTGCATGTTGTCGTGATATGCATGACACTGGCTAATGGTTTTCAAAGGAAACCACTAATGAACCAACTTTACCGCCTAGCTAAAAAGAGACCAATTAACAAATCAGTGGTTTAACAAATTGCAATTCTATGCGGGTACGGAATCTTCACGTGCACCATGAGAAAAAAAAAACTAGGAGAAAACCTAGTTCTCGTGGATTAAAGTCACAATTGTCAGATTTTCGATGATTGAAAATTGTTTTTTTTTTTTCTATTGGAAATTATAAATTGGAGATAATTATAAAGTATTTTTTTTGCTACAGGAGCGTTCTTTAATCTTCCATGATAAATTGTGGATTTTGTTTCGAAAATGTGTGGTTAATATCGAACCCGCAACAATAGGCAACGAAATTTCAAAGACATTTTGAAATGAAACGTGTTATTAGAGGGTAAGTAAACGGAAGAAAATGCATACCACACCATTTATATATAAAAAATCGGCGTTCAAGCACCGCAACCAAGGTCGCTTTGACTCATTTCGCTATTAAAATGTTTTTGGGAGTACGCAATCATTAGATGTTATAATGATGATTTGTACTGGAAATATACAAGAAGAAGTTGTGTTGTATGTCTTAAAGGGCGAACACGAAATTATTGCGACACATTCAACAGGGCATAACTTTTTTTACCATTGGGTAAAAATCAACCAAATTTTGCACACTTTTTCATTAATGTGTATTGTGTACATGCTGTCAAACTCGAAGTCGTGTTTTTCGATTCAACGAAAATGGAGGTGAACCAACGCGAGTTGAGAGAACAAATTCTTTCCAAACACCTGGAATTTCCTGACCTGTCGGTGCGGCAGTTGGGAAAAATGTTGAACATTCACCATTCAACCGTCTCCAGAGTGTTGAAGCGGTTCCAGGAGCGGTTGACGTTGGACCACGGCAAAGGAGCTGGAAGAAAACTGGGACCGGAGAACAAAAAGACGGAGGGAAAGGTGAAGCGGATGATTAAAGCAAATCCCAACGTCTCAAGCCGTGATTTGGCTAAAAAGATCGGCATGTCGCAGAGCTACGTCCAGAATGCAAAGAAGAGAGCTGGACTACATACATACAAGGTACAGAACTTCCCAAACCGCGATGAGCGGCAACAATCGACGGCTAAAACTCGGGCACGGAAGCTCTACGAGAAGATGCTAACAAAATATGGCTGCTGAGTGATGGACGACGAAACGTATATAAAAGCCGATTTTAAGCAAATTCCGGGGTTGGAGTTTTTCACTGGCAAGAGCAAGTTCGATGTGGACGACAAATTTAAGAAGAAGAAAATGTCGAAGTTCGCCTCCAAATATCTCATTTGGCAGGCCATCTGCTCTTGCGGACTGAGGAGTGAGCCTTTCGTGACAAAGGGCACAGTAAATGGCGAGATCTACAAATCTGAGTGCCTCGAGAAGCGCCTTTTGCCGTTCTTGCAGCAGCACGACGAAGCTCCGCTATTTTGGCCAGATTTGGCATCATGCCACTATTCTAAAAGTGTCCTGGAGTGGTATGAGGCCAATTCTGTCCATTTTGTTCCAGAGGACATGAATCCGCCAAACTGTCCGGAGCTGCGCCCGGTGGAGCAGTACTGGGCAATAATGAAGCGGGAACTTCGGAAGAGCAAGAAGACAGTCAAAGACGAGAAGGACATGTTAAGAAAATGGAAAAAAAAACTGAGAAACTGGTACCGGATGACACTGTAAAGACTTTGATGGAGGGCATCAAGCGAAAATGCGTTCAATTTTACACTCAATGCTCCATCGATTAACTTTTCTTTTGATTTTTGAAGTAAATATATGTATAAAACCACCCTAAAATTTTGGTTTGATTCTAAACATTATAAGAAAATTGGCATGACATTTTCGGTGTCGCAATAATTTCGTGTTCGCCCTTTATGCACATCAAACCTCTCGATTTCGCTGTCAGAGAGTCACAATCCGAGATTTTACGATTCGTGAACGTCCACTCAGATTGAGCGCTCACGAATCATTAAATCGCTGAATGTGAGTCTCTAAAAGATAAATTGACAGGTTTTATGTGTAAAACACATACTTCACAACCTCCTCTGGGAACATACAATAACAACATATGATTATACCACCTTATAATTCCATAATTCAGATTTTTTTATAGCGCTATGAGTGGAAGCAACCAAACTGTAGTAGGGTTTTCGTTTACACAAATATAATCCCTTGGTCAAGTATTATATGCAAGAGTGAATTCTCAATGATAAATAGGAATTTCCAAAAAGGGTCCATCATAAGTATAAGACCAGTTATCGATTCTTAAGGAGCGTTCAGTGATTATATTACCGTAAAACGGGTTTGATAATGCGGGTAACTTTGATAGTAGAATATAATGATAAATTTTACTCGCTGCACTATTACCGAATCGGAAACATTAGTTCCATTGTGTAGCTTTGTTATCGTATGGAGTTGTTTTTAGTATGTTTGACATATTTTCTAAATATCTTGTCCAAACATTTTTCTTGTTTTTCGCCTGCCTGAAAGGCACATATAAAATCCTTTATTAAATGTATTTCCGATATAGCCATCACAAATTCAATGTTGTCTTCTTATTACATATTCCTTGAACTAAATTGCTTGAAATACACGCATGTTTTTATACATTCGTCGATTATTATCAAAATAGCCCCATAGCAAGAAAAAAAAGTTATTGTTTGGTCACAAGACATGTAAACAATAGTACAAATGCAATAATTTCCTTTAAATATATTACTTACGATTTTACTCTAAAGTCCTCAGTACATGTTTAAAAAAAATATATAAAAAAAAAAAACACTAACTGTTGTAAAACATATTTAGAACATATTCTAAAAAAAAACTAGCATAGCTACCCCGTTTAACAGTATGCTAGTTTGCCTAAAATTACCCCCTTTCCCCTCCGTTTCATATAGTCACAATTTCTCAACCACCCCTTAAAAATTTCGTCACTTCACCCTCTTCTTCGCCATAAATTTTGAATTTTATGGACTGGACTAGATGTTCAAGATACATCTCTTTGAAGAAATTTAAGAGAATTTTGATGAATGTTCTATAGGATTTTTGAAAAAAAAATCAAAATGGATTCTAAAGGTAGATCCGATAAATTCCCAAGTATAAAACAATCAGATAGTATTAACTAGAACTCGAAGGCAATTGTGTGCGTTCAGAGTAGAATTGTTAAAAAGTTCTGTGGAAAAATCCATAAAGATTCTCATGTGATAGTTTTGGTTTTATGAGCGTTCTGTAGACCATGGTTTAGACTTGTAGAAAACCTCGATAAATATTGTAATTTTGCTAGGGTTGCAAAGAGAATTTCAGGATCAACGAAAATTATCAAGGGAATCGAATTTTGAGCGAACATTCTCAAAGGAGTTCTCAGAAGAGTTTTAAGGAAATTTATCGTAAAGTCGAGCAGTTTTGGGATGATTGAGAAGAGCAGACACTATAATAAAATAAGGCAACTCATAGCTTCTGATATTTTATGAAGAGCAGAAATATGACCCTTTTTTATTGAGGTGCTTGAAGACAAAATCTCAAAATAATGTTGCAAGACAAAGTTCGAGTGGTTTGATGTGATCCATTCCACGGGCATCTTTAGAAGAGCTTAGAGGAGAACTTGAAGAAAATTCTAAGAAAAATTTCATAATAATTCTTAGGTGAGCTGGATGAGAGTTCCATGGAGAATTTAAGAGATTTTTAATTAAAATTATTGAATGAAGCTTTCAAAGTTGAAGAAAACCTTAGGAAGTATTCCATTCAGTTTTTGGAGTGTACTGCAGAACGTTCTAATCAAATCTTGTTAAGAATTTTGAGCGAATTTTCAAAGTAGTTAAATAATAGATAACATTTTGAAAACCGACCGCAGAAACATTTAACCTATTGATCCCTTTGGCTAAATCACATTTGCTTTCATCGAATACATCCTATCAATAAGACTGTCAACTTTATCAGAATCCAAGTGACAGATATAGTAGCGCTGCGCTCGAGAGAAAATGAAACGAATAGAAAAATACACAAACCATTCCTCTGAGGTTGTAATTTTTTTTTTGCTATCAAATTCGTTCGGAGAATTTTCCTTTGAGAAGCAGATGACGCGATTGTGCCTGTCTCATATTAGTGGTATGAGAAAATTGGAGAGTTACCAGTATTATTGATATGATCTGCTAATCTGTAAAATTTTCGAAATTTCGGAAAAGCTGGTATTCTATGTGGAATCGTGATTTCAAACCCGTTTTCTCTACTTTCTTCTGCCCTTTAAAAGGGAGAAATCAAAATAAGTAAAAATTGCGATTAATAAGAGTTACAATCCCTTTAAAGAAATAAAGATAAAGTTCATCACTTTAACCATTTTTTTAGTCTTTTGTGACTTGTCCAGAGAATATATTAAAATAAGATATAGCATTGATGCATTGATGTCAACCCTGTTCAAATTAGATATTTCATAAAACAGATTTACTAACACAAACATGTTTCTCTATTATATGAAATACTTGTCCAAAAAAATAATCACAAAATAACAAAAGATCAATAGACATATTTTATCAATTAATTTTTAAATGCAAAATTTTATAACTGTTAAAATCTAAAAAATTTAAAACATCATGCAAAATGTTTGTGTTCCTGAATTAGAAATCTTGCGTATCCATTTCTGCTAGTGGTCATAAAGCAATAAGGGGCCATCCTTAAATTTCGTCACACCAGATCTTTTACAGAAGAAGATAATTCCCTTTACCCGATGGTGTGTTTTGTTTGCGTGGGCGTAATTCGGTTCAAGTTACAAGTTTTGTCAAATACGCAGAAATGGTTTTGCACGCACAAATATTGGAGCTTGAATGTGACGCTGATCCTTGGACTTAGGGCTTATTTGTCAAGCCTGAGCAAAAACTTATGCTTGTTAGCTTATGATACATTCTACGTAACGTTACAACGGTTTAGCCTGTTTTTGGCAGTTTTTGTGCTGTCACTGAAAAAAATAAAATGTAACCCCTAAATTAGCCGGGGACGAACCAGCGTTCGGCTGATAGTCTCCTTAATAAAGATAACTAACTAACTAAATAACCCCTAAATATTATTGCAGAAGTGAACAATGCGTTAAATTTCCTATAAGAATTAATCAAGAGTTTTTGATATGAGTAGAATAGTTGAAGAGCAATACATCACGCAACATAGGCGATCACCAAATAATGTTGAGCTACTCAAATCCGAAACTCTAGATCAATTATTATAGAAAATATATCACACTTTCCAAATGTACAATTTAGTTTTATATTTTAAGTTTTACAGAACAAAATCTGTCAACAAATCAGGCAAAAACGTTGGTGCAATGTGTCTTATGAGTTTTGCCTTGCGAAATTCAAATTCGCAATAAATTAGATTTTTGGAGCCTCCTTTTGCTCAGTCGATAACCATGCAAAACCATGCTGGAGGTGGCTGGGTTCGATTCCCGGTCAGGTCTAGAAATCATTCGGGTAGGAAAATTTCCCGACTTCGCTGGGCATAAAGTATTATTGTGCTTGCCACACAATTATACCAATACAAAAAATGGTACAAGCATTGAAAGCTCTAAATTAAGAACTGTGGAAGTGCATCTAGAACACTAAGTTGAGAGCATGCAACATGCTAATATCAAGCTGAACATTGCATTAGATCCTAAGTAACATTGATCGATTCTCTTCATCGACTTTCTCTTTCGTTAATAACTTGAACACATAACTGTTTCTTGTTGTGTTTGTAGTATTAAATGCTAGATAAAAGCTTATTTTATCAATCTGTGTGCTGAAAATACCTGGAAATGTCTTTACATGGCCATGAGGATGCAAAGAAAAAGTCAACGAAGAGAATCTGTCAATGTTACTCAGGACCAAATGAAATGTTCAGATTGATATGCCATAAGCAATAAGCTTGAAATGCGAAAAAGAATAAGGATAAGAATAATAATAATAATAATAATAATAATAATAATAATAATAATAATAATAATAATAATAATAATAATAATAATAATAATAATAATAATAATAATAATAATAATAATAATAATAATAATAAGAAGAAGAACCAATGAGATTTCAGGATCATTTTCTTTCCTTTATTTTACGTCGGTCTCTGTTCCGCAATATAGTGCCAATCACCGACGGACAGCGATTACCATCCATTGATGGCAATCGAATGTATAGGAAAGCAGCTTCCACACCTGCGCGTAGGATATCGCAACCCATTCAAACACACATCGGCCGGGACCAACGGCTTTACTTCCCTTCCGAAGGAGATTTTTACGTCTCAGAAAAATCCCACCGACCTCGGCTGGGATTGAACCTAGACCAATTGGGGTGATAAAGCAGTCACGCTTTCCTTGCTTAATATTATGGCATTGTTCATTGTTATTAGTCTTGAGCATGCTCTCAATTGACGTTAGAGTGGTTTAAAGTTGGAATGAGGGTTTGGATTTGTGAGTGTGAGTGCGTAAAAATGCATAAGAATCTCAAGCGTGAGATTTATTTTGCAGATTCGTACGCTGGTCTGTTCCCTCGGGAGGGGTAGATTAATGGAATTTGAGAATGATTTTCACAGCACTGCTACTGAGGCTCCATGACCTCATCCCAACGCATGTAATCATCAGAACTGTGTTGGCATTTTTAACCAGTTGCGATGTTTCGAAGCAGCGTTTTTCTGACACTTTGCTCAAAATCATTGTGGCCTTAAAATATCGGTCTTAGATGTTGGTGGGTCTTGACTCTATAGAATTTCTCAAAGTGAGTGATAATTAACAAAAGTTTGAGAGCCACTGACTTGTATGATTTACAAACTTGATTTTTTAAATGTTAAGCATTCAACTTTGTATTACATTTTGCTAATGCTTGGCAATGACTCAATTTAATAAATCTAAATTCTGTCTAAAAATTGTACTGTAATGAAATAAGTGGCAGGTGGTTGACTTTGTTTATATACAAAAGTGTGCACTGCAACCAAAATATAAACGCTGATCCAAAAAATAAAATCCTCTATCAAATATCACGCACCGTTTATGTCAATGTTGTCGTTGGCCATTACAACATCGTGCGATCGATGCAAATCAAGTGCAATACTCACATGCAATAGCCATGGAAAAAATATGTTTTGACCGTCTTTCCCGACAGCAAATGCTCGAGCCATGCAACGGGTAATTTGTTTAATGCAATTTTAAATAAATTATCATCCATTTTGATAAATAATCTTGATGCCATAGAGTGAGACAGGCAGACGCTCCCATTGCAGAGACTTGTAGGGTGTGGGAGTTGGACCGAACCATGAGCAGAGCATAGGGACCACGAGCAAGCGAGCGCGTTGTTGTCTGTCAGTCAGTGATTCGACGGACGACCAACGCCAAACGGTCGACAGGATAGATAGAGCTGTGATGTGCAATTTATAACCCTTTCGGAGCTGGGCTCGCTTACGGAAGCTTAACTCGCTGCTGCTGCTGGTTGAAGTAGCGCACATGATTCATTGACCAGGACCAGGGCGCAACACTAGCACACAGCTGGGAAATGACGGCGCTTCACCGTTCGACGGATGAGCAAGCGATAGTCGAAGCGAACGGTTGATGGCCGGAATAGAGAGTTTAATGTTTCATTTATATGAATGACTGCTGATGCTCAGCTTCAGCAACACACACTGACTGCCATGGCTATGTAGGATCATCTGTACACTTTTGTGCACAATCTGCCGGCTGCTCGTTTGACGAGATGCCAGATTGAGGGCGGGGATGGGAAAGATTGAGACGGAAAAAATTAATAACGATGTAATATAAACACCATACGGTGCCAGAAAAATTCTTGAACTGACGTCAAGAGTATTCTTGGCAGATTTTTTTTTCGCCCCCTGCTTTACGGGATTTAGTTTGTTATTTTTATTCGCTGATCATCATATCACATGGAGCTGTGTGTTTGAATCTAAATAACTAAACATTCACAGTCTTCTTCATGTCTTCTATCTAACGGACTACGACAGCTGTTCCAGATGGCCGTGAGTGGTAGGTCATGCGGGACGTCTTGCAATACTAGAATTAATTGTATTGTCTTTACTTATTCCTTCCCTTACTACTCTAAAAGGTAGCACTTAAGAAGAGACAATCTAATTTGTGAAAAATTTCAATGTTGCGTTCACTTGACTAGAAATCTGTGTAATAAATGCATATTTTAGGGTGGGTCGAGTTTGAATGCTGGTTCACACCCTGTTCCTCACTGCTTTGACGATGTGTATTGAGATCTCCAACAACGGTATCAAATTTGAACAAATTTGGTTATGATCCGGATTTGCGTGAGAATTTTAATTTTTTGGGAGCAAAACAAATCTATTCATTTGCTTACCAAATATCAAAATATTGCTCAAATTTAATCAAATCTCGTAAAAAGATTGAGAATACTGTCCAGATCAACTTTGTCGAAGACCACAAATCGATTAGACTGCTGAGAAAAATGTTATTATTATATTAATTTATACCAATTCTCCGTGCATACCTACAGGCGTATTATGGGCTTGAAGGTACGTGTGCACTATGGGGAAAGTGGTGGCCAAAAATCGAAAAATTGACTTGCTTTGAATGACGTATCTTGTAAACCATTTGATATCCAGATAGTTCAAACCTAGATGCCCAAAATTTCAGCCCTCTGTTATGAAAACTCATTGCGCCACAGACATCAGACGTAGGAAAATTTTGAAAATTGTAGAAAAAATGCATTTGAAACAAATGCAATTTTCTCATTGAATAACGGTCTAAACATTGAATTTAATACACCGTTGGAAAGCTAATTGCCTAAAATTTAAAATGGGTATGTTGATAAGGTTACACGGTTAATTAAAATTGGTTAAAAATGGGCAATTATTGAAAAAAAGTAGAAGGGTCTGTGCCTAGGGGCACGAACGGAAGCTTGACGTAGGACCGCTAGTGGACGGAATAAATGTGAAGAGCATTAAGTTCTTTTAATTGATCAAATCAGGCATAACATTTGATAACGGCACAAAAGCATTTGTAAACAAACATTCTAAGGCTCTTTACACGCGAATGATGTTGTTGGTTTGCGTGAGCGTACTTTGGTTCGCGACATGATTGTAGTGCATCCACTTTGATGTGATATCAAAATTATTATTTTGCTGTGTAGGTGACAGCATCACGGACCTCATTTTCCACGAACACCTTCAGCACACCTTGTAGATCAGACCGGAGATACATCAGACACTGCCACGGCGAGCCAGACGACGGATGGTGGTTATCTCGAAGAATTTGCGATGACGATTGGCACCTCCTTTGCCACGACCTACTGCTTGCTGACCACGCCGTCCGAAGCGAAAATGAGCTGATACCAGACAGCAGCGCTGCTTTATATATTTTTAGGTTAAAGCAAAATAATGTGCAACCAAGTGGTATAAAAGCAACAAAGACTCCTCCCATTATGAGTAGTTTGCTATCAAGTAGCGACACTGGCTATTTTCTTTTTGCGTACACGGCGAATGAGAACGACCCAAATTTGAGTTTAGTTCACTCATAATCGCCAAAAGTGTAGGAACTCAGCGATGAGTAAATTTGTCTCATGATTTTGTGTGGAAAACCTAAAAAATCTGCCAGAAAATGAGGAAATTGACGAAAATTTTATTCAGTCTCGGAGTAGTACCAATAGACTGAGTGAATCCAATCTTTACTTTTCTCAAATTCGGGAATTTTTCCCTGGAAAATCCTGGAAAAACCTGGGAAAAAATAAGGCAAACTTACTCATCGCTGAGTTTCTGCACTTTATTTCTTATTTCTGAGATAACTAAACTCAAATTTGGGTCGTTCTCATTCGCCGTGATAGATATCGGCGTCTGTGGTTAGCGTGATTACCTCTCACCCCAGCAGGCCTGGGTCCAATCTCAGTCGGCGCCACCGGCATGTTCTAAGGCATAACATCTCTGGGAGCTGCCTCCCTGGCGTCGGTAGCATTAGAGCTCAGTACGGAAAACAAATCTCGCGTCACTTTTCAATAGGTCCTATCTACATTGATCGATTCTCTTCATCAACACTCTCTTTCGTAAATATTCGGCTTCACAAATGTGGATCAACAATAGAAAAGAGCCCATCAGCATTTGTAAACAGACCGTTCCAAAGCCCTTTACTCACAAAGCGAAGGCCACCCACACAAACGAACACCATCATCGGATAGGGGAAACTTCTACCTACAAGATGTTGGTGTTGGTTTGTGTGAGCGGCCTTCGATTTGTGAGGCTTTGGAACGGTTTGTTTACAAATGCTGATGGGCCCTATTCTATTGTTGATCCAGAAATGTTTCCTGCCGTCTTCGTCGAATTAGATGCTAGATTGTTGCTTCTTCCATCGAAAATATCCGGCCGTGGCGATTCAAAGTTGATCAAGGTTGATCAAAATAATTTGTATCCCTGCTTCCAGTTTGATAACATGAGCATTTTGTGTGGTCGATGGTTCTGAATATGGACAAACAGGCAGATGAATTCTATTCCTACTCTTTTCTGTAATAAGATTGGTGGCCCTGAAAAGAGCCGTTTTGTTTCCAATGTTGGTGATGATTTACCTCCGAAACCAAACAGAGTGCGTCTCTGTCACTTCAAAAACGTAGATGACATCCATGGCCGCTTACGCTTGGCGTGTTTAGTGTAGGTGACAGCATCACGGATCTCATTTTTCAGGAACACCTTCAGCACACCTCGTAAATCAAACCGTAGATACGTCAGACACCGCCACGGCGAGCCAGACAACGGATGGTGGTTATCTCGAAGAATTTGCGTTTGGTTCTGAACATGGCTCCCTATTCGCACGCGCCCGAGGATCGGAAGCGAATGCCACTTCGACTTGTTTCGTCTACTTACTACTCTCTGACGACTGTGCTAGGGAAGCAGCATATGCATGTAGGTAATTGGTGGATTTGTTAGTTAATTCGACGCTTTTGGACAGTGCTGGACATTTACCAGTTTTTCAATAGTTTCTTGTTGAAAATCAACATTCGGAAGCATTTTTATCAATGCGTAGCCATATTACTGATCGATTGGTGATAAAGTTATTGAAATTCGACCAGGGGCAGCTGAGTTATTAACGTTCAAAATCTTTCTTAATTTGTTACATGTTCCATTTTCGGTTTTCACAAAGTGTACCCCCATATAGAAATCAAAGACGTAGTCCTACGTCAAAAAATGTTTTTTTTGCCTAAGTTGGACTATATCTAACGAGCAGGGCCGAGCAGTCTCAAGAGACCACCACTACGTTTTAGTTTAAGGTCTATACTATCTGCGGAACAAGGATCCAGCTGCGTATAGCTGCGTATGAGCGTCATTTTGGCACAAAGTCGTAAAAATGATTTTTTAAATGTTTTTTTTTTGTTAATTACATATATCGATTATACGAGCATTAACCAAAAAAATCGTACAAATTAAACACTGGTTGAAAAGTGGAACTGTTAAATGTCAAATTTGATCTTAAAAATGTTACACAGTTAATTATTATTGTAAAAACAGACCGAAAATTATCATTACATATAGAAACCGTATCTACCCAACTGTATGTATGTATGTATGTAAGTAGCCACCATCCTAGCTTGGGTCTTGCCCTGCATGCGGCTCCACTCAACAGCAAGATCAAATTCCATCATCATTCTGAATTCAACATACTGCTGTATGAAGGGCCAAAAAGGGTTGGACGGGCCCATAAGCAGAGGCACTTACGCGAAACCCGCGGGAATAAGAGAATCTCCTTCCAACAATATGATCCAACAAAATGAATAACGAAATTCGCAATACATGTTAAGCTTTCCACGGGATGGTTTGTTTAAGAAGAGCGCGTCAAATTCATTGCAACTGTTGGAGTGAAATGTAACTATCTAAAATGACAGTACACATTCCCTCCTAGACTCCGGTTGGCACTCCACTCCATTGTCCAGTTACAACTTCAATGATGCCCTGATGCTCCCTCCCGTCCCAGTATTTATTGTAATTTACATTATGAATTTATATATAATCATGTGGTATATAATGTATATAAAATAAGTAGTAAAGTGAAAAATATAATAAAAAATTAAGATGTTTTACAAAATACAAATAACCTAGATTGTTGGGTCCTATACACACACTTTTTGTTTTATGTGCCATGAAATGACATAATTCATCATTGTATGTTTTGAAAATATAATACTAAAGTATTGAATCTTTAGACCGAAAATCGAGGTTATTTGGACATGAGACATTATATTTAAAAGGATACTACCAAACCGACCATCAAACGCCCACAAAAGCAGACACGTCCCCTCGAAAATGCAATCGAGAAATGTACAAGAACTATCCTCAACTGGAACGTACTCACCAAATCAATATATCCGGGAGCGCATTCCCGATGTCGTCGAACGGCAAAAAAAAGGGAACTCGATGAGCAAATTTGTGATACGGAATTTTCACTGAAAACAACCACGAATTTCACCACACCCAACTGCGAAACACGTTCAGAAGCACTTTTGGTACACTTTCGATATCATTACTTTCGAAAAAACTTTTTTTTTTTGTTAATCGTTGACTTCACGTAGAAGCAGCGTTGGAAAACATCGCGATATTTCACGAAGTTCGCCAAGGGAAAAGTTCGCGAGTCATAGTGAGTTTTGGTGAACTTTTCCAACACTGCGTAGAAGTAATACTAAAAACATATAGTCAAAGTACTTAATTTTTTTTTATTTTTGCAAAAATAGTTGCAAGTGTACCAACATCAACACCGATCGTGCCAACTCTTTCACGCACCTTGCAGCGCGTACATAAACTGAAATTAAAATTTTCACTCGCGATGCCACAAATTTCTGTTCCGGGAGAAACAATCAAACCACGCAGCGCCAAATCTTCTGATGCTTGCAATTTTGCAAACATGATGAATCATGTTTCTTTCTCGATTCTAAAACTTCTCGGAAAGCGAGAAAACCACCACTCAGACACGTAGAACCGTCCGGGAGGTAGAGTGCCAGCGCTAATCCGGCAAATGCAGCCGAAAACTATGAAAGCGAACGCACGCACAAAACAGAGAACAAACCGTATCCAAAGGGGTTCCGGGCGCGACTGAGAAACCGTATCTACCCAACTGGACTAAAAAGTTTTCAATGTTTTCACGATAACCTTTTGATATTTTCAATACATAATAACCAACGGAAAAAGAAAGACCACTACCAAAAGGAAATTACCTGTTCGAGTGCCATTTTACAATTTCTACCCACTAAACTTAGGTTAAACTATTATTGATGTTACCTACTTGCATTTAAAAGACGAGGACAATATTTTCAATGAGTTTGTTTTCGGCTTTAACGCTAACAACGTGTGTGTGCTAACAACAATATTGTGCAGTAGTTTAATCGAAAATCTGAAAACAATTGTTTGTGATAATATGGATCATAGGAGCATCGTGTTACTTTTTGATCCAAAAGAATCTCAAGTAGTCAATGCAACAAAAGCATTTGAATATATCAAGAAAAAATATAATATTGATTTTGCCAAAGAAGAACAACTTCTTAAAAAGTTGAAGTACGTAGCACAACATTTTTACAATGCGTGGCAAAAGGCTCACCGCCTACAAGAGCGCTTTGAGAAATACAATAAGGATTGGCTCGATAGTTATTTGGAATTTGCAGAATACATAGCAGAAACACCTTCAACGTCAACTGGCCATGATAGACGCGGACGTCCACAAAAACAGTTTGATGAGCTTAGTGATAGAAGTAAGCGAAGGAAAACCGATGAAATATTTGGCGGTAATGTTGGCACTATAGAAAGGGCTCTTTTACTCACAAGACAAATTGCGTATAGACATGGGGATTCAAATATGGTGAATTTGATTGGCCATGTTCTCAAAAATCGAGAAAGTGCATTTAAAATGTTTACGACTCTCAAAGATTCGCATGGAATGATGTCACCTGAAGAGGCGTTCGAATATTTTTTAGACTGCGATTTTTCTAAATATGCATATGAGCAAACAGTGAAAAAGAACCCATCAAAATTTCCGAGCTACAATGTAATTAAGAGTATGAAAAAAGTATGCTCACCTTCAGCCGAGTCAATCGAAGAGTCATCATCAAAAATTCAGGTAGACATAAATATCCACATATTTTTCCAGTACACCAACTTTAAATGTTTCTTTCTTTTCAGGTCAAATTACAGGCACTCATGAATCATACAACAGAAAGAATCATTCAAATCATCGATGCGGAAATCGTCCAACAAATGAATATCAACGATGACACAGAGCTAGTGCTTTTAAGCAGCTGGGGTATGGATGGCTCAACAGGCTATTCACAATACAACCAAGCGCTATCAACGCCAAATCAAAAAGATGACAGTGACGTCTTTTCAGTGACAACTACTCCTATACAACTTTATTATAAGAACAACAAGAAAAAAACATTTTGTGGCATAATTTAACACCCCAAAGCATACGGTTCTGTAGGCCAATTATGCTGGAATTTATCAAAGAGTCAAAAGAGATGGTGCTAAACACCAAGAGATATATTGAAAATCAAATAAGTCAGCTTGTTCCAGTAAAAATCCAATTATCGAATGGTGAATATGTTTTGGTTGATTTTATTTTCGTTATGAGTATGATCGACGGCAAAGTTCTTAATTATGTAACTGATACTTCTTCTATGTCCAACTGTCCAATTTGTGGAGCTACTCTGAATGCAATGAGTGATATAGAGGTAATATTTTTTTTTTCAAATTTTAAGGGCCATAAAAATAACAATGTTTTTTTATACTTTACAGAAGTTTGAAGCAGGATACGATTCGAACAAAGATGCTCTGCATTACGGCATATCTCCACTGCACGCTTGGATGCGATTTTTTGAGTACAACTGGAAATGTGTGTCGAAAAGCATTTTCAACTCCTGAGTTATTTTCCAAAGTTTTGGATATCGACGAAGAGCTTATTATTAGATTTCGTAATATTTTAATAGTAATCAATTGCCAAGACCCGATCAATCCTAAAAAAATGGATGACTATTGTAAGGAAACATATCGGCGGTATTTGTATGATTGGTATAAAATTCCAGCAACAGTGCATAAAGTACTCGCTCACGCTGGAAGCATAATAATCCATTCACCTGCTCCTCTTGGCATGTTAGCTGAGGAAGCAGCAGAGTGCCAACATAAACTACTAAAAAAATGTCGTACCCATCATGCTAGGAAAAGGTCACGAGCTGATAATCTACATGACGTCTTTATTCGAGCTATCAACTTATCTGATCCTTTGATAAGTTCAATAAATCTAGGTAATAGAATCCGAAAGCAGGTATCACTTGAATATCCAGATGTTGTGAAATCACTTTTAGTATTCGAAGATCTTGACAGCTCTGAAAATATTAACACTGAAGGCAATGCACTAGATGCATTAATGGATGATGTTGAACAACTGGATGATGATTTTGGTCTTGATGAAAATGTAGAAAATGAGTAGAATTGCTTGTGAATTTAATTTAGTTTTAAGAGAAAGTTATTAAATAAATTTTATTATGACAATTAGTCAAAGAAAATTATGTTTTATTTTGTAGTATATTCATCCCTGCAGTATAAAAAATGTAGTTCAACTTAGTTAACGATGTTGATATGTGTTCAGTAAAAGGATCATAGCCAGTGCTGCAAAATTTCGACACTAAAAACTGATAATAACAAAACAACCCTGGTCACTCATTTCAGCAGAGAGCCACCATCAGTAGCAATCAATATCAATTGTCACTGATATTACTATCAGTGACGACGACGTGCAGTTTTTTCATTTGCTGAATTACTATCGAAATCAAATTAATTTAGCAAAACAGTTACATAGAACCATCAAAGTGAATACGAATCATCATCATTATCAGCCTGGAGAACAATAATGTGACACAGAATGCGCAAATTCACAGTTTTTTCACCAAGGGAATCTTTGTCACTGACAAAGAAAAGAGTGAGATTTTGACAAAGAAATTTTGATTTTCAGTTCTATCAGTGTTGCTGCTGAAATGAATTTTGTCTACATACACTGAAGTTTTCTCAATGAAAATGACAAATCGCAGCACTGATCATAACATCTTGCCACAGTCCAAAAATTGCGTCGATCGGTTTCGGTTTGGCCAAGTTATTAACGAAAGAGAAAATCGATCAATGCAGATACGCCCTTATGATGCTAAAGATTTTCAGTAGAGGGGAGGTTCGATAGACAAATAATTCTTCATCAAAATACCTGATTGGTAAAACAATACTCTTATATCACATATATAAAAAAATGGGGGAGGGGGGGGGGGGGTTTCCACCTCCACCTTTCCTATTTAATCTTATGCACAGCAACCTTATTCTAGTTTTGATTTGCATTTGAACTGTCCCTAAAATTAAAAACAAACTTTCAAGTTTATTGTTCAGGAATAAGTAGCTCATTACTGGGTTTAATACTAGTTACACCTTCCGGATGCGATGAAAATACATAAATATGACTAATTTTATGTTTAACTTACTGTAATACCATCAAAAAGTGCGGAAAAACCAATAAAATATTTTTGGCCACCACTTTGTATGGAGCCGCCCCATAGTGCGTGTGGTACACTTGGTCTAAAGTGAAAGATAAGAAACTTTTTGCACAAATATCAAATCGATTTGCAGTCTCTGACAAAGTTGTTTTGTATAGTATTCGCAATTTAAGTCCGAGGTGTGGTGAATTTTGAGAAATACTAAGATTTTTGCTGAGCAAATGAATAGGTTCGATCCGTTTCCCATACATTTTCCCATACACAATTAAAATTCTCCCGCAAATTGAGATTTTAACCAAATTTGTTCAAATTTTTCAAACATGAGCAGTTTTTTGGATGTTTTGCACAGTAAACGCAGCTTGTTATAAAATTTAAACACATCAGAATTTGAAAAATGGGAGATTTTCCTTCTTTCAAACATCAGCAGTTCTTTGGAGTATTGTTGTTCAGCAATCGGCCAAACGGCAATCGGCCAAACGGCATTCGGCCAAACGGCATTCGGCCAAACGGCATTCGGCCAAACGACCCATTAGGCCAAAAGGCCATGGGCCAAACGACATTCGGCTAAATGACCCGGAGCCATTTCATACGTGACAATTGAAACACAACCCAACCTTCATTAATAAAGAAAACTAAACTAAACCCATAATGATCAAATTCACCCCGGATTACGATACATGGAATTATCAATTGAATAAAATGTTGCATATGTTTCACGCAATAGTTCAAACAGGAAAATTGGTTTGAAAAAATATGTTTAATACGTTAGTACTGCTCAAGTTTACAAAATGTCTTCTACCTGAACCTCTACCTCTTAAGGTCAATCTTTCAAATTTGTCGAACCTCTTAACGGAATCCTTTTATGAAGAGCTTTGAGTCTTCTTCTTCTTCTTCTTCTTCTTTTTCTTCTTCTTCTTCGCATTTCAAGCTTATTGCATATCGCATATTTGCTTATTGCGTGCTCTCAACTTAGTGTTCTAGATGCACTTACACAGTTATTAATTGAGAGCTTTCGATGCCTGTACCATTTTTGCATTGGTATAATTGTGTCCAATCGTACTTCTATTCCAAGGGAAGTCGAGAAATTTTCCAACCCGAAAAATTACTAGACCGGACCAGGAATCGAACCCAGCCACCTCCAGCATGGTCTTGCTTTGTAGCTGCGCCTTTACCGACTGAGCTAAGGGAGGCCCCAAAAGTGGTGTTAAGTACACTGAAGTCTTTTTTTACACGGTTTTTTTTTTACGCGGTTTTTTTTACACGTTTTTCCACGATTTACACGGTACGTTTTTAACGATTTCTCGACCAGCATAGATTAATACCAAAATAACAAATAGTGATCATTCAGTTTATATAGAATAACACCCGACACATAACACATATCTTAATACCTTAAATTGGCATGGATGAGCCTGACGTAAGAGGTTAAGAATAATACAAAAAAAAATTACATGCTAAATACATTGTAAATAACAAAAATCGATGTTTGGATACCAAACTAATACCTGTGTGGTATTGTTTGGGTATTGTATAATCATAATTTGGTATTGGAATAGTATTGTGGGAACAATTGTCTGGTATTATTTTTTGGTATTTTACCTCTTATGTCAGGTTCATCCATACCAACTTAAGGTATTGATATATTCGTTCCTGCTCGGGTGTTATTGTATATAAACTGAACGATCACTATTTGTTATTTTGGTAACCAGTTCCAACCCGTGCCAACCCGAGTTTATTGTCAGTACGAACCTCAACCCTAGCCAGGTTACAAAAACAAACGGTTGACAGACAACAAGCAAACCCGATCTTGATACCCGATCCAGGTTGGAACTAAATCAAAAACAAGTTCGCTATAAGTTTATTATGAGTTCTTGCACGGGTACAAAATTGATATTAGGAGGGGTGACCCCGGCGTAGTGAGTCAAAGTCAAAGTCACGAGTTCAAATCGCACCCCGGACAAGTCACGTGTGATCCAAGAGCGTTAAAGTGACTATAACAAAAAAAAAAATGATGTTTACCCGAGCAGGAACGAAATTTGGTATGGATGAGCATAACATAAGAGGTAAAATATGAATTGGACGGACCCCTACATATTTTGGACCCTTTTCATATATTTTCCTCGCTTACTGTCTAGTTTCTTCAAATTCATCTGGGTTGATGTTGTAATTACATTCTTTCAATTACTTGCTATGTCTCAAGATCATTAGTTCACCTCAAATTGCTTACAATTGCTCAATTTATGCAGTTTTAGAAAATGTTATCGAAAAAGTTTCATGTTTCGACGTTTGTCAGAGGAGTCGGCGTTAGTGTACTTCTTTTAAATTTGGTCTAAAATATACAATTCAATGATTTTTTTATCAAATCAGTTTATCTGACTTTGGAAGATGTATTTCACGTGTTTATAAAGATTTCACCTTAAGATTTTACTTAAAAAGTATTAATTAAAAAGTGTCCAAAAAAGATCGTAAAAAAATGTTACCAACTAATTTGGACACTTATCAAATGAGAATCATCAAAAGAGCGACAAAAAAAATTCCGGTTGGTCGATCGTGCTATTATCTCAGATTTCTGATTAAGTTGGTAGGTAAATCAATCAAAATTATATGAATTCATTGTTTTTAAATATATTTCTTGTTTATCAGGCGATTCAAAATGGGAAAAACGGCAAAACACGTAGAGTGGTCCACTCTGAGTTTTCCTAGTTTTCCTAGTTCCTAGTTTTCCACAAAAGTTTTCCTATCTCCCAAACGCATTTAACTAAGGGTCTGTTCATAAACTACGTAGACGCTTTAGGGGGGTGGGAGCGCTTGGCAGATGTCTACGGTCCATACAATTTTTTAAATTTTGTGTTTGAGACTGTCTTCTACGGAAGAGGGGGGGGGGGGGGGGGGTTGAAATCTCTCAAAAACCGTCTACGTAGTTTATGAACAGCTCATACAAAAAATAATATGGACTGCAAGCATAGAGTCAGGTCTCCGTATTAAGATTTACTTCTGAATGATTTTTTTTTATGGTATGATCAGTTGTTTCCTTATGTTATATTATATTTCCTCCGTTACTCGCACCAACTTTTGTAACACGAGTACTCACGCGTTGTACTTTGTACAACTGTGTGAGTTTTCCATTTCCATTTTGCAGCCGAGCTACCAATCGATCTGAAATCAACGAGTATTCCTCAAAAAACTTGCTTTTAACTAAACAAGCTAAATATTTATTACAGTTAACCCCCAAAATATGCGGATAATAGAGAAAATGTAAATGGAAACCGCGTAAATAGTGTCCATACTACGAGGGTTCTGACTTAATTGGTTACAACATGGAATATCTCGAGATCCTGACCAGATAGAAAGTTACTGTCTTTGCCAAACTAGTTCTAGAGATCATAACCTTTTTGCTGGTGGACAGTAGTTCAAAATTTACTCACTACATAGCGCTAGTATACATGTGAAGTTCTCGCATGTGATATATTTCGAAATATTGACCAGATAGAAAGTTACTGTCTTCGAAAAAGTTGTTCAGGAGTTCAAAGCCTATAGTTCAGAATTTTTTCACTATATGGTGCTAGTATATACGTGAAATTCTCATATAAAATATCTCGAAATCCTGATCATATAAAAAGTTACTGTCTTCGGCAAAGTTGTTCAGGAAGTCAAGGCCTTTTTGTTGGTGGACTTAAGTTCAGAGTTTTCTCACTTTGCAACGCTAGTATACATGATGAATTTTCGCATATAAAATATCTCTAGATCCTGTCCAGACAGAAAGTTACTGTCTTGGGCAAAGTTGTTCAGGATGTTAGGATCTTTTCGTTGGTGTACCATGAAGTGAAATATTCTGAACTACCGTCCACTAGCCAAAAGGCCTTGATCCCCTGAACAACTTTGCCCAAGACAGTAACATTCTATCTTGTCATGCTCTCTAGATATTTTATATGAGAGAATTTAACGTGTATACTAGATCTACATAGTGAGAAAATTCTGAACTATTCTACACCAAGCAATAGGCTTTGACCTCCTGAACAACTTTTTCAAAGACAGTAACTTTCTATTTGGTCAGTATCTCGAGATATATCATATGCGAGAAGTGTATATGTATACAAACGCCACGTGGTGAGAAAATTCTGAACTACTGTCTACCAGTCGAAAAGTCTTGACCCCCTGAGCAAGTTTGCCCAATACAGTAACTTTCTAGCAGGCCAAGAACTCGAGCTATTGTATATGCGAGAATTACACGTATATGCGCCTCGTAGTGTGAAATTTCTGAACTACTCCACCAACGAAAAGGGCTTGACTTCCTGAACAACTTTGCTGAAGGCATTTACTTTCTGTCTGGTCAGGATCTAGAGATATTTTATACACGAGAATTTCGCATGTATACTAGCACCACGAAGTGAGATAATTCTAAACTATTGTACACTAAGAAATAGGTTTTGACCTCCTGAACAACTTTGCAGAAGACATTAACTTTCTATCTGGTCAGGATCTCGAGATATCGCATGTTGTAGCCAATTAAGTCAATCCCACGTAGTATGGACACCGTTTACGCGGTTTCCATTTACATTTTCTCTATTATCCGCATTTTGGGGGTTAATTGAAATCAAAGTTTAGCTTTTTTAGTTCAAAACAAGTTTTTTGAGGAATACAAGTTGGTTTCAGATCGATTGGCAGCAACAAAATGGCAATGGAAAACTCATATGTGTTGTACAAAGTACAACAGCGCTAGTAACGGGGGGTTAACTTTTATGCATACCGTAAAACAGGGTGTAATTGATCAGCGGGGCAAAATTGATCGCTGAAATTTCTTGTGATATTTTTTCATATGTAACATGTTTTTCGTTACTAAGCGTACGAATGTATCTTTGTATACATTGTAAAAATATTATGCATAAGTACAATATTGGGTATACTCAGCGATCAAATTCACCCCGCTGATCAATTTCACCCCGTTTTACGGCACCTTCTTTGAAAATTTTCCCACCTAGACGGACCTAACAAATGCGAGATAGGAAGAAGTGACCGTCGTAATTAATTTTAGGCTCATAGGTTGAAAGAACTTCAGCATGTCCAAAATATATTCGTTCCCATTCAGTGTGTCCAAAATATATTATGGACACTGTCCAAAATCAAGTGGAAGGAACCAAAATATGTAAATATCATGATGTGAAAAGAATTATTTTTCGAGTATATATCAATAAATTAAACATCTAGTGACATTTTACATCCAAGATGAGTAGCTTTCGAACACAACCGCATGTAAATTGCATATTAATAATAAACAAATAATATTATTTTGACATAAACGTGATCTCACTTCCTCTAGGGGTCCAAAATCAATTGGTTACCCTAATACCAAAAAAATGATCCCACAATACCATTCCAATGCCAAATTATGATGATGCAATACCAAAACAATACCACACAAGTATTGTTTTGGTTTCCAAATATCAATTATTGTTATTTTCAAAGTATTTTGCATATAATTTTTTGGTATTATTCTTTGGTATTTTACCTCTTTTACCAGAATTAAGTATACATGAGTTATTTTCTCCTGCTCGGAAAGGTGAAGTTCACCGCTCCATTAAAAAAATATGTTTTGATTTGTTCAAGAGTGTTTAATAAAGGTATAAAAAAATCTAAAAAAAAAATATATTTTTTTTTTCTTATTATCTATAGGAAATTCACATCCAAAAACATTTTTCGTAAGTCATCATGGCATAAAGATATACTCAAAAAACCACAAAACATCGACCTTCCGGGTTTTGCCGACGGTCCATTTTTTTCATATTACATGTACATTTTTGCAAGAATAGAAGGAAAAAACAGATATTCTTAGATTATTGATATTTTTTCCCATTACTTTTAGAAGAATAAAAACGTGCAGAAATTTTATGTTTATTTTTGAGCGGTAAAGTTGCACAAGCCAGCCTTTTTTCGTGGTAAATGTTAAGAGCTGCGACAAAAAATCTAATAGTTTAACAATTGTTGGAAAGATACACCATTTATCTACCATTAACATGAAACATTTTATAATAAATTATTACAAAATTCATACGTAGTTAAACATCTGTTCTATGACCTTAAAAAAAAAAAATCAAAAACTGCTTTTAATTTCAGAAAGAAAATTCCATTGAAATTGCATTTAGACCAAACAGGTTTTCAGAAATTTAGGCCAGAATTCCGTCGTGATTTCTAGTTTCACCCAAGTTTGGGTTCGTGAGAAAATTGAAAACTTTGTTTTTTTTTTACAAAAACTGCTCCAGCTAATCTAAATTGATCTAGATAATAATAATTCCCATAATTGTTTCGTATTGCCTTTTGAAAGAAAGCATGCAGATTAAAAAATGGGAAGAACAGTGTTCAACCAGTAAATTACGTATAAAATCTTCTTGTAATGTACCAAGCGCTTCCACTAAATCTCAACGGAATGGAGTTGAAATATGCGTCACAGTTCCCTCTGTTTACAGTCACACTAGCTATTTAAGCTTGTTCCATAATTCTACACAAAGTACTCAC
Source organism: Ochlerotatus camptorhynchus (assembly GCF_037179485.1). Classification (NCBI taxonomy): domain Eukaryota; kingdom Metazoa; phylum Arthropoda; class Insecta; order Diptera; family Culicidae; genus Ochlerotatus; species Ochlerotatus camptorhynchus. The sequence goes on from NW_027040666.1 coordinate 445,104, forward strand.
CATCCCACTCGCATCCGATGATTTCCGCCCGGAGGCAAACCGTCCGATCGTACTGACTGTACGGGAAGATGCGGATTTTCATCGCAAAGATAATTGGCTGCAGAAGGTTCTCCACTTCGCTGTAGGTGTTGGTGTTCCCGTTCAAAATCTGCAATGGAGAAGGAAAACAGAAATGATGTAGAATCAAGCATGAATCACCCCGTCGCCGTCGTCTTCGTCGTCGTCTTTTGCAGCGGTAGAGAATGCGAAGTTCTCGAGCGATGCAAGGTAAAACACGCCTCGTTAGGAAGCATCTCTGCGTTTTTTTTTTTTTGGGAACCAGTACATTTCCACCACGCGGATTCATGCTCAAATACAATCTGGCATACGCATCTGAAGAACGCACAATTGAAAGCAAAGATTATGCTCGCAGGAGTTTTCCTACTCTGTTTGGAACTTTGCCACCAGCAGCAGCAGTATATTGCGAGTGTGGTAAAACGCAAGCTACCGTGTGCGAATGGAGGTAGCTCGTTTTGCTGCCCATGAGGTGTGAGGCTAAATTACTTTTTTATGGACCCCGCCGACGTAGGCAGATTTATGGAAGGTGTATTTATAAACCATTTCCCCGACCGACGGGGAACAACACGAGCCAAGTGAGATTTATGCCGGTACATTTTGTTTTGTTCTTGCTTTGAATCTTTAATTTTGCACAACCATTAGTGGATGCTACCATATTCATGGAAAAGTACTCGGCGAAAATGAGGTTTTCCGTTGAGGCCAAAGTTTTCCTTAACGTTTTTCGCAGAATTAGGAGAGCTGGGAGCCCATCAACCCTTTTCAATCATATTCAAGGGCCTTGAATACTTAATACTGGAATGTGCTTGTGAAATATTTGAGTACTTCTTATTATAATATAAGCTTCAGAAAACCACCTGTTGTTACTATTTTGTTCTAAGTTGGGTTTTTAGCGGCGCTGGTGGTGTAGTGGTAAGCGTGATCATCCCAGCAGGCCTAGGTTCAATACCAGTTGGCGCCACTGGGATGTTCTGAGGCATAATGTATCTGATCATGCCTTCCTTCAGGAAGTAAATCCGTCCCCGGATCATCAGTTGATGGGTCGATAGGTAGGGTCCAGGTGTGGAAGCTGCCTCCCTGGCGTCGGTAGCATAGGTGCTCAGCACGGAAAACGAGATCGATGGAAAACAAATCAAGGAAAAATATAGATATAAGTAGGGTTTTTATCCGGTATTTATGCTCCTGTTCGTATTATTATTTTCAAATTAAATCTTAAAAGCCTTACACATCCAAATGTGGTTTGAAGTGAGTGTTAGTGATAGATATTTTAATTGGATTTGTTAATCTTCGAATTCGGGATCTCACGAATTCCATTACCGACCCGATTACCAAATTTACCGAAGTTTAACAATTTCATTAATTTCCAAGCAACACAGATTCAATTTACGTAACTTACTCTATTTATCACTACCCACTCCTTTTAAATCAAATTTGGATGTTTAAGGCTTTTTAGATTTGACTTTAAAATAAATATACGAACAGGGGTGAAATTTCCAGATGAATCCTCTAATTCTAAGTTAGATGTAATATGTAAGATCCATATGATATGGAACCCAAAGAGCATCTATTGCTATTGCTAGAATCGACATTATTTTTTATTTCTTTAACTTAAGCCTTGTTAAGTTTTAGGTGTCTGACCATTTGGAAGATTGAAATTTAGTTGAATGAGATTTTTGGTTGAATTACGTTTGGACGAATAGACTAAAATCCAGAATTGAAATATGACGCAATTTTGAGGAAACTGGTTTTTTCAAAAGATGTATTGTGTAAGAACTGAAATATTTTTTCTAATAAACATGAGCAGTTCTTTTTAGTCATGTAATTGCAAAACTTCTGGTACCGGTAAATATTAATTCATTAACATGGTGCTAACTACTTTTCCTGGAGTAGAAATCGAACCCTCACTTAGGCACTCACATAATCATAATGAGGTTTATGAGATATCTTTTTTTTTTTCTTTTGGTTTGTTTTTTCCGTCGATCTTGTTTTCCGTGCTGAGCACCAATGCTACCGACGTGCCAGGAAGGCAGCTCCCACACCTGGACCCTACCTATCGACCCATCAACTCATGAACCGGGGACCAACGGCTTTACTTCCCATCCGAAGGAAGGCGTGATCAGAGATGTTATGCCTCAGAACATCCCGGCGGCGCCGACTGGGATTGAACCCAGGCCTGCTGGGGTGAGAGGTAATCACGCTTACCACTACACCTCCGGCGCCGTTTATGAGATATCTGTCCATTATTAACTTCTGTACTGTTGTTGTTTTTTTGAACCCCTGTCTCATCGGAGGAGCATCGTGAACAGCACTATTTAGAGTCACGGGCTGGCACGAAGATGATGATCAGCAGCCCCTAACATGCAGAGTAGAATCTCGGGTTGCATAAGCCACTCTTTGTCGATGAGGGGAGCCTCCCTTCCCTGTCAGCATACGACCAAGGTCCCACCAGGGTTGGTTACTTGATCTTTCCTATGGTTACTCGTACCCCAGTCGGCACCGCGGCAAGTTACCCAAGTAACCATAGGCACGTTATTTCGCCTTTATGGCTATATACGGGCCTCATCCGAACTTACAAACACTGGTATAGCCGGTGTTCAGCTGTATATAGCCAAAAAGGCAATATAGCGTGCTTATGGTTACTTGGGTAGGAATAGGAGTTACTGGGGAAAAGGCTAAGGACCACTAATTGGGGTCTATTTTATAACTGCAGGTGTACGCATTGTTCCAATGGTAGCATTGTCCAGCCGTTAAGCAGTCAAGAAATCAGTATTTAATCCTTGTAGGTAAGTTTTGTATTCGAATTTTACAATCACGTTGCATTCGACACTGTAAATGGCTAAACAAGGAAGTAATCTTTAAAGTAGTTTAAAAGTGTTTGTAATTTAAATTTTGCAAACGAGATATTATAGTTATTAAAGTCCTTATAGCAGTAGTTCACGAAATGAATTTAATTTCGGTAAATGACTGCCTAAAAAAAATTCATTGCGTGCCCTACTTTTTAAAATATTTGCGTACAAATGCAAAAAAAAACTTCTAAAATTACTTTTATTTCCTTAAGTTGTCTAGGCCTTATCGTTTCTATTTTAAAAGTTAAAAAAAATATCGTAACAAATAGACCTTTTCAAAAAATTATCCTAAGTTTATTTTTTAGGGAGTATGTAAGTGTAATTTATGTGTATGTAGTGTAATTTGAAATCTGAGAGGGTGCGGAAAACCACTGGCTGAGTTGGTGTGAAATTCGTGTTGGGTATATTGGACAACATCAACATGTTTCCATTCGGTTGAGTCTAAATCAGAACGTGTGATTCTGGCAGTTTCCGGGCCTGAGGATGATTTTTTACACCCTGTATAATGTGCAATCAAGAAAAATACATTTGGTTGCTGGACATGATTCATTATGTTTGAAAAAGGTGTAACGAAAAGAAATCGAGCCCAATTCAAGTCACTTCAGGCGTCCCCCAAGGCTCTCATTTGGGACCTCTCCTTTTTATTCTATACGTAAACGACATATCTTACATTCTCAAAAAACTTAAATTGCTTATTTATGCCGACGACATGAAGCTCTTTTTGGAAATAAAAAATGAAGAAGACATCAATATATTCCGGAATGAAATACACATATTCTACATAAGGTGCAAAAAAAGTCTACTAGAATTGAATGTAAAAAAATGTAACTTAATATCATTTAGTAGAAAAAGAACAACTTCAAACATTTCAATTGCATTAGGAAATCAAACTGTAGACAAATGTGAAAGAGTTAGGGATTTAGGAATTATCTTAGACTCTAAACTAACTTTCATAGACCATTACAACACAATTATTCACAGGGCAAATAACATGCTAGGCTTTATCAAGCGCTTTTGCTATAACTTTCAGGACCCTTACACAATTAAAACACTATATATTGCCTATGTGAGGTCAATACTGGAATATTGCAGCATTGTATGGTCTCCATTTTCAATCACGCACGAAGAAAGATTAGAATCAGTACAAAAACAATTTCTATTATACGCTCTTCGTAAATTAGGTTGGACTTCATTTCCTCTTCCATCATATGAAGCACGCTGCATGCTTATAAACATACAAACACTAAAAGAGCGTCGTGAATATGCAATGGTTTCATTTGTAAATGATATCGTTTCGCAGCGAATTGACTCAACAGAACTTTTATCAAAATTAAATTTCCATGCACCCACTCGGCAACTCCGAAATCGAAATTTATTTGCCATAAAACATCATCGCACAAATTATGCAAAATATGGGCCATTAAACCGCATGATGGCCTCTTACAATAACATAACACTGCGAAACCATTGACTTTACAATGTCTCGGCATAAACTAAAGCAATATTTTTATTCCATAGGAAATAACAACTCATAAAAGAAAAGACAAGAAAGCTGACACTATTTTTTTTATATAAATATATATTTAAGAAAACAAAACTGTATTAGTTGTACTAGTCTGCGTTGGTTGACGAAATAAATAAATAAAAAATAAATAAATAAATAACGGTGATATATAATTTACAACTTGTAAAATTACCAACATTTTGAGAACTTGTGAACTTAGGAAAAATGGTTATACAAACTAATTCATTTAAAATTAAAATTTATGTTAAAAATTATGCAATTACATAAAAAAGAGCAAAATTGTTTTAAAATGTGAATGTTTTTTTTTATAATGTGATAAAAACAGAAAAATAATTTAAAACATAATTTAAACATTTTACCATCTAACTTCAGCACCAGATTTCAGGGTATAACTTCAGCATTCTTCCCTACATGCAAGCGATCTACGAATTCCTTTGTCTGATGATAGAGTTTGATGTGAGTATCCCCTCCTTTCCAAACAATTTCCCGCCATTGTGTCCCAGTCTTATTATCCTTCTGTTCCTGTGCTACTTGCCCCTGCCCAGTCAGGATTTGGTCAGTATCTGTTAGTATCTGAAGGAGGCTTCAGAAACCAGTTTCCTACCTAGATCCTTCCAATTGAAATTGTTACCCATTAACCTCGAGCCCGCCACGAGTAATTGGTACCCAATACTAACCTAGAAATACTGCTATTTAAAATGTAAATCAAACATTACTGATTTTGGCTCCGCAAAGTGTCACACACGACTGAGCCTAGTAAATAAATGAACTAGTTAAAAAAAAAAAAAAAAATACTTCAGCATTCTTCACAATTTTTGACGTAGGACAACGTCATTGTGGACTATACTGGGGTGCATATCAAAATATGTTGTGACGAAATAGGGTCAGGTTTTAAACCCTCATAACTTGGCCATTTATTGTAGGATTTCAATTAGTTTTACACCATTTGATTCAGACTTGATGTAAGATTTGTTTGGTGTAAAGATTAAAGTAATTTATCATTATTAAACTTTTGAAAATTAAACAAACCTTTTGGCCGCTATAAAAAAAATCAGATTAAAAGATTAACAACGGCCCGTATAGGCAGCTTCGAGTAGACCCCTACCAGAGCTTGGTAAAACACGTGGGGAAAACACTGAAGGAGTGGAAATAAATATTAGGAGATGGAGCAGGTCGTTTACTGGAATCCAATCCCATTCTAGGCAGGATCAAAGGTATCTGCAAAGTCCACAAACCGGGGAATGAAATGCAAGAGATCGTGTCTGCAGTTGGTTCCCTTACCCACAAACTAGCAAAGTGGCTAGTCACAGTGTTCCAGAGTAAAGCAGTTAGTAACACCCAGGAGTTCGCCCAGCAATGACAATATTTAGGAGGCATCAACGAGGACGAGATTATGGTATCTTGACGATCGTACCGGTCAAGGAAGCGATCAGCCCTTTGGAGGACTGGCTAGTAACACAACGAGAGGATGAAGCATGGAGAAACAAGGTTCGGACCTTAAGTTGACCCACCTTTGTATGGAAGAAAACTACTTCCCTTTCGGAGGTAATTACTACAAGCAGATGTACCTACGTTAAAACATATAGATAAACTTGTTTTGTACATGAGTTAGGCCGTATGGTCAATTAGAGGAGCACTAGTTCCATAACTGGTTCCTTTTCCATATGTGTATATACAATGAAATTTTTTATGTTTTGACATTTTAGATACTTTTTCAGGTTGCATCTATGTCTAATAAGTTAAATAAGTTTTGGAGGCGAACCAGCCCAAGGCTGAAAGCCTCCCTAATAAAGATAAATTAATTAATTAAGTTAAATAAGTGAATTACATGGTACAGTTGATATTTTTGCGTTTTGTAAGATTTTTGCCGTTTATGGCCATTGAATAGGTAAGTTTGGCGACACAATATCTGTCTTCAATTTCGTTGTGACATTGAATATGTTAGAAGACCGTTGATTCAGCTAATTTAATTCGTTAACGCCCAAGTCGTTTTTGGCCTCCAAACAATGCATGGTTTTTCCAGGAGTATCCAAGAACTATTCTCACACTACTTGAAAGCAAGATGTTAACGATATTCCAATCTTCATTCCAGTGATATTTAAAACATAATTTACGTTTCCAATTTCTGTTAAGACATGATAAAAAAAAATGCTGATCTATAAATAGATCACTGGGCGGAGTGCAGTTTCTAACCCCTTTGGATACGGTTGTGTTTTAAGGTTGCTCTCTGTTTTGTGCGTGCGTTCGCTTTCATAATTTTCGGCTGCATTTGCCTGATTAGCGCTGGTACTCTGCCTCCCAGACGGTTATACGTGTGTGATTGGTGGTTTTCTCGGCTTCCGGGAAGTTTTAGAATCGAGAAAGAAAACGTGATTCATCATGTTCGCAAGCATCAGAAAGCGCTCATTACACATATCAATATATTAACATTATATTGACAATAAATTAGCATACTGACAATATAACTCAAAAGGTGATATTGATGACAAGTATTGACGAAAAGCTGATTTTAATTTCACTTTGTCAATACTCAGAATGTATTGACAAAAAACCCTCTATTTCGCCATCAATATCATCGATATACGAATATTGACAACATTTATGGGAATGCGTTAGAAGCCTTGTTACCTCAATGTATTTAAGTCAATATTATTTGTCTCAAGAAAGTTTGTTTAGAGTTCATGTTTGTATTCAGGTCCAAATACTAGCTAAACACTGAATTTGGCACCGAAGTCGGTAAATTTTGCCGGGTTTTTGAACAGCTGAAAAAATTGAAAAAATTCAAATGACCGTTACTCGAAGGAAATGAATAAAATCGATAAATTTGTTTTGTATCATTAAATGGGGTTAACTAGGTTCGTACATTTTTGGAATAAATTTACAAATTTTTAAATTTTGCACTGATTTGTAAACTTTTAATGAACAGTTCCGTAGTTCAAAAATTACCAAACTGCGGAGTTCTGGTTTAGTGGATATATATAGAAACCAATTTACACCCAACATTTACTTATACTTGCACATTTTAAATTAATTTTCAGGATTTTTAGAATAAATAGTGTTAAATACATTGATGTTTTTTTACACGGTTTTTTTACGCGGTATTTTTACACGGTTTTTTTTAAAACGGTAAGTGCCGCTGAGTCGCAATTTACGTGGAACGTTTTTGACAATTTCTCGACAACAAGACAACCTATCGACTTGATTCCAATCACATTATCCGTTTCAAGCTATAGGTAATCGAATGGCATACTTTAAAAAAAAATCACAATTTTTGGTGTAAATACAGAAATTTTTAAAATATGTCTATATGGACCACAGCATGCTATAAATACGAATGGCATCAAAATCCGATGTATAAAAAATATTTAAGTAAGTGAAAAATTAAAATCTCGGTAGTTTTTTTTACGCGGCACGTATCCCCCGCATAAAAAAACGACTCCAGTGTAATGATCTTCTCCGGGCCTACTCTTAAGTTCTCAGAATGATGTAAGAACTATGTGATCTCCTGTTTCGCTGGAACAATAATGTTTACCTAGTGTTACCCATTCATATAATGGCTAGTTTTATCATTATGATACACTAATTTCAAAATGATGAAAATCCTCTTATACTTTCTGGTAAATTACTATTGATGATTATTAAAGTCAACTAATTACCAGAAGACGTGCAAGAAAGATAATGTAGGAAATATGTCATATAACCTGTAAAAGTTGGCAAACATATAGTTTATTAATTAACATAGGATGTACCGTGAACGTGGGTTATTCTGCGTGAGCTGTAATTCTTGTCATTCAAATAACAAATTGGTGTACCAAACAGTGATGGAAAAGTTCGCAATAACTCACTATGACTCGCGAACTTTTCGCAAGGTGAACTTCGTTAAATATCGCGAACTTTTCCAACACTGATACCAAATGTTGTAACTTTTTGACAGGACACAGAAAATACACAGGTTACCCGATAGCATAACATGTTCTTCCAAATTGATCGAATTCAATAAAATCGATTGTCGCGTGCACGGAATTACTACACATGTGAATAGAAACTATCATGCTGTTGTTTTGGTAAACATTCATAAATAAAAATCATGCATATAATAATCAATTTTCGTTGCATGTAGGTATGTGAAACTCTGATAGCACTAGTTTACAAAACAACATAAAAAGTGTGAACTTTAGTGGTTCACCAACGTTTCTAATGCAAAATCATACGCTGAATTCAATGCCGTGGTCAGAAAAAATTAAAATAGAGCCATTTTTGAGATATACAAAAATTTTGATTTTTTGAATTTTGGACAAAAGTACGATTATTAAAATATTAATATCTTTGGAACTAGTGCACCAATTTTAAATCTTTTTTTTATGAAAATAAAGCTTAATAAATTTGCTATCGTTCACTAGAATATTATGCCTTGATTAAAAATTTAATTTTGAAGTCATTTAAAAATTTACAGCATTTTTTTTTATTTTTCCTGCGAATTTTCCATAAAAATCTTGTTTTAATCAACATTTTTAATGGAATAAAAAGATTCAAAAAATCATTCCATAATTTATTCTTAAAGTCCATTAAAAACTGGAGAAAATGAGCCTTTAATGGATGAAATCGGTTGGAAATTGTCAAAGTTATGAAATTTTTTGTAAAATCATGGAAATTGAATGTTCCAAGATTGGCCGTTGTCCCGCTCCTAGGTTCATACACCACTTCCAGTAAGCCTTTCTGCGGACGTGTACGCATACGGTGCATTTCACTAACACTACCAGCTGTCACGCAAAATTAAATGGGATATTTTCAACAATATAATTTACGCTAGTGTTTGTGAGACCGCTCGGCGAGAACCTAACGCAACCAACTCAATTTGACAGCTTTCTTTCTTTAACATTGCTTAACGATGTATACGACAAAACGTGAATTCAAGTGTAAAAATGATCCTCAAAAGTTTTGTTACGCGTGTGGCAACTATATATTTACAAAATCGGTCAATTTCACTGCTTCGTTGCAAACTGCATACAGGCTTTATTTTAAAATTGATCCTGGAGACTTTGACGAACCGTGGATTCCAAAAGTATTATGTAGTTCGTGCAAAACGTGCTTGGCTAGGTGGATGTCAGGCGCAAGGTAAATTGATTTTTTGAATAACTTTCATATAAACAATTTATGTACAGCATGGTAGTGCTTTGTTCTTTCCTGATCGACATTATCTTACTTCATCTATTTTTGATAAGTGTTAATGTCTTACTTACTAACTCACTTATTTGTTATCTGTCAGTCGCTATTTGTCCTTTGACATGCCCACCATATGGCGTCGACCGTTTTGTCATGCAATGGATTGTTATTTCTGCTTGACAAAAGTTAAGCAACAAGGACGTCACAAAACAGTTGAGTATCCACAAGTGGCTTTTATGACAAAACCTGTTCCACATTCAAGTTCGGTCCCGTATCCTGTTTATCCAAAGCGGAAACGAGCGCCCTCTGCCCTCTGAATTCAAGGAGGAATGCGAGGAAGACTTCGAGGTGGAATTGGAAAGAAACCCAAATCTGTTTAAACAATCCGAATTTAATGATTTGGTGCGAGATATCGACTTATCGAAGGAGAAATCCGAATTGCTGGCATCACGCTTGAAAGAACACAACATGCTGAGCAAGGAGGTCAAAATTTCTTGTCACAGGAATAGTCACAAGAAATTTGACAAATATTATTCTACAAAGGACAAGGCATGTTTTTGCCATGACGTAAACGGCTTGTTTGAAGAGTTTGGTGAGCCATATGATCCAGCTGAATGGCGTTTATTCATCGATAGCAGCAAGTTGAGCTTGAAAACCGTTTTACAGCATCAAGGGAATGAGAAATCTTCTATTCCATTAGCTCATACCGTTAATATGAAGGAAACGTATGAATCAATGGCTCTATTGCTCAATTTGATAAATTACAATCAACACAATTGGAAAATTTGTTCCGATCTTAAAGTGGTTGCCATGTTGACTGGATTGCAACAGGGATACACAAAATATATGTGTTTTTGTGTAAATGGGACAGTCGAGCTCGTAAGGAACACTACGTCCGAAAAGATTGGCCAAAACGGGATAATTTCACAATTGGTAAAGACAACGTTAAAAATGATCCTCTTGTGGTAAAAGAACGCATAATACTTCCACCACTACATATAAAACTTGGGCTATTCAAAAATTTCGTCAAAGCGTTGCAAAAAGAAGGGCCGGCATTCCAGTACTTGAAATCAGTATTTCCAAATTTATCTGACGCAAAGATAAAGGAAGGTGTATTTGTTGGCCCACAGATCAAAAAACTGCTCAATGATTCCGCATTCAATACAGTTTTGACACCAGATGAGGAAGAAGCGTGGAAATCGTTCCAGAGTGTTGTCACAACCTTTTTAGGAAATTTCAGAAGCCCAGATTATGAGGAAGCCGTCGATGAATTGCTCAAAAATTATGAGAAAATAGGTATAAATCAAAAATATTGTGTTTGTTACATATAATTAATTTCAAATCCTTTTATTTCACTGAACACAGGTGTGAATATGTCTTTGAAGATACATTTCCTACATTCTCACATGGATTTTTTCCCGGAAAATCTTGGTGACGAGAGTGGTGAGCACGGCGAACGTTTTCACCAACAAATGAAGATGATGGAACGTCGTTACCAAGGGTTTTGGGATGAAGCAATGATGGGTGACTATTGTTGGTTTCTGATTCGAGAAACAAGTTCAAAACATCGAACACAAAGTCATTCGATTCTCAATCATTTTTAATAAAACCTAAATAAATTTCTTTTGTATCAACTCGGTTTTAAATCCTGATATGCCTTAATCAAATTGATATGTAGAGAAAAGAATCTCCCATGAAAACTTTACATGCGATTTGGATGCTTACAACGACACCTAGAAAAGGAACTCTAAAGCTGTTGTATTTCAGCAACATTTTTAAGTGTTTTACAAAAATGCTCATAACTTCGACAATTTCCCACCGATTTCATCAATTAAAGGCTCGTTTTCTCCGGTTTTGAATGGACTTTAAGAATAAATTATGGAATAATTTTGTGAATCTTTTTATCCCATTAAAAATGTTGATTAAAACAAGATTTTTATGGAAAATTCGCAGGAAAATAAAAAAAAAATGCTGTAAATTTTTAAATGACTTCAAAATTAAATTTTTAATCAAGACATAGGTAATATTTAAGTGAAGCAAATTTATTGAGCTTCATTTTCATAAAAAAAAAGATTTAAAATTGGTGCACTAGTTCCAAAGATATTGACATTTTAGTAATCGTACTTTTGTCCAAAATTCAAAAAATCAAAATTTTTGTATATCTCAAAAATGGCTCTACTTTAATTTTTTCTGACCACTGCATTGAATTCAGCGTAGGATTTTGCATTGGAAATGATCATCACTATACCGAGTTCAAAAATGCTGTAAACTAGTGTAGTATTTATTTTATTTTAAAGTAAAAAAAACATGATTATGCTTGTGATTTTGTAGAAAATGTTCATCCATATAAACGAAGCCTGGGTGATTGGTGACTGTAAAAAGATACATTTTTTTTTTTATTTAGTTTGAAATTGATTTTACATCACACACGAAGATTTAAACAAATGGCAACACTGCATGCCTCGCAAAGGTGCTTTGTGAGTCAGTCGATCTAAATCAATGACGTTTATATAAGGTCTGGGCCAAAGGGGTTATTGGTGTTAGTGAAATGAGCAATTGTTTAGTGGTGTTCGTATTTTATTGCTATGTTTATCTTTTTACAAGAAACAGCTGTTGGCAGTGACGTATTTCTATCTGTTCTCAGTATGTTGGCAGTGACGTATTTATATCTGTTCGCAGATGTTCAGCAATGTTTACTACATTTTTGCTTCTAATACCAGCAAGCTGCCTGTTGGCCCAGACCTTATATAAATGTCATTGGATCTAAATGACGTACGTTCTCCCTCCTCTTGGGTAGGGGAAGAATATTGACAAAGTGAAATGAAAATCAGTTTATCAACAATGCTCGTCATCAATCCATCGTCATCAATCTAGAATTACCTTTTCAATAATATTGTCAGTATGTCAATTTACTGTCAATATATTGACCCGTGTAACGAGCGCTTTAGCGTGTTGTCATTAATGTTGTCAATATTTATGTATTGATAATATTGCAAGAAAAATTGACATGTTTTTCAATATATTGACATGTGTAATGGGCGCTGAAGAGATGTCGCTATCTCCGTTGCTTGATTTTTCTCTCGCGAGTGATAATTTTCAATTTCACTTTATTTACGCGCTGTAAGGTGCGATAAACGGTATTCCGCTTATTGGATCTGTGACTCAGTTTTCTTTTGCTTTTGATTCCATCGGAAGTTAAGTATTTCTCCTCCGGGAATGGAAAAGTCGGTGAATATTATTGTTGTGCGGCAGATGATGTTCTGTGTAAAAGTGTATATCAGAAATAACTTGGTGCGATCCTTGAGATGATTTGTCACCTATTCAAAGTAGTATTTAGATGCCACGGTCGTTCCAATACCATTAGCTTGCAACCAACTGGACGGGATTACTGGAAATATTGGATTTATATGGTGAGACCTTTCCATTATTAACATTTTATGCATAATTTAATAGATGACATGTTAACATGTTAACTTTATTGCTTTCATTTGAATAATTATTTGTTGTTGAAATTTGTATTTGATTACACTAGTTTACAAATAAACCAATGATTCTCCAGTCCAGAAATGGGATTCTCGGTGGGATAATTTTCGAGATACAGCTAAAAAATGAAAATATACTTTGCAGGGGTTTGTTGGCTAGAGTGTCGGTTATTTTAGCTTTAGATCGACTGAACATCACTTGTCAGTGAGATTAGTGGTATTGTTGTAAATCAATAGTTTGTTTATTAGGATTTTTTTATATTTTGCAAAAAATGAATTTCTGCTTAGTTTTTAAGCAGTGTAAATAAAAATGTTTGTAGTGGTTGTACCACTAATCTCACTAAAAATGGTGTTAAAGTGATCGACGGCAAGTTTCATTACCTTTAGTTTGACATTGGAATGATTGACATAGCTTCATTGCATTCGGATGTATTTGTATTTTGGTAGACACATTTTTTCACAGTTGTTTAACTGTATCTCGAGAGCTGTTTTACTGAGATTGTGCGCTGTATTTTTGGATTCGGCGCATGATTTTACATGGGAAATGATCATCAGCGTACAAAGTTCAAATATGCTGTAAACTAGTGTAATGATTCAAGTTGAAAAAACATAGAGGTTTTGTGCCTACGGGAGAAGAGGTAGTAAAATTATTTTCAATCCTGCGGGTTTTCCCCTCAATCAATAAAAAAAAATGATAAAACACAACATTATTTCTTTCTTTTAATAAGCTACGGGTGTGACAACGATGGTGATTTCACCATGTGATATCTTCATTTTATTTCAGCAACCTTATCTTCCAGCAGACGCTCTGGACAGCAATTTCAACATTTATAAAAAAAAATCTATATTTGCCAGCAACACTGACTGGGTGTATCCTATGGCTTACCTTCCCTACTGTCATAATTCCTAAATTCCTGACACAATTATGAGGGGTCGTAGAGTTCTCTGCATCTCTCTTAAATAAGTAAATATTGGACTAACATACCTTTCCTATTCCTACCAGTTGTAAGGACGTAGCCAGGACAATCCTTAAGGTTCTACAAAGGGTAAGTAATTTTGCGTTCTTCTTCTTTTTTAAATATCATAAAATCATCATCATTAGTTTACACATACATTCATATATTATGAATACGAAAATTTAAAACTTGTATTTCGTGGGTAAAACACGAAAATTTCCTGGGTAAAACACATTCACTGTATTTACTTACTTGTGTTCTTCGAAGTATAGCACAATTAAACGCAATCGAATACACGAAACTCAAAACAACTGCTTCACAAAACTCTTGGTGAACAAAATTCATCACAAAGAAAACCATTTCTACTTTACTGCTTTGCTAGCAATCGTGAAAGCATCATTGAAACAGCGGTGCCAGATGTTATGCCTCTAGCAATGAATTTAAGTTTATTAAAACAATTAATTGCGAAGTCTGCCTTATTAACATAGATGAGTGGATGTATTTAATGGTGGATAAATATAAAAAACTGATTAAATAAAACATAAATGACCATTTTAAACATTTTACCGGTCCAATTAAAAAAGTCACAGAAGATTGAATTCAACACTAACAGGGTTGATGGCAGCAGTGCACGTAGCCTGTTATACACTTTCCCGCTCAGGGGTGTAAACAAACTTGCATACAGCGCAGTCTGGCAGTGCTTATGTTTTGTCTGCTATATTCTTATCCACTAGATAGTGTGACATCACATTTGCTGTTGTATTGAAATGAAGGAAGAAAAGAGATGGTTAAGTTTTCCTCACCATACCAGTTGATATTTATGAAACATGGGCAGTTTTGGCGTGGGGACATGCACTTCCAATGAATTTTACCAATACATTTAGAAAATGATGATCGAAGAATATTTCAAAAAGAAGAAGTAAACAAAATAATGACCCTTTGTAGAACCTTAACTGTTGGAGAGATAGATCACTGGGCGTTTATGGGTTAAGGATCAGCTATAGAGAACTTGTGTATTTGCATCCAACTAGGACTACTTTAATAACTTCACAAGACTCTTGAGATAACTTCAGTGAACTTCAGGGTTTATCTAAGGTTAAGTTCAGAACAGTTTATTTAGTTCAAGATGATGGAAGATCAACACTATAGGGGTGAGAAGCTTCACTGTTATACACATCCGCTACGATATGCAGTTTTCTAGTAAATCCCATCCCTGCATTTCACGGAATGTCACCGTTTAGTCTCCTTGTCATGCTTATTACACCCATTCCGCGTATCGGAACGGTTTTCCAACTCGACATGTTTTCGTTTCTGCAAATGATATTTTCCTTTAATTTCCAATGAAATTTCTCTTTTCCGGAGAGCGAAAACACCGTTGCTGGGCTGTTGCATGGTGGATCGATAGGAATGGGAATCTCGTGCACTTTTGTAAGGCGAGCTGCCGAGATTTTCCGGGAAAACGAAAAATCTAGTGCGCCAGAGACGGCGGTTCACAGAGAAAAGGCGTTCCGCGAAACGATACCAACTTCAGAATTTATGATTTATTCAGTTGTTGATATTTCCTTTCTTATTTTCGTTGCCGCGGTCCGGGGAGGGGGTTATTCCGTCTGAAATTAGCCGGTGGCAGCTGTCTTACGCATCGACTCACTTTGCCGCCAGGAGGCCATTGTGATTCGCTACGCCTGGGATCGGAAACAAACGTGGAGCGTGGAACATTTCAGAGGATATAGACTTCATCCGTTGGGAAATTTACTACGGATGACGGAAAATGGGAAGATATTTCAGCCTATAATGAGTTTTGCTTTTGTTTCCCGTCGGCGCAGTTGTTTTTGTGAAGGAGTGTGTACGATTCTTTATTTGCTTCGAGCTGGGAGAGCCTCCCGCAGCACCAGCCGTGTGATTAAAGAGTCAACGAGGAGAATCTGTGAGTGAGAAGATAAAAATGATGGAAGATTTTGCCCGCTGAATTGAGTTTATTATGGTTTGCTTTGGACTATAAATCACAAAAATGTTGAGCTTGGGATTATTGTTGATAATATTTTGGTTCAAATGGGAAATTATCGTCTTTTTTCAGTTGTAACGAATAATTAGTTTTGCCTAAACCACAGCAACCAATTGGAGAGAGTGCTGTGTGAAAAGCATGTTATCAGTAATCCCAGGCCTCATGTGTGATAATTATATTTAATCAGTTTTTTTTTTAATTCTAGAGTGATTAGAATTTTTCGGCTGTGTAATTGTGGACCGGTGATCGAATTTTACTAGTTTTATATGCCGTGTAAGATATTTTAATTTTATTTAATAAGATTTTGCAAATTTTTCGTTCTAGTATTGCTGATGCACTCGCATTTCCCATTAGTACCCGGTATGACCTCGAATGCGCTAATATGTTGATCGGTTGCTGCGATGAGCAACGCCTTTGTTCGCAGAGTGTGGCACGCCATGTCCAAAGTAACTGATTAATCAAATTTCATGTACTTCGAGTTTTTCTTCACCAAAAGTTGTGGGTTTGCATTCCTAGCATATACTAAAACCAACCGATTCAGGAATGTTAGCTTCCAAACTTACTATTGGTGTATTTTGTATTTGGTACTACGCCTGAGAGCTCGTGTTACAAAAGTTGGTGCAAGTACTGAAAGGTTAATGGGAACGATAACCATTTTGTAATTTAGGTTATTTTCCTATACCGTTGCGGGAATCCTAATCGAGGGGCACGTACTGCCAGGTATGAGTGCGTGATATTTAAAATACATCATAGTAATTTAAATACTTTGAGGACAGTAATCATTTTATTTTAAATGATTGAATGTCGGAGATTGTGAGTAAGCTGAAGGATGTCTCGCTGGATATGCCCAAGTCTGGACGGGAGGTAGCTGGTGGCCGTGAACGGTTCCTAGGGAAAGCACTAGATGCGACCCTCCTCCCAGATGGCCATGGCAATACAGGAAGAATTTTAACAAAGGTAATTGCTATTAGATATTTTGCAAACAGTGACAGATAGCGCACATGAAGAACCATTGGAGGCGCGGGGCAAAGATGTTTATCCTAGACAAATGGTAAGTTACAAATTCGCTGTCGTAGTCGTAGGCAGTACCGTTACTATATTTAAAATTAACCACCAACCGCTGAAAATATGAATTATCGCGTATTTCTGTTGTTCATTACATGCCAAGTGAAATTCGAGAACGTAATTTCATTTGAATAGCTTGTTTAACCAGGTCTTAAACAATCGTCACGTCGGTCATAACTTGTTATGATTGTCTGAACCATGCGTAAAGAGAAAATCGAAACATTGAACGTCGCGTGAAAGTGGATCTTAATGAAGGCCTAAGTACTCTTTCGTAGCTTTTAGTTTTAGGATTTCAAAGATCGTCGGTTGCAGTGGCTTGCTTACTGAGCAGAAAAATGCGGTCCCAGGTCCTTTCATATTAAAAATTTATGGTAAGATCACTTGTTTATCGTGTACTTAGTAAAACTTTTCGTTGTCGTCGGTGCCGGGTTTGAATAGTTATAAAAACTTGAGTAAGGCTATACCCAAGCAACAATTTTTGTTTTATTTAAGTTTTATAGCAGTTGATATAACCAAATTATAAAACCTTCACTGACGACCACATTGCTTTAACAATCTCCTGAGAACCGCAATACAGCCATGTCATGGCCAATTGGCCCAGTTTTAATGCAGTCATTAAAACTTGATATGCGAACTACTTTAGGAGCATAGGATTTATGTCAGTTTTATCACACTCTAGACGTGATTGTTAAAAATGAAAACATAAAACCTCCTCCAGGTCAGAAAGTTTTAACAGCCTTCTAATGACTACCATAAAACTATATTACAACCGCATAAATCGCTCCTGAAGAAGTTGATAAAACATGATACGCAAAACATTTTGACAACTTTGAAGGTTTTAAGTTGGGGTTTTTGGATGATAGTTAATATTGAGAAATATTTTATTGTGGTTTTATTCTTTCGATGTTTGATGTGAAATCATGATCCTTGTCAGTTGGTAATAATGGCTGATATTATTGTACATTGAAAATAAGACGACTTTATTATAATTTTAAACCAATCTGTATATGCTTCACAGCATGCCGTGCAATATTTATGGTGATTGTTATACCAAATAGGAGCATAAATTTAGTGCGCCATATGAATACTAAAATATAGGGATATTTTTAATTTGTCTGCATTAGCACCATGCATTAAAGAGTCATTCAAAGATTATCTATTTAAAATAAAACTGTTACTACTGTTGAGCAATAACCAGTCACATATTATTTAATTATACATAGATGTATGAAAGTGTTTTATTGCCTATCAATTAAAGCGTAATTATTCATACTGTGTGAAATTTGTTCATACGGCGACATTTTTTTTCGTTATAACTTGCTACTCCTTAAAAATACCTCAATATAACATATTCTCCTAGATTGGAATTCTATAGCATAACATAATCCTAATGGTTGTATCTTAGCATTTCGTAGTCCAAATTGAGAGCGTTAAGTTATATTTAAGCTATATAACTAACTTGCTGGTTTTATTCGGTACAGCGAATCAAAACAAAACAAAAACCATGACCACCTGTCAAAAAGTCAACATTCCAAGCGATCCTCCTATTTTCGCTTGTAATCAAGATGTAAGAAATGCTTATTGTATCCACTAAAAGCTTTTTCAATACAAGGTTAAAAGCCGTGATGTCAATACTGGCCATCTCCAAACGGATTTAGTGAAACTGTCGGCGTTGCTTTAAGAAGGGTTCGTTGAGCTTTCGGAAGTGTATCGGAAAGCCGCTTGTTCAATATTTTTAAGAGCTCCTTCACCGCACTGTGCCTTATGTAGGGATCGTATAACTGTAGTTCCTCCAGGAGTTTCATATTGTCGATCGTCTCATCTTCATCGTGTTCAGAAGCACTGAAGGGGTTTTCATTTCATGTATCTGAATAGATTTGTTTTTTATAATGACAAAAAATTTCAAAGTATTTTTTGTTGTAGCAGTATATTTCTTATCTGTGAATCTTAGGCCTCTGATAAAGATGATAGTTGTAATGAAGCTTTAATGAAGGTCTAAGACTGCTTCAAGTTTTATATCGGTCATAAAAAGTGTACCATAAAACATAATTGTATGTTTTGTTTTGGTTTTATTCTTCAGTTATAAGTAGTGATGCAGAACCACCTTACAGCTACCGTTAAAACTATGAAGTCTGAGTTTTAATTTAGTAGTCATAAAACAGTTTTATAGACGACTTGACGGCCTGATTTTATGACAAGCACACAAAACCGTAATACAACCACAGGCTGGAAGGGATGCTATGATAAAACAATGATGTAATAAGAATAAATCTTCCAAGCATTTAGATTGTTACTTGGGATAATGTGATATGAGGGGCTCGGTTGCCTTTGAGCAACCGGTTTCGCTTACTGAGCAGAACATCATGAGCCTAATCTCAAGCCCATCCACAATCAAGATTCTTCAATCGTTTTATTTGTTAACATGACTATATGGTAATAACAGCAAGTCGATGATTAAAAAGGAGCTCGTCTGCCTAGTGGCAAACGTTTTGGCTTACTGAGCAGAAGACCGTGGGTTCAATCCCAAGCTCCTTCGCGTTATATGATTGTTAGGACATCAATTCAGCTTATCGTTTACCAAAACGAACCTTGCTGCAAACCCAACCCTATTACCCAATATCCCAGTGATTCCTCGTGGAAGTGCAGAGGTGTTCTCGGCTTCCATCAAAGCGAGTGTCACGTCAACACATTCCTACCCCTTCCTTTCTTGACCTGTGTTCGGGCGCGGCCGGCGCTGGTATTGCCTAACTTGAGATCACCAGTATTTACACATTGAGGATGATTGCTAGTCCCAAGCATCGTCTATTGGTTCTCTGTGTAATTACAGCTGGTCTGGCAATAACAGAGTAGCAACCGTGGGCGGTCAATCATGCTCATGCTCATGCTCAGTAATCATTTTATTTTAAATACTTTTAGCGGTATTGAAAGTATTCAACATGCAATTTACGATAATTAATGTGGCAAATAATTTAAATGTTTTGAACATAATTAATGTAAATTTAGAGTGTATTTAAAGTAATGAAACCAGTAATGACAAGATTTTGAATATTTGGTCAGAAGACTGCGTAGTATTGAAAGACTAGTGCGTGCCCCTCGATCCTAATAAATTTGTAACATTTTTCATAGATAATTGCATTTTTTATTAGTGTTGTTTTTAAAGTAAAGTGGGCCTTTGATGGATGATATTTAGCTTTAGCTTGAACCTGAAGACTATCAACATTTGAGAAGTATGAAAATAACACTTTCTTTATTAATGAAAAAAATATATACTCTAAAGTGAGAAGCTTACCTAACAATGAGGTTTTTTTTATTTATAAAAGCGAAAATTCTCGGAACAACGCTTCTACGAAGCTACAGTGTTCTTCTTCCGCCTGTTCAACAAAGGCACTTGTTTTGTTTCCATTACAAAACCGCTCGTTTCGTTTGCCGTGACTGTTGTTTCTCGTATTTCATGCTTGATGAAGTTTTTCCTGCGAAAATTGATCTTTGTGCTTTGATAACGAATGCCCTGGCTGGACCGGACAAACTCGAATCCAAACTGTCACAGGGGCTTATTAGTCATCCGAGAGTGGCAGCAGCCAAAATTGCCACCTCAAAGCGACCCGAAAAGCTTGTCCCGGCCACGCCACAGTGCAAAGTAAACCCGGAGCAGATTAATTATACCTTGCAAACAGCCGGTGAACTCACTTTGAGCTTGTCCTTTTCTTATTTTGCTTTCCGTTGAACAAAAAGGACATCTTTCAATGTTCACGTCATTATTTTTCCTCCGTTTGATAACGAGTTTCCAGCACCTTTTTTTTTCCTAGCTGTAACCTGGCGCTCATTGAAGCACAAAACCATTGCCGCTAGCTCTCGCGGAAAAACCAAGTAATTAGATTCAGGTAATTTAAAATTCACTTGTTAATTTATGACAAATTTTCCAAGCCTTACGTTTTACATCCTTGGCCGGCCTCAAAAGCGGGTTTCTTTTGTTCTGTCCCCGGAGCGCTGTTTTCCATTAAGCTGGTTGTTTTTAGTACTCCACGACTTTCAATTATTTTTTACTTTCGGTCTTTCATTTTCTGAAACAGGCATCTCTCGACGTATCTCCTCCAAGCTCTTCGACAAACCTCAATTGGAACAGAGCTCTGTCACTCAAACCAGTTTTATTCGCCCCCGCATCCGGTCACCCAAGCTCCGGAAGGAACTGGACTAACAGGTTTCTGTTTGTTTTGGGAAAAGTGTACCACCATCCGATGGGTAACTTTGATAACAAACTGGAGGAAATTATTGCAGCGCGAAACCCAGCTCGAGGGATTACTTATTTTCTAAAAAACAAACAAACTCACTCAACGAAACGGTGCTCGAATTGCTTGAAGTGCCTTCTCGGAAAATTAGCTGTTGTCCGGAAAACTGAGAATGTTTCCTCTGCGATGGTTAACGATAGGCAACGGAGCAGGGAAAATTGGTAAAATGCGAAACCGAAAATCGATAAGTGGCTTATGTTGAAATTACACACACTTCGGGCTTATGCTGAAAACTTGCAAACCTGGAAATCCACCTTCACTGCCGTCCAATATTGTCTCCGGGTGAACTCTTTGCTCTATCCCAAGTGAAAATAAGGACAGTGCAGCATCTCTGGAGAAAAAGGACACCCTGGGGATCCACTTCCAGGTAGGCAGGGAAAAAAGGGACCTAATGTAGTGGGTAAACACTTTTCATCAGATTTTCCTCTTACCAAATGCGAAGGTAGATGGACGATGTTTGCATAGGATTTTAAGGACCACACTCGAACTCCGGCTGGACATGCTTTCTTCCGTCTACTTGCTGGAGAAGAAGATGTTTGTTCAGTGATATTAGCTCAACACGCAACAAGCCGGCTCGTTATCGTTATTATTTATTTTTATTTAATTTAACATATCGTCCTTCCTATTGGACGGATGCTGGCTTTGGGTCTATCGGTATGATGGTCGAAAGGGTAAACCACTTTCGGTAACGAGAAAATCTTTTCATTTATCATGGTGTGTTTTTCTTTAACTCAGACATGTGGTAGATTGGAAAGTTGAGAGGCAGTCACACGGTAAATTCCGACCAAAGACAAATAATTTAAAAAGTTTGCAAATGTATGTGACCATGCTTTAGCGTTCAAATCGAAGATTCCCATTTCTCATAGAATCATAATTTTTTACAGACCAAGTCAAAAAAAGCATACAAGAATGGAATTCATCCCATGATAATAAAATAAATCGCTTACATCCCAAGTAATTAACGAGCTCGCTCGTAGCCTTTTTTGCATTGTAAAACTGATATTACCCCTACGTTGTGCTTTGTTTTCCTGTATTCAAGCTTACCGGTATTGAAAGTTTAAAAAATAGGCATTTATCGTACCTTAGGCCGTTGCTATAGTGAGATGGAAGAAAAACGAAGAGGCAAGCAAAGCGTTGAAACCAGGGCTCTACATTTTCGAAGCTCTAAAATGAACTCGAGTTTTGTTTCTCTCATACAACGCGTTCAACACTTCATTTCTATAACGCCTAGCTAGACTATCAGCAAGAAACTAAAATGGAAAAGAAGCAAGCTTAAAAGGAAAGGCTTGCTGTGGATCTTCTCGTCATTGCTTTGCGCATCGCTTTCAATGAAAAGTAACGTCGATTTTCTAGTTAAATGAAACCTCATTACGGCTTTCAATTCCTTTCACGAACACTCTATCACCGCTCTTTCAATTTGTTTAAAATGCGTTATGTCCCGTTTTCGTTAATTATTTTTTAGATAAATATGTGGATGGAAAATAAATGTTTGAAATATGTTTATTCTAGTAATCTTGAAGTGTTTTCACGGGAGAAATGCTTGAAATATATATTTCATTTTCCGTTATATAGGTCAGGAAACTTCTGTTGATGTGTTTCCTTATTATTATTATTAATTTATTTGATAAGGCTCAACCGAATTAACTTTACAGAGCCGCTATACATCTTAAAACTAAAGTCAAAAGGTACAACACAATAAACATTTTATCTTCCGCTATCCAATAAGCCTCCTCTTCCAGAACGGGAGCCTCTTCCAGTGGTTTACTTCTATGGCAGATTCGCCAACGAGGGTCAGAGCGCTTTCATTGTAGCAATGGACGCAAAACGTGGTCAGCACTCACACATTCATCACGAAACGGTTGCTTTGCAAAGTCGACGACGCATCGACCGAAAGAACTGCTGATGAAGAACATTGAGATGGACCACACAATGGTTGCTGCCGAGTAAACAGACGATCGCGTGACACACATTGATAGTGGTCTGCTTCTGTCGACAGCCGAGTGAACACTGTGATGTGTTTCCTGAAAGACGAAACTATCAAAGTCGAGCGCTCTTTCACTCGTCAACTTCACCGAAGCTTGAAAGAAAGATCGCGCTAATGGTCGGGTGGGGAGAAAGAGAGACATTCGATTGAAAATTTGTTTGTTCACACCGCACTGAGGCTCCAGAATGCTGCGAAACTGTTCGACTTTAACATAAAAAGAAAGCCAGCAGTCTCTTCATCGCGTCGATTTGGTCTATTGAAGCTGATATTGTGACACCCTGGTTGAATCAAATGTAAGGAATAATATCAATAATGGGAACATCCATTATTGATATTAGTAAAGCATGAGGCATTTAATATGTGGACGCAAAAAAAAAACGGATGTATCTCGGAACCCTCGTAATAGCGTTAGCGTTAGCGTTGTTATGATATACTTCGTAGATTGGATACTAGCGACACTCACGTCTCTTCTGAAATTCTCAGTTAGACTTCTTTCAGGAATAATGCTGGGGAGTACACATTGGTTCCAATCTAAACAAGAGTAACAGAAGCATGATTGTCGCTATTCCCGGCCACGCCCATCTTTACCATAGCTAGGGATAGGGAAGGAAATGTTGACGTAGTACTTACTTAACGAGAGACCACCGACTTAGCGACACCCTCATAAGTGCTACGGAGTTGGAGAGTTGGGTAGGGTAAACATATTTCAGGTTAAATAGCTGTCTGGAAAATCAGAATATCGTCGGGGTATTCCAGCTAATCCTAAAAAATGTTGAGGAAAATATGTTAAATTTACTCCAATAAATATTATAACAAATTGTGCCTTTAACCATGAAGAATTTATTACTAATCCTGTTAATAAAGGATATCAATGAATTAATCCTTATTATAGCAGGATTGCTCCTATTGATAGTACATATTGAAAATGAGCAACAACATAATATGTATCATGTAATACAATATAAATTGAAGAATTAGCAAGAACTACTCCTGTGAATCCTCCAACTGTAAATAAAAATACAAATCAAAGGTATGGTAATGATCAAAGGTAAAGCAGGGCTGTAAGTTAATTGAGTTCCATGAAAAGTAGCTAATCAACTAGAAATTTTAATTCCTGTGGGAACTGCAATAATTATTGTAGCAGATGTAAATTATGCTCGAGTATCTACGTCTATTCCTACTGTAAATATATGATGAGCTCAAACAATAAACCCTAATAATCCAATTGTTAATGTAGCATAAATTATTCCTAAAGTTCCAAAATATTTAACGTATCTCGGAACCCTCTTAATGAACTCAAAATGTTGAGTGCTCAAAATGAACGTCATTTATTGCACTTTAAATAAAAAATAGCGAAAAAAATTATTCCGATTTTGTTTTGATGAAATCTCGAACTTTTCTTCGAATACCACTCATCATATTTTGGACACCCTGTTGGTTAGCCTGAGTGGCCGTTTTGTTCCACCATCTCTTCATCTCTGTCACATCCCGAGTCATATTTTCACTTTTCTTCAACTTCTGTTTGACAATTGCCCAATATTTATCAATTGGGCGGAATTGAGGGCAGTTGGGTGGATTGATGTCCTTTTCGAAGAAATCTACCCGGTTGTCTCGATACCACTGTAGAACTTCTCCACTGTAAAGTCAGCTTGTCAAATCAGGCCAAAACTTTACAGGTCCATTGTGAGCCTTAATGTACGAAGGAATACGTTTTTTTCAGGCACGCCTGCTTGTACATTTTAGAATCCATAGTCTTGTTTGTGACGAAAACCTGGTTTTTTTCTCGCTAGATCATAAGCTTTCTTGAAAATTTAGATACATAAACGAATTTTAACTTGCTAGGGACATCACCTCTACCAGTGGCTTTATTGAACTTTTGTCCGGGAAGCTGCCCATAATCCATCTTCACGTACGTTTCGTCGTCCATGACGATGAAAATCTTCTTGCTGACAAATCCTTCTTACGGTGCTTTGGCTGGAATCGAATTTCCGACACCCCTGGGTTTGTCCTAACCGTTCTGAACACCTTCAAATGCAGCTTCCAATCCTTAGTTTCACTACGATGCTTCCTAAGGTTCTGCCGATCGATAGTATGCCACGCACGGAAACGTTTGAGAACACTGCACACGGTCGATTTGGCCAATTTCAACGACATCGTGATTTTTTAACCTTACCACGTTGAATTTTTCAAGTGGGTGTCGACAATTAATTTTCCGTTCGCTCCCATATAAAGTATAACTACTTTTAAACAACATGAATCGTGACGAACTTTTCAGCACTGAACGAGAAAACATTTCAAAACAAAATACTGTCAAAACATTCCAGATCCCAGCGCTAGGAGCACTGCAGTAAAATAAACAGGGCGTCCAGATATTAAATGGCACAAGCTTTATTTACGAAAGCTTCACTCTCTTTGCTTTGCTTCGTTATGACTATGGAATTGGCCTTAAATTCTTTTCAACACTTTGCTCGCCCCTTCGTTGTGGAATTGACTTTACTATTTTAACCGATTTCAATTTTTGTAGCTTTTGATGGTGAAAATCCATGTATCCATGGCGGATATATGTTGAATCTGACCTTATTTAATAATTGAATTGCATCCAAAATTCTAGAATTCGCACTCAGGTAGAGAAAAAAATATTTTCGGAATGACATCATTGGGTTTTTTTTTAATTTAGAACAATATACTAAAATAAAGGGCTTCGATTACTGAGCACAACGATCCCATAGACTTCCATCGCGATGTATAAATCAAGATTTAAATCAAAATAATAGCTTCACTGTTTGACACTTAGCTAACATGTTCACAACTCGCTCCCATAAAAATTCCTGCCGAGGGGTGCTAAGATGGTATTTTATTGCTAATGTAATTGCACTTATTTTAAATAGTTTCCGTGTACCAAAAGTGATGAAATTTTAGATTTCGGATCCATGTTTAATGCAGATTACGATTATGCATTTACCTCAATACCCTTACAGAACCTAATTTGGGTCTGAATATTCAATACAGTAAAGAGAAGAACAGACGAGGATACAAGTCGCGCTATAATGGGGTTGTTTAAGGGTATTGATGTTTTTGCATATACGTAATCTACACTAAAAATGGAAACTAAATCCAAAATTTCATAACTATGTGAAATCAGTGCGATTACATTTTCAAACATCACCATTTTAGCCCCCTCTAGCCATAGAGCGAACTGTCATTTAATGGATGTTAATGCCATCGAATGCAATTTATTGACAATTTAAAACTTGGTTTACAATTCAAGATGACTGTCTATGGGATCGATAAAAATATACTTGTGCTCAGAAAACCGGCATGTTTTTCAAAATTAAAAAAAAAAAACGGCATGTTTTTCAAAATTCAACAACCCAATTGAATCAGGAAACTTTTTGTTAGAGCAAAAAGATTTTCGTGAGAACCGGTGGTCTCATTTTCAATATTTTAGGCAAACAACATGGTGTGATTTTGGTATCACATAATTTTTAACATTTAATCATTACACAAATTTTAATAATTGCAAATCTGATTATCTCAACCCGCATAAATTCAGAGCATAAGCAAATTAAATGCATTGGTGACGTGTTACCGAAACAATAATTAGGACCATCTATTGACATTAATAGATAGTTAGATACTCAACCGCATAGATGGCACTGAAATCTTCCTTTTTATTCTGTCATTCTGAAGACTTGACTTCATGGACAAAATTATTTATCTTAACAAAATAAACAACTCTTCTATAGACGTCATATTTCCGTAGCCTACTATTTCCGAGTTATTTGGAAAATAGGAAATATTTGCTGATAACACTTATTTTCCAATATTTTTTTACATTTTCAATAATAATCAATAACAACCTTGATGTAAATATACTAAACATAAAACTATTGCTAGTTTAAACCAAATATTTTGATTCAAATTCAAAGAGTTGGTGTTTTTGAGATTTTTGCATTTTGTTAAACCAACTTTGCACGTGTTTTCAGCATGTTCCTAGAAATGTGTGGCTAAAATCAATTTATTCCTCAACAGAAGTTTTGTGTTTAGTGTATTTACATAAGGAAAATATAAACATACATGGTTGTTAATAGAAATATCCAATAGATAGGAAAACCGTTTTTTCTAAAATTATTTATTGTTCTCCACATAACTCAGAAACAGTAGGCTGTGAAATGTTGGCATCTGTGGAAGAGTTGTTTATTGAGCATGATCATGATTGACCGCCCACGGTTGCTACTCTGTTATGGCCAGATAAGCTATAATTACACAGAGAACCAATAGACGCTTGGGACTAGAATTCATCCTCAATGTGTAAAACTTGGAGATCGCAAACTAAGTAATACCAAGATAGGAATGGGTAGGAATGTGTTGACGAAACACTCGCTTTGATGGAAGCTGACGAGTCCTCTGCACTTCCACGAGGAATCACTGAGATGTTGAGTAAGAGAGTTGGGTTTTCAGCAGGGTTCGTTTTGGTAAACGATAAGCTGAATTGATGTCATAACGATCGTATAACGTGAAGGAGCTTGAGATTGAATTCACGGTCTTCTGATCAGTAGGTAACAACGTTTACCGCTAGGCAAACGAGTTGCAGTTGTCATATTACCAAATAAAACGATTCACGAATCTTGAATGTGGATGGGCCTGAGATTATGCTTAGTATGCAAAAAGCGGTCACTTTAAGGCCACCAAGCCCCTCATACTCGAGTTGTTGTAACCATTCAAACCCAGCACCAACGATGACGACAAGTTTCGCAAAATACACGATAAACATGCGATTTCACTATAAATCTCTTCACTATAGAAGAGTTGTTTATATTGATAAGATAAACAACTTTGTCCAAGACGCTTTTCAGAATGATAGAGTAAAAAGTTATATTTTGGTGCCATCTATACGGCTGAGTATTGAATTATCTGTAACGCATTATCTGTAAATGTCAATAGACAGTCCTAAATATTGTGAGAAACTTTGCTGAATACATCAAGTCATGGAAATGCTTATTTTCAGTCATACATTTTGTCCCCCTAGATTGTATTCCTTGTTCATTCTG
This sequence comes from Ochlerotatus camptorhynchus, assembly GCF_037179485.1. Taxonomy (NCBI): domain Eukaryota; kingdom Metazoa; phylum Arthropoda; class Insecta; order Diptera; family Culicidae; genus Ochlerotatus; species Ochlerotatus camptorhynchus. The sequence continues at coordinate 473,518 of NW_027040666.1, forward strand.
GAGGTTTTTCTTTAGTTTCTTTATCCTAGGTATATGGATTTACATGAGATAAAAGGGGATTTTCTTAATCATCAGCAGGTTTGGGCCTAAGAATGATATGAACGAAACAAAAAAATTTGGTGAAAACCTAAGTTGAAGTTTTTGTGATTTTCCAAATATTACGTACTTTGAAAATTCAAAACTCATGCACCAAGCATAAAGAAAAATGATAAGGAAATTTTCTCAACAACCCATATAAAATTTATTCTGAAAAAAAAATCCAGGAATATTTTCCCGATGGAGGAAAATTACAAAAAAAGGAAGAAGCATTTTCTGTGTAATGATTGTGTTTCACTGTTTTATTCCTGTTTAGAAAAAAAAAAATCATCTTGCCTTAGGATGAGTGTACCAGTAATGGCTATAGGTTACTAATATGGTGTGTTTCAACTATTGCCTATGAGATTCCCTTAGTCCATAGTTGGAACACACCATAATTTAAACGTATAGCCATAACTGGTGCATCTTCTCTAGTTAAAATTTAAAAGTGGTGTCTCTAAAAAACGCAAAACTGAATCTTTTCAATGCGAAAGTAAAGCGTGACATGATAAGGAACGCCATATTCCAGTATGCTTCGCACCAGAGAACAATATAATGATTTAAGGCAATAGACATCCTCGAACTGTTGCGTGTTGTGTTTGGTGGTTGTTGCTGCTATGTGATAGGTAAATGCCAGCTTGTTTTCAAGAATTACACCCAGATTTCATGACACTCGGTTATTATTTGAAGAAAACATCTTGTACTCGAAAATTGCAGTTGTCCTCAATCGGTTGAATGAAATAACGTTACATTTGCGAATATTCACTTCCATTCCGTTCAATGAGCACCATTCAAGAAGAGAGTCGATGTCCAATTGGAGAGCACAGGAATCCACCATAGAGGTGATTATACGAAAGAATTTCAGGTCATCAGCGAACGTATACTTCGGTGATTTGATGAGTACGCAACGATCGTTCACAAACAGTACGAAAAGTAGTGGTCCTAAGTGACTCCCTTGAGGCAACCCGGAAGTAATAGAGAACATTTCAGAGCAGGATCCACCAAGGCGCACAAAAGCACTGCGGTCAGATATATTATTCAGTATGATTCAATCCACCGAGTAAGCCGCTCCGAGAATCCCATACGTTTGAGTTTTTTCACAGCCAATGCGTGTGGAACTTTGTCGAATGCTTTGGAGAAGTCAACATATACTGTATCGACCTGTTGACGTTTTTCCAGACTATTCACGAGCGAATTGACCTAGCACATCAAGTTGGTTGTTGTGGAACGCTTACTTACGAATCCGTGTTGACTCTCTGATATCACATGATGGACGTTACGGTACAGCGAATCATGTATAAGACTTTCCAAAACTTTGGGAAAGCAACTCAAAATGGAAATTGCCCGGTAATTTGCAATATCGTAACACTACCAGTTTTATGAATGGGAGTGATAGCTGCAGTCTTCCATTCACTATGAAAAATGCCCTCCGCTAACGATCTATTGAAAAGCATACTTACAGGTAAGGCAACTGACTCCGGGCATTGTTTAATAAATATTGGAGGTAAACGATTAGGTGGTCGATTATTACTTTGGAACTTTGGTTACTCCAAAAGAACGACGAGAAGAGGTTTGCAGAGTCTGATGGTGATTCAGCTGTTTCTCTCTGGTAACAAAAATGTTGAAAAAGACCACTGGTCCGCTTCCGATTTTTCACATAAACCCAACACAGTTTCGGGTCCTGTTTCAGACTTGCTTCAGTGCGATGGTTGTAGCTGCGAAAGCATTGTGCATGTATAGAGTTATATTCGCTCTCTAAAGCACGCAGCTCAGCCTTGTGATGTTTTTTTCCTTTGATTTGTTTTCCGTCGATCTTGTTTTCCGTGCTGAGCACCAATGCTACCGACGCCAGGAAGGCAGCTTCCTCACCTGGACCCTACGTATCGACCCATCAACTCATGAACCGGGGACCAACGGCTTTACTTCCCTTCCGAAGGAAGGCGTGATCAGAGATGTTATGCCTCAGAACATCCCGGCGGCGCCGACTGGGATTGAACCCAGGCCTGCTGGGGTAAGAGGTAGTCACGCTTACCGCTACACCACCGGCACCGTTAGTCTTGTGAAGTTCATTTTTTGACCGAAAGTAACATTTCCTTGCCCTGTGTAGCCGATTACGGAGCCTTTGTTGCTCATTGTTTGACCAAGGTTGCCTTTTTCTGTGTGCCTGTGGACGTCGACCCACTGCTACAAAGGCACGACTTCACTGATAAAACCAGAATTTCTCATGAGCCAAGTATCGTAGAAAGAAACGTTTTGAAATCATTAAGAAATTTTCACAGAAATCCATGAGAAATACAATCTGAAAAGTGTTTAATAAAAATATCACGGTATGATAAAATGGCAAAAAAGCAGGAAAATTGTTTCTTATTTTTCACTGTAGATAATTTATTTACTTATTTCATCAACCAACCTAGACTAGTACAAAGACATATGCAGTTTTTTTTTCTAAAATATAAAAAAAAAATCTTAGGAAGAAAAAGTTATAAGTGCAATTTCGTCCAAAATAAAAATAAAGCAGAGTCTACTTTCATGTATTTCTTCTTATGAATTTATATTATATTCCATATGGAGTTCAAATATTGTTTAAGATTTTGCCGAGACATTGTAAAGTCAATGGTTTTGCAGTATTGATTGTAAGAGGCCATCTTGCGATTTAATATATGGGCCATATTGCATAATTTGATGGCGATGATAAATTATGGCGAATAAATTTCGATTTTGGAGTCGCCGAGTAGGTACAAAGAAATTAAAATTTGATAAAAGTTCTGTTTTCAGAGTGGTTTATATTACCATTGTTGAGTTATGGCTTTTTAAAGTATTTGAAGTTAGAAGAAATCGAAAAAGTTAAAAAAAGACATCCTGTCAGTTAGTTTTTTGTTTATAACTCAGAAACGGCCTAAGCCACCACTTTGCGATGTTCACCAGTGAAAATTATTTTTTTATAAGCTTGACAAATCAGCTGGACAAATTTTCATCAATCAAATAAATTTCAAGTTTTCTTTCGCTTGCAATCTTCTGCTACTCTGCACACAAACAATATGCACATAAAAATGTTTAAAATAACGTAGGTTTTGTGGATGTATTAGGGGCCGATGAATATATTATGTCATTAATAAATAATTGTTTTAAGTATAACTTTTTTCCTAGATTTTCGATATTTTTAACATATTCTACAAAGTTGTGATACAAAAAATACATGAACATTGTAACATGCTATCTCTTAAAATTGAAAAAATGTATTCAAAAATAAGACATTCGCAGGAGTTTTTTAGTTATTAAAAAACACCAAAAAGATCGCGTGCTGCCACATGTTTTTATAACTTTTCGGCAGTAAAATAAGTAAAGATTCAGAATCTTTTCTAGAATTTTGCGCCAATTTTGCGATTATTTAAGAATAACTTTTTTGTTTCAAGAGATAATTAGTTACAATGTTCAGCAAAAGCATGTGTTTAAACATGCAAAATTTAGTTGTAGAAAAAACTAACATTATAGGATGCCTAGAAAATCAGTTATACTAAAAAACATGATTTAAAGGGGCCTTTTACGAAAAATGATACATATCTCGCAATTTATAAGAGCTAGAAATTTTAAGTGTTCAGCTAAGTTGCTTAAAATAACATTTGCTACAACTTTATTGCAGACGTTAAGTCTCTATCTGAATCAGATAAAAAATATTTTTTTGATCTCACTTTTAGGTGGATTAATCACCAAACCGTCAACATCAAAAGAAGCGGATTGAAATATGCAAAAACGTCTTTCAACAAACTATACCCCTAAAATCAATGTTTGAGAAGCTATTAAAAAAACGCACGAAAAAGGCAAAAAGCAACACTGTGCACTGTCACTAAATGAATTGTAAAATATAGGTACACCCAACCGGTGGATGTAAGATTCGCTTACAATTATGTGGGATTCATCATCAGAGGATGTAAGTGGAGACCGCATGAACCGAGGATGCGATATACCTAGCTGCGGTCCGATGTAAGAAAATTGGAGAACGAAAAATGTGGAGTTGTATTAGTGAGTGAAATTAATTATGTCGAAAAAAATAGAAAAAGGTTGCCGTCTGGACTCGAACCACGGACGTTGCGACTATCAGACCTGTGCTTTCTCCACTGCTCTCTCCATGCTTCTGAATAAGGTCAGCCTAAAAGCAAACATGAAGCGCTCATTTTCTCGCATGCTCGACTTCGTATGCTTTTTCTGCTGGAGAGATTCGAGTTAAGTGTGTGCGTCGTTCTACAATGTTCTACAATGTGCGTCGTTCTACAAGCTTACTGGTACATATAGTCGAAAGCGTAGATGCAACACGAAATAAAAATGCTCGACTTCGTATGCTTTTTCTGCTGGAGAGATTCGAGACAAGTGTGTGCGTCGTTCTACAATGTTCTACAGTGTACGTCGTTCTACAAGCTTACTGGTATAGTCGAAAGCGTAGATGGAACACGAAATAAAAAAAGACAAAAAACCATTACATCGCCTGCATGGTCAATTTCTAACATTCGTTGCGATGTTCATGAACAAAGGATGATAGGAAACGGAACTAACATTCATTGTAATAGATTTTTGGTTTGCGTGTACTGTTTGAAAATTAAAACAATCCCAAACCTGCATTCTGGAGCTGAGGGATGCTGATCCGCACCTAAATAAAGAACGTTTGCGTTCTACATGCATATATAATTCACAACATCTAAAAATATAATGCTGAAAAGGTGCTGAAAATAATTCTTTTTTTTTCAAATCTGATAGGGTAGAGAACTACTTCATCGTAATCGTCCATTTCCGTTCTATAGATCAGAAAAGATCAATAATATCAATGATTTCACCGTGTTCAAATAGATAATACGTTTGGTCCTTAGCTACAACATAAATCATATTAGAGCGCACAGTATGAATATTTACGCTCATTGTTCTCATAACAAAAGAAGCGCTCCTAGCGAATCCCCTTTTTCTACGTTTATTCGTAGGACGAAGAAAATCTAATGGAGTTTCAATGCGTTAGGACGAAATTGAAACACATAGAATTTAGAATCAAGAAGCAGTATTAGATTTAAAATAATATCTCAACAATGTATGGAAAGGTGTATAAATTTAGAAGTCATCTTTGACATAAATATTCCACTTTTTGTTTAAACTCGTTCAGAAAAGAGGGCTAAAGCGCGTGTTGTGCTTAGTAGGACGGAAATTAGACCAAAAACCCTACTTAGCTGATTTCCTTTCGATTCCTTCCACATTGCTCCAAGGTAAATAAGTGGGGAGAGGTCATTCGTTTTCATCACAAAACTCTCCTATGGAGGATCATGGTGTTGGTGTCATCCCGAACCAACCCGGGAGGATTGTATTGGTGCCGACTAGCCGTCAACGACGGTCGCGCACAAAAGGAAACATCAACAGGCAAACGACAGCGACGACGCCATACAAGTGAAATGACCTCCTCGGAAAGATTCAATCATGATTGGATTCAATTTGATAGGGTAAATGATGGCTTCGGCAGCCATCGACACTTCGCTGAATGTATTTAAACGATTCCTTAGTCTTTCAGGTTCAATCCTAATACATTTTCACGACTGATAAAACCTGTTATGTCAGGTGTTTCTTCAAATGAAACATAAGCACATGAAAATACGGCTGATTTCAGGTTGTCGATAATATAACAACTGGTTAACACACAGTTTAAACGGAAAGGTTGCCGAAGCAAAAGAAGCTGCCGACAATAGTCACACTCACCTCAGAAGATTGGAGCGCCTTAAAAACGTTTTCAACCCGTTTTGGACAGTTCTGTCGATTGAAATGGATAGAGTAGCTAGCAGCAGATAAATGTAAACAAACAAACACGTCATATGTGTGCGTGGCACTGAGGAAATGCTAATAGAAGTGCGGAAGCTGCTTAGATTGCCGAGAATACGTAAATTCCCCTATCGATTTTTTACGTTTAATCGGACCGTCCGCAAACACGCACCGTTTTCCTTCTCCGCCACTCACGAACTGGTAAATTTTTGTTTCGGTCGTATCATCAGAAAATCTACCTATGGGCGAAATTTTATAGAATTCTGAGAACATTCGGCCCATTTTGTCCGAAAAAAAAAACCCCAAAAATATAACATATGTTTATAAGTAGGCAGTAGGCTGTGGAAAGTTGACGTCTTTAGAAAAGTTTTTAATTTTCATAAGATAAACAACTTTGTCCAAGATTTAAAGTATCTACGATGTAAGTGTTAAAAGTTAGATTTTGGCATCAGATCTGTTTTTAAATAGGGGAATTTACGTATTCTCGGCAACCTAAGCAGTGACCTTCTTTCTATAGCCTTTTTCTATAAGGAACGCACACATATGCAGTATTGGTTTGTTTACAATCTTTTGCTGCCAGCTGCTCTAACAATTTCAGTCGAAAGAATTGTCAAAAACTGTTTTGAAACGCTTTTACAAAGCTCCAATCTTCTCTAGTGAGAGCGAGTATTGTCGGCAACCAGTTTTTCTTCGGCAACCATACCATTTGAACTGCATGTAAATCTGCTGTTCTATTACGGCAACTCGAAATCAGCTACAATTTGTAGTGCGTGTGTTTCATTTCAAGAAAACCTTGCTAAATTGCTTTTTCTCAGTGGTAAACATATAGTTAAATTGAAGCTGAAAGCATAAAGAATCGTTTGCATGCATTCAGCGAAGTGTTTTCGTAAATCCAGTGAAAATATATACCCCATATAGTTGCTCATATACCGATATAGTTGCTCAGAATACCGATTTTTTAGATTTGATACCGATTTATACCGATTTTTTTACTAATCATTATTTTAAAAATTGCAATTTACAACCAAGTTAAACGTCATGTTCGATTGTTCAGCCAAAAGCAGCAACCCATTCGCCTTGAACGATCTTCTGCAAACACGACCCTTAGGTCAGGCTTCAATGATTTGCATAGTCGCTCCCGCTAATGATAACAGGAGATGTGATGAAAATGATTCGGCAAGTTTTGGTTTATCAGTACGATAAAACTCTAAAGCAAGTTGCTTGATGCAAAAGGGAATCCGAGGTACATAAAACCTGTTGCCGGAACAAACCCAAGTCAAACGTTTTACTTTGTATTTGGCTTCTCTTGCTATTTTCACTTGCTGTCCCAATTTTTAAGGACTTCTATATCAACGATGAAGCCGAATATACAGTAGTTCAAGCATGCACACAGCTGTGTGAACTAATAATATTAATGAGTGGATATTTCAATCTCCGCAAGTGGAGCACGTATCATCCCAGTATCCTGAAACACATTCTAGACGATCTTAAGGAGGATCAACCGTCACTAGAACTTGAGCCCTCGCTATCCAATAAAACATTAAACTGTAGAGCTTCGCAACAACGACGATTTTTAGTTCAAAGGTTCGTTATAAGTTCCTGATATTCTCCATGTCTACTACGATCCCTTATTGACTATTAAAAACACAATTGATAATTTATATTAAAGTTACTGATTGTGTAGTATCTGTAAGTTGTAATGAGGACCTATAAAGCAGGAAGGGCCACTTATTTGGCATATTGGTTAGTTTGACTGTCTTTTTGGTCTCTCTTAGATAGCAGCTTATTGAATAATCGTGTTTGACGAAATCTTCATACCACATGACATCTTAGACGACATAAATTCCATTTTCATCACGCTTACCTCATTGTCCCGGGTGTTTTTCCACCGCTTCCACTTCGAGAAACCCGGCCGCCAATATTCCAGCACGTATGCCTCGGTGTACTCTCGGCCTTGCCCTTTTCCGAATCGACCCTGCGTCTTGATGGCTGTGACTATGTGCATCTTCTTCAGATCGAGCTGCAGGTACTCGTTGAGGTTCCGCGAAACCATGTGCTTCGGACACCAGGCGCCACCATTGTTGTCGACTTTCAATCTGCAAGAGTAAAAGAAGAAAAGAAGAAAGTAATCTCAGAATTAATCTAGTCCATCAAGCAGCTGATGCAGCGATGATTTAAAGCTGTTTTTCCACCCAAGAGAAAATTGAAATGCTTTGTCATCACCCGGATGGAAAGTGGATCTAGGACAACCGAAGAAGTCTGGGCTGTTTGTTACAGCTCCCTGCACTGAGTGACTGTCTCAGTCCCCCAGAGCCCTGGCAGCAAACAGGAAACGAAAGAAGGGAGGAAAAAAACTTAACTCACGACACAAGTTTATAAATTCAACAAAACTTTTACTTCGTTATTTTCGCCAGAAACAAAAGTTTCAATATTCAACTTAATTTTTGTCGACAACTTTCTTTTCCTTACTTCCACCAGTCGAGTGTGACTCTCCCATCAGCTTCCACCGCAAGGATAAGGCGCTGAGCAAAAACAAACTTTTTTATTTCGTTTCTCCTTAATGGTAGATATGCTCCTACTGTCGCTACGAGGTTCCAAGCCTAAGGTACTAGAGAGGAAATCAGCATTCGCAAATCGAGCCAGGAAAAAAAAGCGTGAAACTGAATTGTGGAGCGACATGTTCATCATCTCGTATATCCTAACGTGAGTCTGTTGAATAAAAAAAAGGCAAAGATGAAGAATGCTTTCCGGGGAGGTGCCTCCAAATATGGAGGAAAAGTTTGGCTGCGAGCATTGTTTGGCCGTGACGTGTATGAAAGACGAACGAAAAGAGAAGAGATGCTCAAGAATCTGACAAAATTACGAACAACTGCACACGGCTGAGTAAAGGGGTGGGGAGTTCATATTTTCGACTGCTTTTCAGATAATGTGCCATTGTCAAGCGATGACACAAAAACGCTGCTGATAAGAATGAATAAATTATAAAGATTGCACAAGTGAAGAATACTTTTCGATTCTCAAAAACTTACTTGAATATTTGCATAGAACTTCGGGATCTACTGTCATGGAGTGTGTTTTTAGCAACACCGCCAGGCTAGGAACATGATGATATTTCCTGAGGCAGTGAAAATTTAATTTATCTGGTTTCATCAAGGACAATGAACGTGGAAAAATCATTTAACATATGTTTACATATATTCTGACGTAATTAATCAAATATACATGTTCACGCTTTCTGGATTTGATAAAATAAAAAATAATTTACCAAATACCAGACGGTTCTTAATTCTGACATTTTTTTTTTATAAAACATAATGGTTTTTTTTTTTCAACATACTAAATATATGTAATAATACTTATACAACCAAGACCACGATAAAATTTAACATTGTTCGAAAAAATAATGACCATTTAAAAGTGTCCGGATTTGTCAACTTATTGTCACGATTTTTAGCCTTTACGGTCGACTGAAAATATTAAAATAAAAAAAATAACACTTTCCATGAAAATATTTTGATTTTTACCACAGATCATAATATTGGTCTGCATTCTTCTTCTTCTTATTCTTCTTCTTCTTCTTCTTCTTATTCTTCTTCTTATTCTTATTCTTCTTCTTATTCTTATTCTTATTCTTATTCTTATTCTTATTCTTATTTTTATTCTTATTCTTATTATTCTTATTCTTATTCTTATTCTTCTTCTTCTTCTTCGCATTTCAAGCTTATTGCTCATGGCATATTAGCTTATTGCGTCCTTAGTGTTCTAGATGCACTTCCACAGTTATTAATTGAGAGCTTTCGATGCCTGCTACCATTTTTGCATTAGTATAATTGTGTGGCAAGTACAATCATACTCTATGCCCAGGGAGTCGAGAAATTTTCCAAACTCCTAGACTGGACCGGGAATCGAACCCAGCCGTCTCCAGCATGGTCTTGCTTTGTAACTGCGCCTTTACCGACTGAGCTAATGGAAACCCCTAATATTGGTCTGCGCAAACCGGAATATTAAACTCTCGTACTTTGATTAAATTTTCAAGATGAACTAACTGAACAGTTGAGTCATAGAATATTTGTAGAGTCACTAGGTCAAAAGCTATTGGACTGAATTGTAAAGAGTTTGAATCAAGAAATTGTTGTAGATACACAATGAAACAGTTCTGGAGCCATTTTTTTTTTTGGGAAGTAATAAATTTTTCTGTTGTATAGATACTTAACCCTCCTTTTTTACTATACATTTCTCAAATGCCATGATTTTAATAATTGTTAACCATGAACTATGTGGGAATGTGCATAAATGATCAATATTTTCACAGTAAAAATCATGGTTACAGTAACAGCAAAATTCATTTTGCTTTTGTATGATTTCTTTCGGGAGCCTTCGGAATCTGTAAGTAACATTATATTATGATTTTTTTTACAAGATATTTTAAAAAATCTTCAATTTCCTGGATAAGGAAAACAACATATATTTTTTTGACGTAGACTACGTCTTACGGGAAGGTACTGGGGGTAAATCGAAAATCTAAAATTGCGACCGCCACGAAAAGGTGTAAGATTTTGAACGCTTATAACGTTGTCATTTATAGATGAAATTAAAATCCAAATACACCAATCGATAGGAAATACCTTTCGTAAGCTGTTGCAATAACCGCTTTTTTTCAATTTATCATAAAAACTGTTTTAAAAATGGACAAATAGAAAGTGATAATTTTATCACTGTTTTCATGAAATAAACGTTCTCCCCAAACCTAGTCTTCATAATCAAGTACAATTTGGTTGCACATCGTGCTGCTTGAATCTGAAAAGCTTTAAAAGAGCGCTGCTGTTATGCCTCATTTCATTTTCGCTTCGGACGGCGGGTAAGCAGGTAGCAGCAGTACGAAGGCGGTTCCTGTCAAGCGCGCAGCGTTTAAGTTTTGCACCTAGAACTTTGCGCGTCGTTCCAGCGCTTCTTTGCTGAATGATAACTACAAATCTCGATTACTTTTCGAAAGGACATATCAGCTTTTGTAAACAACGCATTTTATCGTCGGTTTGGCATAACTAATAGCTCGCCCACATACTAACGCTCGGATACAATGGATAATTTACGGTCGTCTTAAGGTTTTGCCTATAAAAATGTTTTCTTTATGGGTGATTTCAACACGAACTTGTTGACCAATCATTTAGGAAAGTCTGCCAGGCTTTGTAACCTGCTCACCACTCACTTTTTATATTCATTGCGTAACGAGCCAACATTCTTTCACAGAAGTGGAGCGTCGCAATTGGATTTAATTATTGCTAATGATTCATCAAAAGTGTTGAGATTTAACCAAATTGAAGTACCTGTATTATCCAACCATGACTTAATTTTTGCATCCCTTGATTTCAGTGTCATACATGCTTCAAAGAAAATCGAATATCGTGAATACAATGCTATTCAAGTTGATTCTTTGGCGGAGGCTTTTAACTCGGTTGAGCTCCATTTTAATTACGTTGATGGCTCAAACCTGCAGTTATAATTTTTTAACAATGTTTTGACGGATCTCCATAACACTTTCGTTCGAATCCGAACTACTATTAGTAATAAAAAAGATAATCCTTGGTTCAATTCTAGCATATGTAGGACCATCGTTAATCGTGACTTATTATACAAACAATGGAAATTAATTAACAACGTGGTTGATCATCATGAGTTTAAAAGAGCACGAAATCACGTAAAGAAGATGATACGCGCAGCAAAACAAAATTATTTTGCTTCTCGTCTTGATCCGAAGGTTTCTCCTAAGGAATTGTGGAAAAATCTCAGGGCACTTGGATTCGGTCAAGCAAATGAACAATGATCGAACAGCTTTAGCTTTTAATAAACCGTAACTTTAGCAATTATTTTTCCGACAATAATATTCGAAGTTTTAGTTCTACGGGTTCAAACGGGTTTAACCACGATGTTTTCTATTTTGATAGAATAAACCAAGTAGATGTCATAAATGCCATGTACTCCATCAAATCTAATGCTCTTGGAGTCAACATGCTACCAATGAAATTCTTAAAGGCTATTTGTCCTCTATTAATTGAGCCTATAACACACTAATTTAACACTGTTGTAACTACAAGTGTATTTCCAGATGCTTTGAAGAAACCAAAAATACGGTCAACATTTGGTCAAGGGAAAACGCGTGTAAATCGGTGAAATCGTTTATTTAAAAAATCAAATTAAATTTCTTTTTCAAGTTCAATTAGTATAAAATTCAGGAAAAATATTCAGTTAGGCTTCCGCTTTTCCAAATCCGCATTTCCGGGCCTTACGCTTGACCCCTGCCATCAGATTTTGTACAGCCACCTTGTCCACCTTCTTCGCCGCAGAAAGCCAGTTTGCCTTGAACTGCTGCTCGCCCTTAGCAGTTTTTTTGGTCTTCTTTAGGTTCCGCTTGACAATAGCCCAGTATTTCTCAATTGGGCGGAGCTCTGGCGTGTTGGGAGGGTTCTTGTCCTTGGGAACCACCTGCACGTTTTTGGCGGCGTACCACTCCATGGCCTTTTTACCGTAATGGCAAGATGCCAAATCCGGCCAAAACAGTACGGAACAACCGTGTTTCTTCAGGAAAGGCAGCAGACGTTTATTCAAACACTCTTTCACGTAAATTTCTTGGTTGACAGTCCCGGAAGCTATGAAAATGCTGCTTTTCAAGCCACAGGTACAGATGGCTTGCCAAACCAGATATTTCTTTGCGAACTTTGACAGTTTCATGTGCTTGAAAACATCTGCTACCTTTCCCCTTCCTTTTGCCGTATAAAACTCCTGTCCCGGAAGCTGCTTGTAGTCAGCTTTGACGTAGGTTTCGTCGTCCATTACCACGCAGTCAAACTTCGTCAGCATCGTCGTGTACAGCCTCCGGGATCGCGCTTTGGCCGTCGTATTTTGTTTATCATCGCGATTTGGAGTCACTACCTTCTTGTAAGTCGATAGTCCGGCTCGTTTTTTGGCTCGATGCACGGTTGTAGACGATACACCCAGCTTATTTGCGGCATCTCGGAGAGAGAGGTTAGGGTTTCGCTTGAAACTACCGGCAACTCTCTTTGTCGTCTCAGCGGCTTCCGGTTTTCGATTTCCCCCCGATCCAGACTTCCTGGCTGTCGACAAACGTTCCCCAAACACTTTAATTACATTTGTAACGGTTGATTTGGCAACTTTTAGCGATTTTGCCAACTTTGCGTGCGAGTAGCTCGGATTTTCGCGATGCGCGAGCAAAATTTTGATACGCTGCTCTTCTTGCTTGGACGGCATTTTGACAACTGAAGAGTGAATTCCAAAATCAAAATAGGAGCAACATTCTACACACACACACCTTCAAAATGAGGGGTGTTCAGGTTTTTTAAATGCAAAATTGAAAGAAATACGTCAAGTTGATATTGACCAAATTTTGACCGTATCACCCTTTATTAGCATCATTTGCGCATTATCAAAAGTATTTGAAAAATTGTTAAGATGAACATTTGCAATCACATCAATAGACACAATCTTCTGAATCAATTTCAGTCAGGTTATCGTTCAAAACATAGTACTAAAACAGCTATGCTCAAAATAATTGATGATATAGGTCTAGTAGTAGACAAGGGTCGCCCGGTTGTTCTAATACTATTAGATTTTCTAAAGCGTTTGATACTGTGTCGCATAGAATTTTATGTCAAAAACTCAGATCAAATTTTGGTTTTTTCCGATCATTCCGCAAACTTGATTAATTCTTATTTAAGTATGTGAACACAGGCTGTATTTAATAATGGAGTTTTTTCTCATTTTATTTCCATAACATCTGGGGTTCCCAGGGTTCTTTTCTGGGACCAATCTTATTCTCATTGTACATTAAAGTTCTCCTGAAGTAATAAAGAATTGTAAATGTCATCTGTTTGCCGATGATACTCAGTTATACTTTAACTGTGCAAGTAATTCTGCTGCTGAAATTTTTCAGAAAATTAATGAAGACTTGAAGAGGATCCTAGATTGGTCTGTAAAGAATATGCTTAGCTTGAACTCCAAGAAAACAAACGCAATTTTTATTGAAAATAGTTCTTTTCAAAATATATTAAAACCTTCATTGCTTTTAGAAAATAAAACAATTGAATTTTGGATGGGATAAATATGTGTTGTTACAATGTGGAAAAATTTATGCTTGTTTACGTTCACTTCACATAAAATCGTCATTTCTTAGAACTGATGTTAAAATTAAACTATTCAAAAGCCCCCTTCTTCCTTATTTTTTGGCATGTGATTTTCGCCTCGATGATGTATCTGCTGGTACGTTCAATAAACTTAAGGTGGTTCTTAATTCATGTGTTCGATATGTTTTTAAATTAAGTAGATATTCTAGAGTTTCTCACCTGCAACATCATCTAATAGGATGCCCTTTGGTTAACTTCGATTTTTTTTTTATCGTGACATTCGCAAGTTATGTTCAATGTTCGAAAATACCGAAAATTGATCAGCTCAGCCACGGTTACCAAAATTTAACTTTTAGTCGACCCCGGTGTAGTGGTTAACATCCATACCTCTCACGCCAAAGTCACGAGTTCAAACCTCACCCACAGACAAGTCACAAATGACCCAAGAGTGTTAGTCCCTAAAAAGAAAAAAAAAACTTCTAGTCGGTTCGAAATAACCACGCTCGTATAGCAGAGTTATTCGATAACTCATCTGTTAATGTTAACCACGACATAAATATAACTCGCCCATTGCGACACAGCCTTGGAAGTAAGATTAAGGCCATCCATAAATTACGAATATTTTTTGACCAACTAACCCCCCTTCCCCCTCGGAGCGTGTTTTGCAATACACCTAATACATGGAAGGTCCCAACTTCTGAAACCCCTCTGCTCCCTCAACTATTACGTTATTCATGAAAGTTCCCACTAAGCAACACTGAAAATCAGCAGCACACCACACAAAACAGGTTGGCCAATTTCGGTATTGATCATCAATATTTCGCGATCAGAACATTTTAGCTTGAAATTCCTCCATTTAATTATCGTCAAATCTTTAATCTATTGATTGAATTAAAAAATCTTAATATGGTTTTTTTAAGAGTTCGTGCGTTTTGTGAACGCACATTCATTATTTTGCATAAGAAAACGGGAACGGGGTGTTTCTATGGTGATAAATAGGATTTTCCTAAACAGATTACAGTTTTCTGTTCCAAGCACTGAAATTATCAGACGGTACCTCTATTTATGCTTTTAGATTAGCTATGAAAGTCCCTCCTACTTGAAAAATTATGCTATAGAACAGTTTATACAACCCCAGTTTTTTTTTTTTTGCTGATGGGGGCTAGGCATAGCCCCGATTGCCACCATAGCCCCGATTGCTTAATTCTTCAAGTAGGAGGGACTTGCAATGCTTATCTCTTAGCATAAATAGAGTTACCGTCGAGTTTTTTCAGTGCTAGGTTTTGAAATTCGAAAGTGAGCGTTCAAAATTTTTCTAAGCAAAGCAAAACAATTAAATCTGAACATTGCATTAGGTCCTAAGTAACACTGACAAGATTCTCTTCGTCGACTTTCTCCTTGAATCCACTCGGCCCAGGTATTTTCAGCGCACATATCGATAAAAGAAGTTTTTATCTCACATCTAATACAACAAACACAACAAGAAACGATTTTGTGCTCAAGTTATTAAGGCTGTGTTCCATTTGGTGAATGTTTTCTTAAATTTGACAGATGGAAAAGTTTCAAATAAACCAAATAATCCAGCAGACTTATTTTTGACAGGCAAGAAATCAATTTTGACAGACGCTTTCTCGAAAATCGGCCGATCAACAACAGGGATTTTCGAACATCTTAATTTATTTTCGAAGTGTCAAATCTAAGTGAAAATTTTCCAAATGGAACACAGCCTTAGAATTTTTTTTTATTTGTTCAATCGGTAGATAAAAGATGTACCGAGAACTTATTGGAGGGATTCATGGCTAATTGATATCCCGATCAACTATGAAATGTTGCATAACATTGGTGCAAAATTGTGCACTCCGTTTAGCGTTTTGAAGTTGAATCGCTGAGGAAACCTTATTTCTGCTCAATCTCATTACCACATAAAAATTTCAAGAGTACAGATATCAGCTCTCACAAAACTTATAACAAAGAAACTGGAACTTCACGTTTGTTGCAGTCCAGTTCACAAGGAGTTTCAATTTCACGAGTGATGTCACAACCGTCCAAGATTTGTGTCCTAGAAATCTTGAAGTGCTAGGGAATATCAGCCATCATGACGGTCGTTGGAAAGCCTTACTCATATCTGATTGTTATTTAGGAACCAAATTTAATAGAATATGTATTCGCATTTTTATAAGGTCGTGAATTTAACCAAGTTTTACTAATTAGGAAATCCAAAATATGTTCATAGGACCGAAATCATAGGTTACTTCTACTGTATTTTAAAACAATGTCTGGAAAAACGCACGAGAATTTCACTACACAGCCTAACGTAGTCTACGTCAACCATGCGGTCGTGTCTTGTACACAACCCAACCAATTTTTTCATTGACGAAAAAATGAATGAGATTTTGACGAATATTTTTTTTTTTTGAGGAGCAAGTCTGTCAGTGTCTATGTAACGATCAATTTTGTCAATATGTCGCGAAAGTCTGTCAATGACAATGACAAATCTCAGCACTGCTTGCCACACAATAATACTACTCTGAAATATTTTTTCGTTAATTTTCTCACGCTCATTTCGTAAAACTGCGAAGGAATCCATAACCGTTAGTGCCGCATTTACACAGGGAAAACAAACATTTCCTGGGTGAACCGTGGAAGGTTCCACAAGGAGAAGTGCGAGGAAATTGCGACTCAGAGCAAGGGAATGAAATCAGGGTGAATGAAATAGCTGAAAATAGTGAAGTAGATGTAGCCATAACATAAAAAAATCTTAATTTTTCAACGAAATGTTCGTGTCTCTTCGTATTGTTTTTCGTAGAATACATGAATGTTATTTTGTTAAATACCCCGAGTAGCACACTTTCATCACAATAAGCTACAGCAAACTTGTTTATGACTGAAATATGTCGTATATAAGTTGCTACAATTGATTTGTGACAAGCGTGCTACTAGGGACGACTATTTTGTACTATTTCAAATCTTTGGATTTTCTTCTCACAAATAATTCGTATTTATTCTATGAAGCTATCGTTCCAAATGCAAAATAAAATCATTAGCGAATGTGTCATATTAAACGAAACTAGCTTCATATATCGTACGAATCTATTTCGATGAAGAAAACAACGTAACAAACGAAAGATTTAGTGAGTGTAATGCAAATATTGTACAGGCATCGAAAACTCTCAATTAATAACTGTGGAAGTGCATCTAGATGACTAGGGTGAGAGTATGCATTAAGCTTGAAATTCAATGAAAAAGAAAAGGAATAAGAAGAATTAAAGCGATGATTTAAATTATTTTTTATGAGCTTGGAGTTTCGAATGCTAGGTTCATGTTGTCATTTGGTTACCTCTCTAGGGACAACAGTTAGCAAAGGACAACCCTAATAAAAGAACCATAAGAAACATCTTAACGATGTGTTCGGGGTATCATCCTAATCATTTGTGAAACAGTTCTGCCACCTGCATTACCGTTTGTTTATGGAATTTGTTTATTAGGGAATACAAAATTCATCCGTTTAAAAACGATTAAACGACTCGATCAATTCCACAAATCTTGAAACGGTCAATCGATCGTTTCATATAAGAAGCGTTAGAGTTGGTAACGCCTGGCCGACAGGCAACATTCAAATAAGTGCTCGAATCAATTTACGTTATTTTGTTTTGATGACTGATGATTGATGGGAGGAAAATGAGTGAAATCCATACTGAAAGGATACCAAAACAAAATTGATGACTGATACCAAAAAAACAATTAACGATGAGAAATTTAGATCAAGTTAGAACCGGAAACTTATCTAGGAACAAAGAATACTGAAATAAAGAAACTGGAATTTTCGTGGTTGGTCATTGAGATATATTTGGTCTTTCCCTTTTGGACCGCCGAGTGAAGAAGACTGAAAGTTCGAATCGTAATTCTATAAAAAGTAGTGCAGTGCGAGATTAATTTACATAAATCAAGTATGGTGATTAATGCCTATGGAAGTGATATAAAAAAATAATGCGGTCAACTTATAATTTTTTCCAGAGTTCATTTTTGTAATTGATTATTGCAAGCTATGAAAAAAAACGTGAGTTACGTGTTGAAAAAAATTGATAATTAAAGTAAGCGTTTCTATTGAAAAGAAAATTAGAGTAGTTTAATAAGTGAAATTTAATTTAATTGATTATATAGAAAAGAAAAGTCGGAGTAATAAAAAAAAATCAACATAGAAGAAGAAAGAATTGAAGAACAGGTAATTTAATGGAAATCATTCATATAAGTGTGTGTGATGCTAAGGAGATTTTTCTCAACAGAAGCTACGAGGAGGTGGCTAGTGCAACTTGGGCTTTTGTTGCTTTGGCGACCCATTACCGAGGCATCCGAGGTTAGGAATCTCGGTAAAAAGTGACTTTTGGTCGGTAGCGAATAAGATCCCGTTGGTTGCGTACCACTATAGGGCATTCGGAGAGCGTTGGTCATCGGAAGGTTAACTAGGCCCACGTGCGTCACGTGCCCAAAAGTGACTGCCTGAATCGTGGTACAGTCCACAAAGGGGAAAGACTCCCAACGCCAGCGTGACCAGCCCAACTCACGTATCTAAAAATCGATACCACCCCGTCAACGTCACTCACCGAAAGCAGCCTAGTTCAGCACGGTTCGAACGGCCCCGCCGGTATCCATTGAGCGTCGATAGCCATCCGAGCGTCGGAATCCATCGAGCGTGGGTGCCCAACTGGTCGTATATCCTGGCTCTAGCAAAATCCTCTAGCCGACACCGCCCTACACGGGGCTGTCCACGTAGCGTACAAAGCATACACACGAGCCGGTCGGACAAAGACTGGTTTTCCCTGCACGGTCGAGAGCGATCGTCATCAACCGTCATCGAAAGGACGAACCACCAACCAGGAGCGAGTGGGGTTCGGACCAGGTAGCCAGCGGAAAAACCGTAAGTACGCGAACCCTCATCATCATCATCACACAAATTACACACCACTAAACCAGTAGGGACTCACTGATTATATTCAGTAGGGTAAAAACCAATGGTCCCGTTGACTCACTTATGTGCCGGGAAAATAAACTGATCAATACTTAGGGGAAAGTTAGTTCTGATAGGAGACAGAGCAGGCGATTGTAAAGTTTCTTTTATTAAAAAAAAACGCATCAAAATTAAAATTAAATCAAAAAAAAAATTAACATCGAATTTACAATTTGTTTTCTCTCATTAAAAATATTCTTTTAAACTTGATTTTAAAAAATTCATTCATGCACCGTATTCACAAGTTAATCAATCAAATTGGAAGAATTAACAGGATTACTTAATTGGGAAATTTCATTGAACGGATTAAGGATTTTCGGACTTGGGAATTGGGCAGATGTTTGGTTGTTGGGTAAACACTGATAGGTGGATTCTGCTGGGTTGAGGAAAAACTGCTAGCTGGGCAAATATATCTGCGATTTTCGGCAGACGACTTCTTCGTCTGGCACATAAGCCGGAAGTTTGACAACCCTGGCAGGATCACCTTTACAATCTCTGTTGAGGACTGAGGTTGTTCTACATCAGTAACGGCTAACGGAAGGACTGTAACCATAATGCAGGTACTTAATAGTGTTATATATGGAGTCGCTATTGATCAATCAACTATATTTAAGGTGCTAACAAAACAGCAATTCCATTCCTTATTCATTTTACGCTGGCTCTCAACTTAGTGGTCTAGATACACCTCCACAGTTATTAATTGAGAGCTCCCTATGCCAACCAACAATGCATAAATTTGTATATTGTGTCGGAAGCACTATGCCCAGGGAAGTCAAGTAAATTTCCTACCCGAAAAAAAGATTTCCTCCCCCGGACCAGGAGTCGAACCCGCCCCGCCACTGACTAGGTAACACCGTGCCTTTACTGACTAGACCATATGCGGTCAATTCCAATCCTACCATTCCCAATGCCTTATCACGTAAGTTATCATACTCAACCGTAGAAATTAACAAAGAAGCATGCTGCCGTGCAATATTGCTTCTTCTTATACACTCTCGGTAATCCGACATTGTTCTGCCATAACCGGCTTCAACCATCGCACAAAATCATTACATCCCGCTCCACCGGATGGCTCATTAAACGTCGGTCCTGATGGGATGAAATAATCACGAATCGTAACGAACAGATTCAGCTTCCTGTCTCAATATGTTTCTCAACGTCAGTTTTCTCCGTTTTTCCCACTTCACGTCCTGCTGATTCAGTCAGGGAAGCTTCTCCTCTAATGAGACACCTCTCTTCTGCTTATTCTGGGACATGCTTGTATGTATGTCAATGTGACCCATCCTCACGCAGCTCTTGAAGCAACAGCCAACAATCATCATGAAATTTAACGACCATTTCGACGATTTCCCGTCCTGTCCCACTATGACTTTTCGCTGTGCTAAGGTTTTTATCATTATCATTAGCTAACAGCCATAAGGAGATGATGATGAAATTTAATGTACGCATAGACCTCCATCATCAAAGCTCGCCGCTCCTCTTCTCTCCCCATCTACCATCCCTTAATGCAGGCATCATCAGTCACATCAGCCTTGGGAGTGATGCGCTGAAGAGGGGGAGCAGCAACAGCCAGCCATGAAGAAAAAGGATAAATTCCAAACCTCAGAACAAAAGCTGCTCATTCGTATTTGCGAGCGACTTGGCATCAGGATACGACGGGCAAGATAGGACGGGCGGGGTTTGTTTAATGACGACGAGGACTTGAAATATTAGATATTATTAACGGGCAGGGTATACCAACGTGCGCTATGGTGAAAATTGCGGGCATAACAGAAACGAATTGTGATTGCATGAATGGAGAAGTGTCAGTGGGGCGGGTGGGGGGTGATTTTTTATTATTTTTAATTACGTTTAATAGCGGTAATATTATGGTGTATAAGGCTCTTCTTGGGTGGAGCTTGGAAATAGGATGGTCTTAAACACTGTGGTTACAAAGCCCAAGTTACAGATTTACTCACTTTTGCTCCGAGGTTGATAATGTTTAAATGTTAGTGATGTTCATTGAACAATGATTTGCCGTTAGGTTCCACGATTTGCTTTGACGATTCTTACAAAACTTGATTTTAATACCTTGATTAATCACTATTTTAATAGCTATATAGCCATTCCATAGCAAAAAAATATGATGGTTTTCTGAATTACGTAAACAATTGTAGATTTGTTCCTTATCGCAAAATGTTAGACCCGTATTTCTTATTTTGTCATTAGAATGACCATGGAAAGATGGAAGAAACATCCGGTGGAAGCTTACAGAATTTGTCGAGAGTTCAACATCCAGGAAAAATAAAAGTGCTTTTGGGACAAGTTGGACGAAACATTTAGAGGAAGTTTAGAAAAACTTCCGGATGAAGTCGGAAGACATTTTTGGGGCAAGTCAGTAGGACTCCTGAGTGAATTCAGACCAAGCTTCCATGATAAATTGCAAGAATCGCTCGGTAGCAGCTAGTGGAAACTGAGAAGAAACCAGAAGTCTGGATACAAAAATGAAATCAAAGATGAAGTCGGAATAAGCTTTCGGAAGAAACCAGAAGCACCTCTGGAGGAAGTGGAAAAATTATCCAGTGGAAGTTGCAAGAATCTTCCAGTCTTATTCGTAAGAAACATCCAACTAAAATTGAGACTAGCTTCCGCAAAAATATGGAAGACATTTCCGCGGAAATATGGAAGACATTTCCGCGGAAAAATTAAAGAGGCTTCTTGAAAAAAAAAAACTGAAAACAACTTTCAGGAAAGTCCGAATAATGTTTCAAATTAAATCGGAAGAAACTTCCAGAGGTAGCCAAAAGGAAATCGAGTGACGAAGGAGAATTTTGAAAATTGAAAATGTGGTCGAAGTATCTTGGATTTCCTTAGAGTTAGGAAGCGGTCGATTAAGAGAGAATTGATTGTATGTGAAGAAAAAAGGTTGACTCACATTTAGCATAAATAGAAAATTTTACACGTGTCACACGGCTCTGGAAAGGCACCTCCATCGATAATCACGCTTCTGTCTATGCAAGCTCCATCGCGCTCGGTCAGCATATGCTTGGCATTTGACGTATTTATCTTTAATTCAACCATTTCTGTTTCACGTTTCAGCCTGGTGTACTGTTCCACCTCCTCCATGAACGTTTTTCCGAGAATGTCCACGAAGTCAGCGATGCAGATTGGCTGGCTGGATTTATTGAATATTGTGGTCCACATGATAAATCTCATACGTCTAAACAAGATCATCGGCGGTGGCGGCGTACGGGTAACAACAAACGTGGAATATTCGGGAACTAGTCAGGTACTGATTGGGTATGGGTCGGGAACGGGTCGAGTTCTGGTCGGGTACGGGTTGGGTACGGGTCGGGTACGGGTCGGGTACGGGTCAGGTACGGGTCAGGTACGGGTCGGGTACGGGTCGGGTACGGGTCGGGTACGGGTCGGGTACGGGTCGGTTACGGGTCGGGTACGGGTCGGTTACGGGTCGGGTACGGGTCGGGTACGGGTCGGGTACGTGTTGGGTACGGGTCGGGTACGGGTCGGGTACGGGTCGGGTACGGGTCGGGTACGGGTCAGGTACGGGTCCGGTACGGGTATTTCTTGCATCTTATCCAATTAAGAAACTAATGATTTTGAGCATGAAAACAAATTTGCTGTCGAATTTCTTCAACAAATAACACATATTATTCATATGACTTTACAAAATCAAAATTTTCAACCCGGTTAATTTTACGCTTCAATTTTTTTATTTTCATGGAACAACACAACAAGCAGTGGAATCCGAACCAAAGCGGAAATATGGAAGACATTTCCGCGGAAAAATTAAAGAGGCTTCTTGAAAAAAAAAAACTGAAAACAACTTTCAGGAAAGTCCGAATAATGTTTCAAATTAAATCGGAAGAAACTTCCAGAGGTAGCCAAAAGGAAATCGAGTGACGAAGGAGAATTTTGAAAATTGAAAATGTGGTCGTAGTATCTTATCCAGAGGCACTCCGGCTGGACAACCTTACCCGACCGTAGGATCCCCTCGAAAAAGTGATGAAGTTCCGCTGACCGCACAGAAATCGCTGGAAATCTATCGGGTTTCAAAATCGGCTGGGGAGATCAGATGGCTGCTTGTCAGCGAACCGGAACAACGTGAATGCACGGTTTGAGGTGGCTTAGATCATGTACCTACTGAAGATGATGTCACATAGAAGCAGGTGAATGCATTGAAAAGTGCTGGAACATATTATTCCGCTAGCAGTTGTGTTCACCTATGTTTCCACCGGCGTCTTCAGCACTACAAGTCACTACTGGAATGATCATGTGCCCGTGGAGCGACAGTCAGCGAAAGCCAGAATCCCGAAGGCATAGTAAAACAAAAGCCATAACTAGCCTAGCCGATGTTGAACTGTTCAGTGAAGGACTGCACAACAATCAATTTGTGCTGATATAAGGCTGAATAAGCCAATTTTTCAGCTGAAGAAGCATATTTTTGAGTGAATACGATCTTATGCTGCTTTCAACGTTTGTTGGGTTTTTCTCTTCCTTATTCCTTACTTGGCCGTATCTCTTCTCCCACACAAATCTACAGTGAAACGAACCGGTGCTTTTTGGAATGTGTGATTGATGGAGTGGAGTGTAATTGGCGATGTACGTTCGATGTTAATCAATAAATTGACGCAGGTGCCCTGCGCTTTGGTCAGAAAGCTTCGGGCGTCGTTGTGACAATTTGGTCGTGGCACATCTCTAATGTGAGAGAGTGATAGCAGTTGGATCAGAAGTGTCTGAGAAAAATGCAAACACTTTCGCGGGCTACCCGGAGTTGCAATAGTGAAGGTATGATCACTATACTGATGCAAAATTTGAAATTTTCGCTCCAAATTGCTTAAACGGTTCTAAATTGGGTCCTGCTTAGTCTCCCAAAATTTGAACTACTTTAGCAAGAAACTGACTTAACCCAAACCATTTCAAGTTTATATGGGAATTACTATGGGAAAACTTATGTTTCTGTTCATATCTATCTAACAATTCACCACATCACTATGCTTTTAAAGATGATAGCAGTGATTGTAGCAGATTTTCTCAGCTATAACTTTGTACTAAACTACTTTTCAATCAAATGTAAGGATCAAAAGATATTAATGTTTCAAGTCACTGATGTCTTATGATTATGCTCATTTAACTGTTCAGCAGGCAACATTGGTGTTTCTGGTGTGAAGAATAGAGCACAAATATCATGGCTACTATGTCAAACTGCAGAATACAGTGTTGCCCACAGAACAGCTGCTTGAGCAAGCCTCAAGATTGTCTATTTCTTAAACTGCTGATTACAATTTAATTTGACGTTTGGCTTAAAAACGATATTTCGCAAAGCTTAGAAAATTTCCCGTAAGAATAGTTATCGAAATTTTCAAAAAAGCAATATGGAAAATGGGCAGAAGACAATGAACAAAAAGTTTGGTTTTCCCATAGTTATTTCCATATAAACTTCGAATAGTTTGTGCCAAGTCAGCTTCTTACCAAATGAGTTTAAATTTTGGGAGGCTAATCAGGACCTGATTTGAAACCCGTTTGAGCACTGTGGAGCGAAAATTTCAAATTTTGCATCTGTCTAATGATCACAGACAAGCAGATATAACATGCTTAAGATGTTCATCGAAATCATTTTTAACGGTGCGTTTGACGTTTACACACTACAGTCATCCGTTGAGTGTATTTCCCATCACAGTGTATACGACAGATAGCGGAGTGACTAACCTGGGTGTTTAATGAACTGTAGATGATCAGGATCGGGTTGTATACCCAAAACTCAACCCGTACCCGTATCCGGCAAGTTCGGGTCAGGTCCGGGTATTCAAAAAACTAAATTTTCGGGTTCGAGTCGGGTACGGGCACATAAAAAGAACATATTTCGTGTTCGGGTCGGGTACGGTTCTTGAAAATTTTATGAATTGCATACCCGACCATCTTTACTATTCCTACTATATTCTACTATTACCGGGAGTCCACGGTATAATTTTTGGGAACTTTGGCCTTTTTGTGTATTATTATGTGCAACGGTTGTGCAATTACATCGGCATGGTAAAACCAACACGGTTGCGTGCCGAATTAAAATCGTTGGCAGCTCACAGGATTAGTTTGAACACCTTGTAGCATAATGTTGAAGGAGGCTGGAAAGATCATCGCCTTATCGAAGTCCTCTGCGTGTTTCAAATAAGTTCGATAAAGCACCCGTTATCTTCACTTCTGGTGCTTCCTTTAAATACGAACCCCTCCCCCCATTTCGTTCATTGCCTACATTGTTTATGAGGTGTATGATAGAAATGAGTCGCATATGACGAAGTAGTGCTCCACCTACTATGCGAGAGAGATTTTCAAAAATTTCGTTTTAAGGTTTTTCTTTAGAAATCAACAAATTTCTTTACTAGTCAGTTGCGTGTAGTTATACGATTGTAAAGTTGAAAGAGATGCTTACTTTATGTCTCTATCAGACTTCAGGTGATCATTTATGCTAGAGAAAGTTATGGAAGTTTAAAATGAGAATGACCAATCATTATTTTTTCAGTGTGTATTTTTCCAGCAAATGTCAATTGATTCACTAAAACTGAAGACAACAAATCAAGAAGACTGGCAACTCTTACATTTTCTCTTACAAACGCTATGAGACAGGTACAATCGCGTCATCTGCCGCTCAAAGGTAAATGCTTCGAACGAATTTGATAGCAAAGATTACATCCGCAGAAGAAGGGTTTGTGTATTTGCTCATTTGTCTATGCGTTGCTTCCACCTTCACTTAAGCGCAGCGCCATTGTATCGTTCGCTTGGATTCTGGCAAAGTTGCCAGTCTTCTTGATTTGTTGTCTTCGCTAAAACTCAACTCTAAAAACGACACCATTTCGATACAATCTACGGTTTTTGTGTTATTATTTAAATATATATGAGAAAATACACAACCTTTAGAATGGAAATATTTGTCTGTCGGTAATGTATTCGAAGGTAAGCCCAGGTTCATGATGCTTTGCAACCTTAGCTAGCTTTAGTCAGTAAAACCGAGCTGAAAGATTAATTGTTTTTTTTTTGTAAGCAAAGGTTTCATTTGTAAAGCATAGATCAAGTAGATACGGGTGCTTACATAGACGGTAGGATAGAAGTAATCATGTCTCACGCAGCAAGCTGTAGAACATGCTGAATCAGATAAAATTTATTCAGCAACTGTTATGTTCATCGATGCGGAGAAACCTTTGTTTACCTCCATCGAAGGTGCAAAAGTTCACATGAAAATTTGAGCAAAGATGAGCTACATCTCATACGGATTCATTTTTCATCTGCTGATGGTAGAGCCGTACCGCCCGTCATCTGTAATTAATCTTGCGGGGTGTTGTATTTTTCTCGCAAAATTGATAAACAGAGACACGAAAAATATTGACACAATTTATCATAGACACGATTCCCGCTTCAACCCCTGTTCAAAGTTTCCACAGGCACATCAACACGTGACACATTTGCCTACACGGCGGTTTTCCGACTTCCCTTCTTTCGTTTATTTTTTTTATTCAGTGGAGGGATCACTCACACACGGTGGCGGTTTTGGCGGAGATTGGTTCAACTCCAGCTGTAGATGACGCTTTTTTCCTTGGCTGTGAAGTGGAGCATGGGCCTATCACTTTTGGAATCATCCCAATCGATCCGACGCCGGGGTTGTTTTTCCACACCCATCATCAAATCACCTCACAAAAATGAACACGTCATCCCTTTATTCTCCTTTTTTGTGAGTGTGTCTGTTTTCAATAAAATGTGTCACCTCGATGATAAAACGAAAACTCATCGACTCTGTGAAAAACGACCATTTTAAAATAGTTCAGCATTCACTGGAACGACCGCAGGGCCAACAAGACATAAGCAGAATGCTGATAGAATCTAACGACCTTTGGAACGTGCATATTTCAACTGTCAATAAGCTTCCGTTCGTGTAACCAACGCGTCACTAGGGATAAAAAATAATGTGGTGGAGGTAGTTATAGAGGCAGACTGGAGTCCTCAAAGAAGGAGGAAAATGCAATCCTGCCTTATCACCTACCGTTCAAGACATCTTGCGTGTGGCAAAAAGTGACAATGCAGGAAGAGAAAAATGATACTTTATTCTGGAGCTCACGCTATCAGAACTGCCTCCAGACTCTTCACTTCCGTACTTTTTCTTCTATAAAATTGACAATTGAAAATTGTATAAGGCATAATCTAAGTCAAGCCAAGAGTAATGTTGGTATAGGAGGATGTAGCTTCGGAAAATAACGGATCTTAATTCCTGCTTAATCGAATACCATTTAAGATATGTTACAAACGGCCAGGAATGCATCGATAATTAATAATTAGTTTCATTAAAATTCCTAATTTTCATTGGTGCCAATCCAGACATAAATAAATAACTTTCCGCATGCTATTCATTATTCACTCATTAAACTTTAGATAATTTCATGGAGCTTCTGAGAGATGTTCCCGGAACTTCTGATCAATTCACAGAACTTTAGAGAAGTTCACAAACGTTGAGAGAAGTATGAACAACATGATAGAAGTTCATGGAACTTAACAGACATTTTCGGAACTTCGGAGAATTTCACAGAACATGATAGATGCTCATTATACTGATGCAAAATTTGCAATTATCGCGCCACAGTGCTCAAACCATTTCAAATCGGGTCCTGATAAGCTTCCCGAAATGCAAACTCATTTGTTAAGAATCTGACTTGGCACAAGCCATATGAAGGTTATATGAATAGTTCTATAGCCAAACGACAATTAAAATAGTAATTAATTGTTTAAGCGATTGATAATCTGTTTTGTGGGCAACACTGTATTCTGAAGTTGTCATGATTTGTGTGCTCTATTGTACGTACCAGAAACATCAATGTTGCCTGCTGAACAGTAACTTGAATCATCAATAACTTTTGTTCCTTACACTTTATTGAAAAATGGTCTGGAATTAAGTTGTTGCTTAGAAAATTTCCTACAAGTGCAGCTTTTATTGTTTAAAGCAGAGTGAAACGGTGAATTTTTAGATCGATATGAACAACACATTTTGTTCTCCCATAGAAATTTCCATATAAACTTCAAATGGTTTGTGCCAAGTCAGTTTCTTACAATGTTCAAATTTTGATAGACTTAGACCTCAATTTGGAACTGTCTGAGCACTGTGGAGTGAAAATTCAGAGCTTAGTTCACGGAATTTCAGTGAAAAGTTCTCAGAGCTTCAGTGAGAACATCACGGAACTTCACAGAGAAGTTTACGGAAGAGAGAGAAAATTTGAGAGCTTGCCACTGGTGTACTGTAGAGGCAGTCTCGAGATTATACGGCTCTTTTAGTCTTTTTAATGTAGCAACCACTTTATATTGCTTCAACTCTCCAACTCTCAGAGAGAAGTTTTCAATACGGAGAAGTAGCCAGAACATGGAGAAGTTCACTAAAAATAAGAGTTCTCGGAGCTTTAAAAAAATATCACGGAACTCGAAAGAAGTTCATCTAGAGAGTAAACAGATCTTCAAAGAGGTTTGTAACTTTAGAGAGAAGTTCGTGGAATTTAAGTGAAGTTCACAGATGTTTAGAGTAGATCATGGAACATTTTAGAAATTCCGGAGAACTTTGAGATTTGGGCGTAATTGCTTTTGTAAACAAACATGTCAATCGCTGATTTCCTGCATATAAAAGAACAATCTCGTGAACAAACTATACCAAATGATAGAGGAACCATTCATCTACCTGTTTGTGTTGTTAATTTTTTAGATTGAGCTATAACTCGCGAGAAATCGTCAAATGAAGTGTTTGTTTACAAAAGCAATTACGCCCTAATCTCAAAGTTCTCCGGAATTATCAGAACATCAGAGACTTACTCAAAGCTTCAGAGTTCGTGGAACTTCAGATAGAAGTTCATGGGACTTCAGAGAGAGGTTCATGGAACTTCAGAGAGAAGTTCTTGGTACTTCAGAGAGAAGTTCCCGGAACTTCACTGAGAAATTCACGCTATTTCTGAAACTCAGTAGTACTATCCTAAATCAATCTAAAAAACACCAAAGTCTTCTTTTAGTTTTTGAGGAATTATCTTCAAGCCTTCGTTTGAATTTTCATAATAATTTCCTTTGCATTCAGCCCAGAATTAACAAGAATTTCAACTCAAAACTCATTTAACCCTTTGTCTGTATCTTTGGTCAATTTCAGACTGTATCTTTTTTATTTGTTAATGGATTTTACTAATTATTTTGCGACTAGGTGCGTCCACCGGAGCTCTGTAATATTAATTTATATTACTTGATCTTGAAATCATATTTATTGTAAAGTATGTATTGAAATACTTACGTTTTCTGTAATCTGAAGTCAATTTAACCAAGGGACTGGCATGCATCATAGCTAGGCCCAAGCGTGGGCCTGCGATTATGCTCGCTACGGCTACTTGTTATTAGTAGAGATAGGGGTGCCACTTCCCTGAATTTAACCCCAAATTCAATTTTCCGTATCTTAACAAAATTTCAATGCATTTCTGAAAATTGAAATGATTCGCAAAGTAAATTAAGTGGACTTTTTGTTTGTACTATCAGACTTTTATTTTTGAAGGCTGGATCTCTCGGGGGAGGGTTATTATGAAAATATATCCATGAAGTGGCAAATGTTTATGTAAGAAATGTTTTTAATCAAGATATTATTATTGCTTCCTCATCAGAGGCGAACCAGCCTTTAGGCTGAAAACCTCTTAAATAAAGAAAAAAAAAAAAATGGTTAGGTTGTGTACAAGACACGACCGCATGGTTGACGTAGACTACGTTATGCTGTGTAGTGAAATTCTCGTGCATTTTTTTAGATATTGATTTAAAATACAGTAGAAGTAACCTATGATTTCGGTCCTATGTACATATTTTGGATTTCCTAATTAGTAAAACTTGGTTAAATTCAGGACCTCATAAAAATGCGAATACATATTCTATTAAATTTGGTTCCTAAATAACAATCAGATATGAGTAAGGCTTTCTTCAGGTGATTCATTGAAGCGTCCAACAATGACCGTCATGATGGCTGATATTCCCTAGCACTTCAAGATTTCTAGGACACAAATCTTGGACGGTTGTGACATCACTCATGAAATTGAAACTCCTTGTGTACTGGACTGCAACAAACGTGAAGTTCCAGTTTCTTTGTTATAAGTTTTGTGAGAGCTGATATCTGTACTCTTGAAATTTTTATGTGGTAATGAGATTGATCAGAAATAAGGTTTCCTCAGCGATTCAACTTGAAAACGCTAAACGGAGTGCAAAATTTTGCACCAATGTTATGCAACATTTCATAGTTGATCGGGATATCAATTAGCCATAAATCCCTGCAATAAGTTCTCGGAACATCTTTTATCTACCGATTGAACTAATAAAAAAAAATACTAAGGCTGTGTTCCATTTGGAAAATTTTCACTTAGATTTGACACTTCGAAAATAAATTAAGATGTTCGAAAATCCCTGTTGTTGATTGGCCGATTTTCGAGAAAGCGTCTGTTGAAATTGATTCCTTGCCTGTCAGAAATAAGTCTGCTGGATAGGCAGGTTTATTTGAAACTTTTCCATCTGTCAAATTTAAGTAAACATTCACCAAATGGAACACAGCCTTAATAACTTGAGCACAAAATCGTTTCTTGTTGTATTAGATGTGAGATAAAAACTTCTTTTATCGATATGTGCGCTGAAAATACCTGGGCCGAGTGGATTCAAGGAGAAAGTCGACGAAGAGAATCTTGTCAGTGTTACTAAGGACCTAATTGAAGATTGAAGTGTTTTGCTTAGCTGTAGCAATGTAAGCAGAAAATCGATGAAGAGAATCGAACATTGCAAGTAGGCCCTTTTGAACGCTCACTTTCGAATTTCAAAACCTAGCACTGAAAAAACTCGACGGTAACTCTATTTATGCTAAGAGATAAGCATTGCAAGTCCCTCCTACTTGAAGAATTAAGCAATCGGGGCTATGCCTCGCCCCCATCAGCAAAAAAAAACTGGGGTTGTATAAACTGTTCTATAGCATAATTTTCCAAGTAGGAGGGACTTTCATAGCTAATCTAAAAGCATAATAGAGGTACCGTCTGATAATTTCAGTGCTTGGAACAGAAAACTGTAATCTGTTTAGGAAAATCCTATTTATCACCACAGAAACACCCCGTTCCCGTTTTATTATGCAAAATAATGAATGTGCGTTCACAAAACGCACGAAGTCTTAAAAAAACCATATTAAGATTTTTTTTAATTCAATAAATAGATAAAGATGTGACGATAATTAAATGGAGGAATTTCAAGCTAAAATGTTCTGATCGCGAAATATTGATGATCAATACCGAAATTGTCCAACCTGTTTTGTGTGGTGTGCTCCTGATTTTCAGTGTTGCTCAGTGGGAACTTTCATAAATAACGTAGTAGTTGAGGGAGCAGAGGGGTTTCAGAAGTTGGGACCGGGGAGAACGTTTATTTCATGAAAACAGGGGTAAAATTATCACTTTTTATTTGCCTATTTTTTAAACAGTTTTTTTTTAAATGGAAAAAGCGTTTATTGCAACAGCTTACGAAAGGTATTTCCTATCGATTGGTGTATTTGGATTTTAATTTCATCTATAAATGACAAAGTTTTAAGCGTTCAAAATCTTACACCTTTTCGTGGCGGTTGCAATTTTAGATTTTCGATTTACCCCCAGTACCTTCCCGTAAAACGTAGTCTCCGTCAAAAAAATTATTGCTCCCATCTGTAAAGATATTTAAGAAAACAATGTCTTCAATAGATGGCGTTAAAACGAAAATGATCAAGTATCACAATCATAAATACACATTAAATAACGCTATCTACTGATCCTTCTCATATGGATGGTTCGCTTCTTCAGCAAAGTTGTTCACATGGACAAGATCAATCTTAATGTAAAAAGTTTGGTTCAGAATTCACTCACCAGGCGGTGCTAGTGTGACATTCATGTTTATTTGTTTGCCCTAATTAAACATCTTGACTAGATAGAAGGTTCCCGTCTTCAACAAAATTGTTCAGATGAACAATACTTTTTTATGGTAAAGAGTTCAGTGTGCTAGTGTGACATTCATTTTGAATTGTTTATCCTTACTTGACTAGACGACATCTGGACTAGACAAAAGGTTCCCATTTTGGGCAAACTTGATCAGATGAACAACATTTATTTTATGGTAAAGAGTTAAACTCAGAATTAACTCACCAGACGGTTCTAGCAACCGGTCAGCACTCGTGTTTATTTCAGTTACCGTGGAGTCGTAATTTGTTATTACGTCTCTTTTAAATTGTCTCATTATTTATGAATAGCCCTAATATTTGAAATGTCGTTTCACATTCATCTAGTGATGTCCGGATTTTATTCGAATAATCGATTAATCGATTAACAAACCAAAAATTTAAATATTTGTGATTAATTATATCATGCCGATTTAAGCATAACCTTCTCCATAGGATCACCCATCAAACATGTTCTGCACTCTCATTGGTGGAACAATGAAAACACAGCAAACCAATAATAATCGATTAATCGAATAATTAAAAAATGGAACACCTCTGATTATGATGTGATTGTTTTGATAAAAATAAGAGCAAAATTTCAATTCTACCGAGGGGGCAACCTAACTACAAATTACCTTGTATTGCTTGGATAAAAAGGACCGTGAAAGAGGACACTAAAATAAAAAGTTTTTTCTTCTTTGGTGCTAATGTGGCAATAATTTTGACTTTAACTAATCATATTTGTATTACTCCTAGCGTGAAGTTAACGATTTACATCGTTATAGTTGCTTAACGCCAGATCGATCAGACTTAAAGTGGTAATTTTATATGATAGATGAGGAGATGAAAGTATAGAGTTGATAGTTCCGTTAGAGTACGGCAGTGTGGATATTGTATAAAGAGAGTAGAAAGCGAGCAAAAATCAATTTTGAGAAAGGCACGAATCGGGTTGATCATCTACTTTAGGGGCGAGGTTGTGAGGGGTATATCCCCCTACCACAAATGGCAAAAGATATACCCCTCAATAATGGAGATAAATGGTGAACACGAAAATAATGCCACAAACAGTTCCGGAGATGAACCAGCGTCTGGCTGAAAATCTCCTTAATAAAGACAACCAACCACCCACAAACATGCAACTGAAGATTTTTAACCACGATAGCAAAAAATAATCAGAGAAGATTCTTAAGCAAGTTCTAAGAGAGAAAAAAATACGCCAAGGTTCAACGACAAACTTATACCCGTTTTTCAATCAGAAAAACAAAAAGTCCAGTAGCAACATTTAATTATATTTGAATAATTCGGACCCTAACTAACGGCCCATCAACTCATGAACCGGAGACCAACGGCTTTACTTCCTTTCCGAAGGCGTGATCAGAGATGTTATGCCACAGAACATCCTGGCGGCGCCAACTGGGATTGAACACATGCCTGCTGGGGTGAGAGGCAATCACGCTTACCTGTACACCAAACAGAAAAAAATTCTGAATTTTAACTATCGCGTTAAATCTGCCTTCGTTTAATTTTGAGCAATATTTGGCATGAACAGCGTAATCGTTTACAAGCTTGCATACAATATTGCAAATTTATGCGATATTGTGCTTAAATTTCCACGAAATATCGCGTAAATTTATGCCAAATCTAGCGTTAATTTTATGTGCGCTATATCTCGCAGAAATTTAAATGAATTTTTCAAACGGTGCACCGGTGCCTCAAGCGCACTAAATTCTGACAGACAAAGAATAGATTTTGACAATAATTTTGTGGATTATCGGTCGACATCGGGATGTTCGAACATCTTAATTTATTTTTTATGTTTCAAATTTTAGTGAAAATTCATCCAATAAAACACAGACTCAATGCACAACAATGACTATAACTCGATTTTTTTCAAACCCGAATGAGAGTAAAATTCGCCGTATATTGTGTAATATGATAAAATCTCTCTTCACACTAACCGGCTCAATGCATTGCTCTTTGAATTTGCAGTCGAACGAAAATCAATTCTTTCAGCCTTCGAAAACAACTTAATCGATTATGTGAAGGTGTCTAGCCATTCTTCTTTTTGAATTTTTGTATAAAAAACTTCCAGAGCTAAAATTCTTGCCAAGACATTTGAATTTTGTTTTCTTTGGCATCGTTCCAAGCTTCTCCGTCGTGAATTTATTGTAATTGAAGTATAATGCTCAAACTCGACTTTCACCCATTCCCGATTTCTTTTCTCGTATGGGACCTGTTCTCGGGTTTCAGTGCTTTACATAGCCTTATAAGAATAGTACTGCTTCTACTACGTATCCCACCAGCACTCGACTACATCAAGTCTGTCCAAACGAGCTAAGAGGACATAAAACTACATTATTACGTACTTTAATCCCACTGCAGAAAGGAAAGTATTTTTCTTGCCAGGCGCCCATTCAAACTCCTGACAGTCAAAAAAACACACGAAGGTCAACGTAATCCGCTCCCCTCAGGCGTTCATTGATTTAATTTTATTGCTCTTATTATGCCGTATTTATTCAACCTTCAACCTTACTCGCATCACACCACACCAATTTGCGATTACTCGGGAGGAATAATTGAGCATATGAGTGCAGTCGGTTGGAACGCATAGGGAATCAATTACTGCTCCGGTGGCAGCGACCTATGTAGGCGCCATCAGTTGCCATTTCGAAAACTGCGTTGGGTGGAGGCAAATATCAATCCCTGCTTCGAGACGAGTCGCTTCATAGACTTATGAATATTCAATTCCTATTTTCCCTCGTTCTTTTACCATCCTTATCTTAGTAAGTTTTGTTTGCTATCGATCGGGCTTGATCCCGATATATGTAGCTTTTTGGCTCGTGATCCTGTGGGAATGGGAATGAATCTTAGTGTAATTTCGCGAGATGATCACAATATCAATTTACTTATCTTTTTTTTTTTACCACCTGCGGCAACCTTGAACGATGACTAGAACTCCATCAGTTGGCTACCAAGAATGGGTCCTCTAGACTTACCTCCAGAGCAGGGATGGATAATTTATTGAATCAACACGCTCCGAGCCTGTCTTTCGTGACGTTGGAGCTTCTTGTGGCAGACATGGATGAAGATTCCTGAGCCGGGTATTGTCACCTGTCACCTGTGTGAAATGGTTGGATGGGCTGCCATCAGCATCCCGAGAGTGCCAAGCGCTCGCCAGCCAACGGGATATGGATTGACAAAAGTGACATTTATTGACTCGTGGAAGGGAATCGCATTTTTTTCGATTTTATTTTTCCCAAGATACAACGAGCTACGAGCAGAAAATCCCCTTTCGAGTAAGACGACCGATGACGTGTTTATTTGGTTTAATGGAGATAGCAGAATGTCAACGTATAATCATTGAATTCGATAAATTCAATTTGAGTTACTTGAATAATTTGTTTACAGGTTAATCTAATACAATGGAGGGTAAAGTGGAAGCATCATGCATGATTTTAGCTGTTTTTTTTCGATGGATGTGGGATATTTATATGATTTGGAGAAGTTCTACTTCTTTTCTTTTGACGTAGAACTACGTCTTTGTCGACTATACTGGGCTGCAAATCAAAAAAATATGTGTGGTGAAATAGTGTTAGGTTTTGAACGCTTGTAACTTTGTCATTTATAGATGAAAATAAAATCCAAATGCGCCAATCGATAATAGGGTAAATGTTGGCTTCGGCACCCATTGACTGTTTTCGGCAACCAAAATTTAAACGTTAATTTCACTATGTTTTCCCATCAACGCACTTCCCTGAATGTGTCCAAACGATTGTTTAGCCTTTCAGCTTCAATCTGATTATATTTGAACGATCGAGCAATCCAGTAATGCTACATTTTTCTTCAAATAAAGCATACGCACTACAAAATGGGGTTGATTTCGAGTTGCCGATAATAGAACAGCTGGTTAACACGCAGTTCTAATGGGAAGGTTGCCGAAGAAAAAGAGGCTGCCGACAATAGTCACACTCACCTGAGAAGTTTGGAGCGTTGTAAAAACGCTTTCAAAACGTTTTGAAAAATTCTGTCGATTGGAATGGATAGAAAAGCAAGCAGCAGATGAATGTAAACCAACAGACACATCATATATGTGCGTGACGCTGAGAAAATGCTAGTAGAAGTGCAGACGCTGCTTAGATTGACGAGAATACGTAAATTCCCCTATATTACATTAAAAATCTACTGCAATAAATATTTTTTTTTCAATTTTCCACAAAAAAAACATTTGAAAGATATGCAAATGATAATTTTATCTCTGTTTTCATGAAATTAACGATTTTCCCTAACCCAGTCGTCATAATCGAGTACCATTTGGTTGTACATCGTTCTGCTTGAACCAGAAAAGATATAAAACAGCGCTGCTGTCATGCCTCTGCTCATTACCAGCAGGACCAAGTCAGCGGCTAAAGGTGGACGGCGTGATCACCTTTCACAATTAGGAATGAGCCTTGGGTCCCGTTTCACTAAGCCGAAACGCGGAAAAGTTATATGTGCCAAACCGGTTCATGAGTTGATGGGTCGATAGGTAGGGTCCAGGTGAGGGAGCTGCCTTCTTGGCGTCGGTAGCATTGGTGCTCAGTACGGAAAACAAATTAAGGAAAAAAAAAGTGAACCATAACTGAAACATTGAATTACTTGAAAAAATTAAGATAAAGTATAATAGTCAAAAATGCATGACATACATCAATTTTGCGTGGTTCTACGTCATACTGCAGTCGTGTATAGGACACAACCCTTTTTTTTTTTTATTTAACGTCGGTCTCTGTTCCGCAATCTAGTGCCAATCAACGACGGACATCGATTGCATCCATTGACGGCAATCGAATGTGCAGGAAGGCAGCTTCCACACCTGCGTAGGATATAGCACCCATTCAACACACATGGGCCGCACAGTTCGAAAAAGTAGTGTAAATTTATGTTCAATATGATGCACATAAATGGAGCGTCACATATCATATACGTTTACATTATATATCATG
The DNA here is from genome assembly GCF_037179485.1 of Ochlerotatus camptorhynchus. Lineage (NCBI taxonomy): Eukaryota > Metazoa > Arthropoda > Insecta > Diptera > Culicidae > Ochlerotatus > Ochlerotatus camptorhynchus. The sequence goes on from NW_027040666.1 coordinate 510,475, forward strand.
ACACATTAAACGTTCAACAACATTAGCAGAATTTAAGAGACATTGCATTTCACACGTTAAAACTGTCTTTTGAACGGTTATCCAGTGATTTTTTTTTATGAATTGACAAATTATGTATCTTGACGAAGTTATTTTTAACGGATTGCTTTGTATGGATAGCTGTTATAACGACTTTTTAATAATTATTGTAGCACTGCAAAAACTATTTTGTTCGCCACGATGGTGATGATGGATTTTTGATATATGATTTAATAGTAGTAGTAAAAAAAATAGTAGTCTACAAAGGTTTGAGCCTCGCGCGCGTATTACGGATATAGAGGACTGAATTTAACATTTGATAAAAAAAAAATGCAATTTTGAAGCTTATTTGGAAGATACCTTGAGTTAGTAGTAAGTTTTCTGGCAAATGTTGGGGGTTCGTGAGCATTCCTGACATTGCTGAAAATTATGATAGCATCAGATTGCGGGGTTACTAGAGTAATAGGATGCTTTGTTGATTGTTCATTAACTCTTGATTGCTTGTAATACTTATGAATATTTTAGGTGGACAAAAAGGCGAACTAAGAGGTGGACGCCTGAGCTTTTCAACATTTACATCGCTGTGAAGCAACTGTAAACTCTAGAGGGAATTTATATCTGTAACTGAAACCAGTTCGATTTTGTTTGCCAACCTGGTTAAAATGTCATATTTAATTATCTTAAAGATAAATCGTCCAGCTCAAACCATCATAATCATCTGTAAAGTTCTGATACATTTCATGCAATGTAGCAAACATTGTATACAAAAGCCCATCTTTGTAAACAACATTGTTTGCAAGTTTTCCGGTTGCGTGAAATGAAATACAAGTCTACATGATTGAATGTTTACATCACAATTAACATTCAGAATTGTTATCTGTGCGGGACCAACGGCTTTACTTCCCTTCCGAAGGATGACGTGACCAGAGATGTTTATGCCTCAGAAAAATCCCACCGACCTCGGCTGGGATTGAACCCAGACCCATTGGGGCGAGAAAGTAGTCACGTTTACCACTACCCCACCGGCGCCGGCTCTGGTTTGCTCTACTTCTAGTTTTCATCTTTTTATGCTTGTTAGTTGCCTTTAAAAAAGTTGCGTATATTTTATACCAAAGTAGACTCCTGAATTGATTAAAATCCATCAGAATTGTCTTCACTTAGTTCAGTATGAATTAATATTTAACATTTTTAATGTAACAAAGTGTTCATTTTATAAAAGAGTGTCATATTGACATACTAGTGGTGCTAGAACTTTGAAAATAATTGAATTTCTTGTATGAGCGAATTTTTTGTTTGAAGCTTTATTTTTAGCGCTGGAGTCTACTTTGGTTCAAAATGCACCATAATGCTATTCCACATCTTTTGAAATAGAGCGGCTGAGCCAGTGTTGGCAATTGAGAATTGTAGCTAATAATGACATTGCATGGATGATTTGGGCTCTGAGCGGCTGTATTTCATTAGAGAAACATAGTTTATAAACTTAAATTCAGTTCATAAACATTGCATTCAACAGCTAAAATTTGATTTTCAAATATGTATTGCGTTATTTTAACCAAAATGTTGCGAATTTTCATAATGTTTATGCGAAAAAATTTATAAAACATATTGAATTATAATCATTAAACAGTGCAAGTGAGCCAGTTTTTAACCCAGGAGATCACCTCATTGGCCCTATGTTAATTTTCTCTTTTTTTTTTTCATTCTTTACAAAAAAATTGTCCATGCATAGTAAGAATATAGATGTACACACTTAGAAAAATTCATGTAAATTTAGGTCCTCTGAGACTGACAAGCGTCAATTTTGACATAAAATTGAGTCATAAAAGACGCAAAATTCAGCTAAATCAAACGTACTTTTCGTCGAGTAACGAATTTTTCAGTCTCGATTCCGTCACGTGTAAAATGAGGTATTTCTTAGTGTGTAGGCTTATATGTACGTGAATAATACCGTTGTAACGTATTTCAAATTTGAGTTAGGCCCTAGACCCAAAAACTGGAGCACTAGTGTCGTAACTGGCTCACTCATAGTGTGCGATAATTGGCATTAGTATTCAGTGAGTTGGTTTTGACAGCCCCACACACTACGAAAAAGGCATGTAAATTTCGGTTCCCTGAGACCGACACATGTAAGCGCCATTTTTTGAGAACACTTAATTTTACATGAAATGTTTGTTTACGTTCCATGATTTACATCCAACATGAATTACGTCTCGTGTAATAATATTTATTTCTAAGAGTGCAGGCTACAATATTATCCGGATAGGCATGGATAATATAATTAACCGGATGGATCTATCCAGTTGATAGGAATAAACAGATTCCATTCCTATCCACCTTTTTTCATTCCAGGTAATATTCAAATAAATACTATCCGAATAATTTTAACTTGGATATTTATCATATTTCAAGAACAACATGTGAAAAGGGCATACAAGCTTTTTGTAAACAAACCTTCTTATGCCCTTTTCTCGCCACCCATTTGACATTAACGCAAACCATCAACATCACTGGATAGGGGAAGCTTTTCCCTTCCCGATGATGTTATTAGTTTGCATGGGTGAACCTCGGTTGGCGAGAAGAGGGCCAACAAAGGTTTGTTTACAAAAAGCTTGTATGCCATTTTCACATGTGGATCTTGATTTTTTCTACACACTAAAAAAAATCATGTTAATTTAGAGGCTCTGAAAGTGACATATACGAGCTTCAATATTGATACTAATTTGAGGCATAACAGACGCGAAATATAGCTTAATCAAACGTACTTTCTTCGAGCTAAGAACTTTTCAGTCTCAGAGCACTTAATCTTACATGTCATGTTTGTTCAAGTCTCATTTTTTTACGTCAAAGTGGTAGCATCCGGATAGACAGGTCATGTTTAGAAAAGGGATGTTTGAAATTAAATATGTACCCATGAGTATGATATTTTTGGAATCGGGTGATGTATAGAGGCCGAAAATTGATAACCGACACCATTTTGAAATCCACGACGGTGGCTTCCGGTTTCATAAATACAGGTATACCTCGATATAACGTAACTGTCACTTTTGAGTTTCATCGTCGATTTCTCGCAACAACAATTCAACCACACAAATTAACATTACAATAAGATAGGGGATTGTCTAACCTGTCTGATAATATTGTTACTTTGCGTGATTGAATTAAAAAAAAAACTGAAATGCTGCATTTGGAAGTTGAGTGTATTTACAATGGTTGCTATGATGAGTTTTCACCGTTTGCTCTCCAGTTTTCAAAATGACGTCCAAGCAAGAGGAGCAGCGTGTCAAAATTTTTCTCGCGCAACAAGAGAATCTGACGTTTTCTCACGCCAAGTTGGCAAAATTGCTGGATGTGGCCAAATCGACCGTGGCAAACGTTTTAAAAGTGTTCGGGGAGCGTCTGTTGACCACCAGGAAGCTTGGAAGCGGACGTAATCCGGACGTGACAGCGACGACGAAGAAGCTGGCGTTGAAATACAAGCGGAATCCTAACCTCTCCATCCGGGACGTCCCTCCATCCGGGACGTCGCTGACAAGCTCAATGTCTCCAATACTACTGTGCAGCGGGCCAATTAAGCGAGACGGATTGTCAACGTTTAAGAAGGTGAAGGTGGCGAACCAAGATTACAAACAAAACACGTCGGCAAAGCAGCGGTCCCGAAAGCTGTATACGAATCTGCTCACAAAGTTCGACTGTGTCGACGAAATTTATGTGAAGGCGGATATCAAGCAGCTTCCGGGACAGGAGTTTTATACCGCATCAGAAAAAGGTAAGATGGCTGAAATTTCCAAAATCATCAATCTATCGAAGTTCCCAAAACAATATCTCGTCTGGCAGGCCATATGCACGTATGGTCTAAAAAGTGGCATTTTCATTACTACGGGAACCATCAAGCAAGAGATCTACGTCCAGGAGTGCCTGGAATAGCGACTGCTATCATTCCTAAAGCAACATAATAGACCTGTGCTGTTCTGGCCGGACTTGGAGAGCTGCCACTATGGGGAAAAGGCAATAGAGTGGTACGATTCGATCAACGTGGTTGTGGTACCCAAAGACCACGGTCGATGAGACCACTGTGCAAAATTTAATGGAAGAGGTTAAGCGGAAGGCTCGGTAGTTCGGATTTGGCAAACCAAAGAATAAACGAAACTTTTTTCCTTTAAATATATGAATTGAACTACCAAAAGAAAAATAAGAAGATTTTTGTGATATGAATTTTTAATGAAAGAAACGATTGTTTTGTACAATAATTTTTGCGCGTTCCAGTCTTTATTTGACACTTTTTCTGAAACCCGACAGCAGCCATATTGGAATCTAAAATGGCGTCCAATATCGATTTTTAGCCTCTGCGTTCCGTCCGTCCGTCCCCGTTTTGAAACTATCCATATTGTAGGGAATTTGACACTATTTCTGAAACCCGATGGTAGTTATCTTGAACTTGGATTCCAAAATGGCGGCAGAAATCGATTTTCAGAATCTACGTGTCGTCTCCGTTCCGGAAATACGCGGTATTTAACACTTGGATTTCAAAATGGCGTCGGATATCGATTTAACCCTCTAGACATCATCCCGATTCCAAAAACATGTATATTGATGAGTATTTGACAGTATTTCCGAATTTTTCATAATCCGGAATCCGCCTTCTGCATTTTAAAATGGCTTCGCATATCGATTTTCGATCTCTAGACGTCAACCCGATTCCAAAACTATCCATATGAATGAGTACATATTTGATATCAAACATCCCTATTCTATACATGAACTGTTGAGAATCTATCCGGATGAAAACATAATTGATATTATCTTTATCCTCTTTATTTCCAAAACGGATAATTTTGATTTAATATATTTTACTTGAATAATATCCAATGATAGATTGGATAATTGATCGAGATAATGTTGATGCCTGGGCAGTTCTTGTTTTTGTTTTACATTTTCCTTTTTCTAATGCAAAATTGATAAATTTAAAGCATGTTAAATAGCTTCCTACAAGAATAAAACCGATGAAAAAGAAGTGAAGGATTCGCTGGATCCCCAAGTTCCAGCTCACCGATCGAGATCTTCGTTACCGATGGAACTAAGACAATGCTGATCGTGATGAGGGTTAGTTCTACGTCGTTATACTGCCGTTCAGCACAGGATATTACTGGGAATCACCGCTCTGCACATTAAACTACGTGCTACCAGTGGTAACTACTTCAAGACTCCTGGACCAAACGTTCAATGGCTCAAACCACGGTATGTGCCCATCTTCCCCAATCTAATTGAATTTGACTCGCCGATAGTGAGTTCCCTGTGGTTATCGTCGTTACCCCGATCAGAAGGGCATATCAAAATTATAACACAATTATATCAATGTTTGATATTTATATCAACGTGTGTTATATTTTGATATATTATATTTAATATTATTATATGATACAATTTTCGAATGTTGAAAAAAAAATTGTTTAAATCATAAACGGCTTATATCGCGAATTTCTTCAGTAATAACCGGTGTCTCGTATTCAGCTTTTTCTTTGGAGTATTTCAAAAAAGATTATCTGATTTGCTGCTTTATGGGAAAAGTAACCAAAAAGTCCGTTTAAATTGATCCACAGTTTTCCACAGGGCATAGAGGTTCAGGTTGTGGAGTAGCTTCATATCTTAAAATAAAATAGGTTGTTAGTGTGCTGTCATTATTGAACGACGACATACCCATCATGACAATTCACACAAAAATAAACCCTTTCGGAGCTGGGAAAGCATTAGTAAAAGTGATAAAGCTTTCGGGAAAAGTTTTGCCTATCGTGAAAACATTCAACATTTTCATAAAGTCTTCCAAACCTTCTTGTATAAGCTTGTGCCTTATGTAAAAATTCAGTGCCATAAACACTATGTCTTTGACACGAATGTTGTCATGTAATTTTGCCGATTGATCGTAACTCGAAGGCTCCTGAAAAAAGATAGGATGTTTTCAGTCTTGTCTACCTTGAATTAATAAGATAATAAATACCAATCTGGAACATCGTTCATCGTATCCTTCGAAGAATTCTGCTTGTATAAAGTATTCCGATTTTTCTGATTCGTCATCAGAAAACTCTACCAACCGCAATCCGAAATAGATTGGCAGCCTACTGCTTCTGAACCAGATTATGAATGAAATGCCATCACCATAGGAATCTCATGATTTGATGGAAGATCTTCTAACAATCCATGTGAAAGACCACGAACGACGGCAACGAAGCCATTCATTCATTCAGAATTACTAAAACAACCTTTTTTCAGATCGTTTGTTGGAACTACGCATTTATCGGGGAGACAAAACAGCTGCTGCAAAATCTTTGGCTGATAAAGCACCACACATTATGAACGAATTCTGGTATATTATGGAAAAAGAAACCAGGAAAATGACTCTTAATTAATTGAAATGATGAAATTGATGAATTCCAATTAAATATTTGACTTAGATTAAAAAAAAAAATTAAAAATTAATGACAAACTTCGCCAGAAATATGCAAATTTTATATCTAATTTATAACAACGGTTGTTAAATATGTATATTTTTGAATGCGATAGATTATATCTAATTTTGTGATAATTTTGATATAATCATATCAAGGTCTGTTATAATTTTGTTAGCACTAGACGAATTTTTGCTATGATTTTTGTTATTTTAACAACTAAACAGCCAATGTTTATAACACGTTCTGTTACATTTTTTGTGAAATAAATAGCTCCGGTTGTTATAATTTTGTTAAGCCTTTCTGATCGGGATGGCATACTGCTTGTACTTAATCTGAAATGTATTATTTTGGGTAACAATCCTGGCTTGAAAACTCAAAGGCAATGATGTTATTAACTAATTTGAAATAAAGGCAAATTAAATTTCTGTTTTTCCTGCTACTCTCACTTACAAGTAAGGCCCATCCGCAAGCTTCCTGTACCTTCTGGGATTGTGTTTTTCATATACACTAAAACAAGGTCTAAATTTAAATGGTGATGAAACACATGAGCCATTAGAGTGATGCAAAATTTGAAATTTTCGCTCCACAATACTTAAGCGATTCCAAATCAGATCCTGACTAACCTCTCAAAATTTGAACCCATTTGGTAAGAAACTGAGATGGCACAAACCATATGAAGTTTGTTTGGGAATTACTATGGGAAAACCAAGATTTTGATTAATGTCTATCTAATAATTCACCATATCGGTCTGCTTCAAAAGCTTTCAACTGTACATACAACTGTACTGTACAGCATTTCCCAGCTACAACTTTGCTCAAGACCACTTTTTGATTAAATGCAAGGATCGAATGTTATCAATGGTTCAATGCGCTGATGTCTTACGATCATGCTCAATCAACTGCTCAGCAGGCAATATTGGTGTTTCTGGGGCGTTGAATAGGACACAAAAATCATGGCTACTATGTCACACTGCAAAATACAGTGTTGCCTACAGAGCAGCTGCTTGATCATGTCATAAGTTTACCAATCTCTTAAATAATTAATAACTTTTTCCTGTCTCGTTTTACATAGAAACGATTTTCAGCAATGTTGTAGCTGAGAAAATTTTATATAAGAATGGCTATCGAACTGTTTCGCAGCTCAATATGGAAAAATACTAGAAGGCAATGAACAAAACGTTGAGATTTCCCATAGTAATTTACATGTAAACTTCAAATGGCTTGTGCGAAGTCTGTTTCTAACCAAATGAGTTGTAGCTTTGGGAGGCTAATCAGGACCCGATTTGAAACCATTTAAGCGAAAAAGTAAAATTTTGCATCAGTCTAATGAGCCATGTCATGAGATATTCCATAAATTGTATGCAACCGTCCATTCTTGTAAGCAATGTTTCTTGCAAGTTGATGGTTTACGTGAAAAGGAAGTTTAAATGCATGAATTTGTGCATACATGCATTTTTACTTCACCAGTAATACATATTCAGATTTTTTTTATCTGTGTGGTTTTACTCTAAAATCAAACAAAATCATTGTATAAAGCGATGTACTTTTAAAATGCTTCACGCAACGGATCATCCGTCGAAGTAATCAGAAAGGTTAATAACTACGGCACGCCTAGGGCCAATAAAGGAACAACAGATGCCAATACTGGCGCAGATGAGATCAAATTTGTGCGTTTGTGGTTGTGTACACGGAGATGAAAAACTAACCAAAATTGAGTACTTTTCCCTCAATTCCAGGATTCAGCCCAATAACTCAAATTTGAGTAAATCGCATATAGTAGTTTCCATTTAACACCAGCAAAAAACATCTACTCTTAAGTATATTCTACCCAAAATCAAGTTTACTTCACGTAAATTTGAGAATATACAATTTACTCAAAAGTAACTAATTTTTGACAACAATAAAGAGTGCAAGTGAGAGGCTGAACTCAATATTGAGTAAAAAGAGCTCAAATTTTGGGTAGTATTTTTCCCCGTATATGTTTTTCCCCCTTTTCTTTAAGAAATTTTACAAAACTTGGTTGTGTTGGTTCTGCCATGGTAATTGTATTTGGTGGGCTTGTTCCAGTTATGTCGTTTTCGTTTTTGCGGTGTAGCACCGGTGTAGTGTAAGCAGGAATAAGCGCGAGTATTTGACAGCTGAACATCATTTGTTTGTAAACAAAGGTGCATCCCATATCTACACCCTAAATTATTTTGGTGTACGGCAGTGTAGCACCGGTGTAGCTACACCGCAAAAACAAAAACGACAAAAATTTCGTATAATTTGAATACATCACAAGATCTTAAGTTTAATTGATCATGATTCAAATTGAAAAGACATAGCGGTTTTGGGCCTACGGGAGAAGAGGTAGTAAAATTATTTTCACTCCCGCGGGTTTAGCCCCCAATCAATAAAAAAAAATGGTAAGGGGTCGTAGAGTTCTCTGCATCTCTCTTAAGTAAATGTTGGACTAACAAATTTTTCCTATCCCTACCAGTTGTAAGGACGTGGCCAGGACAATCCTTAACTGTTGGAGCGGGATATGTCTTATCTGGGAGATAGTAATTATTTCCTACTTACTATCTGTCCTGCAATAGATATCCGTACTGCTCTTAATAGTTTTGAATTCGTACCACCTACGATATTGTGCAACTTGTTCGATGCTAATGCTAATGCTAATGCTAACAGATGCCAATACTGGCGCAGAAGATAGATTACAGGAAAAAGTCACGAAAAATCTCCTTTCGTTTAAATTTGAACTAAAGTTGGCGTATATTTAACGTTGAAATTGCTAACAAGCTTCTATACCATATTGCATTCTGAGGCAAATAAACTTTATAATTTCATAAGGCTCAAGTTACAAACGACTCATATAAATTTCATAAGTGTGAATTATGAATGACTTTCTTCTTACATTGAGTACACACTGAAATATCGTGTAAAATTACGGTTGTCATTCTTGCATTTATCGCCAGGATCCGACTCTTATTGAAAGGTCCCGCTCTTATACACTTCAGAGTGTTGAAACACCCTCCAAAAGCGCACCCCTTTGTCAGTCAAAATTGGATTCCTTAGCAAAAAAATTAAGGAATTAAATTGATAATGACCATGCATCAGAACCCTAGTCTTAACCACTTCAAACTAAGGAACAATCATTTGGTGTAGAACTGCACTATTTCTTTATGATTGTCAGTCAAAGGTTTTAGCAAACCAATTACAGCAGAAAATCATCAGAATCGAAATCGGCCATTGGTTCAAACACGCTTAAGGTATCATCATATGATGACTATGGTTCGATTCCCCGAAGCGGCTGACACATTCCTTTCACTCCCTCATGCTATTTGTTTGGTGACAGCAAGAGGAAGCTGCGAAGGAACAACTCCCGATATGTGCTGATTGCCTGCATGAGAGCGAGAAAAAAACACCAGCCTCAGTCAGTCAGTTAGTGTAGTTATGCTGCTATCTCGACGACGCAATCATCAGCGCTTGGAATCCGTTTACTGGACGGGGAAGATTGGAGGAAGGGTGCGAGACTTGATTTTCCAGCAGCAGCATCTCAGTAACAAAAGAGAATCAGTCAGATGAACTAAGAATCCGATCCGGTTGTCGACATCGTCGTCGTCGTCGTCGTCGTCGGTGTGGGTGCGAAAAAGGATGCCAGCTTTTCGATTGAGACGTGTCGAAATGAGGAAGGAGTGTGTCAAAATGACGTTACGATGCCAGTTATGTGATCCTAAAAGAATAAAGAGAATGTGTGATGCAAGGAATGTTTGTTGGATTCTTTCTTCTTCTAGTTTTTTTTTTGTCTTTTAACGCCACAACGATGAGAGTCTGCTGACGGGCCATTTTCTGGCTGCGATTGTAATCTTTATGATGTTCTTTTATGTATCAATTTGCTCAATAAAAAGAGTTGTTGTTAAGATGAAAGCTGGCAATGAATGCGAATATGGGTGTCTGGAATTGCATTGATGATGTTGGAGAATGTTTACCACTTCCTTTAATTGACAGGACCAACACTGATCAAAGAACATTATGCACAACCACAAATATCCATTTGTATTGTGCAGATGACGCATTGTTTGAAGACACATTGAAGAACAGGATATTTTTATCGATGAGCACAATCTTTAGATCCATAGGCCAACATTAGAGCCATTTCCCCTAGTATTTTGTGACAACCCAGAACTAAAACCACAGTACCACTGATGCAGAATATAGGATCCATTGAAATGCGATTGGTTTGACAATTCGGAACTTGATGACCGAAGGCCTATTTTATGTGAACAGGAATGGCAAGTGTTCTCCATTTCGCCGGAAAAAGTGGATTTCAATTTTTTGTCCGATGAATCCGGAATACTCCACTGAGAGCTAAACAAATTCACCGGTATTAATATTAAATCGATCAAAAGTTTTATTGCCCGAAATATTCGTTCGCCGGGTCTTCCTACAATCGCCATATTGAGCAGCATAAATCCGGATGTCTGGTTATTTTTACGTCTATATTTTCTTTGCCTGCACAGTTCAAACGCTTTTCGAAAATAACAACGAACAACAAATCTCGAGATTGCATGCGGCATGCAAAGTTCCAAACGATTTCCCAACATGCGGGAGGAGAAAAGCACTCGGTTAGGATCCTGCAGCTCTCGGGACGGAGGCAATAAAATTCTTTATTGGTCCCCAACTCGTGTTCCTTCTATCCAGTTGTTGAATTCATTGAGCTCGAAAGACGGTGAAGTATGGAACGTATGGTGCAAGCTTTTGTTCCCATGAGGATCGCAATTGAACCAAAGACAGTGCTGCATTGGATGATTTTTTTATCACTCATCCACTGCTTGTGGGAGGCTAGCGAATTTTATGAATTGGCACTGCTTGATACTACAATCTGGAATTGCATTCTCGAGATACATTTTTGGGTGACTATTTTGATTGGATGTCATAATCATCTTGTACTTTTAAGCTGCCATGCTGTTAAATGAAATTGGTGGAAATTTGATATTATAAAAATCTAGCTGAAATTTTCCATCCATGGATGCTTTGGATTGATAGTTATTTCACCCAACCGAGAAATCTCACATAACACGTGGAAAGGCTAAATCGACTATCTCTTTGGTTCTCCAAGGCAACATAATCTTGTTCAGGTTGCCAGGAAATGATTTTAGCTTGTACCTGAAACAACAAACGTGATTGGAAATTTATCAATAGCCGTGTTACAGTAAATCCCCCAAAGGCCGCGGTAGGAGGTGCTGGACGCTCACCGATATTTATCGGATGTTTTCCAACCGATTGAGCTGATTCTTTGTATGAAATTAGTGTCAACCATGAACTAGTTGCGAAAATCTGATAGATTGTTAAAGGATAACCGAAAAAAAGTGGTCGGTGGACGGCACCCTAGCGCGCTTTCGAGAGATTTCTGGTTTCACAAAAGAGGAAATGAATGGAGAGAATCAGTCAATATTAGGTTATAACGTTTTCCGTTGTTTTTGATATTTTTCTGAATACTTTTGTACACTTCAAATCACATGTTTGAATCGCATTTCCAATGCATTATTACATTTATTACATTTAAAGTAGAAAGAACATGACACAAAATACTATAATTTATTTAAATGTTTAAATTTAAAATACTGGCTCCAAGGTAACTCCCAATTTTGAAATGTTTCTTTCAAGTTCACAGGAAAGAGGTAGCGGCTCACGAATCTGTTGGAGAATGAAGGATGACTCGTCTAAATAAGATTGGTTCGTGAGATTTGATAACAATGATATTTTTTGTTTTTGGGATCGACGATTTTGCTTTTCAACCCTCTCGTCCATTCCTAAATTAAGTCTGTGGTAGAGTAGAAGTCAGTCTCGTTGATAAGTTTTTTTTTGTATTCTTCATTTCTAAGGTATCTAACATTTAAAACAAGGGATCTTAATTTTTTTTATAATTTATTACTTTTTTCAATAAGTGAATAGTTAGCAATGTTTCGATGGTAACGGGGGTTTTTATTTATTTGCTTGAATTATGAGTTTTAAAATAACAATGGATGCGCATATTGGATGATAGCCATCTTAGATTTGGAAGATTAGGGAGAAAAGTAAACAGGCGTCCATGTGAGAAGACCATAGTGAAGTGCAGTGCAATGGTTTATGCCCCCCGCTTTTTTAGGGGCTCGGGATGGAAGGACTGGCTCCGTTCAGGACCTCTTGTGCTCTTGTACCGTATGCGTGATAATGTATGCACCACCGTACAAATAAGGTTCCCTTTTCACCTGTGCATACAATGCCTTGGTTTTCTTTGCATGCACGTAACCTATAGCTCATACCGTAGTAGGCTGTGTATAAAAGAAAATTATTTACTTAGTTTGACAAGTTGCACCATGACGAAGTGACAGCGTAATCGTGATTTGTCCCACGCGCAAATGTCGCAAAAAGACATTTCAATCGCCGTGGGAGTGTCCCGGTGGACCGTCAAAAGGGTTTTAGACCGAGAAAAAAATGGACAACTATCCGCGAAGGTGGCCACAGGTCGTCCGAGGTCAGCTCGGGTTCCGAGGGTTATCGCTGCTATCAAAAGGAAGATTCGGGTGAATCCAGTGCGTTCAATAAGGAAAATGGCAAAGGAACACGGGATCAGTGACTATACGGCACGGAAGATCGTAAAGGAAGATTGCGGGGCGAAGTCGAGGGCACGGAAAAAAAACTCACATGATTACCAACCGCATCCGGGAGCTACGAGTCGAACGACGCAAGAAAATCATGAGCTTCCTTAAGCGTAAAAATCCGGTAATCCTGTTCACCGACGAGAGCATGTTTACCGTCGATCCCGTATCAAATTCCAGAACCGATCAGTATGTTAGTTCTCTTCCGGTAAAAGACGTGGCCGACGAGCACAAGAACGTGTATCTGCGTATAGCGTTATGGTGTTTGGATTGGTGGTTTCCGATGGCAAAAAAATGGACCCGATGTTCATTCCAGAAGGCGACAAGGTCAACACGGATGTCTACATCGGGATTTTAAGTAAGTATGTTCTTCCGTGGATCAAAGAACAGTACAATCCGAAGCCAAATGTTGTATTTTAACAAGATGGGGCTCCGTGCCACACCTCGAACCGCACTCAGAAGTGGTTGCAGGAACATCGGCCACATGCCATCCAGCCCCAATATTAATCCGCTGGATTACTCAATATGGCGTGTCATGAAGGCCAAGGCCTGTTCTAAACGCCACCCGAGTACAGCAAGCCTCAGACAAACATTGACCCCTACCTGGAGAGAAATGGATCCAGACTACATTGTTAGAATCGGCCGTGCATTCCGGAAGCGTGTGGAGGCCGTAATTGCAGCAAGTGGAAACTCGATCGATGATTAACATAGTTTAAGACTCTGAGAGACATCCCCCTTTGAATAAATAAAAAACTCGAAAGCGAAATTTTTGAGAATTTTTTTAATTTTGACATTGCTCAATGATGCAATTATTACGCATACGGTACACACCTCGTACCGTATAATAAAACGGTCTGAAACGACTCGGCTCGGAAGTCAAGATTGCTTCGGAGCCTAATCGCTAATGATCCTCGATCGTCCATCAGAGATGATTCCCTCAGGTCGGTGGCCTTAATTTCTAAGGAGGGTCCCGTCTCGGCTCAATCAAGGTGGCCACGCCACGGTCAGCCTATGTCGTCAACGACGGAAGACGCCTGCCAGCCAAACGAGCCAGCAACGCCTGCTGAGCTGTATGTCGCTGATGAACGCCACCAGATCCGCTGTTTGCAGCCCGCGTCGCAAGTTTCCGGCCACACGGTAGTGCAGGAGCAGCCATGTGGACCGATGCCAGCGTAGCAACGCCGTAGGAGATCAATTTTAAACCCTCGCACACTCGCCACATATTTGGAAACCCCACACCCACACCCACACGCCACAGAAAAGGGCAATAAATGTTTTAGAAAATGTGAATGTTCCTATGTTTTCATACTTATCCGCGTAGCCCCTCCGAATACCCAGTAACATGCCAGCCCTGCGACACAGTTCAGGGGTCTCATGCTACTGAGATAGTTACCCGGGAGTGATTGGTCATGCCATAGTCACAACCTTGTACAGTATATATGTGATTTGGAAGTTATCGTGGATTTCAAGCTCCGAATCAACGAACACATCTCCACTATTACTGCCAAAGCTTTTTCGATCATCCATTGAAATGCATCAGAATTAACTGACGTGTTTCGTTTATTACTGACTAAATGCTCTGTTCTGTGATTTAGTACGTCTTCTTCTTCGTCTTCTTCTTCTTCTTCTTCTTCTTCGCATTTAAAGCTTATTGCTTATGGCATATTAGCTTATTGCGTGCTCTCAAACTTAGTGTTCTAGATGCACTACCACAGTTTTTCACAGAGCTTTCGATGCCTGCTACCATTTCTGCATTAGTATAATTGTGTGGCAAGTACAATCATACCCCTAGTAGCACACTTTCCACAATTCGGTTGAGGTAACTTCTATATGACTGAATTTAGTCACAATTAAGTTCCTGTAACTATTCATAAAGGATGTGTGCTACTTGGGACTCCATGCTCAGGGAGTCGAGAAATTTTCCAGCCCGTAAAATTCCTAGACCAGACCGGAAATCGAACCCAGTCACCTCCAGCATGGTCTTGCTTTGTAGCTGCGCCTTTACCGACTGAGCTAAGGGAGGCCCGTGATTTAGTACGTACCATCCTAGAATATACTGCTCCCATCTGGACCCCATACCATACTTCTTAGGTAATTCGTAATGAGCGTGTGCAGAAACCTTTCATTCGCTTTTGGCATGCACCACGAATGATCCTGTTTATATCTCCCCGAGTATCGCGAACGATGTTGACTAATTGATTTGGAACTGCTTTCAGCGAGACGGCTGAAGTTGCAATGGCTGGTTGTATTTGACATCCTGAACGTTCCTCAGCGTCGTGTTATGGTTATTAGTGCTGAGACTTTAATCCGGTTCTATCCGTTATTCGGATATCACAGAATATGACAGATATGCTAACGGATTTACTCCGGGTATCCGGATTGCCCTAGATATAAGTATTATTAAAATATGATTCAATTGGTTATCGTTGTTCAGAAATCATTCTTCAAATTAAGAATGAAAATAGTCTTGCAACTATTGATTACCAAATCACGAATTATGAATATATCATACGAGCTGCTAACAAACACCACAGACATTCATTTTGAGTGTCTAAAACGAACTTATAAAACTCACGTCAACATTTCCTATCACATTCAGTACACTCATAATATATATAGAAAGAGATCTTATGTTCAGCGTCTAAGTGAGGGTTTACTATGCCATTGACAATCCCTGAAAATGACGCCATTTTTTTATTTGATTTGAGCAACCGCCAAGTTTTGAAATAGAGGTAGGCATTTTTTTTATCCTCCATTTTACTTCAAGTTTGGAAGTCTAAATTTAAGCAATTTAATTTTGAAATCTTAAAAAAATAAGAACAATATTTTTAAATTTTTGCTATGTCCTTGTTAATTTCTACGTCATTCTTCAATTCTTCCCTTAAATTTGAGATTCCTCTTTCTGTCAAAATTGCCCATGAATAATCTAATCATTCTTATTTGAAATACCACAGTGATTTAGGAGTTGTCTTCAGAAACCTATTGATACTCGTTTAATATTTCTCTCCCAATTTTTAATAATCTTTCTTTCGTTTAAACTTTCCTACACGATTCTGTTCCATATTCGTTATGAATATTCCTGAAAGGTTGATCCGTATTTTGGATACCTGTATAATTTTATCCGGATAGTCCCAGCATTAATGGCTACAAAAGTCTGCTAAGTTCCTGGCTCAGAGCCTTCAATAACACCGATAACATTTTTGTATGTGCGTTTCCCATGCATCGATTTTCACTACATTTCGCATAAATTAGCTGCTGGTGATGAATTTTGAATGTAAATGTATGTTAATAGTGCTATTTGATTTCAAAAGACTGAATAAATGTCATTGATTGCAGGAAACCACTAAATATCATAAATTACGTTTCTTATCCGTGAAAGCTTTTATGATGTTGAAAACGGACAAAAAAATCTCCCACCTCAACGCCCCCAGTCCGGCGTCAATCGGGAGATTTGTCAAGGCAATATCGATTCGCTTATCAAAACTTTTCTGGTAATGCCTTTGAATGGGCGCCAAAAAGTGTTTCAAATGTTGCCCTGGCAGCAAAGGCAAGCCAGAAACGGAAATCGCATTATGGTGTCTTATCACGCTGTCGTAAAATAACGGAAATGTTCCACGAAGCGAATGCGCGGCGAAAAACCGACCCATTGCCATCATCATCATTCTAGTACAGAAGAGCTATGAGAATATGGGACTCGTATAACCGAAACGAGCGGAACCGAAAACTGAAAAGAAAACCATTCCCCGGGACAGGATGATGACGGTAAGGAAAACGACGACGACGACGACGATTATGGATGACTGGGCAGGAATTGAAGGAGAGGTTTGTTCAGGGAACGAGGAAAGGAAAAACGACTGCGACTGGTTCTCCACTGGTCTTCGATTTGTAAACGATATTGCTCTCCATAAATTGTTTTTCCTTGCTGGAAATCAATTGTTCATACAGCTGGAAGTAAGTAAATTGCCTTGCCACCCCCCAGTGAACCCCTAAATTCTGTGCCAATTCTAGTTCTCCGTCCGGGGAGAGAACTGTGTGCCGGAAATCGAAGTCGTTCTCCTCAGACGACAAATGCGAGCGGTGAATGCTTGACTTACACTAAACTTTTGATTATTTGCTGATAACTTTCCGTTATAAATCAGTTGGTGAAGCGTGAGTTTTCTATTTTGGCGTCGTGCTCGAGGGCTATAATATCCGGAATTTTACGAGCACCTACCCACACTTTTACCGTGTGAGTTGAACGGTAGGTTTTAAGGAGGCTTATATTATGGGTTAACGGAGAGAGGGGTGGATTTGGTTTTTTTCCTTTCATAATGTAGACCAACGATTAGAATAAATTTATTGACACCGTATGATAAGGCATTCTCTTCAATTTAAAATTTTCGAACGATTTAAAACACATCCACAACTACTTTTGACGTAGGACTACGTCTTTGATTTCTATATGGGGTTACACTTTGTGAAAACCGAAAATCGAACATGTAACAAAATTATGAAAGATTTTAAACGTTAACAACTCAGCTGCCCCTACACCAATTTCAATAATTTTATCACCAATCGATCAGATATATTACTACGCATCTGATAAATATAAAACTTTATCATTTTTCGAAATGTCACAAGCTCAGAGAAAATCGATCATCGCGTTTACGTCCTTATGTAAGCTCACTGTCGAATTTGTAATCAGTGATTGATATGGAAGTCACTTTTTTCCCATCACAGAAACGCCCAGTGCTCTTATGCCAAATGATGATGCGTGAACGAAATTATAAAAAAAACCAGCAATATCTATATTTGCTCAATCGGTAGATAAAGGAGTGACCAAGAATTTATTGGAGGGATTTATGGCTAATCGAGATATTCCCGATCAACTACGAAATGTTACATAACATTGGTGCAAAGTTGTGCACTCCATTTTTGTGTGTGCATTTTTTTTAGCGTTTTGAAGTTAAATCGCTGTGGAAACATTATTTCTGATCAATCTCATTATCACGCCTACATAAAGCAACATATCCGTCGAGTAGGGAAAGTTTGGAAGTGATAGGGAATACCAGCCATCATGACGGTCAATATTGGACGCTGAAGAAAGACTTACCCATATCTGATTGTAATTTAGGAACCAAATGTAATAGATTATGTATTCGCATTTTAATGAGGTCCTGATTTTAACCAAGTTTTACTAAGTAGAACATCCAAACTACGTACATAGAACCGAAATCATAGATTACTTCTACTGTATTTTAAATCAATATCTAGAAAAATGCACGAGAATATCACTACACAGCTTAACGTTGTTTACGTCAACCATGCGGCCGTGTCTTATACACAACCCCACCAATTTTTTAAATCAGATTAAAGATTAACAATCTAATAGAAACTGTTTTTGTTGTTATTTCTATTTTATGTCACCCTCTAAATAAGTAACAGTTATGTTTGTTATAGCTAAAAAGGAATGTTCTGCGATTACTTTCAACATATTTTTACTTATAGCGAATTCGTTTATTATTCAATTCCACCTGGATGGGATAAAGGCTTGATATCTGACAAAACGTCAATTTGATCATTTGTTTTAAAACCTACCTCAGGTTGAGGATCGCAATGACAAAAATTTCAATTTCACACTGGGTTCCGAGTAGAGGGGAATAGCAAAAGCAGAGCAAAATAATATAAAATTTTACTATCAACATTTTATTATGTTATTGGTAAGCTGTGTGCTATAATATGTTAATGGCTAATCCCAGTATCAGAGCATAATTTGCTTTTGTTATGATATCCTAAAATCTAAAATGAATATAAAAAACCCGAATTTATCCACCTATGGTGTGATCAGACCCTTCTTACTTATTCAAGTTTATTTATTTTATTGTCATTATCAGTGACCAAGCCCCCCACCCCCGTGTCATCCAGTGACGCTACGCCACTGCCTGGGGGTACCCGGAATATATCCGGGTGTAGTCTATTTGGTGAGGCTACCAATCAACTTATCATCGTATTTTAATGTGATTTGATGGGTTTTAATTCAATTCATATTCAAGCAACTTTTCCGGGGTACCCGGAAGATGTCCAAGTGTGTCAAATGTGGTCTAGAACACTTAACACGACTTGCATTGATCTTATTTTTGAATTCTGTAGTAATTTGATGTGTCGCATGATGGTTTTAATACGTTTTCCGTTAAATCCAGCGTGAAGGTCCATATTAACCGGATCTTATTCCGGCCATATCTCCGGAACCGGTTCACCGATTCCAAAACCTTTCAATAGCGTTCAATAGCGTTCAATGGGACCCCAAGACCTATCATTTGGCGACGAGTTTGTCCAAATCGGTTGAGCGGTTGCTGAGAAACGTGAGCGCATTCATTTCGTTACATACACACACACATACACACATACACACATACACACACACACACACACAGACATGCTCACACAAGTGCGAACTGAAAGCCGAAGCCAGGAGAACTCTCCGTCAGAGTTGGCTGTATCCACCACCAGGGATAACCGAGTAGAACGTGACGCTGGGAGCTAAATGGCTCACAAATTGGAGAGACGATCAGCGAACTGGAAGCGCCAATTAGCTGAGGTAAAGTGAGGTGCGTAATGCACGGCCCCCTCCGAAGTAATACGACAAGTGGTTCCGGAGGAAAAAGGGCAAGGCGTCTAAGGAGGTTTTAGTGCGGTAAGAATCCCACACACCGTGTCACCGCGACTGTGCGCCCAGTCGTCAAGCGGTGGCACGATGGCCTTTTTGAAGGTTTCCTCCTTGTCAAAAAAAAAAAAAAGAAAAAAAACAGACATGTTCCGATCTCGTCAAGCTGAGTCGAATGGTATATGACACTCGGCCCTCCGGGCCTCGGATCGATAGTCGGTTTTTCAAGTGATATCTATACCCTTCTTTGTAAGAAGGGTAAAAACATAATAAAAAAAAACTGTGTTATTATAACAGAATGAGTGAGGGGAACTACTCTGTTAAAATGTTTGAAAATTTAATTTACTAGACGAAATTTATTTTTTGTATGGAAATACGGCTCGAACGAAAACGAGAATACGGGTGTATCGGGAATAGCGCTACTTCGTCGTAATCGCCCATTTCCGTTCTATCGAGCAGAAATCATCAATAATATCAATGATTTCACCATGCACAAAACAATACTACGTTTGTTTAGATGCGTTAGTTCATTAGCTACGACATAAATCCTATTAGAGCGCATTGTATGCATATTTACGCTCATTGTTCTCAAAACAAAAGAATTGTTCCTAGCGCATCCCCTTTTTCTCCGTTTATCCGTAGGACGAAGAAAATCTAATGGCGTTTCAATGCGTTTGGACGGAATTGAAACGCGTAGGACGAATTTAGAAGCAAGAAGCAAAGTTAGATTTTTAATAATATCTCAACATTTTTTGACTCTTTTTCAAATCCAACGGTACGTATGGAAAGGTGGATAAATTTAGAAGTTATCTTTGATGAAAACATTCCATGTTTTGTTCAAACGCTTTCCAAAAAGTGTGGTAAAGTGCGGGATGTCCTTAGTAGGACGGAAATTAGATCAAAAACCCTAGTAGGAATCTAAAGATTTTCCAAAGGGCTGAAAATAATCAATAAACTCAACTTGAATGAAGCCTGACAAAAAATGAATCTATAGATGTTCCACCATCGAAGAGCTGGAAATAAGCTTAAATAATTGAATTCAATAGATCTGGTCTGAGCAAATGCTGAAAAATATGAACCATTATAATATAAATCATAAGATTTTCCATAATTTAAAGGCTGAAAAAATAAATCAATAAACTTAGCCAGAAAGCTAAAAATAGTGAATCTTAGGAAACTTATTAAACTTAATAGTGAAAATTGAAAAAAAAAAATCAGTTTGACAGATTCATACAAAAAATTTCAATCGATTAGCTTGTTTATTATCAAAATCCATCTGCTAAAGACAATGTTATAAGTGGTCAAAACCTGACCACTTTTCGTAACGCGATTGATTTTTTTTTAATTGCAACTTCAATATGTTGCCGAAAGACGTATTCCTACACCAAAAGCAGATTGATTGACACTTATTTCTTTGAAAAATGTTACTATCAAGTAAAGGACAACAATCGTTCCAAACCTATGATTCGTATGATTGCAAACTGATATTGAATGCTTTTGAACGTCAATTGAATAAAATTGAAAATTGGGCTGAAAAATCTACGCCAAAAAACGTCAAAGCTACCGTTGAAGTCTCATAATGAGACATAATCAAGCATTCTCTTGATATCTATCACCAACCAAACAAATTTTCCCCAGTGATCAATTTGCCGCTGGATCACAGTAGTTGATTTTTTAAATTTTGTTTTCTGTGGTGAAATGTAGATTCTTAATTTTTATTCGATTTAATTTTTAATTTTTGAAGACAAATTTAATTTTTTTTAAGAGGAGGAATATTGCGATCGCACATTTGAAATTCAAACTTTGAAAGCAATCTCCAAAATGTGTATATATTTCGAAAGCTCTGACGTTTTGCTTTCCAAAGCTGTTTTAAATCAAAATTCCAGCGGCGCCGGCGGTGTAGTGGTAAGCGTGATTACTTCTCGGCCCAGAAGGCCTGGGTTCCCCGCCGGGATGTTCTGAGGCTTAACCTCTCTGATCACGCCTTCCTTCGGAGGGGAAGTAAAGTCATGAGTTGATGGGTCGATAGGTAGGGTCCAGGTGTGGGAGCTGCCTCCCTGGTGTCGGTAGCATTAGTGCTCAGCACGGAAGACAAATCAGGGAAACAAAAAAAAAATCCAATCATTACTTACCCAACATAGGTTTATTAACAATAACTTAATATTTTTGTTGTGTATGTTTTTGAGTTTTGTTGTTGTGTAAAACCGAGTTATTTGTATAATTAATAATTATATTACTATCCTTCAAAATTTTAATCTCCTTTCCTTATTTCGAGTCATTTTTTCAAATCAACACAATGATACACCTTTCTTATTCCTAAACACAAAAGCGCGTTGTTGGCTTAATCTATACTACCTCAACATCTTGTTGTTGTTTATGTGTTGCTACAGAACAAGCCACCACTAGCCAACTTCAGCATGCAGAAAGAGAAAGCGAATGAAGGAAAACAAAGTTCACCTGAAACTTGTTGAAGTTTCGTTCGTTCCAAGTTCGAAAGTAATCATTTGTTGTTGCTAACAAATTTTAATGAATTCGAAGGAAAAACTTCCTGTCGTACCTAGGCTGTTGCTGTTACCAGATGCCAGTTCGTTAAAGGTGGGCTATGTAATTGCAATCGATTACAGTAAAAGTTTGAAGGCCGATGCTCATGCTGGAACCGGTGGGTGGGAATTCTGGGTTTGCGCAGATATAGGTGAACTGGCTAAATGAAAGTTTTTCCGAGTTGAGCTCAGTGAATCGGTAGTACTTGTCATTCGTTAAGATTGATTGCTCATAATGACTTCATTGGAATCTCCTTCGAATAGTTTTCATTTAAAAATCTCTTTAAGTTGGCACAACTCACAAGGAATTTCAAGAGATTTCAGACAAAAAGATAAACTACAAGCATTTAATCCGTGGTGCAAAGTTCCACACACCTAGCAGAAGACTCTCAATTTCACTTAACCAACATCCACCCCCAAAAAATGCTTAAATGATAAGCCCACCGTAAAAAGCTCCGTACAAAAGTGTCCTAAAGAAATCCCATTTTTCATCACTTTTTACACACGCCCATTCATCGACCCTACCCTAGTAGCACTTGAGCCATTCAGCGATCTTCTTGTGCCGTTTTACCCCGATAACGTCCAAAACCCACCAGGTACTAGTTTTCAGGCACGTTCTGGTTCATAACTCTCCTCCTTGAAATCCCTATCCTCAGTAGTGGAGGATGCAGGGGGTGAGAGCTGTTACATTTTCGGCCATTCCAGAATGGCTGGGGCGCTGTGTCGTGTATGAGAAATGAGGAGCCATAAAAAATTCCGAAGGTTTTTCCGAAAGGGGCGCGCCAACAGCCAGTCAGTGGGGGAAGACACAGAGCACGGCTAAAATATTGCCGTAATATAGGTACCTTGAAGTCTTGTGTGTACCGTGGATCCTCATTGCGTTACTACTCAGCACACCTGGGTGAGGAGAAATGGGGCAGCTGGTAGTGATGGTGGGGGTGGAGAAGTAGGAAAATTCAAAGCGCGGCCATAAAATGATGGAAGGTGGAAAACTTCCTCTCTCTCTCTCACTTTGCTTCTGCAAAATGTATGAGGGGGTTTTGGGGGAGGTAGGATTCGCTCCTGTTGGGGCAATTTTTGGAGGGGTTCGAGCTTCAATGATGGTGCAGCGGCATAATGGTATGCTTTTGAGTGAGTGAAATTCGTCTGCAAAAGTTATCAATATTAGAAAAGGCTTGTGAGTCATGTAATCGTTCAACGTTCAAGAGGCACGGTTGAATGACTACAGGTTTTGTTGCCCTCGTGCTCCAACGTGAAGATGTATAAATTATTGACAGATGAATCTGATTTACGGTTCCGTTTGAGCATAAACTTTCGAACTTTTTAAGTAATGGAGTTCGTTTTTGGGTTGCAACTTTTTTAATGAAATACCGAGATTATCAGTTTCGATTATGAAGACAACATTTATTAAACCATAAGAGCTATAATTAGGTTCCCAAGAAATGGTGGAATTTTATATAACTGCTGATAAACTCGTTCAAAATCAAACGGACACGCACTTTCAGTCTCAACTGTTTTCTTGGTCTAGTTAACTGGATGCTTTCTTCGGCAAATATGAAGCTCTATATTTCTAAGCAACATAGTAAAATGTTATGGCTTCTTGGTGATTTTTAAAGTTGCAAGGCATCAGTTCTGGAATAAACATCATAGGCAGGTTCATTTATCTAAAATTGTAGACTATACCTACAAGGATCAAGTTTAATAAAATCATTTAACTAGTTTCGGATGCACCATCCCATTCAGCTGAACAAGCGGCCAGAACAGTGCAGGTATGGTAAATTTAGAGCTGGTTACTCACTGGTTTTTTATATGTGCGAGCTCCACCCACCTAAAATCCATGTATCCTTTCAAGGGCGCCCATAATTGTGATATGGGGCTTTATAGCCTAGTCAGTAAAGGCACGGTATTACTATGCCAGAGGCGGCGGGTTCGATTCCCGGTCCGGTCGAGGGAATCTTTCGGGTTGGAAATTTTCTCGACTTCCCTGGGCATAGAGTATCATTGTGCTTGCCACGCAATATACAAATTCATGCATTGGTATTGGCATCGAATGCTCTCAATTAATAACTGAGGGAAGTGCATTTAGAACACTAAGTTGAGAGCACGGTATAAGATAATGTGCGATAAGCAATAACCTTGATGTGTGAAGAAGATCATTGTGATATAGGAATGTACTACCTGTACTGTACACACAATGTCGTACCCTCTAAATGCCACTGAAGTATGAGGAGGGACATCAATGCCTTTAGCTAGCAAAAGCTTCTTGAGACCTTCAATTTTTCAACTGTTCATAGAACAGCTCTGAACCCGGTATTTTCCAGAAGTTAATGAATCTACTCTGAAGATCACGTAATATCCATAAAAATATTTAAGCTTTCGTGAGTTTTTCTGGACATCCCTAAAGTTCTCTTCTCGAAGATCGCAAAATGTTCAGGGGTTAATAGAACTGCCTCAAGTTCGTTCGAAATTCTCAAAACTACCCTGATGCTCACAGAACTTTCCTGAAATTCTAAAAATTTTCTCAGGACCTAAATTTTCTTCAATGTTCTCAACAATCATGCATATTCCCTAAATTCCCAGAATTTTTTTTTCTGAAATTTAAACATTTTTCATAAGTTCTGGCAATTTCTTCAAATTTTTTGTAATTTCCACGAAGTTGATTAAACTGCCCTTGGGTTTCTGATATTCTCTGAAGTACTCGGAACATCTTAAATTTTTTTCGAATGTCCTGAAGCTGTTGGTTCAGCCCTGATTTTAATAGACCTATCATAAGAATCCCTTAGCTTTCTCGAAAATACCTGAACTTCTGCGAGCTTCTCAACATATTTCTTAATTTTTCTAAACGTCTCTGAGTTATTTAGATTTCTTGAAAATTTGCAACCTCTTAACATTTTCTGCAATTTTCTTTAAATTAATAGAACTGCAATGGTCTTCTCTGAGGTTGCCCCAAATATTATAGCTATCCAGAAGCTTACGGTTCATAATTTAAAATGCTTTCCATGTACTCATGATACTTCCCAGAAGTTCTCGGATATTACCTAACGTTTTCTGTACTTTTATGAAATCTCCAAAGTTTTCTTGAAGTTCTCTGGACTTCTGTGATATTCTCAAGTTTTCCTGAAACGCATAGCTTTCCTGGAGAAATTTGGACTTCTCAGAAATTTCCAGAACATTCCAAAAGCTTCCACTATGTTCCTGAAGTAAGTGCAAAATATTTAATGTAGTTCTTAAATTTTCAAAGAATTTCTTCAATTTTGTTAATGTAACTGCCCTTAAATCTTCGAAACTAATTCTTCAACATCTTAAATCTTCCCCAAAATTCTAGACTTTACCTATGCTTAACGTGCTTTCCTGATATTATTAGAACTGCACAAAAGATGTCCAAACTTCACTAACTTCTCTAGACCTTCCTGAATTCCTTAATATTTTATTAAAAGATCCCGCTGACAGATATCTTGCGTAGATGAGGCCACGTTACCATTATGTATCATAGACGACGGCAGACCAGCTTCATGACGTTGTTTGTAGACAAACTTCCAAAACTGCTTGGACGTGACTCAAGCTTTCTCTGCAATCCATGTCGATACTGAAGAAAGCACCGTTTTGCAACTCGTTTGTATTCGTGATTGATCCTGACATAGTGACGGTGAAGGGATAGTGTGCGGTGCTTGGTGAATTTCCCAAGAGCGGCTCTCTTTCTGGATTTCAGTCGACGAAATTCGCTCGTATGCCATATGATGATGAATCTTTTTCGGAACGTGTCTGTCAATGACATATGCCAAAACATTGGAAATAGTTTGAGCGGTGGACCCAATGCCAACGGTGTCCAATAAGTCGTCCCAATTCAAACTGGGAGTAACTCGGCGATACTACCATGGTCGGCGTTGCAAAAATCGTAGGAAAAGGTGGCAGGTGAAATATTAAAATCATGCATCAGCTTAGTACTTAACGTCACCAGTAGCGGCGAGTGGTGCCGATCCAGTCTCACCAGAGGAGTGGGCGCCTGGCATAAGAAAGGAGCTATGTCCTGGGCGGTTTCAAAACAAATATCCAGCAAAACGTTTCAGAACACAGTTCACATTTCAATGACTTTTGTTGCCTTTGCTGGAACCCGATGCACCGTAACGCAGGCGTTACGTTTATTTTGCTGAACAATGTTCACGATTCCATGATTTTGTATGCATGGTGTACTTTCGTAAACGAAAAATTTACTTGTTCCAAACTTCGTTACTAGAGGTTGACGAATTTTGGAACGGAATTTTTCCCGTGTAACAAAACTCGCTACACCTAGCGGCGCCGGTGGTGTAGTGGTAAGCGTGATTACCTCTCACCCCAGCAGGCCTGGGTTCAATCCCAGTCGGCGCCGCCGGGATGTTCTGAGGCATAACATCTCTGATCACGCCTTCCTTCGGATGGGAAGTAAAGCCGTTGGTCCCCGGTTCATGAGTTGATGGGTCGATAGGTAGGGTCCAGGTGTGGGAGCTGCCTTCCTGGCGTCGGTAGCATTGGTGCTCAGCACGGAAAACAAGATCGACGGAAAACAAATCCAAGGAAAAAAAAAAAAAAAAAAACTCGCTACACCTTGTTTGGTGCTTGTTACCTTTTGTTTGGTGCTTGATACGTTCAATTTTGTGCAGTGGTTGCTGGAAACATGTTAACAGAATTCATACTGTTATAACCCGGCTTGTAATTTCATCACGCATTGTGTGCAAAGGGCAAACTTTACAGCTTATCAAATTGAGGAAAATGATTGCATAGCTTTATGAAAACACATTCACATTGAGACAAACACAAAACCAATCGGAGAAGCTTTTGAATTTGCACTCGGTGACTTAGAAAAGTAAAAAAAAAAATTGGTTGTGTTGTGTACAAGACACGACCGCATGGTTGACGAAGACTACGTTAAGCTGTGTATTGAAATTCTCGTGCGTTTTTCTAGATATTGATTTAAAATACAGAAGAAGTAACCTATGATTTCGGTCCTATGTACATGTTTTGGTTAAACTTGGTTAAATTCAGGACCTCATAAAAATGCGAATACATATTCTATTTCATTTGGTTCCTAAATAACAATCAGATATGAGTAAGGCTTTCTTCAGGTGATTCATTGGAGCGTCCAACAATGACCGTCATGATAACTGATATTCCCTAGCACTTCAAGATTTCTAGGACACAAATCTTGGACGGTTGTGACATCACTCATGAAATTGAAACTCCTTGTGTACTGGACTGCAACAAACGTGAAGTTCCAGTTTCTTTGTTATAAGATTTGTGAGAGCTGATATCTGTACTCTTGAAGTTTTTATGTGGTAATGAGATTGATCAGAAATAAGGTTTCCTCAGCTATTCAATTTCAAAACGCTAAACGGAGTGCACAATTTTGCACCAATGTTATGCAACATTTCATAGTTGATCGGGATATCAATTAGCCATGAATCCCTCCAATAAGTTCTCGGTACATCTTTTATCTACCGATTGAACAAATAAAAAAAATACTAAGGCTGTGTTTCATTTGGAAAATTCTCACTTAGATTTGACACTTCGAAAACAAATTAAGATGTTCGAAAATCCCTGTTGTTGATCGGACGATTTTCGAGAAAGCGTCTGTTAAAATTGATTCCTTACATGTCAGAAATAAGTCTACTGGATAAGCAGGTTTATTCGAAACATTTCTATCTGTCAAATTTAAGTAAACATTCACCAAATGGAACACAGCCTTAATAACTTGAGCACAGAATCAGTAGAAGGTGACCTGCGGACCCTTCGCAGACTACGAGGCTGGTGAACTGTGGCCATGGATCGAGTAGAGTGGAGACGACTTCTTCGGACAGCAGAGGACAACAAGGCCTTAGCCTGATTGGTAAGGTAAGTACAGAATCATTTCTTGTTGTGTTTGTTTTATTAGATGCGAGGTAAAAACTTCTTGTATCGATATGTGCGCTGAAAATACCTGGGCCGAGTGGATTCAAGGAGAAAGTCGACGAAGAGAATCTTGTCAGTGTTACTTAGGACCTAATGCAATGTTCAGATTGAATTGTTTTGCTTAGCTGTAGCAATGTAAGCAGAAAATCAATGAAGAGAATCGAACATTGCAAGTAGGTCCTTTTGAACGCTCACTTTCGAATTTCAAAACCTAGCACTGGAAAAACTCGACGGTACCTCTATTTATGCTAAGAGATAAGCATTGCAAGCCCCTCCTACTTGAAGAATTATGCAATCGAACGGCTGGCCATGCCTTGCCACCATCAGTAAAAAAACTGGGGTTGTATAAACCGTTCGATAGCATAATTTTCCAAGTAGGACTTTCATAGCATCTAAAAGCATAAATAGAGGTACCGTCTGATAATTTCAGTGCTTTGAACAAAAAACTGTAATCTGTGTATGAAAATCCTATTTATCACCACAGAAACACCCTGTTTTCGTTTTCTTATGCAAAATAATGATTCACAAAAACGCACGAAATCTTAAAAAAAAACCATATTAAGAAATTAGATGTACCGATAATTAAATGGAGGGATTTCAAGCTTAAATTTTCTGATCGCGAAATATTGATGATCAATACCGAAATTGGCCGAAATTGGGTTTCAGAAGTTGGGACTGGCCATGTATTAGGTGTATTGCAAAACACGCTCCGAGGGGGAAGGGGGTTAATTGGTCAAAAAAATATACGTAATTTATGGATGGCCCTAATTTTACTTCCAAGGCTGTGTCGCAATGGGCGAGTTAAATTTATCTCGTGGTTAAAAGTGACAGATGAGTTATCGAATAACTCTGCTATACGAGCGTGGTTATTACGGACCGGCAAGAAGTTAAATTTTGGTAACCGTGACTGAGCTCTGATTGAAAACTGATCAATTTCCGGCATTTTCGAACATTGAAAATAACTTTCGAAATGTCACGATAAAAAACTCGGCAATTGGTACACAGCCCACGAAGTACTTCTCGATTACTTTTTCGAAGGAACGTATCAGCTTTTGTAAACAACGCATTTGATCGTCGATTTGGCGTAACTGGTAGCTCACCCACGCATGCTAACACTACCATGAGACAGAGGAAATTTTCTCCTACCAGATATAGTGGTGTTAGTATGTGGGGCGAGCTATTAGTTATGCCAAACTGACGATAAAATGCGTTGTTTACAAAAGCTGATATGTCCTTTCGAAAAGTAATCGAGATTTGTAGTTATCATTCAGCAAAGGAGCGCTTGCGCCATCGAGGCAACGCTGCTACCAGCAGCAAGTGATCTCGACGGAAACGACGCGCAAAGTTCGGGGTGCAAAACTCGAACGCTGCGCGCTTGACAGGAACCGCCTTCCTACTGCTGCTACTGCTGCTGCTGCTGCTACCTGCTTACCCGCCGTCCGAAGCGAAAATGAGATGAGGCATATCAGCAGCGCTCTTTTAAAGCTTTTTAGATTCAAGCAGCACGATGTGCAACCAAATTGTACTTGATTATGAGGACTGGGTTTGGGGAGAACGTTTATTTCAGGAAAACAGTGGTCAAATTATCACTTTTTAATTGTCCATTTTTAAAACAGTTTTTTTTTTATGATAAATTGAAAAAGCGTTTATTGCAACAGCTTACACAGCAAAAAAAAACATGTAATTTCGATCAACGAAATTCAAGCTGATGTATGAAATAAAGATTTAATAGCAAAAAGCAGATACAATATTACATCAATGGATGTAATTTTGTTCGCAAAATCGATGTACATCGTACAACGTAATATTACACAACCGGCGGAATGATCTCTGTGCAGCTGTTTGGATGTAATATTCAACAACTTTTTTTTTTCTGTGTACAAAAGGTATTTCCTATCGATTGGTTAATTTGGATTTTAATTTAATTTATAAATGACAAAGTTATAAGCGTTCAAAATCTTACACCTTTTCGTGGCGGTCGCAATTTTAGATTTTCGATTTACCCCCAGTACCTTTCCGTAAGACGTAGTCTACGTCAAAGAGACAAATTGCTGGAACACTGCGATAAAAACCAAATAAGAAGCATGCATTCCTTGACTCATCGCATCAACGATTTAAATCTTGCCCAAAAGTTTCTCAAAGAGGATCGAATGGTGCACAGCAAAAAAATAATTTTGATATCACATCAAAGTGGATGCACTACAATTATGTCGAAAATTTCATGTAATTTTTATGACCACATAAATAAACAAATGCAGTAAAAGCAGCGTAATGTCAGTTCATGCATTGTATTAATGATAATTTTGTCCTTTTTCGCAAGTAATATTACACCATATTTTCGACATGATTGTAGTGCATCCACTTTGACGTGATATCAAAATTCTTTTTTTGCTGTGTGATTTCCTCAGTTTTTTGCACATGGAAGAGGCCATCCAAACAGCCGTCCTCAGTTTTAAAGAAGAGAGTCAAAGCAAAGTGCAAAAGAGCGAATTTGAAAACTGAATGAAGTTGGAATTCACTTTCCCAAAATTTAAGCTTTTATTACAGTCACTTTTACACTCTTGGGTCATTCGTGACTTGTCCAGGGATGATAATTAAACTCGTGACTTTGGCGAGAAAGGTAATAACAGTTTGAAAAAGGGCAGTCAAGAAAGAAGTTTCTTGCACAAATAAATCAATTATCATACAGACTCAGCCAATCCAACTCAAAACCATACTGACTAATTTTTAATTAGTTTTGTACCAGAAATCAATATTAAAGAAAGTTTGAAACATATTTTGAAATGTTACAGCTCATTAATCTTTTTTCGAGTGAAATAGAAACCCCGAGGTGCCATATTCTTGCTCAGTACTGTATGCCTAGTCCCTCCAGTTTAAACTTTCTGCTCAGTAGTATACAGTATTTTCATGCTGGGGACTCACAAGCAGGAACTCCATGGAGCTATTTTTGATTTTTATCCTGCACAACCATTTTTTTTTCAAGAGAATGAGAATCTCGAGCATTTCTTCCCGAGGGAGGATAGTGTTACTAAAGATATTTTCAATATCTGCCTCAATATTAGATTCTAAGTCAGAATGATTGTTGTCTAGCTTAATTGTTACATAAAATTCGGATTTTCATCGAATTATGCAGCAAAGTCACTATTTTGCCGTTACTAGATCCTAAGAATAGAAAACTTTTATGTTACACCAATCCTTGTAAAAAATGTATCATCTATTGAACATCACACATTTTAGGCGAACATTTATCCAATTGCCCAATCTAATTTGAAATAAGGCATTTTTTTTATGTTAGGCCAAATTTATTATGTTTCTTTCGTTTGAAAAAAAGCACTTCTGCGATATCTAGCTCACTCGTTGATAACGTTAGATTTGGCTTAAATTGACACGATACTTCATATGCACTAAAATGGGATATCGCATAGATCAGCAATGTGGTATACAAGCTTTAACACAATTTCATACATAAAATTAAATGAGAGAAGATTTTATGCGATGATTAAAATTCAGAATTGTTTTCTGTGTATACGGCCAGTGAGAACTACACAAAATTGAGTCGAATTAGACCCAAAACTGTAAAAAGTGTGGTTTCTCAGTGAGTGAGTACAATTTTTCTTAGATTTTCTTCAAAAACCAGCTCAATGATCAATCGTACATATGGTCAATTTGAGTCTAAATTGCTTCAAAATGGAAAAAGTGGGGTTGTTCAGTGGTTGTTCTTAAAAATCGGCTCGAATATCTGGAACATCGGTGAATATTTCACTCAGTCTGTGAGTATACTCGAAAACATAATAAAATGTCAAATGATTTACTCAGAATTTTACTCATCCAATGAGTAACCCAACATTCTGCATTTTTGTGAGTTACTCTCATTGGCCCAGTGAGGACAATCAATGAACATTTTACCTCAAGTTTCGAGAATACTCATAGAGCGCAGGAGTCAAAATCTTAAGATATATTTATTATTTTCCGTCGTTATTGGACTCAAATGAGCAAATCTACTTCATTTTAGGAGAGTTACCGCTGAAACATAAATGTATCTAGTTTTCCACCATTCTTCCGGCATAACCCCAATACCGCAAATGTAGGAACACCTCTTTTACTGAATCACCTATCCTATTTATTGCAAACTTAAAGATGCCCTTCCTCCCCATGAAATGGAAAGCGCCTCTCAAATTTTTGCAAAATTCCTCACGTATCGCCAATCAAGAAAAGAGCATCATAAACTGCCAAACCAAATGGCGAAAATACAAACACGCTGCGATTGACACGAAGTCAGCATGAAAAGCAAATTGAAAATACTTTGCACTCACTCACCCTCGTCCTGCATCTCCCTCCCTTGGCCCTCGGCAGTCACCAGCCCCCACACGTAATCTCGCATTCACTGCACAAAACTTCCATTATCTCTTGCTGGTTCACGGCTGACGGAAAATGGAAACAAATAGCGGCGCTTTTGAAAAGGATCTTGTAGCTTTTAGCATAGGTTGGTAGGTAGGTAGGTAGCTGCCTAGCGTATGTTTCGTCTTGGTTGCTACATTTGTTGCTTCATCTCACACGCCATTCAACAACCGCACACAGCACCACACTCAAAATGGAATGGGAGTGCAGCATCGAAGCGAGCAAACTTGAAAGGAAAAATCTACCTTGTACCCTCCCCGTCATGCGTCTTTTGTTTGACTGCCTCTCGCGTGGTGAGTGTAAAGATGAACGAGAAAGAAATTCGCACCCCAAGAAAGGCGGAAAACCTGCGAAAATAAAATACGGTAAGCTATTGTGCTTAGGTACTCCACAGCGAGGGCAACCAGGGAGGGCTGCAACAGCGAAAAATCACCAGGAGTCGTCGTTTGCTTGCTCATTTGCGAAAATGGAAAATAATTTTCTCCCATTGTTGCCACACACTGACACGACACACGGCTGACCGACCGGCTGAAGCTGGAGCAAGGGTGGAGCAATCCGTTTTCCCTGTCCACATTTTCTCCACACTTGATTCATTCGCTTCCTAGAGAGCGAGGTGGTGCAAAGGCTGGATTCTCGATTGCCTGATAGGAGGATATCTTGTGCTTCCATTTCCACCCACAGCCACACACCGACGATCGGCTGGTAGTTCGTTATTATTTATCTTTGTTTGCCTTTTGATGGTTTTTACATAGTCTCCTTTTTCTCTGTCTGCGAAAACTGGAAGGTGTTTCTTGTGGTTGGAGGCTTGAGCCGGTAACACATGGGCTTGGCATATCTATTCACTGTTATTTTTCCATAGCAAAACGAAATTTGGATGGAATATTTTGCAGAAATACGAAGCTTTTCGCATAACTATTTTGCATAAGAAATATTCTAGATTGAACATAGATAGCAGTCCAAAGCCAATCACGTTAAATTTGAAATTATGCAAACAATCTTTGTGAACAAACAAACTGATAGAGGGATGGATCTCTCCCCATGGACATGGAGGTTAACGGTACTGAAGCAAAGGGTTATGTTTAGTCTTTTTATATTTGCAACTATGATGATTTCCGCTAGTGAAACATATCACCTTCATAATGCTTCAGTATGCCTTAAACGATTAATTATTGGATGTTAATAGAACTTCCATGATGAAATTGGCTACTTCATGCAGACTGAGCAATTCTGATTATAGTATCAGATATGTTCCGATGTATTCATTATTTTTTTATTCTTTCATTTATTAGCTTTCAGTTGATTTTACTTGTAACTATTTTTGAAACGTTTTAAGGTTTTTGTATTTTTTAATGACCTGATAGATATTCCAGTTTGGTTAGAAGTTTCGAAGCTAACGCATGTCAATAGACCTAATGGAAAGATATGTATGTAGAAAATAGTGAATCATGAAGAATGGTTTGTGAGAACAGCTTTTGGGATTTTCGTAGTCACGTTTTGTCTGTAGTTTATATTTTATTTTTTTCGTGTAATTATGGTAAATAAAAGTTTTTCAATAATAGATAATTCAGCCATATATTTACCCCAAGAGAACTTAATCGTACTTTGACGTGAAGCGCTGTGGATTGTGACATGCTCGATGACCCTGGAGGGATCGTTTTTGCTTACTGAGCAGAAAATCATGGATTATTTAAACCCCAAGCTCTTCCACACCACAATATATCGCCGTCATCATTTGTATATTTGATATTAACCATCAACCTCGTAAGCTATGCCAGCAAACCACAAATCATATAAGGATGTTCGTTTAAAATCGTATAAATATTCAAATCAAGTTAAAGTTGCATGAGATGCAATTCCATACTTGTTGAAATTGTTTAAGATGAAACATCATGTATCAATTATAATCCTCTTTCCGAGATTATATATGAGGTCATTTGATGTCAATAAGGAATTATTTAGCGCGTTCTATTTTAAAAATGTTGATGTATTTGTATATATAAGATCAGTTTAAATCATATTGTTAGTTGTCAAAACAATATATCGGACCATTAAAAAAAAAAGAGCCAAATGTATTCCTTTGTGATAAAAAATAATTTGACACACGTATTCGAAACGTGGAGAATACAGCCGATTGCTGCAAATGCACAAAAAAACCCCAAATGTATCCACCTATGGTGTGATCAGCCCCTACTTACTTATTCAAGTTTATTTATTTTATTGTCATTATCAGTGACCAAGCCCCCCACCCCCGTGTCATCCAGTGACGCTACGCCACTGCCTGGGGGTACCCGGAATATATCCGGGTGTAGTCTATTTGGTGAGGCTACCAATCACCTTATCATCGTATTTTAATGTGGGTTTTAATTCAATTCATATTCAAGCAACTTCCCCG
The DNA here is from genome assembly GCF_037179485.1 of Ochlerotatus camptorhynchus. NCBI lineage: Eukaryota > Metazoa > Arthropoda > Insecta > Diptera > Culicidae > Ochlerotatus > Ochlerotatus camptorhynchus. The sequence continues at coordinate 545,454 of NW_027040666.1, forward strand.
GGGTACCCGGAACATGTCCAAGTGTGTCCAATGTGGTTTGGAACACTTAACACGACTTGCATTGATCTTATTTTTGAATTCTGTAGTAATTTGATGTGTCGCATGATGGTTTTGATACGTTTTCCGTTAAATCCAGCGTGAAGGCCCATATTCACCGGATCTTATTCTGGCCATATCTCCGGAACCGGTTCACCGATTCCAAAACCGTTCAATAGCGTTCAATGGGACCCCAAGACCTATCATTTGGCGCCGAGTTTGTCCAAATCGGTTGAGCGGTTGCTGATAAACGTGAGCGCATTCATTTCGTTACATACACACACACATACACATACACACACACATACATACACACACACACACACACACACACACACACACACACACACACACACACACACACACACACACACACACACACACAGACACACACACACACATACACACACACACATACACAAACACACACACACACACACACACACACACACACACACACACACACACACACACACACACACACACACACACTCACACACACACACACACTCACACACACACACACACGCACACACACGCACACACACACACACACACACACACAAACACACACACACACACACACACACACACACACACACACACACACACACACATACACACACAGACATGTTCCGATCTCGTCGAGCTGAGTCGAATGGTATATGACACTCACTGGCCTCGGATCGATAGTCGGTTTTTCAAATGATATCTATACCCTTCTTTGTAAGAAGGGTAGAAATGGAGGGTGCATACAGAAAAGAAAAATATCGATTTTTCACCTCAACCACTGACAGATTTCAACACGATAGTTAGTTTCAACGATCCTGTTGATGATTTACCTACACTAGATGAGCTTCCTAATATGACCTATACAACTTTCTCAAGGTATTTTACCAATCAACAACAATATGGGAGTTGTATCAACTGTGTGTTAACATTTTACAGCAAACCTAACGTCAGAAATCCGAGAATGGGCATCTCAATTCCAATTATCCCAGGCTGCATTAAAATCCTTGAATGATATTCACAACACTTATTTGCAATTCAACCTTCCGAAAGACTCTAGGACACTGATGCGAGCTTCTAGATATCTAGAAATAATAGATTTGGAGGATAACGGGAAATATTGGCACCGTGGTTTACACACTTAAAAAAAATCATGTAAATTTAGGTGCTCTGAAACTGACATATACGAGTCATACATTGAGTCATAATAGACGCGAAATTCAGCTAAATCAAACGTACTTTTCGTCGAGTAACGTACTTTTCAGTCTCGGAGCATTTAATTTTACATGACATGTGTGTTTACGTCTCATACGTTCTGTCAAAGATGGATTCCGTCAGGTGTAAAATTAAGAATTTCTAAGTGTGTAGGAAAAAAGTCTTCAAAATCGACTTAAGCCCGTAACCACCGATATGTTTGTATCCATCAACATAAATATTGATGAACTTCCCATATACAAAAGCAGTACACCGTTCTTCAATAACGTAATTACGTGAGCTAAACCGAAATGGTATTAAATAAGCTTCTAAAATGTTTCATGGCCATGACTGCATTGTAGCATGGCTTTACTTATTTTTGTACGAAAGCACCAACCAAACCCGAATTTTTACTTATTGGTGTTTCTCTGGGAACCATGTTTGTTGCAAATTAAAATAGTTTATTACCAATCACATAAATGAACAGTTGCAATAATATCCCAGACAACCAGAAGTCGTATAATAATGTAAAGACAGTATCGTAAATTGCTACAGTTTAAGTAAAAATCGCATATTAGAATGGCCTACCTCGCATTATGTTTAAGTTAAATCGTATAGAATGCAAATTTCCGACTTATATGCGATGACTCATTTTTCCGTCGTACTGTATCACAAATTTAATCGGATTACATCGTAAGACTTTTCAAAATGGATTTGTTATTACAGATCAAATCGCATATGATGTTAAATCAACTCGTTTAAAATTAAACGAACATATGCACGTATATGGCCTCCACTTTTGTACGTATAAGCAATTTCTTTGCATTCTATACGACTTGTTTGTTTGTATATATGTTTGTATATCACGAAAACAACTTTGAATATACGTCTGGGATAAGTCATATATCATGCAGAACAAGATTGTATGATGCAATCTGCACTGCTCTAAGCAGGTTCAGCTAGAGAAGGGAGATATCATATAATACACGAGATCGAATTAGATTTAATCACGTATACACGCGAGGCATTGACATTTATTGCTCCAAATATACGTGCTCATATGCAACCGATGATCGCAGCAGGACTGCGAAGCCAAAGATCTCTGGTTCTAAGCTATGTATAGCAGGTAATATTGACTTTAAGCTTTAAATATGTTCAACATTTAAAAAGATAACTCATTGTATTTCAATTTCCAACTTCTATTCATGCCAATATCACCAGGTACTTTAAAAAACTGAAGGTTCATTTAAAAGATATTGTTTTTCTTGCTGTTTGCTTTTTGGTCTGACTATATGGATTGCCATAGTTTTAGAGATGTAATTTGAAAGTCGTATTAATAACATTTTAAATTATATATTGGCATCTATAAAATCATGTTAGATACAAGATAAGGATAAACATGAAAGTGTATAAAGTACTCTTTTGAATCATATGAAATCAAACAATTTAGGAGTATTTTTCCACATGCACGTATAAGGCCTCCACATTTATACGTATTGTTGAATTCTATGCACTTTGAATGATTTATTTTTACCGAATAAAGATTCACTTATCAGAGTAGCAATTCAGTAATGTGAACAAAATTGTTTGCTGGGATTTGCATTATTGCGTATTTCACACGTTTCATTCGTTCGTTACACACCAAGCGAAAACGTAGTCATATTTTGTCGTGGATCGTTATGATTCTGAGATGCTCAATGACCCTAGAGGGATCGTTTTTGCTTACTGAGCAGAAAATCATGGGTTTAATCGCAAGATCTCCGTCATGGCTTCTAAAATGTATAATCACTAAACAACATATATTTTTTATCGATAGTCAGCTATCGAGAGATCAAATGAGCAACACATAAACTATATATATAATTTTGGCTGCATCGCCAACTTGAGGAGAATCCTAACCGAATACTCTACCCGTACCTCCAACTCCGTAGCACTTATGAAGGTGTTGCTAAATCGGTGGCCTCTCGTTAAGTGAGTAATACATCAACATTTCCTTCCCTATCCCTAGTTATGGTTAAGATGGGCGCGGCCGGAAATAGTGACAGTCATCCTACTGGAATTCTTGTTTAAATTGGAATCAATGTTTACTCCCCAGCATTATTCCTGAAAGCAGTCTGACTACAAATTTTAAAAGAGTCGTGACTGTCGCTAGTATCCCATCTAAGAAGTATAGGTTGACAATGCTAACGCTAAGGCTAACACTAACACTAACGATAAACAAACTGATAGAGAAATTGATAAAGTTCTATAAGTTCACTATGCGGCCAAGATATTATGGTGCATAGCAGAGTGGTGGTGATTTGTCATAAAATCAATCGTGATTAATGATTTATCGTAATCACTAACTATTATTTTGAAAGATTAATCATTAATCATTGATCCTAATAGGATTTGTTTCATAATTAAATAATTGATTAATATAATTCATTGGGAATTAACTAATCCAGTCATCAGTCAAGAAAATCATCAGACCTGCTGCACTGCTTTTGTGATTTCTTCAGATTTACTTTAAGATTTTTGTTTAAATTTTTTATGATTGTCCCAACTTTCCTTCCATTAATCTTTTTAAATTTTTTAGTAGCTCTGCTACGAATAACTTAAAGAAAAATCGCTTGCAATTCTCCACAAAATTCTCTAAAAATACTTCTCGAAACTATCCTCGGAATTCCCCTGAGTCTCTTCTCAGAATTGCTTCGCAATTATACTCGAAAAATTGATTTTCATCTAAGTTCACAAAACATTTTTGAAGTTCTTGAAACTTCTCTGAACTTTTCAGAACTTACCCTTAAATTCAGGGCTGTTACAACGGGCGCGGATTTCACGAATTTCTCGGATTTCGCGATTTTCGCGGATTTGTCACGGATTTGAACTTTCAGTCACGAAAATCGCGGAAACATTAAATGATGTCACGAAACTCGCGAAGGGACTGATGTGCTGTCACAAAAATTGTGGACTTCATTGTAACCTTTCCGCCTTCAGCCAGGCAGCATTGAATGTACTACAATCTTTCACATGCCAATCAAAACTGGTGTGGGAATGCATAATACTTCTGAAGCAACTGGCAGTCAAAAACCAGGTTTATCTGTACTGGGTACCAGGCCATTGTGGAATCGAAGGAAACGAAAAAGCCGATTTACTAGCTAGACAAGGCTCAAGTGTCCAATTTATAGGACTAGAACCTTTCTGTGGGGTATCTAAATGTGTAATACAAATGGAAATGAAAAAAAATGGAAAGACAATATGATACAGTCAAATTGGGCTGCTACGAATACTTCAAGGCAATCCAAATTGTTTATTACTCCAAACAAAGGAATTACGGAAAAAATACTAAATTTAAATAAAAAATCACTAAACATACTTACGGGACACTGTCCCGTTAGATATCATTTGAAAAAGATAAATCGAAGTCAAACACATATCTGTAGGTTTTGTGACTGTGAGACAGAGACCTCTCAACATTTGCTCTGCGAATGTTTGGCACTATTCGTGCGCCGAAGACAATATTTCAACAAAAGCATACTAAGTCCTTCTGAGATTTGGTTAAAAAATCCCAAAATGGTGATTGAATTCATTCTAAGAATCATACCAGATTGGGGTACTCCGCATTATCAGGCAACAACGGCAGTTACCCTAAATGGTAAATCGTCGTCCTGAACAGATACGATACTAAACAGGGGTATACCACAATCAGCGAATCCAAACACATAAAGCAACCAACGATACAGACAAAACGTTTGCTACGACTACCATGACAAACTCTCTCTATAACATAGCTCGATCCGAGTGGTAAAAGGATAATGATATATTGCTTGCCTGCTTTGTTGCAATATACACGGATGAGGACATAGCTTGATATGAATCGAGAAAAGACATAGCAAAAAAATTCCCATTAACACACGTGTATCATCTTCGGCTCTACTTCGTGAAGCAGTTTGCCAACAATTAGCTCATTTCCTTCTACCGCCCCGAGTGAGTTGTGTCGGGCTGCTTGTCATGAAAAAGAACGAAGAAGATTATATCATTATTGCTTTGCACTTCTGACATAGCGTTATTATTCGGTTCGTTGATCGCTTGTCATTTTGTCATTTGGAGATATTTTGATTACTTGACCACAATAGATCAGCTTAATGGTCGCAGTGGTTCAAATCCCAACAAAAAAAAACCTCTCCGTCCTGGATTATTTCCCGGCAAACCACAAATCGTATAAGGATGTTCATTTAAAATCGTACAAATATCCAAATCACGTTGAAGTTGCATAAGATGCAATTCCAAATTGGTTGAAATTGTTTAAGATGCAAAATTATGATTCAATTATAATCCTCTTTGCGAAATTATATATGAGTTAGTTTGATGTCAATAAGAAAATATTTAACGCGTTCTATTTTAAAAATGTTGATGATCTTATATATGTGTACATAAGATCAGATTCAGTCATATCGTAAGTTGTCAAAACAAAATATTGAACCATAACAAACAAAAAGTTACAGCCAATTGTTGCCAATATTCATGAGTTTCTTCACCTTCAGCCAATGACCATCGGAATTTACTATGGAGCAAGTAAACCCGTGAATGCTGATGATTTTTTTTTCACCTATGATAGAAGAGCTTCTTCTACATTTGGATTCTGGAGTACTCATGAATAACCACCGGATTTCATTAAAAATTCGAGAATTTATAAAAAGCGTTGAAAACTTGAACGGTAAACATTTGATCCACTACCAAGGGGAAATATTCTCCAGATACGAGAGCCATGGTGTTTCCAAAAGTAGATGTGGAGTTGAGAACGCATGAGCTATTCCGTGACGGTAAATATCCAGATCATCAACGGGGTGTATCACCGTTAATAAAATTGCCGATTAACATGGTGGAAGACGTAATTGTTGCCGATGCATTACATTTACTGGAACTAGGAGTAATGCAGAAATTACTCAATGCATGGCGAACCGGATCGATGACTAAAAAAGTTAAATGGAGTGTCAAAGAAAAGCAAGAAATTTCAGCAAAGCTCATTGTAAATATTGAGGTTTCCAAGTGAAATTCCTCGTCGTACGCGCTCGTTGGACCACATATCTCTTTGGATGGGTTTGGAATACATAATTCGTCTCAACTATGTAGGTGTAGTTCTGCTCAAACTTCACCTACCTTCCAGATATTACGAGCACTTCACACCAACCAACCAAACCTAAATATGTACTCATTGCTGGTTTTCTTGGAACCATTTTTGTTGAAAATTAATCACAAACGAATCACATTAATGCACAGTTGAAATTATATGAGATAATAAGTCATGTATCATGCAGAACAAGATTGTATAATACAATCTGCACTGCTCTTAGCAGCTTCAGCTAGAGGAGGAATGATATCGTATAATACACCAGATCGAATTAGATTTAATCACGTATACAAGCGAGGCTGAGGCATCATAATTTGAAATTTATTGCTTCGAATATACGTGCTCATATGCCAGCGAGGATCGCAGCAGGACTACGGAGCTAAAGATCTTTGGTTCGAAACTAGGTATTGCAGATAATATTTACTTTAAGCTTTAAATATATTAATAATTTCAAAAGATAACTCATTATATTTCAATTTCCAACTTATATTCAAACCAATATCACCAGGTATTTTTTCATGCTTTCTGCTCTTTGAACTGCCATAATTTTAGAGATGTAATTTGTAAGTCGTACAAATAACATTTTAAATAAGATATTGGCATATACAAAATCATATTAGATGCAAGATAAAGTTATACATGAAGTTGTATAAAGTACCCTATTGAATCATATGCAATCATATGTAGGAGTATTTATCCACATGCACGTATATGGCCTCCAGATTTGTACGTATAGTTGAATTTTATGCACTTTATACGATTTATTTTTACCGAATAAAGATTCACATAGCAGAGTAACCATTCAGTAATGTGAACAGAATTGTTGGCTGGGTTTGCTGTCATCAATTTTTTTGTTCATTTGGCTCTCAATTTTTACCGGTTCAAAGCTAACACCCTGCAAATAATCGAGAAATGATCTCAATTCCATAACTCACACACCAGATTTACACGGAAATTCCCTGGGGTCTGTCCAATGTGGGACATTTTCATGTTTCTTTTTATTTCCAATATGAACATAGCATTTTTCGTTGTCAAATCATAAACAAATCGTATATATGCGTGAAATTGCCATGTATACCGGATATTCTAGGTTTTCCAAATCATCCTGGAGTTCAGTTGATTTGTTCTACTATATCAACCAAGACTGCAACAATGTCTGTAGTATCGAAAAATGTCCAAGCAGATTCCAAGTGTCTGGATCGTGTCCTACGTATTGCTACGTATACAAGATGCTATAGGTTCTGAAATCATTCTGGAGATCAGATTATTTGTTTACTAGATCACCCAAGACTACTTCTATATCTTTAGTATCGAAATATGTCCAAACAAATTTGTAGTCTCTATGTGGATCATGCCAACCTATTTCCATGTATGCGAAATGTTCTAGGATTTCCAAATTGATATTTCGATACTACAGATATTATCCCAGTCTTTGTTGATCTAGTAAAACAAATCATCTGAAATGCAGGACTATTTGGAGAACCTAGACCCTATATAGACACTGTGCATCTGTCCCAATCTTGGTTGATCTACACGGTTCGAAAAAGTAGTGTAAATTTCTGTTCAATATGATGCACATAAATGGAGCGTCACATATCATATAAGTTTACATTATAAATCGTTTAAAGTTCTGAGACATTACATGAAATGTCGCAAATATTGTAAACAAAAGCCAATTGTTGTAAACAACATTGTTTACAAGTTGCTCGGTTGCGTGAAATTAAATACAAGTCTACGTAAATGAATGTTTACATCACTATTAAAATTCAGAATTTTTATCTGTGTGATAGATCAAATTATCTGAACTCCAGCACGATTTGAAGAACCTTGAACATTTGGATTACTCGGAAATACATCATGAATGATCCACATAGGCACTTTGAATCTGATTGGACATTTTTCGATACTACAGACATTATTGCAGTCTTGGTTGATCTAGTAGAACAAATCAACTGATGTCCTGGACGATTTGGAAAACCTATAATTTCCGGTATACATAGTAATAAGTCGTACATGATCCACTAAGTCACATATATACGATTCAGATATGATTTGACAACGAAAAGTGTTACACAGTTCGAAAAAGTAGTGTAAATTTATGTTCAGTATGATGCACATAAATGGAGCGTCACATATCATATACGTTCACATTATATATCATGTAAAGTTCTGACACATTTCATGCAATGGAGCAAATATTGTATACAAAGCCCATCTTTGCAAACAACATTGTTTGCAAGTTGCTCGGTTGCGTGAAATGAAATACAAGTCTACGTGAATGAATGTTTACATCACAATTAAAATTCAGAATTTTTATCTGTGTAGGTTCATATTAAAAATTAAAAAAAATATCATGAAAATAACTCATCATTGGACAAACTCCAAGGATAATCCGTGTAAATACAGAACTGCGACATGACCAATAAGTGTGACTTACAGAACTCTGGTAATTTCTCGATTATGTGCAGGGTGTTTGGTTTGAATCGGTAAAAAAAAAATGAGAAAATTAGAGCCAAATTAACTACAACATTTTGGACAGCAAAATACGTCAGAAACGCAAAGGTTTTTTTTTTATTTTATTATGTTCACTAATTACTCAAAATTTATACTATGCATAAATAAATGAAGATGATAAAATGTTATTTTTAAATATTTTTTTAAAAGTTACAAGCGATACTCCTTAAGCTCAGTCGATAAAGGCGCAGCTACAAAACAAGTCCATGCTGGAGGCAACTGAGTTCGATTACCGTCCGGTCTATAAATTTTTCGGGTTGGAACATTTCTCTACTTCCTTGGGCATAGGATGATACAGGCATAGAAAGCTCTCAATTAAATTGTGAAAGTACTTTAATGAATTCTAAGTTGAGAGCAGGCAAAAATCTAATATGCTATAAGCAATAAGCTTGAAATACAATGTATTAGTGTAGAAATGGTATTTTTAGGCAATGAAAACAGTTTTTCTGTCTGTCTCGCGGATTAGTATTTGAGTAAGCTCAAGTAAAATCAAACTGTTTGTATCTCTTTCCTTCAAATTCCGTTATAATTGCTTATCTTTTGACAGATACGCGTATTTCGTCTACTACTTGCAGACTTCATCAGTGCCTAGTACTCAACACCACAGTGTTCTGTCAAAAGATAAGCAATTATAACGGAATTTAAAGGAAATACACCAACACACTCAAAGCTCTTCATAAAGGGATTCCGTTAAGAAGTTCGACAATTTTAAATGTTGTTTGTATCTGAAGAGCATAACAAATTGTATATTGCCATAAATCTATTTGTACTCATTTTTTTCCAATTTTCATATATCAATTTACTACATATAGCTCATAATTTACATTCACAATTATTCCTGCAGATTGAATAGTATTTAATTGTTGATGAGCTATTTGCAGTTAATTGATGAATGAAAATATGAAACAGCTGGGTACAAATAGGCAGAGGTGGTAAATGCCATGACAATGTTATGGGGAAAAGTTACGTGACATTAGTTTCAGTGTAGTGGTGACATCTCTGCAGTAAAAAATAAAATAAAACATTAACCACTTCTGTGTGCAAGACCATCTGCCTGCTCACATTAAAGCACATAGCACCAAGTAAAACACAACATGAACCATACCGATACGACGTTTTAATCGATCTGCTTATTTATAATTTCCTAAAAACTACAACTATGCTGATAAAAATAACTAGCTAATATGTGCCGGCTCAGAGTCCTACCCAAAGTACAAGGAAAATTCTACAAGCGAACCCACCACAGGAGGCAGATTATACTCTGCCTGTACCCCAAACGCGTTCGCACTTAAAGGATTCGCGAGGAACAATAGCAACACGAATCGCAAAAGAACACGTTACCGGCAACGCAACGGCAACATCACTATGGGTAACTCAAGCCTTGCCGTCCCAGGCCGAAGTTGGTTGGTATACATATAGTGATTTTTCATTTTAAATGAGAGCAATTTGTTATCCTGATGAGGATAATGTGGGATTGTTATCCTGCAGTCGACGGGCCACATTCAATCCGCTGCTGTTGAAAGGAGTCTACTTCAGTTACGCTTCACGTCTATGTTCACATTTCCGAGTCCTCCGGTTTCGCAGTGCAGTGCATAATCTCCTTGTCCTGATGGCTTCTGCCCCGGAAATGTACATTAGAAGAAGCGTGAACCTCGCGTAGTATCCGGAAGATTAAAAAATGAACCAGAAAATGCTCTTTCGTTTGAGAACCGTTTCAAAAGCCGGCAGAACAAAAGATCCAGGACGCACAGACGGTGCCCGAAACAGATTAAGTGAGTCCCTCCTGTCCTAGTCTAGAACTTACCTGGCATGTTGCGGGCCAACGTTGCCGATGTCGTGCGCTGAGCTGGCCGTTATCTGAGAATCGTTGATTGCCCCAGACTCCATTCCTAATGGATTTTTGCATTTTTCTGTAATTAGAAGGGTCGCCAAAAGCGAACCGAGATGGGAAAGGAAAGAAAATCGATTAGTCTTGACTCATTAGCAACAGGTCCATTCTCTTTCATTTTGCATGACAACAACGTCACTGTCAGTGCAAAATTTCCACCCACTTGGAAATGGACACACAGCATCCGGGACTGAGTTGGAAGAGCAGAAAAGTGCTGTGATGACCCGAGCATCGATTTGGCCGGTCTGTCGTTGACGGACCTTGAGGTATGATTTGTGGGTCGACTTTCAAACAGTAATTACTTTACCTTCTTTCGGTGTTCTTAGATCATCGTCTGTCGGTGAACAGAGGAAAAGTGGGTTTAACGTTGCGTTGGAAGATTAGGTTCGGTTGAGGTGATTTCCGTTCCAACCTATCTAAAGGGTTGGAAAACCGGAAGTGATTGATGACAGCTCATTTAGGAGAGCTTTTTTGAGTGATTGATTTTTAAGTGGAGTAAAATGTGTTTCGTGCTTTCAGGCAGGATAAATGGCTTCTTATCCTGTTGGAATTTATTTTACATTGTAATTACGCCTCCATGCTAGTAAGTTGCATAGCATTTAAATGCACTGAAAAATATCAGATTAACATGCATCAGTTAAGAACTTCTTCGGAGGGAAACTCAAAAAAGGAGCTATGCTTCTCTTTTATTCACTGATCGATTAAGACTAATTTACAAATTCAACTTATGCTACGAAGTTAGTTCTTGGTTAGTGTGAGAACAATGCGGGTGTTTATATGTTTCTGCTAATGCTGCTAATGCGTTCTGTTGATCCTCCTGCTGGGTGGTCTGGTGACATCGATGATCGTCGTGATTCCAGCGAAAGTGATCCAATCTGGCTATCGTCTGACTTGACATACAATTAGCTGACTCGGAATCTGCTAAATAATTAGGCGGGTCGCGTTGTTACTAACTCACCGCCATTGGAATATTCACTACAAAAGCTGTTCATGATTTTGCTAAGAGGTTCGATATAATTAAAGAATTTTGAGATTTTTAATATCATCCTGTTTTATGTTATTTGACCCACAATATAAATTTGTTAGACTGATACAAATAGACCCACTTGTATTTATCCATGTTATGATCAGGTCAGAGTTTAAACATACAATAATTTAATCTGCAATATATAAAACAATATCTTCGGGGGACCCCGGCTTAGGAATAAGCATCCAAGCCCCTCACGCCAAAGTCACGAGTTCAAATTTTACTCCCGGACAAGTCACGAATGAGCTCTTGGGTTTTAAAGTGACTTTAATTTTAAAAAAATCCCCTATCTTAAGATAAAAAAAAAACAATTTTCATCACGGGGTAGTGAATTCTATGGCTTTTAACAACTTTTGCGAACTCAGATTCTGATTTTTTCTAAGTTTTCAAGAATGTTAATTTAAAAATAAAACATATTATCTCCCTCTGCTAAAACCAAAAATGGGGAAAATAAAAAAAAATCAATAATTGCAAATGCGCTCATCAATTTTGCCTTTTATTATGAGACGTCCTGCACCAGATTGAGTACTCGCCAAAAATAAGTCTCTCAACCGATTGTCATGAAATTATCAGGGAATGTAATACTATATATAAGCTTGGTTACGGAATATTTATTTCACTCTAGTTATTCACCAAATCCAAATGTCCGAACTTTTATCTTAATTCCACCCATAAGGTTTTGTACAACGGTGTTTTGAGAAACTTTACATTGTTACCAACGTCACAGTAGGAGCCGGTTTTGAATGGTTGAAAAACAACGCGATCGTAGCTTGAATGATGTGATATGGGAGGCCTTAGAGCGACCATTTTTGATTACTGAGTAGAGCATCATGAGTCCAACCTCAAGCCTCTCCACATTCAAGATTCGTTAATCACTTGTTAATGTGAATAGATTGGAATAACAGCCAATCGATCATTGTTATGTTGTAATAAAAGAAGCTCGTTTTCCTAGTTGTAAACGTTTTTGCTAACTGAGCAGAATATCATGGAATCAATCCCAAGCTGCTTCGCATTATATGATCGTTAGGACATAAATTCAGCTTGTTGTTACCACAACGAACCCTGCTGCAATCCCAGCCCTCTTACACAATATCCCAGTGATTCCTCGTGGAAGTGCAGAGGTGTTCTCGGCTTCCATCAAATCGTGTGTCAACACATTCCTACCCATTCCTTTCTTGAGCCGTGTTCGGGCGTGTAATTACAGCTGATCTGGCAATAACAGAGTAGAAACCGTGGGCGGTCAATCTTGCTCATGCTCACATGATGGGTTTCGGATGTGCCTCCGATGGCCTTCTCCTCCCGGTATCCCGAACATATTCAGACGTGGCCAACGCGTTCTAGGGTCCTCATTATGTCCTACAATAGTCACACAATTAGTTCAATTGTTTTTATATTATAGAAACATTGAATTTTCAACACTATCCGTCTCACCTCCAGCACCTGTCCGTTTTAACCGCACTTAAAAAAAGTTGTTTATTTCTGGAACATTTTTAATTTTCAAACAAAGTGCTATTTATTAAGATTTATCTAAAATAGATATAGGGAAAATGCATGTATTGTCGGCCTAAGTGTCCCTTATTTGGGCCCATACATAAATTCAGCAATCGACTTAATTTCCAATAGAGACCAAAAATATCCATCCAAACCGTCCCAATGACGCTATTTCCCCTACATGAAAATATTGTCAAATTCAAATAGTGGATTTTTTGGAATCGGATTAACATTTAGGAACATAAAATTCATTTCTGTCGCTATTTTGAAATCCAAGATGGCGGCATCCGGTAAGAGAATCGAGGAGACGTGTAGGGACCGAAAATCGATGTCTGACGCCATTTTGAAATTCACTTCGTAAACGGAGGTTTCAGCGTACTGCTATTATTCCTTAAGGTGTCCATCTTACCCTCAGTTCCCCTACGTTGTTGTGCCTCCTGTAGTCCTGTACGCAGAGATCCTGCTGACTAAGATACATTTATTATTATTTTAAATTTACCAACCTTTTTGGGAGATACCGAGAAGAAGACAAAATTCAGTTTACTCAATCGGCTTGTGTTTCACAGGAAGTGATTGACCAATCATCACCAAAAAAAACACTCACATCCCCATTTCCAGCCCTGTACAACCTAGCACAAACTGGATACACTTTTCCATCGCATCAATCTATATGAGTTTATCCACTTAATTTACCCATCTTCCGTTACTCGACTTCACTGAGGCAACACAAACTTCCTCTTTGTTGCGAATCGTTTCAACTTTCCATCCATCAAAGCGACCAACTTTTGTCCACTTCTGTTTCGTTCTTGGTTCGGCGAAGTCGTCCTCTTCCGTCGCACTCTAACTTTATCGACACCACCGAAGAATGGTGAAAGCGGGCAAGTCTATCAAAGAACCGACATTGGCTTCCTTCTATCGCCACCCACAACCCCGCTCTTGCCAGGATTCTTTTCCGAGCCAAAGTGAATTAGTTTAATAGCACTCGTTTTGGTGAAGCGCTTATCGAATTTGGAATTCTTTACATGGTTGACGGCAATCGAGACAGGGCCAAGGCGACCAGCTGACACAAAGTGATTGAAATGCTCAGAACCGGCAGGGTGGAGAAAAGTTGACTGAAAGTTACTCCCACCGATCGGTTCCCGTTCGACTTGCCCCCTTTACGCCTTTCGATGTGCTTCCGGGTTGGGAAGTGAGTTTAGTTTAATTGAGTCTGAGCTCAGAGAGGGAGAGGGAATTTTTGCCGGCGCAGTTTCCGCGCTCGGTGACATCTCAGAGAATCGAGGGAAAATAACCAGGTTCGATTCCTGGAGTTGCTGAATAAATAATGCGTCTGATTTGAGCTTCCATCGCGGAAAACCATTGTAAATTAATTTGTGCTGCAACGGTTTAAACTCAATTTCTAATTTACTTTCCACATCAAGTTTTTAATTAAATTTACAACATTTGAATGAGAATCCCGAGGACTGTCTGTCTACGGCATACCTACTCCGGTGGCATTCAAGCGTCATGCTCTGTCTGATCTCGACATCCGAATCCAAAACGAGAAGTAAAAGCATTCCTCAGCTAGCTCAACAACAATAACAACCACCACCAACAGTATTCAAGAAATGCTAATCCATCCAAGACAATAACACTACCAACGAGAAGAACAAGAGAACACGTTCGTCTTCAGTTCTAAACTATTTCTTCGGCAGATTCCGAGACTTCCAACCAGAGCGCTCCTTGCCCTCACCATCACCCTCTTGATGACTTGTTTCTTGATGTGCTTTAAATTAAATTAAATTTATGGTGCGGCACATAAATATAAATTTTAAAATGAGTGCTGTTGCTGGTGGTGTACAACCAACTGACATCGAAAATATGAAATTCTCGGAATACGCATCGCTTGCAATTTTCCCATGGGCAGGTACCTGTCCTGTGTACTGTGCCATTTGCCATCTGCCTGAGTTGCTCAGAGATGTAACCCGTTCATAAGTGCAAACGAGATGGTGCTGCAGCAGTTCATGGACCCAGCTATGGCACTCAGCTGACCTCAGCAGGTAACTGAGAAAATGTAGGAACATGGATCCTCCGTTCGGTTCAAACTTCGAAGCGAGGTGTAATTACACACTTTAAATATCGGTGTCGGCTCTGGTTCGTTCGGCCAAAGATGGCTACACGGGAGATTCGTTCCCTCTGATGCGCTGATGTACGCCATTCCCATGTGAGTAGGAGGCAATCCATGCGCCGAGAGTGCACTTACAGTTCAACGTGGAACGATTCACGATTTACAGAGTTTTAAATTAATTTTCTCATCAGGTCGCATGGATATGATGATTGGTGCGTAGTTCGTTCGATGGCCAGCAAATACTTGCAGGCAGGACCAGTTAGCGCTGAATTTATGCCCAAGGTTATCTGTACGTGCGCTTGTACCTAATCAATTCGAAGGGCAATAAAGCGGAGTATTGGAAACACGGCATTGGACAATTTTATCTTTTTTTTCTCATAACGAGGGCTATTGAAGCAGCATACCTATTGCCTTTTTATGTATTTTTTGATAGCAAAGTTTACCGCCACAAGAATAAAAATACATTCAAAAAATTATATTTTTTTTTGCTTTAATATTAAAAAAATGTGAGTGAAGTTTTTTGAATTTTTTTAAATAATTCTTTTAAAAATTTGGGCCCAAATTTTACCGCTATGATGTATAAAAATGTTCAAAGTGTTTCAATGTACTTCATACGTGAAGTTAGCGATTTTCAGAGTTGGTTGGAAATGCTAACATGAAGCTTTAGTGTGATGATTTATTAGCTACAGAATGATCTTTAGAAGAGGGTAGGTGGATACTTCCGTTAGAGTACGGCAGTATGAAAATTGAATAGAAGTTGAAAATGAGCGAAGGGCCATTAATGCGAAAGTTTTTTGTAGATAGACGCACAATTTTTGCCTAACCCGTACTCTTCTAAAGATCATTCTCTAGCTAATAAATCATCACACTAAAGCTTCATGTTAGCATTTCCAACCAACTCTATAAAAATGTGTTTTACCAAATATTTTCTTAAGAATCAAAGAAAAAATTGATTTTCTTTGATTTTTGATATAATGTTTCGTTATTTTCAGAATAATCAAAATGTAAATTTTTCGCCGGTATTTCACTGACACACAAAATTTTCTACACGCAAACCGAAAATTTATGAAATTGAATGTTAGTTACATTTCATATAATTCTCCGCAGTAAATAAAACAGAGAATGATATAAGTGGAAATTGCAGACGATGCAATGTTTTTTGTATCTTTTTTATTTCATGTTCTATCTACGCTTTCGACTTTCCAGGTCCAGCAAGCTTTTTATTTATAACATATTAGAACGACGCACACACTTGCCTCGATTCTCTCCAATTCCAGTTCAGCAGAAAAAGCATATGAAATACAATTATCGTACTATGAGTTCTTTTTATTTGCTTATTTGATTTCTGTCTTCTTAAGTTTGCAAGTTCTTAGGAGATCAATAAACGTCGCTGAACTGCTCGGAGAGCGTCTAAGAAGACGAAGGAGCAAATGATAACATATGAAGCTCGGAGAACTTATGAGACGACTACTGATAGATTCAATAATGTTCGAAGATCTTTAAATATCTTGAGAGAGGATCTGTAAACTTCAGACTTTGAAAAGGTCCTGAGAGCTTCTGAGATTGCAAACTGCTCTGGACGAGTACATCTTTAGTGTTCTGTTAAGTGATTAGTGCGTTGAAGTTATGACATGTTTTAGAGCATTCATAGTTTTGGATGTGTCAAATACGTTCTGAAAATGGCACTGCTATCCTCCAAATGACCCAGTAGTAGACTGGTCCACAAAAATAAAAGTTCTAATTTTCCACGGGCCAACTCCTGGATTTGTGCCTTTAGGTGAGAAAACCATTATCCGAAAGTTTCAGCTCATTTGGTTCTACGATGAGCTGGCGCTTTTAGTTTGAATTTTGTATGGGGAATTTTGATAAAATTCATGAAAATAAATGGAGGTGACACCATCGTAGTGGTTATCATCCATACCTCTCACGCCAAAGTCACGAGTTCAAATCTAACTTCCGGACAAGTCACCCAAGAGTGCTAAAGTGACTATAAAAAAAAACATAAAAAAAATTACACTCACACACTCGATAAAAAAGTTTCATTATTCTCGATTTGATTCAAATTCTCAAAACTTGTAGTTCAGTTAATGAGTAACAACTTTGCTGAAGATTACATCATGAATCCAGTTAGCTTTATTGAGATATTCGCTTTTGAATGTTTATGAGCATTTTGAATATGAAAATTTCAACCCAATCTCTCAATTTTTGATCTTATTTCCGTCCTACTAAGCACAACCCGCACTTTACCTCTCTTTTTTGAACCAGTTTAAACAAAAAACGAAATATTTCTGTCAAAAATGACTTCTAAATTTATTCACCTTTCTATACGTACCGTTAGATTTGATAAAGAGTCACAAATTGTTGAGATATTGTTTAAAATATAATACTGCTTGTTGATTCTAAATTCGTTCTACGAGTTTGAATTCCGTCCTAATGCATTGAACCGCCATTAGATTTTCTTCGTCATACGGATAAACGTAGAAAAAGCGGATTCGCTGGGAGCGCTTCTTTTGTTTTGAGAACAATGATCGTAAATATTCATACAATGCGCTCTAACAGGATTTATGTTGCAGCTAATGAACTAACGCATCGGAACAAATGTATTATTGATTTGTGCATATTTTGATTTGTGATATTATTGATCTTTTCTGCTAAATAGAACGGTAATGGGCGATTACGACGAAGTAGCGCTCTACCCTATGAACATTAAACCGTGTAACGATAAAAAAAATCGACAAAGTCCATGAATGATTTTTTTGGGCTGTCATTCATTTTATTTGACATGAATATGAACCGAAAGCAAATTATTCCCACTTCTCTCAATTTCTAGGTGCAAATCCTCGCCAAATCTGCGAAAATCGTGAATGTCACGAAAACCGCTTAGTCGAAACTACTCTGAAGTTTGTGAATAGGAGAGTTCTCTGTCACGATGATTCACCGAATTGGGTTGCCTTGAAAGGATTTCCCGCCATTTTTATGAATGGGGCGGGGCAGAAAGTATTTCTTGTGCAGAATATGTAAGAAGGAGGAACTACGAATGTTAATATAAATGCATATATAGACGTACCAGACATGTTTTGTAGTATCAGGTACTCTATGTTTTAGTATGTGAGAGGGAAATCGCAATGAGAGTGTCATACAAATATATGGCTTGTTCGCTCTCACGAGAATTTTCTATCACAAATTTGATTTTTTTTGACCCTCTGGTGACTGGTAGTAAAGCGGGGGTAAACTGCACAGTTCGAAAAAGTAGCGTAAATTTCTGTTCAGTATGATGCACATAAATGGAGCGTCACATATCATATAAGTTTACATTACATATCATGTAAAGTTATGAGACATTTCATGCAATGTAGCAAATATTGTTTACAAAAGCCCATTGTTGTAAACAACATTGTTTACAAGTTGCTCGGTTGCGTGAAATGAAATACAAGTTTACGTGAATGAATGTTTACATCACTATTAAAATTCAGATTTTTTATCTGTGTGGATGGGGAAACATATTTTTTTATTGAATTGTAGCTTGTTTAACAATAATTTCCGGGAAATAAATGAACGACAAAGTCCACGAATGATTTTTTTAAGCTGTCTTCCCGTTTATTTGACCTGAATATGCAACGAAAACAAATTATTCCCACTTCTCTTAATTTCTATATGGAGATTTTTATTACTTCCGAACAGCGGAACAGTGCCATCTCTGTGGAAAATGGCCTGAAGATATGATTAGTTGTTTTGCAATCTCAGCCGTCTCACCGATAACAACACTAGATTGATCAATCGGCACCGTTCTTGGTAACAGTACAGACAAACAGACGTAACTCTTTGAAAAACTTGTCCTTGAAAACATAGTATCTCAAAACATATAACCTCAGTAACGACATCTCTCTGGCTTCTCGCGGAAAACAAGCTTGCTCGCTAACTCGTAAACAATATTGCATAAAAGTTCTATAGAATATATAGAAACGTCAAAGTGATCCGATGCCAGCGCTGCGGCGAGTAGTTCGCGGAACTAATAATATTCAAATCAACCGTTAAATGCATGAACGAAGATACACAATGAAGAGTTGCGTCTGTTTGTCTGTGGTAACAGGATCATTCCACGGTAGGTTCCGAAGTGCAAAGTGCAAATTCTGAATTTTATCTATCGCGTAAAATCTCCCTTCGTTTAATTTTAAGCTATACTTGGCATAAACTGCAAAATGGTTTACAAGCTTGCATACTATATTGCTAATTTATGCGATATTGCGCTTAAATTTACACGAAATATCGCGTAAATTTAGCCAAATCTAGCGTTATTTTGTGTGCGCTATTTACATTAATTTTTCAAACGGTGTAGATGTTGAATACGTTCGTTGCGGATCACGTGGGATGTGTGATATGGTGCCCAGCGTTTTCCAGAATGCTGCGCACTAAAAAGCAAAAAAGCGACTTTAATGCGTACACATCGGTTAGTTGAGGAGCATTATGACGAATGATATCGAGGTGGAAATATGATCGTTCCAGTGAAGTAGTGTCGATTCGATATTGATGAATGAATGTTGACCAACTGCGGCTAAATGTGATCGTTTTGCATTTATTGATGTTCACGCTCATACTCATTGTCTTTGCGCAAGTTCAACACCACATCGATATCATGTAAATAGCAGTACAATACAGTCAAGTAAAGACGTGATAATTCTGATGATTTTAAGGGCATCAGCATAAAGCAGCTATCCAGAATATATTCGACTGCATAGGTTGTTGATAGAGAGGACAAAAAGAAAAAGTCCCAACCAGGCTTCCAAATAGTTGTTACCATTTTGGTTCCTGTACCCTATTGGTTCACTTCAAGCGAGAAAAATCAGGAGATAGCGAGAGCGAGAAATAGGGTATGTGTGTATTCATTGTGAATTCAATCTGTATGTCAGTTTCTTGTATGCAATATTGTCTTGTTTTGAATGTAAATATAATTAAATATGTAAGTCAGATGAAAGACCACTTCCAAACCAACGGTCCAATTAAATATTGTAACCCAGTCACACCAACAACACATAACACAGAACACTTAACGGGAAGGAGTATGGATGAAGGTGGGCGTTGGAAACAGGAGAAGGATATGGACACGGGGTGGTGGAAAAGTACGAGGGAGGTGGAAATGGGCTTAGGTCAAGGGGAAAGCTACTGGGTCAAACTGAAGAGAAGGGTCTCTTTCACTTCAGCCATTGCGCGAGATAGATCGATCTGCCAAGTTAAGTTTGTTATAAGTTTTAAAAAGAAGTGAAAATATAGAGTCGCCAACAAATATCGGCTAATACCACCGAATACGGAGTCAGGTAGGACCCAATTAAAAACCCGGTAGCGGAATTCCCAGCTCTAAGACTTCCTCTCATATTCCCTTCAGGACCCATTGATTACGGGCTAAGCCACGAGGGCGTCCGTTAACACGCCAACACCCGTGTAGCAAGCGTCCATCGGTAATACACCGACGACCACTCGGAGACCACCATCGATCACTCGAACGAGCCCCAATGCCACATCCGTCGTGCCACACGGTGACAACCATCGAGCACTGGCATCCACTGTGAACAGTCCGTTCATCCGCCGCCGAAAAACCCCACCCACTGCAGAATCCCGTCATCGCTGGCCAGCACTACACAGACACCGGAACCGTAAGTAATAAGTGAGTGAGACAATAAACTATTAAGAAGTGATTAATAGGTGTTTTGTACATCGTATCAGTGTCGACAAGCCAGGAGCCGACGTTGAAGCTCCAGGGTTTCAAGCTCGAGCTAGCCAATAAAAGAGGCGAGTGTAGCCCACCCCAGACGATCTCCGTGGCTAGACCAGAGCTTAGGGGAGTCCCTTTAAACTAGCCCATCTGGCTAGCCATTAAAATAGTACAACCTTCTCGCGACAGTTGGTTTATACCTGAATTGACTGTTATTTTTTGTGCTTTACTACCGCTTGCTACCGTACGTTCAAATCTGAATTGGCAACAGAGCATGCACGAACGAAGGAAAGCTGTATTAGAACAGTTGCATCTATACCCGCTTTGCAAAAATCATCGTGCTTGGAACGTAGTGAACCGAATGGGCTGTATTTATACATTTCTTTATGACTAGGGTTTGATCTGCTCAAGACCGCGCGTTATAAAAAATATCGAATGAAAATTTTGCAATAGGCAGCACGAACGTGATAGAAACCGAACGAGCTTCGGCGTCACACTGGTAGTGTAGTAGCAGTCTCACGAAATACAAACAAAATATCAAAGACAGCAGCAACGAATCGGCAGTTTGACGGACTGCTTGTTGTATACACGAGGAACGTTACGAATCACCATCAGAGGCTGTCATAGCCGAACGAACAAAATACAGGAATAAGAACGAGCTGTCGTGTACTATACAAGACGGCAACGTTGCATGTCGTATGACAGTCTCACTGTGGGCTGTCGCTTATAGCTCAATCTCAAGGCTGTCGTAGGAAAAAGAAAGCGACAGTCGTTGGAATACTGTTATGAGGCGGTACTTTTGGTATGCCTGGTCCCAACACACTACCCTGCGGTGCGCCAGATAGTATATTGAACGTATTGGACTGTGAAAAAATTCACTTGCACAAATGCCTTTCGACACAGTACGTTGGTGTAGCAGAGTAAGTTAGCTGCCATAGACCGGTGTGGTATGAATCCGTGCTGATACTTAGAGATTATCGGTTTCGCTGCATTAAGTACGACGTTATGCACAAGAGTTTCTAGACCCTTTCCCAAACAGGGATCATTGAAGCGGTTTTCTACAAACATGGGAACGTTCGTTAACGCAAGGAAGGGGGGGAGGATTACTTCAAGCGCGTTCTTTTATTTATTTATTTATTTATTTATTTATTTATTTATTTCGTCAAGCAAAGTAGATTCGATTCGGGACGTAGCCAAGAAGGTCAATTCCGACTCCTTCGTCCAGCAAACAATGAAGCGGACTGGACTTCATGTCTTCAAGGATTGGAAGGCGCCTAACCGAACCGCTAAACAGAATACGGTGGCCAAATCTCGCACCAGGAACCTGTACCGCAAGTCGTTGGTGCAGCCGAAATACATTGTAATATACGACGAAACGTATATTAAAGCGGACGCCAAGCATATCCCCGGCCTGGAGTCTATCGTCGGCAAGTCCCGCCTGGATGTGCTGGAGAAATTTTTGGTCGACAAATTTTCCAAGAATTACATATTGTGGCATGCGATCTGTGGGTGCGGCAAACTCAGCTAGCCATACATAACGACCGGCACCATCAAAAGGCCAAATATATAAAGAAGAATGCCTCTAGAAGCACCTGCTGTCCTTCCTCCTGTCCCACGAAGGTGACACTCTGTTTTGGCCGGATCTGGCATCGTTCAATTACGCGAAACCTGTGATGGACTGGTACGAAGCCATCGATGTTGTTTTTGTACCGAAGTAGGCAAATCCGCCAAACTTGCCAGAACTTCGCCCAATAGAAAAATTCAACGTGATTTTGAAGTGCAAGCTCCGGAAAACAGGGAAGGTCTTCAAAACTGACAAGGATTTGAAGTAAAAGTTGATGAAAGTGTGTAAAAAAGATGGCGCAAGTGTTGCACAGGATTTGATGGGTAGCGTTAAGTCCGAAGTGCGGGCATTTAGCCCAGGAGAGAAGATTGAAACAAACCAACTTTGGCAAAACATAGCTTATATGAGTTTTTTTTACTTCCGGAGAGTTTCAAAAATATCCGACATTTTTTTCGAGTACAGTCTTTACTTGGTAACTTGCAGTGAGCAGTTCATTTTAGGATCCAAAACTACTACTGCATTTGATGTCATGTAAAGAACCCTATGAATTCGATTTTATATTTGTAAATGTCCCTGTCAATTCCTTATCAGTCCTGACTGTTTCGTGTAGTTGAACTATTTTCGACACTTGGTTGTAATTCAATGTAATTTACCAACCATTCAATGTCTCAAATGAAATGAAAATCTCCGTTTCAAATGCTCATCCATTCTATTGCGTAGAAAGTGATCGAAGGCAAAATGTGTGAGCAGCCTCTCACACTGGATTTATTTGCTCTTGTCATTTACAGTAAGATACAAACGATGTAGATAAAAGAACTGGTTGAATGGAGCGGTAGTCTCACAGTCAGCCTCAGTATTCAATATTAATATTCCTCGTAAATGCGTTAACTCCATTACACTTAGATAGATCCTGGAATGTTAACGATGTTGTAATTGTTTACGATGCGCTATGTGTTAAAAAGGATAGCCCATAGCGCAAAATAAGAATTTTCCGGTGGTGTTATCCAATTTTCAATAAGATTCTCAAAAACAAATTAAGCACTCCGACCGAATCAATCTTTAACTTCATCCGATAGGCCGAAGTGAATTCATTGGCGTTTCAATGGCGTTTCAATGGCGTTTCAATGCGTTAGACCGAGTTTAAAATCCGTAGGTCAAATTTCGCGTCAAGAAGCAGTGTTAGACTTTTTAATGTATCTCAACAATTTGTTTCTTTTATCAAATCTTACGGTACGTACGGAAAGGTAAATAAATTTAGAAGCCATCAGTAATAATAACATTCCGTTTGGTGTTAACCTACGCTAGCTTAAGAAATACTAAGTGCGGGTTGTGCTTAATAGGCCGCAAATGGGGTAGTTAACCCTACACCAATAAAAAAAAATCACAAACCCATCCCGACAGGAATCATGGCCACTGATTTAGAGTATAGGTGTACTTGTGAATCTTATAGATAAAACTACAGACTGTGTGTATGGTAAGTGTCACTCAAAGGGTGAACTCGTTAGTAAATCGTCACACCGTCTTTTCAATTTTCTTTCTGGACTGAAGTACATTGTTGAAAAAAATTTCAAAGAAGCTTCATAATGAAATGATGCCAAAGATCACTCAACCTTTGACCTCACAGGAAAACGACCCAGACGGCCAAGACGGAAGCACTTCCGCTGACTGCTGCCTGTTGTTGAAGCTATATGTGTGGTGGCTGGTATAGCTAGTTCGGTTTGTAGGATGGTCGGATTGTTGGCATAAAAGTGGTTGTTTTCGTTGTTGCGGCAAGAGCCCAAAACCTCAACCCACGCGGTGCAAGCATCAACGGGGTGTTGCGGTAGGGTTTGCTTGTATGCACTTCCGGATACGGACCAACCGACCAACCGACAACGCTCAACAAAGCCGGGTCGGAGCGAAGTGGTCTATTGTGGCCGGGGTGCGCCGGATGCAAAGAATGTGAATATTTTGTGTCAGAGGAGAGCTTATTTTTGCTCTAGTTTTGTGTAGCAAGAAAAAATACGAGCTGCCGTTCATCATGCTGCGAGCGGGGAAAGAATGCTCGTGTGCTAAAATGTGTGCCTCATGTACTGGATGGCCGGTGGAATATGAACGTGCACCGAATGTGAGTGTTCATGAAAATTGTTTACGAATTTATGAAAAGTGAAAAGCACCATTTTCTACCAAAGAAGCTGCAGTCGGACGAGGGAGGGGCAAATTCCAGCACCGAAATGAGAAGTATTTCAAGCATTTTGTAGTCCTATGGAACACTAGCGCCAACCAGGGTTGCAGCACTCCTGCCGTGTGGCATGGCCCTAGATTAAAGGCATCATGTTGTGAACAGAGCATAATGAAAAACAATAAAGGAAATTAAGCATATTTTCGAAATTGGTTTTCTCTTGCTGCTGTCGGTGTGTGGCGTAGTTACACAATCAGTGCTCGCCGCCCAGGACATGGTTGGTGTTGTATCGTACCTAGAAAACAATGGGGGAAATGAATGCGATGCGATAGAAGTGGAGTGTTTTGGAGGTGAGAGCATTTTGCAGCTGACAAGGATCACTTTCCAGCCAGAAGCAGCACAGACCACATGAAAGGTCGTTCTTCGATTTTCATGAAGGGTTCTTCCGCTAGCATCCGCTCTCTAATGATGGGGTTGTGTTGGAGGAAGACGAATTTTCTTGCTGTTTTAGCAGTTCCTGTCAAGTTCCAGCATGGATCGGGATGTAGTGTTGGTTTCTTGCCTCATCTACTTGTAGTTCGCTGCAGGGTTATTTAGAAATGCTGGCCTGTGCAGTGAATGCATGCTGCTCGCCAGCATTGAACGATGGGGTGAAACTTAATTTAGTTTTAGTCCAGAATACTTCCTATAGAGTATTTGAGCAATTGACATGAGAATATTTGGCCATACTGTTTAAAATAGGGAGCCCTTTATTTCTTGAAATTATGTTGCGTTAGTAAAAAAAGTTATTTATCTATTTGCATAACATTCAAAAGTGAAGGTTTAAGTATGAACATTTCAAAAAGAAGCATCACGTAGAGCACGGGATAAGTATTATCAATAATCACCCATTTCTCACTAGTTTTAGATTAAAACTTCATGAAATTTTCCCTAAAAAATGGCAAGTTGATATGACACAGAATCCCGAGCAACACACATCCAT
Organism: Ochlerotatus camptorhynchus; assembly: GCF_037179485.1. Classification (NCBI taxonomy): domain Eukaryota; kingdom Metazoa; phylum Arthropoda; class Insecta; order Diptera; family Culicidae; genus Ochlerotatus; species Ochlerotatus camptorhynchus. Next base: position 571,247 of record NW_027040666.1, read on the forward strand.
CAAAATAGGTTGCTGCAACTTGATTGTGACTGAAATAAGGTGCATACAAGTAACAACTACTATTAAGTGACATGTGTGCTGCTAGGGATGTTTTCAATTTGTATATGTTGGACAAGTTTCGGGTCATTTGGTGCCATTTGTGAATCAAGTGACTGTAAAAGTGTTGCAATATAATTTCATAAGTATTGTTCTTGATTTACATTTGTTCCCAGCGTGATAACCTCGATCGCGCGTGATATATTCTTCAATTGTTGCGGTTTGGTATGTGCAATGTGTTTAGCTTTTGCTCTATTTGAAACACATTTTGGAATTCCGGAAAGCGAGGATAGAGTTAGAATAATTGTTTCAATTTATTTAAATAATTTCTTGATCAAATGCTGCTGCAATTCGTTCGTTTTTGAATCCGTACCATTAGACTTGTTAGATTAGTTTAGTTACTTCATGCGTGAAGTTAAAGATTCATATAGTTGGAGATGCTTAACGTCAAATATTAGACTTAAAGTAGACATTTTATACGATAAATGAGGAGATGAAAGTATGGAGTTGATAGTTCCGTTTAAGTATGACAGTGTATATAGAAAGTAGAAAGCGAGCAAAGGACAATTTTCAGGAAGGTACACATTGGATCGAGCATTTTCTTTACCAAACTCATGCGTTGATGATGAATGGTGAGGAGTTTCCCCCTCCTCCACCAAAAAAAGCAAAGAAAAAATTACTGTGGAACCGGCTCGTCTCTGCATAATCATATCGGGTGAGCACGTGATTGGTTGATTACGGCTGAAAACTTTGATCAATTTTCAATAGTTAACCATTGATAAACAATTATCACCTTTATATCAAGCAAATAGTACATTCAATCTGAATAAAATGGTATAATTAAATTTGAAATTCTTCCATCACTGACCATGTTATAGTTAAGCGTTCAAAACCAGACACTATTTCGCTACACTTTTTTATTTGCTTCCCAATATAGTCCACAAAGACGTAGTCCTGCGTCAAAATCACAACGGCGTGTCAATCATCATAGTGAAAGTCATGCAATTGTATTGTTAATAAAATACTCATAAGAGCAAAAGAAAAGTTATTATTTTCCAATTAATTCCACTTGCACTTGACTTTCGTTTTGCTCTTATGAGTATTCCATGATTAATTCGATTCCATAAAATTCATTATGAGAACTACCAAACCTTTGAGAATTTTTCCTTGTTCGAGAGTTGTTTATATGTTTCTTCTTTACTTGGATTTTGGGGTATTAGCTAGGTAGGTTCGATTCTGCACGTTGAAGTTTCATTTTCATACCTGATCTTGACAAGGTGAAATGTGAGATGCGAGAAAACAAAAAAAAAGCAGAGAAATAATTGAGCAGTGGAAATTGAAACACGAGTATTGAGATATCAACAGTGAGATAAGAGAGTGATAAGAAAAGATAAATGGTAAGTGGCGAGTTTAACATGGATGAGTTAGAAGTGGGAACTGAAAATATAGAAGGTATGACGGCAGTAATGTTTATTAAATAAGAGCTATTATTTGATCACTTCGTGTAGAACTCAAAGTAAAAAATAATTACACACGAAGTTTGTTAACCTTTCTGTCTTCTTTTTGACTTCTTCTAGGCCTCGGATCTCAACTTAATGCTCTAGATGCATTTCTACTGTTGTTGATTTAGAGCTTTCTATGCCAAGCAATACATACATATGTATATTGTGTGGCAAGCACAATGATATTCATTAACCAGGGCAGTTGAGAAGATTTCCATCCCAAAAGATGTTTTAGACCGGACCCCAGAGTTACGACATATCACAATCACGATCGTCAAACAGCTGATGGTAGTAACGCTTGGTACATTTCTATCAAAGTGCTTGTCGAAACACTCTCCATGACCATCGATCAAGTTGACGAAAGAAGTAAAAAGCAACTGGTGAATGTCGTCTTCGGTGGTGATCCATCACCGATCATGACACTCATCTGTGCTCGTTTTGAAGCAGTTGCTGCTTTGCTTGCTTATGTGAGTGTGTTGGTGAGTGAGTCCAACAGCTTCCGTTTAATTTTGCTAGTTCTAGATGTAACTCCGGATACGCGTGCCAAGGCGAATTGGGAATGCGTAGGCATTGTTTTCATTTTATTCAGTCGGAACGCTTTTTCTCATCATCGTACTGCAGAAATCTTCACTGTTTTCGTTGTGCTTTACATCATCAGCAGCGAGTGTTACATTTAGCCTGTGAGCAGTGACAATTACTGGTGATTGCCATGGCTATAACTCTCACTGCGTGACAAAATGTTCTGTCAGCGATAGTCAGTTGATGCGTTGACGAGTGCCAATATAAAATATGATATTGTGCACAGTGGCACGAAATTAAAGAAAGTGGGACATGGCTATTTGTGACGAAATTGTTAAATTGTTGAATGTTCCTTCATTTTTGAGAACTTTATTTGAGTAATGATTTTTTCCTGTGATTTGTTTTCCGTACTGAGTACCAATGCTACCGAAACAAGGGAGGCAGCTCCCACACCTGGACCTTACCCATCGAACCATCAACTCATGTACCGGGGACCAACGGGTTTACTTCTCGTGATCAGAGATCTCATAAAATCCAGCCGACGCCGACTGGTACTGAACCCAGGCCTTTTGGGGTGAGAGGCAGTCACGCTTACCAATACACCACCGGTGCCGCTCATCAATGAAACATTTGCATAGAGGGGGTTTAAAAATTACTTGTCAGATTAAAAAATAACTTGATAAAATTTATGAGTCTTTATACAATTTATGAATGTTTATGGAAACATTGTAGATAGTCTATTTAAGAAACTTCTCCAAGACGAAAATGTTCCATATATTAATTAAACGAAATTATATGGTAAAAATGAAGTGTTTTTTACCGTTAATTTTTTGGTTAGAATTTTACCATTTTTTCAATATTCTACAAAGTTATAAGTGCTTTAAAATGTACATTTTTGCTAGTTTCGCTATATCTTCGTTTTAATGATTTTCGTTCGTTTTTATATTTTTTTTAACATTATCTATATGGATAGATAAGCAGATAAGCAGGTATTAGCAGATAATCTCAACGTAATTTTATTCTGCAACTTACATCCTGCTGTTACTTAGGGGATGCCTGATGAATTTTTAAATAAAGTACCTCGATGTTTTGTTACGTTTTGCTGTTTTCATGAACATTTTTTCAAGTATCGTAATCGATTACTTAAACTTATTTTGCATATGTCTGCAACCTGAGCGTTGGATATGTAATATGGATATGCGTGTTCACCATCTGTCCTAGAATGATCATTTAAAATTTTCCGAAACACTGCATTGTGGTTCTTTGAGGATTATAATCAAATCTGTTCTAGAATTGAAGGCAGTATTGTTAAGCCATGCGATTTTCTTTTAAATTTACTACGGATCATTCCGTAGATCAGAAGTGAATTAAATATTAATCACATCCAGAGTTGGTTGGAAATTCTAACATGAAGCTTTAGTGTGATAATTTATTAGCTAGAGAATGATCTTTAGAAGAGAGTAGGTGGATAGTTCCGTTAGAGTACGGCAGTATGAAAATTGAAGTTTTTAAAGTTAGACGCACATCTTTTACCTAACCCGTACGATGTACGCGGAGACTTGAAGTATGTCTCCAAGTCTACAGGCAAAAAATGTGCGTCCTTTTTTTTGCTCATAAACTTACTGCGGCTGTGGAATAGTTCTAGCGACGTTTTCATCACTACCTAAAGCCCCACGTTGCGAGAGCATTTCCAGTCGATGGTGTGTTATAATGCAATTCTTCTTTACCCACCTATTGCTAACCTCAAGCTTCATGTTAGCATTTCCAACTAACTCTGAAAATCGCTAACTTCGCGTATGAAGTATCATAAAAACACTTTGAATGTATAAATTACATGTTTAACGAAACTGTCTTAATTTCTACAATAGATTTTTACTAATAGGGGAAATGGATGTAATATGTTGGCTTAAATGCCTCTAATTTGGGCCCATAAATAAATTCAGCAATCGACTAAATTTTCAATAGCAACCAAAAATATCCATTAGTCCCGTCCCAATGACGCGTTCATCTAGATAAAATTGATAAATATCAGATTTTTAACGATGGGCCCAATCTTAGATCCATAGCATTAGATATGTTAATGTTTAGATTACGAATTGTATGCATCAAAATTGTGAAAATACCGCTCTAGAAAGCAAATTAAGTTAATCGATTTTTTTGATCGACAAAAGCAGATGCCAACTATTCAAAAATCAAAAGGGATTGGTGCTTTACAGAACCCAAAATTCAAATAAATCTGTAGAAATCTAAAACTTATGAAGAGCTTTGAATGTTTTGGTATATTTCCTTTAAATTCTGTTATAATTGCTTATCTTTTGACAGATACGCGTATTTCGTCTACTACTTGCAGACTTCATTAGTGCCAAGTACTCAACACCACTGAAGAATCCATCTTTTATCTACGAGTTATATGCCGAAATCTCAGTAAAAGTAACGTTTGGTTGCTGATTCTCGGAAAATGTTTTGCTGAATCTCATGTTTGCAGAGATCTTAGTAAAATTTATTGCTGAGCAGCTGGTGAAAACAAAACTTAGTGTGTGGAATTCAGTGCCAACATTTCAAAGGGGCGAAGTTGCTTTTGCAAAGAATGGGCTTAGCCGTCGATTTCTCGTAAATAATAGCTCACCCCTCCAAATTAATAATGCTAGCTGGTAATCAATATATGCAAATACGGCCCTCGACTCGACTCGGGGGATCGACTAAAAACTCAGAGTGGTGCAAAAAACACTGGTGCTACTCTAAAATAAGGGAGCGCGTCCCTTCTATTTGGAAGGAGAAAGAGACAAAGGAGAGGTAGATTTCATATTTAGGAGAAAGTAGTTGGACAGCTCCCTTTTGAGACGGATCAATAGTTGAAAATCGTCTTCAATTATAAATGGGTTCAATTACACCTTTGATTTTGGCACTTTAGACTTTAGAAGTAGTCTAAGATTCAATGATTGATTATCGTTCTTGGTTTTTAAAGGATTTTTTGTGTCTTAGTTGAACACATTGGAAGCAATACAGGCCAAATTAAAAAAAGGACAAACATCAGATTGAAATGGGATTTTTATTACTTCCTACTAGCTAAGCAGCACCATCTGTGTGAAAAATTGTCCTGACTAAATGGTTGATTAATAATATACAAATTAATAATCAATAAAGTTGCATGTCTTGCTTTATTGTTATGCAGGTATTTAAATCGATATCATATTTTTATGATAAGGGTTGATGCATATATTATGTCAAGCTCTAGGGGGGGGTCTAAGATTTTGTGACATTCAATGCATTAGGTATAGGAAAAATGTCACGATACGGGGGGGGGGGGGGGGGTAAATTTCTCCTCGATTTAGCGTGACATAATTAATGCGTGGGCCCTAATCAACTTAAACATTTCACTGATGTCAGTCAATATTTGATTATGAAAAATTAAGTAGTAACACAAAATAAAAATATGTCCCTTGCATCAGCCATGTTTAAAAACAATGTCTTTAAAATGTTCGCTCCTTTTCACCCCATCCTACTGTTTGCTTTCTCATGGTTGATGTTAATACAACAGATACCTACAACATCGCTCAAAACAAATCTGAATACAAAATATTTTCGAACAGCATCATAATTGCAAAACAAATTGTATACGTAACTACACAGGATGTGAAAACATCGCCAGCCTTCCGTTCGGTAATTTTACTCCCACAAATGGTGCTGTCTGTGTTCGACAAACACACATGACCCAGCTCAAACACATACAAACACATTCATAAATACACAAACATGGAAGTCAAAATGCACTGACATGAAGCTCATCAGCCAACAAACCAAGGAAGGAAGGGTGTCCGAGGGGATTTATTGAGGCTTTTCTCCATCGTTGTGGTCAACGTCAACATGATGATGCTTTTTGCAATGTGCTTGTGCTCACCCAAAATGCCGAAATAGACAACATTTCCTGGGACAAGAGTGTCTGATAATCACCGGCAGAGAAACGGAAGGTGAAGGATCTCCAGCGAGGAAAAGTTTACTCCTTGAGGATGCTGGACAAGGCTCGCTATTTTGTACTGTTGTTCACCTCCGATGATATTTACGGGTTCATGAAGAAAGGCGACGAGGTTTGTGCAAAAAATAACAAAGGATTTTAAAAATACCCTGTTACCTATATGATGTTTTCAACCATTAGAAAACGGTTGGGGAGAGAGGGATAGCAACCTTCAAACTGGCACCGATACTTTCGGACACCATCTACATGGATAAACCCAACTTTCATTAGTCTAAGAGTGATCTACAGCGAATTTTCCACCCCTTGCCCACCACGACGATGCGCACGATAGAGGTTGAAACTTGCATTGATTGATCAGAAGTGGGACATGTTTTGAGCTATTTTTCAATGCCAAATATTTAAATGCTACAAGTTACAATTACCGCAAGTTAGCATGAATAACTTGCCACACATTTAGCAGCATAACTCTTCATCCCAACATTTTCAATGCCAACGCAGCATCCTTTGCAAGTCACCCCATGGCCACACAATTCATCTGGGCAAACCGAAGAAGCTCAACCGAACCAACTTGTTCTGGGAATAAATCATAATTTCCTCCATTCTTCGAATGCCAGTTGCAAAACCAAACTGAATTGCAGAAGAACTGAGCTGAGTAAAGAAAGCGAGAGGGAGGTGAAACTTTTGCTCGAAGATAGTTTAATTTAATGTTTGTTTATAGTACACAATGAAAACTGTGCAGATTCTTTTCTGCCGGACGGCCGGAGGCGGATGGGCGGTGAATCCTTTCCGGTCCAGTTTCACATCATTCTCTCCGCGGGCAAACCGGACAATGCAGTGTGAAGGATACGGCCGGGAATGAAAGTTGTACGCTTGCGGATGCTTTATTATGGTAAGCATCAATCAAGCACAAAACTTTTCCAGCTTCAACGCTCCTGCTGCTGAACAGATTCGAAGAAGGAAAATGAAAAACTTTCAAACGATGAAATATGAACTAATTCAAGCATAGTTTCTGCGAAAGTATCTTATACTGCTTTTTGTGCGGTTTCTGTTAGAAGGTGCTTTTGGCTTGATATTCAATTCAAAAATGGTTGTGATATGGAAATACTTCGCCGCTGATTTATTTCGATCGTTTTTTTAATCTTATGTACTTATCGCACTGATCATGTATGACTATATCTTCTAGAATTCAGTGCAAACATTTCAAAGGGGCGTATTTGCATTTGTTAACTACCAGCTACAGGGATCGGGTGCTACTCAATGTTTTGCGAGTAAAACACACGCTGTTGCGGGACTGCACTTTCATTTCCAAAGAGACGCGAAAGAGCATTTTAAATCGTGCAGCACATTTTATTGCTCGTGTGTTGGAGAGCTGCCGCTCCAACGGTGTTAAGTCTCTTCCTCTCTCTCTCTCTCTCTCTTTGTTTCTCCGACATTACTTTCTCTATAACTGTAGCACTACAGTTATAGAGAAAGTACACTGTCGAAGCAGTGCTGTTAATTTTCATATGATTTGATTGAAGATGAACCAATACAACCACAAACGAAGTGACAGACGACTTACTGGCGAAGAAATCCATTTAAATAATGTGGTTCACTGTAATAGAATTTTCTAGGAAGCTTGTGCCATCATCCACCAGATGGGTTAGTTTTTTTGTTTTGATTTGAACAAAGCTGATTTTGTGTACAATGATTCTTTGACAGTGTGCAAAGAGTGCGTATCATTTTGTCATTTTTTTATGCATTTCAGTTTTGAGTAGAGTGAAAGAGATAGAACCAACATATTCTAGTACATTTGGTGAAAATGCTAGTTCAATCAAATAGTAGTGTTGCCATGTGGTACAATCCAGTAGTAGTGGTGTTGCCATGTGGTACACTGAAAAATTGCAATAGCAGGTTAGTCACCAAAGTTTTCGAGCCGCTCCGTCTGTCACTTCGTTTGTGAATACAACTATTCAATCGATTCTGTTAAAAAGAATTCTCTCGTGCCCATCATTTGAAGAGCCCCTTTGTCATTCGAACCTCATAATCACTGTCACCTTCATTTGATATTCGACAGTGGAGTATGGAAGAAACCTAGCAAAATGGTCCCGAACAGACATGTCGACCTGTAAAGCAAATTTAAGGTATGTGTCGACCCAATGTTGGGTTGATGTCGGGTAAATTTTGGGTTTATGTCAGATCAATGTCGGGTAAACATTGGGTTGGGGTTTGATAGAAGTCAGGTTGGTGTCGGGTTGGCTTAGATTTTTTGCCGGAATGTCGACCAGAGCTAACCCCACTTGTGAAGAAAATTACACATCGATCTTAAAAAAATCTCCTTAGGAAAAGCATCAAAATCTGTGCTTTTGAATAACATACAGTCACTTTAACATATATTATATGAGTGTCAAAATATTATGCACCCAGTCTAAAATATGCAGTCATTCTGGTAAATCTCCAAGCCACGTCCCTCCCGATTGAAAAGTGCTACTCCCGTCATAACACCGTACACTACTCGATTGTGCTATACGCAAGTAGCGCAGATCAAAAAACGCATGACCGCGTCTAGAAAACTATCAGACAGAATCTATAGAAACAAATTAAAGCCTAGTTGAAGATGCTAATTTCAAATAACAGACTAAAGTGGTAATTTTTGTACGATAGAGGAGAAGATTAAAGTATAGAATTCATAGTTCCGTTAGAGTACGGCAGTGTGAAAAAATTGCATATAGAGAGTAGAAAGCGAGCAAGGACAACTTTAGGAAGGTACAAATCGGTTTGATCATCTCTCTTTACCAAACTCCTCCTTTGGAGAGGGATGGTGAGGGGTATTGATCACCGACACGCTCAAGTACCGACGATGTGTTTGAAACAGTTCTATTGATTTTTACCGCACATAAGTTGCTATCTGAAGGAAGGCATCCAGTCGTAGGTTTGGAAATTGCAGCTATTGTTACCTCTACCACGGCTCCTGTCATCGTTGACTTGACGATCTCGAGGTTAATCTGTTATTTGAAATTAGCATCTTCAACTATGAAAATCGTTTACTTCACGCAGAAGTAATACTAAACATATAATCAAAGTAAATTACAGTCGATTCTCTCGGAACGAAAATGATGAGAATCATGTTTCAAAACTAGTTCCATATGCGGATGCGCATCCAATCCTTATTTTTATGACGGATGGACGAAAGATTAGCAAAGTAGTTTTGTACCAATATAAATGTATGTTCAATTTTCTGTTAATATGAAATTCTGATCCATTAATTATGTCACGCAAATTTGGCCCATTTTCAAACCCCCCCCCCCCCTCCCCCTTTGTCACATTTTTTGTATGAACCTTAATTTTTTTTTTGTATGGCTCGTCACTGTTTTCAAAACCCCTAAATGTGTAACATAATTAATGGACGACCCCAAACCACAAGCCACAGCCTACACTGCTGATTGTGGACAGCTATGGAACTCATATCAACGTCACGCAAGAGATGAAAGTCAAATACGAACGCAAGAACGTTTTTATTGTTCTTGTTCCACCAGGGATGACTCCGCTCCTTCAGCCACTGGATGTGTCCATCAACAAAAGTTTTCAAACAGCCTATTCTGGATCGTACACAGCAAAAAAAAATGTAATATCGATCAATGCAATTCAACCTGATGCATGAAATAATGGAGAATCTGGGAAATTTAGAATTATGGAGAGATGGAAAACAACAAAGGATAAAGAAACCTTCTTAAAATACTGAATTGCTAAGGTGATACGATCCAGCGTTCACAAATCATAGGCACTTACACTGCCACTTTGTGTTTCGGCGACGAAGTGGGCTTCTGGATCGTTAGGCAGAAAAAATGCACCGTAAGCTTAGCGCGATTTTACTACTTTTAAAAATCAATGATATTAAAATCGGTACTTGAAAGGACTTTATCCTTCTGCATGATTTTGATGGTTGTTTTGTTTAATTGTGATACAATTTAAAGTTAAGAATTTCAAACTATTGTCATTCGGTGATTTTGATCAATCCCTTGAATTCCCAGTGCATTTCTTTTAATTCTTTTGATTGAATGTGGGTTCCTTGAATCTGAAAGAGACGCAAAAATCCTTGTGTATGCATAGTAGGGGAATTTACGTATTCTTGGCAACCTAAGCAGCGACCTTCTTTTTATAGCCTTTTTCTCTATGGAACGCACACATATGCAGTATTGGTTTGTTTACAATCTTTTGCTGCCAGCTGCTCTAACAATTTCAGTCGAAAGAATTGTCAAAAACTGTTGTGAAACGCTTTTACAAAGCTCCAATCTTCTCTAGTGAGAGCGAGTATTGTCGGCAACCAGTTTTTCTTCGGCAACCGTTCCATTTGAACTGCATGTAAATCTGCTGTTCTATTATCGGCAACTCGAAATCAGCTACAATTTGTAGTGCGTGTGTTGCATTTCAAGAAAACCTTGCTGGATTGCTTTTTCTCAGTGGCAAAAATATAGTCAAATTGAAGCTGAAAGCATAAGAATCGTTTGCATGCATTCAGCGAAGTGTTTTCGTAAGAAAATCCAGTGAAAATAGTGTTTCAATTTGGGTTGCCGAAAATAGTCTGTCATGCCGAAGCCGTCATTTCCCCTATAAATTCAGTATTAATTTCAAAAAAGATTTTTGTAAATGCACTGCTTAATTCATGGAATTTCCATTATTCTCTGGAAATTCCGTGAAAACTCTGGATTTATCAATATTGGCAACGTTCCATCGTATTTTATTAAATAATCAGGATTTATTGAGTCATTCAGCCAAAAAGTCACATTAAAGCTAATGTTGGAATGTTTTGCTATTTCGGTTTTATGAAGGTTCTGTAGACTATGTTTTAGACTTGTAGAGTGCTTAAAAACCTTGCAATGTTACATGAGATCGAATGTAAGCTAAATTAAACTGAAATTTTTGCTTTAAAAAAACAATATTAAAAATGGTTTTTGTTATGAGATAATAATCAAACTGTTTCAATAATATCAAGATGTCTCTTGATAAGTATCACCGGAAATATTAACACTACAACTAAAAACTCGATTTCACCCTGGTGATTAATTTGCCCCAAGATTACGGGACCTACATTAAAAGTTAATGTAAATTGATAAAAATAAAAAATTAGTTCATGTAAATTGATCAAAATACGGATCTTAGAAAGAGCTAACATAATTTAATGCTTCAAGGAAGTCGGAGAAGGTTGGTCCAGAAATACATTACAGGAAATTTTTAAATGCAGATAGTCTTCAAAAATAACACGTCATTTGTTATTTGATGAATCAATACCACACTTTCTCTGTTTGAATGATAGTAACCTATACAACCACTTGTTGTAATAATCAGTCCGTATCGTGCTCTCTTGCCGTGCGGATCTATTTGCTTTTTGCTGAAGGAAGTGTTATTACTACCTAAAGCTACAACAAATTTAAACAGCACTTTTCAGTGCTCAACCTGTAAACTTTCTACCTTATTCAACTCTTATTCCTCTTCGATCCTTGTTTGGACCCTACCCGAGGTAATCCTTCTTGGATATCGATTTGGAAAATTCCTCTTCGATCCTTTAGATTCTTACAGTAATCTGCTTGGAAGTCGATTTGGATAAAAATTTACTGCCGCCATGGCGCCTAAACGCAAAAGAAAGGGGCAAACTCTTGATCCCCCTTCTGATGAAATTAATTTGAGCAATCAATTTATTTGCTCGCGGATGATGGGAATGATCCATCATCCAGCAAAAATTCTAGTAAACTTTCCCGGCTTAATGCCACGAAGGAAAAGATTCCCCCTATTGTGATAACCATTTCCGATTTCCATGCTATTCGCATGGAACTATTGAACTTCGTGAAAGTTAAATTTTCACTACAAATTGGACGTCGAGGTGAATGCCGTGTATTGGCTGAAACCTTGGACGGATTTAAATGTCTTCTCAAGTATCTTACTGAAAAGCAGCACAATTTTTTTACTTACGACACCAAAACTGAACGTGTGTTCAAGGTTGTCATGAAAACTGCCCAGTGGTTAATCCTTGGATCAGATCAAAGATGAACTGGCAAAATTACTTGGAATTGTGCCACTCCAAGTAATCAAAATGAAAATGAAATCCCGTCCTGGTGATTAACGCAACGGGATTTCTAATGATTTTTTATTTAGTTCATTTCAAGTTTAGTGAGCTAAACAACCTTAAGGCCTCAGAAAAAGCTAGGCTTATGCTCCATGTCCGAGTGAAGTGGGAACACTTCAGAAAGACTGGAGGAAATTTCCAAAACCTCACCCAGTGCCGTAAGTGCCAGGGATGGGGTCACGGAACTAAAAATTGCTACATTCCAGCTAAATGCATGAATTGTGGTGATTCCTCTCACGCAAAGAACGACTGTCCTGTGAAGGAAGATCCTAAGAAATTTAAATGTTCAAATTGTGGTGAAAACCACCAATCCAATTTTTGGGAGTGCAAGACTCGCAAAGCGATCCTACAATCTCGTTCTAAGCTACAGGTAGGAAACACTCCACGTTTCCGCACAGGTATAAATTCCTCAACGGTCAGCGAGGAACAAATTCAACATTCGTACCCGTAGGTACAAATATCACCCCTGCTTAAAAATTTTCATCTATACTACTCCCCTCGCTGCTAACAATGTTCAGCAAGTTAATGGAGCTACCTATGCTGCTATTGCACCGGGTAGAAATAAAAATACTAACCAACGTAATTCTAACGGAAATTTTGACAATTTTGAAAATCCTAGCATTACTGCCACTAAAATGGAATTTTTACAGAAATCATTAATTGACATGATTTCTGATATGCTTAAATCTTAATCCATGTTTGATGCTATTCAAACTGGAGTAAATTTGCAAACAATATTGTCATGACTTTAAAATTCAGCAATGGATTTTAAAGCATTAAATATTTTAAATTGGAATGCTCGATCTCTTAAAGATAATGAAGACTAGCTATTTCACTTTTTGAGAGTTCATAACGTGCATATTGCCTTTATAACTGAAACGTTCCTTAAACCTGACCATAAGGTTAAGAAGGACGCAAATTATTTCATTTATAGAAATGATTATCTTGATGGACCCTGTGGTGGCGTTGCCATCATTGTTCAAAGACGAATCAAACATAAAATTCTTTCTTCATTTGAAACCAAAGTTTTTGAAACTTTGGGAGTCTCTGTTGAAACAAAATTAGGACAACTTACGTTTATAGCTGCCTGTTTGCCATTCCAATGCACTATGGGCAAAAATGGGTCCAAAATTACCCAAAATTCAATATCTCAACAGCACGCTGAATTCCGGCCATGAAAAACGACTTTTCCGAAGGGAAATCGTCCGGGGAATCGATTGCACGTAGTCTTATAGACCGGAGAGCCTTGTAGGTATGTGTTTTGGACCATTTAACCCCATTTTCCCCTACTTTTTGGAGGAAATGTTTTTTCACAGCTCTATTTTTCGTAAAACATAAGCACTTTATGCATGGTTTTAGAATACTATGTCTTTAAACAACAGTTCATGAGATATTAGGGGAATACGGGGTACACTTTATAGGGGAGTAAGGGGTAAAAGTAAAAAAAAAACAATCAATGTTTTTTAATACAAAATCCTTTTTTTAATATCTTAATATTTTTTTCTTAAAAATATTTTTAATTAACTTTCATTAGGTATTTTGAGTTCCGTCATCGGCCAAACAGTTCAAAAGTTATAAATTTTTGAAAAAAATCGAAAAACAAAATTTTTTTTTTGACCGCCCTAATATATAAATAGTCACCCTAATGACAAAATAAAAAATAAGGGTCTAATATGTTGCGATTAGGAACAAAACTACCAATTTTTACAAAATTCTGAGAACCACTATATCGTTTTGCTGTATACAGACAAAAAAAGTGAAAACTCTTTTAAAACAGATAGCATTAAATTAAAACTTATTTAACACCAATTAAAAATAACATTTTTATGAATTAAAATAAATTTAGCGAGGGTTCACTTTTACCCCTTACTCCCCTATTAAGTGTACCCCGTATTCTTCTAATATCTCATGAACTGTTGTTTAAAGACATAGTATTCTAAAACCATGCATAAAGTGCTTATGTTTTACGAAAAATAGAGCTGTGAAAAACATTTCCTCCAAAAAGTAGGGGGAAATGGGGTAAAATGGTCCAAAACACATACCTACAAGGCTCTCCGGTCTATGGGATCCCGAACCCCGAACGATTTCCCTTCGGAAAAGTCGTTTTTCATGGCCGGAATTCAGCGTGCTGTTGAGATATTGAATTTTGGGTAATTTTGGACCCATTTTTGCCCATAGTGCAATGCGTTGGTCAGCAAAAGAATTTTCTCAAGGGTGACCTGCAAAAACTTATCCGTCATAAGTTTTTTTTTCTTTATTTAGGAGATTTTTAGCCGTAGTCTAGTTCATCTCCGCGTCATAGGTCTAAACTCTTCATTATTGGTGATTTTAATGCAAAACACCGCTCATGGAATAATGCTCAATGCAATTCGAATGGTAATATTCTGTTTAATGATTGTTCTGTTATAACCTATACTATTAAATATCCAAACAGCCCAACATGCTTTTCTTCAGCAAGAAATCCCTCACCTATTGATTTGGTCTTAACTGATTCATGTCGACTTTGGTAGCGGCACCGGTGGTGTAGTGGTAAGCGTGATTGCCTCTCACCCCAGCAGGCCTGGGTTCAATCCCAGTCGGCGTCGCCGGGATGTTCTGAGGCATAACATCTCTGATCACGCCTTCCTTCGGAAGGGAAGTAAAGCCGTTGGTCCCCGGCTCATGAGTTGATGGGTCGATAGGTAGGGTCCAGGTGTAGGAGCTACCTCCCTGGCGTCGGTAGCATTGGTGCTCAGCACGGAAAACAAGATCAACGGAAAACAAATAAGAGGTAAAAAAATGTCGACTTTGTGGCCAATGGGTTACGCATGCTGACTTCGGTTCTGATCACCTGGCATTCCCACTAAAGAACTTATCAAAATCTAACCCCCTTAAGTACTCATCCCCTAGGTATAAAAGTCAAGATCACAGCTTATTAAGCTCCTTTAGCTTACTTAAATCTTTGGTTTTAATTAGTTAGGTAGGTTCCGATTCAACACATTGTAGTTTCATTTATATACCTGTGATCTTGACTTTTATACCTAGGGGATGAGTACTTAAGGGGGTTAGATTTTGATAAGTTCTTTAGTGGGAATGACACTGATGAAGACTGCACATTGTAGTCGAAATACGTATCTGTCATGGATACCAAAATTAATTAAGTGGAATTAAATGGAAGATAACCTTTTTTGCTGTTTTATTAAAGCATTCCGCTAACAACCCAATTTCATTACTTCATTATGATGGCTACCAAGCCTTTGGGATTTTCCTTATTAGAGAGTTGAATAGATTTTTCTCCTTTAGCTTACTTAAATCTTTGGTTTTAATTAGTTAGGTAGGTTCCGATTCAACACATTGTAGTTTCATTTATATACCTGTGATCTTGACTTTTATACCTAGGGGATGAGTACTTAAGGGGGTTAGATTTTGATAAGTTCTTTAGTGGGAATGACACTGATGAAGACTGCACATTGTAGTCGAAATACGTATCTGTCATGGGTACCAAAATTAATTAAGTGGAATTAAATGGAAGATAACCTTTTTTGCTCAGAAACTTGCTAAGCAATTCGAGAGTTCCCATAATTTCAGTTTGGGTCTTCCTAGTCCTATTGAGAATCAGGTTTCTCGGGATTATCTGAATATTTTCTCTCGGGAAAATATTTTCAATGATTCCTGGGGGACTGATTTGGACGAAGTTTCATAATATGAAAGCTCCAGGTGTTGATGTAATTTTCTATATCCTTATCAAAAAACTCACAGAGAGTACCTTGTCATTCTTGGTAAAATTATTTAACAGATGTTTTCTTTTGGCATATGTACTTTCCTGATAAATGGAAAAATGCAAAAGTTGTTCCAATTTTGAAGCCGGATAAAAATCCAGCTGAAGCTTCTAGCTACCGTCCAATAAGTTTGCTTTCTTCAATAAGTA
Source organism: Ochlerotatus camptorhynchus (assembly GCF_037179485.1). Classification (NCBI taxonomy): domain Eukaryota; kingdom Metazoa; phylum Arthropoda; class Insecta; order Diptera; family Culicidae; genus Ochlerotatus; species Ochlerotatus camptorhynchus. The sequence continues at coordinate 587,284 of NW_027040666.1, forward strand.
AACTTTTTTAAAATATAATTTTAAATAGAATGATGCTTCACATAAATACGAACTCATTTTTTTGCAGATGAGCAGTTTGGATTTCGCCATGGGCATTCAACTACTCATCAACTCTTAAGAGTTACCAATTTAATGCGTTCAAACAAATTTGAAGGCCTTTCAACTGGAGTTGCTCTTCTAGACATAGAAAAAGCATTCAACAGTGTTTGGCATGAAGGTTTGATTGCTAAATTGAATGAAAAAGATTAATTTTCCTCTCTATATTATGAAATTAGTTCAAAATTATTTAACTGACAGAACGCTGCAGGTAAATTATCAAAATTCCAAATCTAATCGCTTCCAAAACTCAACTTATAATATTTCCACATAAGCCTAGAGCTTCGTTTTTTGAAACCTAGTAGTTGTCACATAGTCACTTTGAACGGAGTTCCAATTTCCTGGTCAACCCAAGTGAAACATCTTGGATTAATACTTGACCAAAAATTAACATTTAAAGATCACATTGAGGGCATTCAAGCCAAATGTAACAAATATATAAAATGTTTGTATCCTCTTATAAACAGGAAATCCAAACTTTGCCTGACGAATAAACTTCTAATATTTAAACAAGTCTTTAGACCGGCCATGCTTTACGCTGTGTCAATATGGTCTAGTTGTTACACTACCAGGAAAAAAGCACTTCAAAGGATTCAGAACAAAGTTATGATGATGATTTTGAAGTTGTCTCCCTGGACAGTACTACCGAGGTACATAGAATTTCGAATGTTGAGACTTTAGAACAAATGTCCAACAAAATAATTAATAATTTCAGGCAAAAATCGTCGCAATTTTCAATTGCAATGATTACTTCCCACTATACTTAGATAAGATTTAGTTTTAGTTTTTAGTTTTAAAATTTCAATTGTTATACTGAGTTGCAGGTTTGAAAAAACCTGTTTAAAATACTGAATTGCCAAGGCAGGAGCAATGTAAAAACACTTAGATATATCATAACAATTAAGGCTGGTAAGTCACTGTAGTAACTGGAGCACCTAGGTTAAAATGAAATGTAATATATTTTGAAGTTAGAAAAAACTGTGAGTTAAAAAAAAAACTTGTAATAATAATGTTGAAACTTCATGCGACTGATTTTGTTCATAATGAAGTTGCTGAATCGTTTTGTTTTCTGGAAATGTAAGGCTTGACTTTTTTTTCTAAGCACATGAGAAAGTTAAATGTAATATTCATTAACGCTTTTAATACACATTTAGTTAGTTTTACAGTTATTTATTGTGTGGCTACCATAATTATACTCTAGGCTCAGGTAATTCTCTCAAGGCCCAAAAATTTGCATCCCGAATTATTCATTGATAAGACCAGAAATCGAATCCACCATTTTTTGTATGGTATATTTATTGTACTTTTACTGACGTCTATCGAGAGAGCAGTGAATTTTTATAGCTATAGGCATCAATTAAAACAACAACTATTCGTCTGACTAAATGTTATAAGAGCATTAATATTTATTCCGCACGTCAGCGGTCCTCTGTTTAAACATTTGCTTTCAGCAAAATTGCCCACCGCGACCGCTGAAGGTGATGCAGTGAGCGATATCAACCGAGCACAAACGGAAGGAAGAGAAAGGCAGCGGATCGATTGAAAATCCGTTCTGCTCTTGTTTCTTCGTTCGCTTGATCCCCGGAGTTCAAATGAATTTAAAAATGAAAAGCAACACGACACGCTGCTGCCACCAGTAGTTCACACACAGACCGAGAACGAGTTAGAGGTGCCAAAGGGCAATCAGTGCCGATTTCATTGCCGGGTACCAGGACAGGATTTGGACCAGCGACGCCGGGGAAGCTCGTGGATTAAAGCAAAACAAAAGAACAGTAGAAATGAAAATAAATTCATCAACATAAATTATTTCTGACATCATACTGTTGATTTTTGCTTTCGTTTTCCCGGTTGGTGACGTTTATGGTGGCTGGCGGGATACTGTTTGAGCACGATTTTGAGTCATCGAGTGACCGAAGTGTTCTGGAGCGATTTTTTTTTGTCTTCGTTGGTTGCTTGGTTTCCGAGCATAGATTTTCGTCACGTTTTTCGACTTGCTCCCGTGCTCCATGGTAGGAGGTATCGGGAGGTGTTCGATATAGCTCACTATCGAAAGCAGGTCAGTTCGCGGAAATTTATTTTCAGAAATGGAGACGAAAACTCGTGCTTGATAGCCGTGATTGATTCGGTGCACTTTGGCGGTATTGCAAAAAAGATGAACTTTTGCTGGCCTTTGATTTGACAGCGGAGACCCGAGTGTTGAACGGTTTAACCTCAAACGGTGGATATCAAAAGGTGTATTCAAATATCAAAACTGGACGTACATGAAATGAGTTTCAGCATATAGCCTATTTAGCTTACAACGTTTAGTTTTAAATCAATGATTGCGATTAAAAATGGTTAAAATGCGGGCAGATAAAACCTCTGATTAGCAAATAAATAAAGTGAACAATACTGTAAGTGGTATGATCGATTTCTCGTATTAGTGCACGCAAAGGTCTATATTGTTCCAGATAGTTCCAGAAATGCATTTGGCAAGGGTGCAGATCAAACAAATTGAACTAAACTTTGAGCCAGTACTCGAAAACAAAACTACAAAACCATCTACAATATGTTGATACCGATCGCATTGATGATACCCCCCCCCCCCCCCCCCGATTGTCTATGTTTTGTTTCCATTTCTTGGACCTTTTCCAACATCACTTCCATCAATATTGGCCAAACTGTTGCTTCATCGTTCAAACTGTTTTTCTTCGATGGCCCACTTTGAAATCAAAATATCGAAACATATTGCTATTTTCCGAACTGGAAATGGCAAACTTTGCCTTCCTACTGGGAATTCCAACCGAGCGGGAAACATTTCGCATTCATATTCCATGTTACTTTGCCAGAAGCTGTTTCTCTTGCAAAGCTGCCCGACGATGCTCAGTGACCGAATCAAGCAAACAAAATTCGTAAATTAATAATCACGAGAGTAAATAAAATATGTATTCCTATTACCCTTCCGTCTCGAAACAATTCAGGCGAGGGGAATGAAACGAGCAACTTCTTATTTTCGTGTATTCGTGCGGGATGGTGTCGAACGCTGCTCTCAACTCGAACATTTCATACCAGTAAAGGAAGGATTTGTTCCGTATTACGGACCTCACATTCCACGTTCGCAGGTGGTATGGGATGAGGGAGATCGAAGGGAATCGTGGAAGTGAAAAGGCGAAAACTTTCATCAATAATAAATTGATTTTATTTCCACGTATGACTGTATAGGACTGGACTTGTTCTCCTCCCGGTATTCGGTAAAACACTGTTTCGAAATCGCTAGAAATGGTCAAAATATCATATTGCATTTGCATTACTGTGAAGGTGTTAAAGGTGAGCAATGTTAGGCATAATGAACGATGGACTTATTTCACAATCAAAAGTAGCTCTCAATAATCCAAATTATGAAACTAAGATTGGGCCCATCGCAAAAAATCTGCTATTTATCAATTTTATCTGGATAAACCCGTCATTGGGATGGTACGAATGGATATTTTTGGTCGCCATTGAAAATTTAGTCGATTACTGAATTTATGTATGGGCCGAATTAAGGGGTATTTAGGCCGAAATTACATCCATTTCCCCTACTTGTTCTTCTTGTCATGAAAATGTGTGTTTTGCTTTGAGCGTGTATTGATTGTTTGAGATTGTTCAGTGCGCAGTGAGAAACTGTACTTTTCTGTTTGGTATTTTCACATGCCACTAGATGATGACCTTGGTTAATGGTATCTTTCAGCATTAATTTGTGTGAATTTTGAGTGAATTAATAAAAAAAAGCGAAGTCCCAATGAATAAAATAGCTGGAAAAGATAGTTACACACTTAGAAAAAAAAAAATCATGTTAATTTAGGTGCTCTGAGACTGACATATGGGTCATTCCAGCTCAAGTGGATACAGATTTAAAAAAAGTTGTGGTCGATGTCACCGTTGTGAGCCAAACTTGGTCAAAACGCTTATATTGGCATTCTGAACAAACACCTTTTTTGATTTTGTTCTGAAGTGTCTAGATCCTCCTCGGGTACAGCCCTGTATTTTCGAGATTTTTAGATATTTCATCTTTCAGAAGAGAGTATTCCACAACCAAATAGGCTATTCATCACGGTGTTTTAAAGTAGATTCTTATAAGTGTATCCACATTTTGTTTTTAGTATAGTAACTACAGCAAACAAACTGATTACAGGCAGGTATCCAAATTGTCAACAAATGGCCTATTTTCACCATGGGCGGGATTTTTTGTTTCTTAATATTTTGGGCTCAAATTTTCACCACACTTTGGAAAACTCTTCTACTTGATGTATGTATGATTCTAAGGGCAAATCATTTGGACAAATAGTTTTTGAGATATGAACAGATGAGTGAGTGGTAGTTTTGAGCTTTTCTGGTGGAAGAATCAATGCTATTTAATATTTTTTTTTTCTTGAGGGGACCAACGGTTTTAGACGTGATCAGAGATTTTGTGCCAACTGGGATTCAACCCAGGTATTTTGGGGTAAGAGGCAATCACGCTTACCACTACACCGCCGGCGCCGCTGAAATTGGGTCCTGATTAGCCTCTTAAAATTTAAAAGCATTTGGTAAGAAATTGACTTGGCACAAACCATTTGAAGTATATATGGAAATTACTATGGGAAATCCAAAATTTTTGTTCATCGTCTTCTGGCCATTTTCAAATGTGCACTGTTAAAAAGTTCTGAAGCTATTCTTATAAAAAAAAATTCTGAGCTACAACTTTGTGGAATGTATTTTTAAACCAAAAATCAATTAAATAGTAATTAATTGTTTAAGTGACTGATAATCTTATGGCAGGATCAAACAGCTGTTTTGTGGGCAACACTGTATTTTGCAGTGTGACGTAGTAGATTCGATTTTTGTGTTCTATTTTACGTGCCAGAAACACCAATGTTGCATGCTGACCAGTTGAATGAGCTTAACTAAGCTTAGCATAAGACATCAGTGGCCTGAACGATTTTAACTTTTGATTCATACATTCTATCGAAAAGTGGTGTTGAACAAATTTTCTTATGAGTACAATTATAATTTTTAAAGCAAAGCTATATGGTGAATTGTTAGATGGCTATGAACAAAAAAATATGTTTTCCCATAGTAATTTCCTTATAAACTTCAAATGGTTTGTGTCATGTCAGTTTCTTATCAAATGAGTTCAAATTATGGGAGCCTAATCAGGACCCGATTTGGAACCGTTTGAGCAGTGTGGAGAGAAAATTTCAAATTTTGCATCAGTCTATTGGCCGCACATGCTCCGAGCACCACCGGGAAAAACATATAAATTCTAACAAAGGTATTATTTAGAAACTGTCTCTAAGAGCTCAAAGTCAGTGGTGGAGTGGTAAGCGTGATTGCTTCTTACCCAAAAAAGCCTGGGTTCAATCTTGAGAATTGACTTGAGCATTTTTTGTAGAAGAGTATCGGCCTTTATTACGGGTGTCACTTCACAGTGAAAACGAAGTGAAGTGACCACTTGTCACTCACGGTGAAGTGATTGCCGTGTAAATCAAATGGGAATCACTTCACTGTGACATCGGTAATAAGGGCCTATCAATTTTTAATTTGATAAAGTTGAGGCGCTTATTTATGTTTATGGGCCTTATTTTATGTTGTTTTCAAATTTTCTGTATAGTAAATTGAGGTTTACTTTAGATAAAGCTCGAAAAACTGGTTTGAAATGATGTGCGTAATTATTATAAAAAAAAATATTTACCCGAAAATTTAGTTACTGTTATAGTCGAAACATGTTATTTTTTGGTTGCGGTCACGTCATGAAGCGTTTTGCTTATACAGTAGTATTTATAATTGACAATTAATTTCTTCAGAAATCAAAGAGAATCATGTCTACTTTTAATTCGTGCCATATTATGAAGTTCATTAAAGTTTAAAAAAAATCAGCCAATCTGGGCCATCTTGCCGGCCCACTGGAACACCATCATACACGTCACGAGAAACAGCAGTCAAGCAATGAAATTCTGAAAGACGCCCCCGCCAACGTCCCCACCGACGCTCCCACCAACGTTCCCGCTGACGCTCCCGCCGACGCCACACCAATGCCCCACCGACACCCCACTGACGCTCCCACCGACGCTCCGCTAAGGCGGCGCTTCAACAACGCTGCGGCAGCGCTTCAAAGACCCTGCGGTGACGCTTCAAAGACGCTGCGGTGACGCTTCAAAGACACTGCGGTGGCGCTTCAAAGACGCTGCGGCGACGCTACAGCGACGCTGCGGCGACGCTACAACGACGCTGCGGCGACGCTACAACGACGCTGCGGCAGCACTTCAACGACGCTGTGGCGGCGCTTCAACGACGCTGCGGCGGCGCTTCAAAGACGCTGCGGCGACGCTTCAAAGACGCTGCGGCAGCGCTTCAAAGACGCTTCAACGAAGCTACGGCGACGCTTCAAAAACGCTGCGGCCTCCAGAAAATGGAAACGTGCTTATTAGGCATCGATTGTCTTATAAACAAGTGCAAAAATTTAAAAATGTTTTCTCAGCTATTCGAAAGATGGTTGAACGCAGAACTTACGAAAAGTTCATGAAGAAGAGCTGCAACTAATTGCTGTTGACCTTGAGCAAGGGCTAACTATTACCCACGATAATGTGGCAAACATGTTGGCTGCTGTAAGGTGCCTGGAAGCTCTCTTGAAGTGTTGTGATGAAAGCGACGATGTTCCTTTGTCCACTGTCTTTCGGAACGATGACATTGATGACGGCAGTGCATCTGAAGGTGAAGATAGCAACACGGAAGAACTGGTCAAAGATTCAGATATAGCGGATGAACCTATTTCCGACGATTTGCCAATGGACAAGGGGATGCTGAGTTTGCTTTGCAAGACCAGGTGGACGATATCGAAATTTATCTTCTTGAGAGCATCAGATGTGGCGCTCATATCGCCCAATTGGCAGTATGAGATATTATTAAGCCATACAAACGAAGTATAAACGCAATAAACCAATCTTGTGTAAGGATGCGCACTTCATCCAAAGGTATCTTCGATCTCTGAAAGATGATCCGTTTTTGAGCGTATTAGAAAGCCAGGATTCTTTACTTGGTAAGTCTATTAAAAAAAAACGTTGTAGGTAGATGTTAAAATACGAAAGTTCTCTCAAAAGTTTTTCGAATTTTAAGCTAAGCATCAACCTGAATTAATATGGATTCTAAAGATAAAGGTATTTAAAATATGTTGAACCCAAGAAACAATGAATTTCAAAGCGCAAACATAGTAATTATCAAGGTAGAAACAAATCACGATTTTAGCTTATGTGACTGTTTGAATGGTATTTTTATAGATGTCTAAGGCATTTTTGGGCAGAATGTTTGAAAATGTTGGGTAGATTAGGGCTCTAACAAATGATCTACGGCAGAAAATTTTGCGAGTTTTTGCGAATTTACGATACATTGCAAGGGGTAAGTCACTCAGCACAGTATACCGAAAGTAGATTCGGCACAGTTTGAGCACATTCATCGTGCCGATCTCGTAGGCATTGTATTTTTCATTAAATAAAATGGAAGCACTGCTGGACAACTGTCATTGAAAATGTTCACAACATTACGTGCAGTTTGACTGCATATTTCATCTTCTAATTGAATATACTGAAAGAACGCACACCAACAGTTCACTTTTCGGTTCACTTATAGATTCAAATCCGAAATGTAGGTTCTAGCGAGGGCTCGAGAGTAAGAGGCAGTATATCAGACCCCAATAGTACCCTTAACTAAAATAATGCAACTCACACAAAACTAATTACAGAAGTCATACTCAACATCCTCTATATTCGGTCTCCAACAATGTTCCCCACCGGTTCCAACTCTTTCCAGCCGCTGAAAGACCGTTGCGTTTCAGATCAAGAAAGGCTATAAGTATCTGGTGCCTGCCTTTGAGGGCATTACAAAACTATAATACACACAAATTATCCTATATGAACACAACAAAAATTTCGAACACCCACCACTTCCCGCGTCATCCCTAATGAGCTGGCAAACGAATATTAGAAATTGGCGCATCTTCTACAACTGATCAGATATAATATATATATAACCACATCCACATTTATGTGAGCATTTTTTCTTCTCATACGTCCGACTGCGGTTGCTCCTTCCCACTCAGTATTTTTCGAAGTTATTTTCTTTTTTCAACATTACATTGCCGCTAGAACAATGTTATCCTTGCGATTTTAAAGCTAAACATTCAAGCTGTCAGAAATACCGGGTTGCCAAGTATAGCCTAACATACGCATTTAACAAACAATCGCAGCTTGCTGTATGACTGGCACTGCCGGCACAATCGACACACCTGCGGCACACTGGGAAAAAAGTTGACCAAAGATTGGTGTGTGGAGTGACCTACCCCTTGATACATTGGTACTTTTGCCAAGGTACATATTTCATTTTGCATATACTTGCAAGCAATTTTAAATAGAACGTCGTATTTGAGTATATTAAGAGTATTTTTATAATCGACGGTAAAATAATTTTGCAACATATTTTTTAAATTCAATAAGATAAATTTTAACAAATAGAGAAAAAAATCAAATTGCAATTTAAGGGGGATTTTTTTTTACTTTTTAAATTTATTTTATGTAAAATAAAAACACATTACTAGCAAACATTGAATCAATTTAATCAAAAAATCATCGATTTGTAGTTTTGGCCAACTTTTTTGGTCAAATATTCCTATGTGCATCTGGAAGATGGCAAAAATTATACCAATTCACAAACCGGGTAAAGATCCAACATTGCCGTCAAGCTACAGACCGATCAGCAGATTGCTTCGCGAAATCACCAAAATATTTCAACTATGCCTTGACACCTTTGCTGACTACACGAACACGTGGAAAATCAAAATTAATGCCGCCAAAACCCAGGAAATTATGTTCCTGCACAGGCAATCCTCTAATCGAAAACCAGATCCCTCCTGCACAGTAGTCTTGGACAGCTCAAGGGTTGAGTGGTCTACAGAAGTAACTTATCTCGGGATGTTGTTTGATGAAAAACTCCTATTCCGCTCGCACATAGAAAAGACGTTAGTTAAGTGTTCAAGCTTAGTTAGATGTCTTTTTTTTTTAATAATTACTTTATTTGTACAGGCTCAATCGAATAAACTTTACAGAGCCGAGTTATCCTTTCCGTTATACATTAGTCGTCTCCTTTTTTCCACCACTCCTTGATTTGCGCAAGCTGATTTGGGGTTCTTGATTGTCAACTTTCCGCGAACGGATGCGTTTTTGTTTCCGTGCAGAAAAACGGAAAGAAGTCCCCTCCTCAGCTAAGTCAGAGTCAGTCTCGTCATCTGACAAAAGAGAAAAGGGATTTTTGTCATTGGTCGATGGCATGGCTGTCTTAAGCATTTCTGCAAAAGACCGCCTGGAACGTTCCTTAAGGGAGCGTTTCATTTTGTTCCCGAGCTGTTTGTACGTCGGCACGACGAGAGAGTATGAGGAGGAGTTCCGTTGCAGTACACGCATTTTGGTGCATTAGCTGCTCAGGCGCCATCCTCATGCTTCTCCCCGCATGTGGAGCAGCGTGCCTTGTTGCCGCAGTGGGAGGCCGTATGTCCCAACCGCTTACAATTCTGGCAGTTCATGACCCGAGGTACAAACAACCGCACAGGAAGACGAAGTTTTCCCCAGTTCGATGTATTGAGGAAGGGCAGATCCAGAAAAGGTCACCCGAAACGAGTCTGTGGGGGTAAAACTCTGTTTACCCTGGCTGAGCGATACTGACTTCATTGTATGAACGGCCAGTATCTTTACCAGAGGAAGCAAGGGGTTCTTGAATCGGCCAACCGCTTGCTTCTCCAGTATCTCGGGGTTCAGGCTCGCCTCAGTGACCACGCCTTCGATCTCCACATCAGAGGATGGAATGTACACCCTATATTCCAGTGTGAAAAACTGGGAAACAGCAATTTCATTGGCCTGTTTCAGGTTAGCGACGGTCACACGAAGTTTGTTGTGCCTAACCTTCGTTATTTCGGTCGCTTTGTCAGATCATCAGATATTTGAACACCATTCAAGGGTTTGTTTTTGGGCTGAAAATAGACAACCCATGGGCCAGTCGAGTCATTCGGGTAGGCCCGAGATCTGGTGCTTTTCTCAGCCTGCCCATTGACAGACTGAGACGACGAACCAGGGATGACATCATCATTTTTCTGAGATGAATGGTCATCCATGTCGTCTTCCGACAAAACATCCATTTTGTTCTACTAGTGGGATCGCAAAACGCTCTCCCACTGAACTGATGTTTAAACTCGCACAGACACAATACACAGAAAACACTACAAACACAGAAATACAAAATGAAAATTTAACTAATGGGGGAGGAAAAGAAACAAAAAAAAAACAAAAACTTATCTGATGATCTTTGTTGTTGTGCACTTGATCGAGGCTCGGTACTCAGCGCACACAGGCGCACGATGATTGATGAACGATGTAGATGTAGAAACGGGTGCTCACACTCGATGATGATGATGCCCAAATTGGCTTGCGAATTACCAATCGCACGGATTAATCTTTCCGAAAATGACACTTTCTACTAAAAAAAAAACTAACTTTTCGATCAATTTACCGGGAACTATGCCAGGAGTCACTTAGTGAGAAAAAACTGATAATTTATATCAAACGAATACCGAGAAAACTTCCAAAACAACGGAGCGCGAAACAAGTCGACCGTACTTCTTGCTAGGACGCAGTGAGATGAGTGTAGTTAGGTGTCTCCGCTCATTTGTCGCAGATCTCGTCTCTCTATGGTGAACAAACTGGCCGTCTACAAACAAATCATTGAACCTGCAATTTTTTACCCTGCTTTGGTGTGGGAATCAAGTGCACAGACTCACAGGAACAAAGTCCAGGTGGCACAAAACAGAGTGCTGAGGATGATCCTCGATCGCTCCTTCAACACAAGGATAACAGAGCTTCACCAGGAAGCGGATATCCCAAAAATAGATTATAAAACTGCCGACATCAAGACTTGATTTGTGCAGAAATGCAACATTTCAGAACATGCTTTGATAAGCAATTTGTGTATAGTAGGTTATGTGTAGATAGTAGTTATAGATTAGTTGTAGGCTGTAAATAGTAGTTTTTAGTAGTCTATTTTCAAATTCAAACCAAACCAATTCCAATAAGGTGGTAAGTCCCTAAACAGGCTTGATAGGTCTAGGAAATTTAATAAATAATTTTATATCAATCAAACAACTAAAGATGAAAAGATACCTCTGTATCACTTGAAACATCAAACATGTAATCCCACTACAAACAAAAGAAATAAGAAGAGTATGCCAAATGAAGTCATTCTTGTAACGAAGCAGACGGACTAGCAGCAGTAACAACACTTAAAAGAAATGCTACGAAATATAAAAAATGTGTTTGATAAAAAATAACAGAATAGTCGCCGACCAACCTTGACCAACCACGACCTTGGCGCGCAAGCCATTTTAAATATAAAATTTATTTTTATTTTTCCATGAACTTTTCTACCAGGGGCACTAGGCATTATAATTTTTTAATTTTTTAAAACATTTCTTTAATCATATTTACCAGGGGTGCTACTTCAAATTTATCGATTTTGATAAATTTTCATTTGGACATGTTTATCATTTTAATTTTTTTCTCTGAAATTGTCTACCAAGGGCGCAATTTTGTTTTTTGACATTTGCCCTGTACATGTTTGTTAGGGGGGCTAGCCATTTAAAATTTAAATTTTTTTTATTTTTTTCCTTGAACCTATTCTTTCAGGGAGCAAGCCATTTTGAATTAATTTTATTTTAATCTTATCCTGAACATGTTGACCAGGGGCGCTAGCCAATTCAATTTTAGGATATATTTTGTGCCTGCCTAGCCACTTTAAATTTAACGATTTTGATCGATTTTTTTGCCCTTAGCATGTTCACCAGGAGTGCAAGTTATTCCAAATTAATTGCTTTTAAATTTCTCCCTGAACATATTTATTAGGGGTGCAGATTTTTATCGATTTTAACTTATACATGTTCACCAGGGCCGCTAGCTATTTCACATTATACGATTTTTTAAGTTTTACCTCAACATGTATATCAGAGACGCTAATTATTTCAAATTTAACATTTCTCCAAGTTTTCTACGAACTTGTTAATCAGAGGCGCAAGTGTTCGAAGGTAACTAAGCTATGTGCAGTGCATGCGGTGAAATATTGCTCTCATTGAAGCGTGTATAAATATTATTTTATGGATTGGATTGGATGGCCTATTTTGTAAACTTTTTTTCGGTTTGGAGCTACGTAGTCGTCGACTACCAACGACTACCCTCAACTACAGCACTGCTTTAGAGTTTCTTAAAACCAGTGCTGAGATTTGTCATTGTCATTGAAAGATTTACGCGATACTGATAGAACAATCTTTTACATCGTCACTGAAAGCACTGACCCTAAACCTTCGTCAAAATATCATATTTTTTGTCACTGGCACAGATTCGTCTGGATACCAAAAATATAATTTCATGCATTTTTTACATTATTGTTATCCAGACAATTAAGGACGTAGATGTTGATTCACTTTGACAGCTTCATTGTTTTATTTCTGTTAATTCATGTATTTCCGTCACCAATGAAGCTGAAAAAAAAAACTACACATGTTAATCACTGACTACTTTGTCACTAACAATTGATATGGTTTCATTTGAAGATCATTTTTAGCTCGAGTGGGTGACGAAAGTTGCTTTGTCAATATCGCCGTGTATGATCGATATTTTGCAGCACTGCTTAAAAAATACTGATTTTGCCGCGCTCGTTTTTCGACAGATTCCGAACCCATTGTGGGAATCGGGAAGCAACTAAGGGCAAACAGACAGTTAGAGGTATCCTTTCACGTTGCTTATTTCTCAGATCCTCTGGGGGAAAACGTGGGCAGTTCCAGCATGTTTGCGCTACTACCACTTCAGCTACCAGAAAGCCAGAGTGCCAGCTTTCTATCCGTGAACATCATAAATTATGCAAAATTGGTACAATTCTCCGCTTTGACCCCAGTTGAAAGTCCTGAACGAATCCGATGAAGATATATCCCCTGAAGGTAAGCTGCTGCACTACCTGTTCTTCATTCTAGCTCTATCTCCCAGGTAGGTAGGCGCTGGTTTAGGTTCATATAGTACAGACAATCCTCATTCGTTGGCCGAGTTGATGTTTTCTTTTCGTTTCAGTGGACAGATGTTACGGTTTGTCCACGTGCGATTTGTCCCCCATCACCTGGGACACAGCTCAGGCAGACAGGTACGAGTCAAAGCACGGTTCAATGGATATTCACGACGGTCGGTCAAAGGGATGCTGTGAAGCATTTTTATTACGCTTGTCTTGGGGCTCGTATCTTTTGGGGTGGACGATGGCTGTAGAACAGCTTGTAAGACATCTCGGTTCGTTCCTGATGGGCTGTAAAAAGATAATAAATGTGTACGGGGGTAGTAAAATTTTCAAATAAACTTGCACAAGTGATGACATTCGTGCCTTTGCGGTTTGATGACCTGGCGAATAGGTAAGACAGCCACAAATTGCATGACCGTTAGCGCCCTCTGCGCTGGTTTAGGTTCATAGGGAAATGACCTTTTTCGGGAATGGTGTACGTCTATCAAGACAGTGTGTGTGTGTGTGTGTGTGTGTGTGTGTGTGTGTGTGTGTGTGTGTGTGTGTGTGTGTGTGTGTGTGTGTGTGTGTGTGTGTGTGTGTGTGTGTGTATGTGTGTGCTGTGAAGTTTAGAGACCAGAAGCGTGGTTCCTCATAGCTCAAAAGATGGAATTCGTGTTTAATAGACTGCCACTTTTGTTGGTATGTACAGTACTGACCATCAATACTTGCACCGTGATTTTTTTTTTTTGTAACTACAAAAAAGTTCAAAGAGCAAAACATTTTCAGAATATGCATCAATATTTGTGAAATTGCTGGTGGATCTAATATTCAAAGTTTATCGTTACAGTTTTGAGTTTGAACGAAAAAGACATTTAAATTTCAGTGTCCTGAAACCGACATATGCAAGCGGCTCATATGACATAGGAATCAGTTAAAATAAAGGAGAAAATCAATTAAATCAAACGCATGTTTCGTCGAGTTGCCTTTGTTTCGGTTTCGGAACACTTAATTTTACATGACATATTTGTTTGCGTGCCATAATAAACGTTTAATATGGATTAAGTCTCGTGTAAAAGTAATTATTTCTAAGTGTGAAGATTTCTTTTTTGCCTTTTTTTTTCAATGTCATTTGAACCAAATGAATTGTGAGTTTCCTATTTGTAAAATATTATTAATTAAATCATAGAAAAGTTTACTGCAATCTATTCAACGTGACGTCAGTTTAATTTTATTTTAACTTTACAAGAAAATTGACTTATTTTGTGATTTATCCGCATTGTTTTTTTTTATGTTGCGACCAACAGTTTAACCTTTTCTGCTACAAAAATGTTCATATTATTGTGTTTGTAAAGCTATTTTGGTACGTATTCTGATTTAAAAAAAAAATATGGTTTTCGTTGACCATGCATGTTTGTAGATTTGAAATTAATTGAGGGATTTTTTTTTAACTTTTTTCAGTGACTTTTTAGACAAAACAGCAGAAAGAGTTATCTTCCATTTAATTCCACTTAAATAATGTTGGTATCCATAACAGATACGTATTTCGACTACAATGTGCAGTCTTCATCAGTGTCATTCCCACTAAAGACTTATCAAAAACTTAACCCCCTTAAGTACTCATCCCCTAGGTAAAAATGTATAGATCACAGATATAAAAATGAAACTACAATGTGTAGAATCGGAACCCACCTAACTAATAATGACCAAAGGTTTTAGTAAAGTAAAGGAAAAAAAAATCTATTCAAATCAAAGAAATAAATCCCACGGGCTTGGTAGAAATACGTATCTAAGTACCAAAATTATTTAAGTGGAATTAAATGAAAGATAGCCATTTTAGGCTGTTTGATTAAAGCATTCCGCTAACAATCCAATTTTATTACTTCACGTTTTAGAGAGGTAAAAGACTCTGCGTGGACAATCGTTCATTTAAAATTTAAATAAATTATATGAACCATGGACATTTGCTGTAATACAAACCCTAGGCCATTTTGAATAAATAGCAGTGATGTGGTTGTGAGTGGTCACGGATAGCCATTACAGCTTTACAATCAAATCCATGAAATGTTGAGGTTTAACATTGACCTAATTTTATTAATATATGAAAACTTTTAAGAAAAGCCAAGTACCTCAGAAAAACAAGATTTAGAGATCTTTCGTGAATTTAAGAGATCTTAAGGACAGTTTCCATAACTGCAGAAAAGTCCACACTTTTGAAGGAGTTAAAAAATCTATAAATGTGCGATTAGATCAATTCAGGGAAGAACAGAGACATGCAGAGAACTTATGATAACTTCAGAGAAATACTGAATACTTAATGACAATATCGGGACCTTCTAGTGGTAAAGTCTGTTCCATTTAGAATTTGGTCGCACAAAATAGGCCATTTCTCCAAGGGGAAATAAAGTACAAAAACGCTAAAGGTATCATTTTGTAGGATTTTTATTTAACTGTAAGGAAAAAATACAACAACAAATATTCGTCAGCTTTTCGGATGAATTTTCCAACTTTTCACGGAATACCTCTCATTATGTCTTGCACAGTAGTACTTTTTCCACCATTTCTCCAAATCAAATGGTGTTTTGATTGTTTTACCACATTTCTTCAATTTGCGCTTGACAATTGCCCAACATTTTTCAATGGGACGAAAATCTGGACAATTTGGTGGATTGATACTTTTCTCAATAAAATCGACATTATTCTGCTTATACCATTCTGTAATGGCAGCTGGCTTAGTCAGGCCAGAACTTTACGGGACATCCGTGTGATTGAATCAACGGCAAAATTATGTTCTGAAGACACTCCTCCTTGTGAATTTGTCCATTCATAGTCGCTCCAGTGATGAAAACCTTTGTTTTCTTTCCGCAACTGCAGATGCCTTGCCAAATCATCAACTTGTGAGCGAATTTATCTGCAAAGACAAATTTTAATTAATCCGGAGCATCCCCCTTACGTTTAGCAAAGTAAAATTTTTGGCCCGGGATTTGTCCAAAGTCCATTTTTACATAAGTTTCATCGTCCATCAAAATGTGAGTGTGCAGTATTTTTGCACGTCTGTCACGTTCCATCTTCGATAACTGTTGGAAAAAATATATGAATCCTGATGAAATTTTCACTACCAAATAAACGTCCTTCCGGATCAAAACGCAATAGTTTCTTCCCATGTAACAATTGGGTTCTCTTATTTTGAAAAATGTATCGTTTTTTATACATCATCTGAAAAAGCTTTGTTTTCTGAGCACAGCGATATTTTTTTCGAACCCACACACTTTCATCTCGATTTTTAAATCAAGATTTAAAGCAAAATAACAACTTCACTGTTTGACATTAAACTAACAAACTGACAGGTCGCTCCTATACAACGTGACACCGAGGGGCGCTAATAAGGGTGTTTTTACAAATGTAATCGTACTTATTTAAAATAGTTCCAGTGTACCAAAATTGATGAAATGTTGGGTTTGGGTTTCATTTTTAATGCAGATTACGAATATGCATTTACCTCAATACCCTTACAGAACCCAATTCTGCAATCATTTGGCATCCACTCTGATTTATGATGGTTTTATAATGGCAATGAATAATCCATTTAGTTTAAATACAGCATTTCACAGTGTAAAACGTTCCTGCTTAGTAGTTCACCTTTCGCTGTTTTAAAAACCTTATACAGTCTGGCGAGAAGTCAAAAACTGTCTTGTATTAAAATTAAATTTAAAGTAGTTCTCAATTCCACCATAAAACTGTTCTATAAATCAATCATAAAATTAATTAGCAATTTTTTATTAATGTCTTGATAAAATACTCTGTAAACCTGTTCTATCATTATAAAACTAATCATAAAACCATTAGGTTTAAGGTAACAATTCTGCAATCATTTGGCATCCACTCTGATTTATGATGGTTTTATAATGGCAATGAATAATCCATTTAGTTTAAATACAGCATTCCACAATGTAAATGCTGCCTTTTTTATCTTGATTGTTGTTTTTCTAGTGAACTTAGCAAGCAGCTAGGGCAAATGGCTCGGATAATGGTTTTAAATGTTGCCAAATAGCTTTTATTGTAGCTTGAATACGGTTTTAAAATTGATCTCAATGCATTTATCGTACAACCATTTTGCAGTAAATCAATCTTGAAGAGCATCGAAAATATACCCTTCAGAACCTTCTCCAGGGTGGGCCAACTAGACAGATTCTAGCATCAATGTGGTTTTGGTGGATGCATCAATGGCAAAGCAGTCTGGACCAGGGTTTCATGAATGTTGTTTTATAGCTTCATAAAACTTAAAATGTTACTTGGGTTGCTACGACAACTAGAGGTGCTACAATATTTAAAAAGAAGCGGCCAAATTCTAACAGGAACAGACTTTGCAGTAATCTTCAGTAAAGATTAAAAGTGTTTAGGAGTGTTCCATTTATTTCAGAGCAAAACCAAATTATTGTAGAATTGTGAGCTTCAGGTGTTTTGAAATTAAAGGAAATTTCAGAATCTTCAGCAATTACCAAGAGAATTTCTACAACGTAATAGATGTTATACTAACATGAGAACAGTGTGAGAATATTTAAAGAAATTTATTTGATTATCATGTGAATTTCAAACGCTTCTAAAAATATGTGAAAATTTAACTAAGTTGATTAGAGAACTTCAAAGCATTTCCATTTATTGAAAAAAGAAATTTAGAAACTTTAAGATAATTTCATTTTGGGGCCTCCCTTAGCTCAGTCGGTAAAGGCGCAGCTACAAAGCAAGACCATGCTGGAGGTGGCTGGGTTCAATTCCCGGTCCGGTCTAGGAATTTTTCGGGTTGGAAAATTTCTCGACTTCCCTGGGCATAAAAGTATGATTGGACTTGCCACACAATTATACCGATGCAAAAATGGTACAGGGTGGTACAGGCATCGAAAGCTCTCAATTAATAACTGTGGAAGTGCATCTAGAACACTAAGTTGAGAGCACGCAATAAGCTAATATGCGATATGCAATAAGCTTGAAATGCGAAGAAGAAGAAGAAGAAGATAATTTCAAGAAATTCAGCAAAATCCCAAGTACAGATAAAGGACGATCAGATAGCATCAGGGCAATGCCATTAATTAAATTTGATGAGATTTCCAAAAACTTCATAGACGTCATGGAATTATGAATATTGAAGTAACCTCGAAGATGCATAGAAAACTAAGGATGTCCAGAGAATTTCAGAGAAAATTAGTGATTTTGGTCAAATTTCCGTGAGCGTTATGAAATTTACAAAACCTTAGGAAAGTTATGTGAAATTGATGGCATTTTTTTTTTTGATTAATTTATTTTTACAGGCTCAATCAAATAAAGAAATCTATTTATTTATTTATTTATTTATGTCGTCAATCAATCGTAGACCAATTACAATGAATGCTTATTAACTATGTCTTAAATATTATTGCCTTGAAAAGAATGCTTTTTTTAGTGTTATTTTATTCATTGTTACATCAATTGATTGGGAATATGCGTTATAGCAGGTCATAATTCTATTCAAAGGCCTATTTTTAGCATAGTTTGTTCTTTGATTGTTAATGTAAAACAAAAATCTGTTGGACCGTTTTTTAACATCAGGAAAGTGTAAACTATAAGAAAAGTTATGAATTAGTGTCGCTAATTTAAGGGCAGTTCCATGAACTTCAGAAAAATCTCGAGAACTTGAGTGAAAATCTTTGGTTTTTATTTTATTTTAAGTCTCAAGAGCACAGGTAACAGTCCTGAAGATCCACGCGGTTGGTGATTGGTATGAGAACTTCGTTGAAAATCTTAGATTTATATGAATAATTTCTATTTGATTTCTGAACAATTGAGAAAATTTAAAAAAAAGGCATTCAGAAATTACAGGTAGGTAACGTTTTATACAAAATGCAAAAGGTTCACACAAGTTTAGAGATATTCTGAAGTCCATGAAACCTTAGGAAAGATCCAAGAATGTTTCATGAACATTATGAAAATGTGGTAATATTTCAAAAATGTTTTGGAAGCTCCTAAAACTCTGGAACGTCAGGAAAGTTCCATGAATTTCATAAAATTATTGGGAAGTTCTTTAATTTTCAGGGAAATTCCCAGGGTTTCATATATTCAGAGAATTGTGAGTGATATCTATATATTTTTCAGTTTCTTTCATTTTCTTCAAGAAAAATTCGGACTGATCTGTAATGATAGTCAAAAAAATTTACTGAAAATAGTATGGTGATGTGGGACAAGTTGGGTTTATTATTCATATAATTCAACAGGTTCAATGCAACCCCAATCATGTTGAAAATCTCATGTAATTTTTATGGCTACAAAAATAAAGAAATGCAGTAAAAGCAGCGTAATGTCAGCTCATGCACTGTATCAATGATAGTTTTGTCCTTTTTGGTAAGTAATATTTCACCATATGTTTGACACGACTGAAGTGCACCCACTTTGATGTGATATCAAAATTATTTTTTTGCTGAGTAGAAATCAGATTTTTTTATCTGTGTAGCTTCATTTTCATGGTTAATCAATTTATGATCAATTTTTTACTTCATTCTGTCCAATAATTTCCGCGCATTTTTTTTTTAATAATAAATTTGTTTTATCTACGAATAATTCTTCATACCAAGAATGTTATGGTGTTTAAAATCCCAAGCAAAATAAATGATTAAATAATTGAACATTTCACTCATGCGAGATCGAGAGTACTAGGGTCAAAAAATCAAATCATATTCAAACTGCTGTGAGTTTACCTAGAATCGATGGTGTATCGTTTTCCCGTCAGGTCATGTTAATTTATTTTCCAATCAATTAGCTGACCCGTAAAAGCGATCCACTTCCGCTCGGGAAACCGTGTGTCAGGCTTCCATCAAGGATGCATGAATTGAACGAGCTCAACTCAGCAACACAACAATACAGCACTGATAATTGCATATGTAAATTGATCCAAGCACAGAAAAATAAAACATTTGAAAAACAAATCTAACCGCTGATCAATTTGCAGTTTGCCCAGTGAGAAACATTTTTTATGGCATCCATCGTTGATTGTTGTTAATTTCATCTCGTGCCTTCACCCAAATAGGCACTCGTTTGTGGAATCTGCTCAACAGAAACACAAACAACAACCACCTATCAAAACCAGGGTGCATCAGGGTTCGTCAGAGTGAGGGAAATTGAACTAGAGGGAGGAAAATCGCAGGACACCACTCGGTGAAATGAAAATAATTCAAAGTGAAAATAAACCACACACTGAAACTGTGGAAATGAAAATATTTTCAGAGTTTGAGCTGAAAAAAAAACAACGGGATAGAAGTTTCTCTGCAGGCACAGAGTCATTTTGCGGGAGAAACCTACCAACACTTTATTGTAATCATGGTCAATAACAAAAATAACATCCAGCCACCAACCTCTGCTCACGTCCTCAGCACGTTTATGGACCGCTTCGGGTTTGGTTTCATTCCATGGGAAATCCCAAACTATCATTGCGAAATGGGTTGGCACACTACTTGACTCCGGACTGGTTTGGGTGGAGCAGCAATAGGCTTTGTTGTGTTGGCATAATTCAATTTACATGTTAATGGTTCGTGTAACCTCAACGGGTGCAACTATTGTTTATTGCACTGGAATTAATTTTCATTCGTTCGTGTTAATCTGGGGGTTAAATGAAATGGAATTGCTCTAATTTAGGAATTGTGGGAAAATTCTGTTAAATGCATTAGAGGTGATCAAGCAGAAAGGAATTTCATATCTACGTCAAACTCGCTCATGGAGAGATGCTTTTTAGTAACTTCAAATGAAATCACGTTCTAGTTTTGATTATCTTCTTTACTATCTGCATCACGCCTGTCAACTAGTTTTTCCTTAGGTATAATAAAAACCAAATGACTCCACTGCCACAATAAATCAACTGGAAAAGTAATAAAACACAGCGTGTTTCAATACGACCACAAAATACCTTTACCCGCTGAATAATGTCCCTCCGACGCAGGAAAAAGAGACGTTGGTCGAGAACCCTCCTGCAGAGGGCGCACAGACCAATAATGTGAAGGAATTTCACTTTTCCTGCCACCACGTTTCTCCGACAACGAACGCACGCGCTTGCACACGCACCGCCTCCTAGATGGAGCGACGACGACGAGGACGGAACGAAAGCAACCCAATATCACTTTTTATTGAGTTATGTGGCGACCGGTCAAGTGTCACCCAATATGAATCATTTATTTCAATTACCGGCTTTGTTCGGACCTGTCGATGTCGATGCAGGAGAATTTTGCAAAAGTGGTCCAAAATTCGAAGAAGGGGATGTATGCATTTCCATTGGCGTCCCTTTTGGTAAGCTTTCCATTTGGGTGCTTCTCGAGCCTTCGAAGCCAGGGATGAAGTTTGGGAACACTTTAGACAAATACTAAACACTTTGAAATAACTAATTTTACACGTAATGGAATCCATCTTTTGCATGTAGGATGTAAACAATAAATTATGTCATGTAAAATAAAATAAAAAGTTAAATTCGTTAATCGACGAAAATTACCTTTGATAAGCTAAATTTCACTACTAATGTACAACAAAACATCAAATTTATACCTTAAAAACTCATTCCTGGGCATAAATATGCATTAAAATATGTTATGCTAAAATGGCTCTAATTTACTTATATATTTATTTAGTACATTACGGTAAATAATTTTTCGAGCTCGATGCGATAATTTTCCGAGCGGGACTCCTCAGGGAAATGGTCAGAACTTGAATAGTACCAAAAACTGGTCATGCGACACATCAAACTGCACCAGAATTATACAAATAATGCATTGATGGAAATATTCAATATTTCCCTCATCCGGACATGCTCTGGACTTGTTCTGGAACGGTACTTCCCCAGAACATGAAGAGTACCAAAATTAGCCATGTGAATTAGTAGTAAAATTAGCCCCATATCAGTCATATTCCAGAAATCCCGGGAAAATTTCCAGAGCTTAAAAAGTACCAAAAAGGTCATTCGACACCTCAATTGCATTTGCATTCACTGACTAATCCATCGGTGGTAATATTTAATCTTTGAAACCACACAGTTAAAAAAAAGTAATGTGAATTTCTGTTCAATATGATGCACATAAAAGGAGCGTCACTTATCATATAGGTTAACAATCGTGTTAAGTTCTGAGACATTTAATGAAAAGTTGCAAATATTGTATACAAAAGCCAATCTTTGTAAACAACATTGCTTTATTTTTTCCATGATTTGTTTTCCGTCGATATTGTTTTCCATGCTGAGCACCAATTCTTCCAGGGAGGCAGCTCCCACACCTGGATCCATGCTTGGCATTCACAGTTGTACACACAAACTGCTCATTTGCTAATAACTTTTCACTCAATTGTTGAAATTTGTTTTCGTTATAGTAATTGATAGATTAGGATCATAGTTTACTGTAGATATAAAAAGAGTAGGTAAATCTTAACATTTGAATCAATACCAATGAATTTTTACACTTCAAGTCCGAGATGTGCAGCGAGCATTTCTCATTTTTACAACGTAAAAACAAATACAGTTTATTACTAGAATTAAAATCTACCTATGTTTACGTACAAATAACAAGCTTAAATTCTATTCTATCTACTGCTTCAAAAAGAACTTTGTTTCGTCAACTTTGTGCAAAGTTATTAGCAAATGAGCAGTTCGTTACCAAAACTGTGTATACCAAGCATGCCTGGATCCTACCTATCGACCCATCAACTTATGAACCGGAGAGCCTCAGAACATCTCGGCGGTGCCGACTGGGATTGAACCCAGTCCTTTTGGGGTGAGAGGCAATCACGCACCGGCACCGCTTAACAACATTGCTTAAAAGTTGTTCGTTTGCATGAAATTATATACAAATTATAAACAGGTCTGTTTTTGTACTGTAACTGAAAAAATAAAATTAAAAGTAACCCCTAAATATTATTTAAGATTTGGAAAGTGTGTCAAAACCGTCATGTGACACATATAACTGCTTCAGCATTGACCCTACTCAAAATAACACTTTGTATGGAAACCTGAGAGCTCAACCTCCAAATAATAGCCAGGGATGCTCAAAAAAATAATTTGCAAATTGAAAAACGTGATTTAAGGGCTGTCCCGATGATATTTTTGATAAAAGTATATGTTCCATAGACATAGCTGAACAAATATTTCTAATGCATCGAAATGTATTGCAGCCCAACCATTTTATATATTTGCACAATTCTTGAAGCCCCATATATATGAGAAAATAGTCCAACTAATCCAAAGTATTCACATTCGTAAGCCAAATATTAAAAGAAAAAAAAATGAATCGAATCATGTTCGCCATCCATTAGTTTTATTCATGGCTTTAAAAAATGCGACTATGGCATGACCAAACACTCCCGGGTAACTTACTCAGTAGCATGAGACCCCTGAACTGTGTCGCAGAGCTGGCATGTTACTGGGTATTCGAAGGGGCTACGTGGACAAAGTATGAAAACACTGGAATATTCACATTTTCTAAAACCATTTATTTGCCCTTTTCTGTGGCGTGTGAGTGTGGGTTTTCACATATTTGTGTGGCGTGTAAGCGAGAGTTTATGAAGCTATTACGGTACTCACTGTTGCAGCAGAATCTCCTTCGGCCTCGCGACGCTGGCGTTAGCCCACACGGCTGCTCCTGCACTACCGTGTGGCCGGAAACTTGCGGCGCGGGCTGCAGACAGTGTTGTAGCTGCTTTGGGAGAATGAGCGGATCTGGTGGCAAAACATCAGACACATACGGCTCAGCAGGCGTTGCTGGCTCGTTTGGCTGGCAGGCGTCTTCCGTCGTTGACAACATCGGCTGTCCGTTGCATGGCCACCTTGGTTGAGCCGAGACGGGACCCTCCTTGCCAATTAAGGCCACCGGCCTGAGGGAATTGTCCCTGACGGACGCTCGAGGATCGTTTACTATTAGACTCGGAAGCCATCTTGACTTCCGAGCCGAGCCGTGTGAGACCGTTTTATTTACGAGGTACGAGGTACGAGGTCCTGAACGGAGGCAGGCTTTCCAGCCCAAACCCCACAATGGGGGGGGGGGGGGTTGTATTATATTTGCACTGCACTTCACACTCAACTGGTCTACACGGACGTTTGATTACTTCTGCGCATTAGAAAGTTTTTTTTTAGAAGATGGCCACTCGCATACGTGTCCAATCAACAACAACTCATACAGACAAAAATCCACGGAGTTTAACCAACTGGTTACAAAAATGCACAAATTTTAAACGTTAATAGATGATTTAATATCCAAGTACCAACTTAATTTTATCAATTTTGGTACACTGGAAATATTTTAAATAAGTACGACAGCAGCGCCGGTGGTGTAGTGGTAAGCGTGATTGCCTCTCACCCCAGTAGTACTGAGTTCAATCTCAGTCGGCGCCGCCAGGATGTTCTGAGGCATAACATCTCTGATCACGCCTTTCTTCGGAAGGGAAGTAAAGCCGTTCGTCCCCGGTTCATGAGTTGATGATTCGAAAGGTAGGATCAGTGTGGGAGCTGCCTCCCTGGTGTCAGTAGCATTGGTGCTCAGCACGGAAAACAAGATCGACGGAAAACAAATGAAAGGAAAAAAAATAAGTACGATTACATTAGCAAAAATTACCATCCTAGCGCCCTTCAACGGGACTTTGTATGGGAGTGAGCTGTCAACGAATAGATTTAGTGTAATCGATCAAAAATTTAAAACTTGATTTAAAAATCGAGATGAATATCTACGGGATTGATAAAAATATCGTTGTGCTCAGAAAACAAAGCTCTATCAGATTATGTATAAAAATTGGTATGTTTTTTTTTCGAAGTTAAACAACCCAATTATATAAAACCTCAATAGAGCTTCCAAAGTTACTTGGGATCAATGATTTGAAGGTCATTTCATTCAATTTTATCTTTAGGATCCCATTTTGGCACATCCGAACTTGTTCTAGGCATATTCTGGGAACCCTCGGGGAATTGGCCAGAACATGCAATGTACCAGTGCACACTGAACTAAAAATGCAATTTAGACGACAAACCCAATATCTCTTAAACGAAACATTTCCGAGGGTTGGAAATCTTAAAAAAAAAATTTAAAACTGTCTATTGACGTAAATAGATGGTTTGCAGCGTATTCTCACGATGTAACTTTTCACTGTGATATTGAGGAAGCTTGACGTCTTCAGAAAAGTTGCTTATCTTAATAAAAAAACAAACAAATCTTCCGTAGACAGCAGGGTTCCATAGCCTGTCGTTTCCGAGAAATTTGGAAAATAAATTCAAACCATGATGAAATTGTGAATAAAAGGACTTCCGCTAAATTATAAAGTTTTCATTAACAACTTTAATTTTTTCATGAAGTAGATGCTTAAAAATTTGAATTATTGCTAAAGAATAACATGGTGAAAACCACAATCTTTTGAGAAACTTTTGAAAAGCTTCAAAATATATGCTTTATTGAAATTATTCTGCTTACTTCGTTTGCAGATATCTGCAAAATCTTTTGGCACCAATTTGAAGGATAAAGTCTAGGCTACCGTTTCTTTTAATAAGATCACGTATCATGGGATAACCAGCCTTTCTGCCTCTCGAAATTATCGTCAGCGATCAAATTCTACGCGCTACAAAAAACGACATTTCGTCAAATCAACATGGATTTATTCCCGGTAGGTCTGTTGCTAATAACTTGCTGGATCTAACTACTACCTGGTTTTCGGCTAAGGAAGATAAAGCGCAGGTTGACGTAATCTATACGGACCTAAAGGCGGCTTTTGACAAAATTGATCATAAAGTGTTGATCTTCAAGCAATCGCAATTGGGAGCCTCAAATCGATTGGTTGTCATCGTACTTGAATGGCAGAACACTGTACGTTAAACACGGATCTTATTTTTCATCAACATTGTCCCGCAAGGAAGTAATTTGGTACCGTTACTGTTTGTGTTATTTTTCAATCACACTGCATCTACCCTTGGCCACAAGTGCAAGCTCGCATATACTCATGATCTGAAAATCTATGTGGTGGTACGCTTCATCGAGGACTGCTTTATCCTTCAAAGTTTGCTTAACATGTTTGGTGCCGTCATGTGCTCTATCTTCTATCGGTCCAAAGACCCGATAAAATAAGAATACCACATTGATGAAACTGTTCTTAGCAGAGTGGATCAAGTGACCGATCTTGGTGTCGTGTTGGACTCGAAGCTTTCCTTTAATTCCCATTATGCGTCGATTGTTTCCAAGGCTAATCGTCAACTTGGCTTCATATCTAAGATTGCCTAGGATTTCACGGATCCAAACTGTCTAAAAGTATTGTGTTGTTCACTCGTAAGGCCGCTTCTAGAAAATGCTTCAGTTGTATGGGCTCCAAACGATGTAACATGGAAACTAAGAATCGAGCGTGTGCAAAAAAAGATTCATACGGCTTGCACTCAGGAACCTACCGTGGCGTGATCCTTTGAACCTTCCAGCGTATCCCAATAGATGCCGTCTGCTTGACCTCGAAATGCTTGATCGAAGACGTAAGCTACAACATGCTACGTTTATAACTAAATTACTCAATAGTGACATCACTTTCCGTGCTTCATATATTATGTTACGCCAGCAATCCCCGATGCATCTGAGCTTTCATGGCTACAACCAGCCTATTTGTGCAATAGTTCGTATGTTTGTATCCATCGAGTCCGCGTTTGATTTTGGTATGTCCACACCTCAATTTATGAATAGAGTAAGGAAACTGAACCCTATTTAAGATAACAAATAGTTAATTCATTAAGACAACTGTGTCAGATAAATTATTAGTTCAATAAATAACTGATAAAACTTTTTCAAGAAATAATAAATTCGATAGCAGTATTAACATTTTTTCAAAGAATAGCTCCCGATTTTGTAAGCCTCCTTTTTGAAAATATTTTCTTATGATCTGCGAAACTCATGCGCTTATCAGTTGTCCTATTGCACCAAAGTATACCTTAATCATCCACCTTGAAGATTGATGCAGAAGATTTGGAATTACGGTTGTGAAATTATTGAAAGATAATAGTCTAAACCGCAGAGGGGCTGTTAAAATCAACAATGGATATTTACTCTTTACAAAACTGATAATCAAAACCTTTTGATATGAAAACTATTGGATCAGTTTGAGTCTAGCTTCAAAAAATAATAAAAAATGCATTTGTCAAGCATCGTTTCACCATATTAAAAAAATACAAGCACAGTTAAATTTAAAATGACCTCAGAATTGATTTCGGTAACCTATCAAGATTGATCGAGAAGTATAAAAAATTCGATTAAAAACTTTGATTTTGTCGCGATATTTTATAGGAAAATTCTTGGTCAAATTGGCTTTATCGGACACTATAAAGCAATCATAAAACTTTTAATAAATTGAAATTGCATTAGTATCAGTTGATTTTATAATATGATTTATTACGTTTTTTTTAGATAGCTTTTAGCATGTACTTACAATATACGACAATGTGTAAGACCATCATAAAACTAAAGGGAATTGTTGTTGCTGCTATAAAACCTTAATAACATTAAAATAAACAGCTCTAGATTTGTTACTTTGGTTCTGAACCCTTCAAAGGCGATCACTGCTCTTAAAATCTGCAGAACGCAGTATCACTATTCAAACAGTATATTTTGTTTTACAATTACATTATATACATTACGAATCATGTAGATTAAAAATAACATATTTTTTCGCTTGCAAAAAAACGAATATTTCTCGGTGATTTGACGCGGCTGCTCTTGGGTTATCAATATTTTTGTTTTGTTTTTATCCATGAAGTAATCCCCGAATTTTGTAAAATTTATCTTCTTATTGTAAAGTGTATTAAGATGAAATATGCCCATGGATGCATGACAGCATTCAACACAGCCTGTTCGAGCTTCCTAGAAGATTTCTCAACACTTGCTTAAGCAAATAATAACAGTTTCATCCCTGGATCTACCCAAGCACACGCAAAGCTGTCTGTATTTTCAAGAAAAACTTTACATTCTGTTCGAAAGGACTACGAAAAAGGTGAGATAATAAAAGAAAAGCAACCTCAGCTGTCTTATATTTTCTCTCCACCCCATATGCTAGCAGCCAGAGAACACCCCGATCCCTCGTCCACAAACAAGCTGCACATACGCATAGGTACGTAAACTACACGGACAACGACTTTATTGAATTTAAATGCGAAAATTATGTCGGTCGATTTGATGTGGGACCATGCCGAAAATCTTCCACGAAGGGGCGTCAGACCAGAGAGCAGCCAGCATCGGGGGGGCATCGGATTGAGAAGGGATCAGTTTCTTTGCTTTCCCCTAAGAGAGATCCAAACCGCAAGCCATGGCCGCACTGTACGCTGACGCCTCGCCCCAGGGCCAAAGTCGACCCAGATGAGCGTGAATTCGTCGAAAGCATCTCGCTATTGCTCCTTCTTCTGCGAGGTACTTCGGTCGATGAAGCTTGATGGTGATGGAAATGCTTTCTACTCATTGCTGTGAGGTGAATTTCAATGAGCTTTCGCACTCACTTGAAGCCGAACAAGCAACAGGATTCCCTTTTTTTTAGCTAGTCATGCTCCTATCTCGAAGATTGAGACGATCATACGTATTCTTTTGTGTTGGGGAAAATTTGAGTGGCACAATTCTCGGAGGTTGAACGACGAGTCTCTAAACGGAGCAAAGGGTTTCCCTCGATATTGAATCGGAAAACGGTTGGCTGAGTGAATGGAATGCCGGCTCTAATCGAATTTTGATAGGCTTAAATGAATTACTGAAGTGTTATGGTTTGATATAATCTTCGGAAAGTGAATTATACGTTTCCTTTCATTCCGGACGATTTACGGCTATTGGGCATGGAAGAATGGGGAAACTGGTTGGAAGAGAAAATTAGTTTACGTTCGGTGGGATTTCCGAGAGAATGATTCCATTGTGTTACTTTTGATTTATTGCTATTTCGGGTTCTGGAGAATTGTTCGAGCACTTTCAGTCGGAAAATATTTAGAATTTCAAACGATGTGGATTGCAATACACCACCTGATGCAAAAGGTCAACCCGGAGGCGATAATTTTAATCACAATTTTCCCTCCTCTTGCTCGGCTTTCAGGAGTCACTGTTCCGAACTTTATCTACGCTCACCGATGAAGCTTGAATAACACATCAAACTCGTTAGAAAGTTTCAACCGCCACTCTAGAGTGAAACTCCATTTAACTTGCTCTACCAACGTAAATGGAAAACTACTGGCTGCCGGGTGTCGTTGTCGAGAAAATGAGAATACAGCCTCGGTGGAGGGTAATCTGATTCCACAGGCTAGATATTGGAAATTTATGCAAAATCTAAATTGAATCCACAGCTACAGTTATGAATTTCAAATTTCAATCGACTGACGATTGGCTTCTATGGAAAAATGGTCGTTTGACGTTCATGGCAAAGCTGACCAAAATGGGGCTCTACTACGGTACAGCTTTAATTCTCAGAGTACCAAGCCTGAAAACTGCGTGTCGACAACCTGTTAAAATTCCCCTCCTCCCTCAAATGTTATGTCATTTATGCTTGTTGCGAAATATCCGTGACTGCTTTTGACAACAATTCTCTATTACTTTTTTGAAGGGACGTATCAGCTTTTGTAAACAATGCATTTGATCGTCGATTTGGCGTAACTGGTAGTTCGCCTATGCATGCTAGTATGACTACCATCAGATAGTCATACCCGTGTTTTTCCCCAACCGGATAGTAGTATTAGTATGCGTGAGAAAGCTACCAGCTACACCAAATTGACGATTAAATGCATTGTTTACAAAAGCTGATACGTCCCTTCGAGAAAGTAATCGAGAATTACTTCAAACGTCAAATTGTCAAAACAGGTTCTACCTATAGTCGTTATAATTATAGTCTGGCGGATAGAATTTTGTTCCATCAAAAAGCGGAACCAATTCAATATATTGTAGACCAACAATTGAAAAGGTAAAATCAACTTTAATAAATAAAACGTTGATTATTATTTACTGTCCAATCGAACGCAACTTGTTGTCATTGAAATTGTACGAATTACCCATAAATATATTGCAAATGATCCATAAACCATTTAGCAATGAACCTTAAACTAATGAAGGTGAACCATAGAACTTTGCTTACTTAAAAATATAGATATGATTCATAAATTAGACATATATTGTTCATGTTCTGGACACTATTTTTTAAATTTAGTTTAAAAAACCATGAAAAGTTGGTCCATTACTGCGTATATACTTAGGATTTACTGACATACCTGTGTTTTTTTTAGTTAGAAGCGTGAAGCGACGGGTAAGCTTCCAAAAAAGCTTTTATAATAATCTTCTTAACATTCTGAATCTTTGGGCGCCACTTGAAACTACAGAGTTCAAAGATTTAAATAAGAGGATTTCGATAAGTTTAAAATTTATAGGTTAATTGCTAAGTAATGGTTTTTCAAACATTACCAACTTGCCATTACACATTTTACCGGAGGCATCGAGTTTGGAGTGGTCAGAATGTTCTTTTAGATGCTTAAATATTCTAGATGCTCACCCATCGCTCCACTCTTCTGACAAAACACAGGCAGAACAGTACACTTGAGTAGCTACGCAGTAATGGAGCAACCTTTCATGGTTCATGAAACTAAGTTTAAAAAATAGTGTCCAAACATGAACAATATATATTTAATTTATGGATCATGTCTATAATTTTAAGTGAGGAAACTTGATTTTCCATGGATTACTTTCATTAGTTTAAGGTTCATTGCTAAAATGTTGTATGGATCATTTGTAATATATTTGTGGGTAATTCGTTCAATTTCAATGCTTGTTCTTTAGAAATTTAGCGGTACATTTTTAAAATTGTGTTGCTAAATTTTACATAAAATATGGATCATATTGGTATTTTTTATGGATCATTCCCACTTTTTTATGGATTTTTACTGGGTGTTTTTATGTAGCATTTTTAAGTTTGTTATGGATAATTTGTTGGTTTTTTATATTTGAAAATATGTTTGCCCAACATAATACAACCATCAGGTATGGAGAAATTTACCAAATCCACCAGCGTGCGGGAAGTTCATTTTTACGACAGATAGGGGAAATGGATGTAATGTCAACCTAAATGTCTCTAATTTGGGCCCATACATAAAGTCATCAATCGACTAAATTTTCAATAGCGACCAAAAATATCCTAAGTACCGTCCCAATGACGCGTTCATCTAGATAAAATTTATAAATAGCAGATTTTAGGCGATGGGCCATATCTTAGATTCATAGACCAACATTAGACCCGTTTCCCCTATATTGAAATCACGCAAATTTGATTAGTACATATTAATTAAAATTATTTGTTTTTAAATGGCAGATTATTTTCTGGTAAGACTGGTTCGATGAACAATCGAAAATAGAATACTTATTTAATTAACAATAGAAAACGAATGCCAAAAATCACCGAGAATATGTCCAAATAAAATCGAAAAATTCACAAACCCCCACCACTCCATCGACCACCAATGAAAACAGTGCACGTGCAAATTGTGGCACGTTCCCTATCGGTTCCGAATAATAATCCATAAAATGCTAATCTTCCCATTCCACTGACATTGTCACCGCGTGGCGAATACCGATGCTGTTTTCCTTTTAAAGTGGATTAATTTTGGCTTTTTCATTTCCTTAAATTTAATTAAAACGGAATTTGTTCGCTCGCTTGCTGCAGTGCCCTCCTTCCTCTAGTAGACGACTCAGCGGCGAAAAGAAAAAGAAGTTTATTCGGCTATATCCTTAATAAATTTGGGTGTTTCGTGAGCTCTGTCTCTCCACCCTCACCAGTTCCCTCGTAGCCTCCTTCTTCTGATGTGGCGTCAGTGCGGGAAATGAGGTGAATGTTGTGGAACATTTTTAAGGTTCGTCTTCTACCAGTTATAGGCTGTTTGAAAACTTTGCTCCAATTAACATAATGCTTGTTGGAAAAGTTTGTAATGTATTTGCTCACCGGAGGACTTCAATCCAGCAACACACCAGCAAACAACAACAGGCCGACAAAGCAATGCCATCCCAATCCAATCAGATTCGAACAAACATTCAATTAAGATAAACGGGCGCAATGATGTTAGGGCTCTCTACCGGCAATGGAGTTGAAAATGAATCTAAAGATGCGAAGCAGAACTAAAAAAAAAAAAAAACATTCACGCAATAGAATGCTGTATTCGCAGATGAAACTGAATAATAATTCAACTTAGCAGCCCTATCAATCTCTCCGAAATTGGAGTCATCAACATCACAGCGTACCGTCCCGTGTTGGGGTGCCCGTGCGAGAACTTGTTTAGTCCAGGCAATCTATCGATGAAGGTACGCAAGAACACCTTTCGCTATTGATCAGCTGTGTAGTAAGGGTTGAATCATAGAGGTAACTCTAAGACCAGAAGGTCCCGAAGAAACGTGCTCAACTTTATGGCTTAGATCTGATACTCTCTTCGGTGCCAAACTAATCGATGCACCCCTCGAAACATAGGAAAATCCACGAACCCTTCATTTTGTCTGTCAAAACAAACATAGTGTAGTACTAGAAGTTCGATTAGAATGGGGTACGTTCCTCGATGTTGTTAGTGTTGTTAGTGTAGCTACAATTTTTCATCACCCGGCCATCTTGATTAGTGGCGTCGGTTGATTTTTTCGTATAGGTCGTTGAACTTTAGGAATAAAATAATTTCTTTAAGACAAACGGTTGAAGACAATTTTTGAGTTTTTTTAGTAAGAGTGATTGTTTTAATTCAATTTAGGCGAGTCGCTATAGTGGTGAAGAATAGTGAACGTCCCGTTTGTTTTGTGTTGGAGGTTCTTGCAAGCTGGTGTTCTGGCCTAGTAGCTCCACCCGGAACCGCAAGTACAATCCCATTTGTAACCTGCGACAAAGACAAAAGCCAGAGGAACAACTTCCCAGAGTGACTGAACTCATTCACACCCGTTTGGCTTGAATAAGAACGGATAAATCGGAGTCGGTTTCTCCATTCTGCAATGACATTGGCATTGCACCCATGATTGAACCCTATAGTGAATGATGAAATGGAAAACGCGCACTTAATAATACTAAGAAGCCCCATCATGTATTCCGAATTGAAATTACTCTACCCAAATACAACATTAGAAGCAGCTAAATATGCAGATATTGTTTCGAAATTGAAAGCTAGGCAGGACACAATTGAGCCACATGTAATAGGGTGGAGCACTACTTCGTCGTAATCGCATATTTCTGTTCTATCGATCAGAAAAGATCAATTATATCAATGATTTCACCATTCACAAATCAATAATAGGTTTGTTTCGATGCGTTAGTTCATTAGCTACAAAATAAATCCTGTTAGAGCGCATTGTATGAATATTTACACTCATTGTTCTCAAAACAAAAGAAACGCTTCTAACGCATCCCCTTTTCTACGTTTATCCGTAGAACGAAGAAAATCTAATGACGTTTCAATGCGTTAGGACGGAATGGAAACTCGTAGAACGAATTTAGAATCAAGAAGCAGTATTAGTTTTTAAACAATATCTCAACAATTTGTGACTCTTTATCAAATCCAACGGTACGTATGGAGAGGTGAATAAATTAAGAAGGCATCTTTAAGAGAAATTTTCCATTTTTCGTTCAAACCTGTTCAAAAAAAGGAGGTAAAGCGCGGGTTGTGCTTAGTAGGACGGAAATTAGATTCAAAACCCTGCCCAATTCAATTCTCGCATTAGACAATCCGATGAAACACTGAAAGATTACGTTCTTGCGCTGAGCTTCAAGCAGAATTTTGTAGCTTTGGTGATTTTAAAAATATGGGCATAAGGTACCGTGTTGTAGCAGGGATAACGACAAGGCACTCCAGCAAAGGTTGTTGAACGATTATTATTATTACATGACAAATAGCTGAAACGAATGCCAAAATTTTGTTGAGCACAGAAAATGCCTGGGATCAAATAGCTTCATTAAAATCTTCTGATTAAAAAATTGTGGGTACAAACATGCGAAAGTTAGCTTCAACACTTGAGTTATCAAAACAAGGGGATCATTCGTTAGAACCATTGAAGAGTCGTCTGGGGTACAGACAATGGACAAGACGCCAGGGTTATTATGAGCGACAGCAGCACGATGGGAACAGTTTTTGGTCATTCCCGAATGGTGATTGAAGAAATAAGGACCAAGTGAGAAGGCTTATTTCATTTTCGACTACTGTGGGGTAAAAGGCCACATAAAGAAAAGGTGTTCCAACACAGATAAAAATTCTGAATTTTAATAGTGATGTAAACATTCATTCACGTAAACTTGTATTTCATTTCACGCAACTGAGCAGCTTGCAAACAATGTTGTTTACAACAATTGGCTTTTGTATACTATATTTGCTACATTGCATGAAATGTCTCAGAACTTTACATGATATGTAATGTAAACTTATATGATATGTGACGCTCCATTTATGTGCATCATACTGAACAGAAATTAACACTACTTTTTCGAACCGTGAAGTTGAGAAAATTGGGATATTTTTAATTTTCTTAGAATCCACCCGGAATTTCAGAATTTTCTAAGATTTATTTTCGAAATTTCCCTTTGTATACTGAAATCTTGCTGTAAAATAAAAAGCAAGAAATCACTTTGAATACAGAAATTATGCCCTGGAATATGCTTCCGATTTCTACTGGTATATCCTTTATAATTAAGGACATTGGAATTCTCCTCAATGTTTCAATGGAAATCTCCAAATGTAATAATTGTTATTGTAACAAGTATTGTCTTGAACGGGTACCCGAGCTGGAGAAAATAACTTTTGAATACTAAATACCTAATTCTGCCTGTTACCAAAATTTGGTGTTGATCAGCCTGATCATGATATTTTAGAATAACGAATAAAATTTGAACAAAATTTATATAACATAATGATTATTTGTATGCTATTAAGGTAATTTATTGAACAATAAACCAATAGTTTAATTAGATATGATAGCAAGTTTAGATGTTTTGTTGCTATTCACCTCTACCCAGAATCTCTCCCAGGATAATCTGCAAATTTACTCTGTTACTTCAAAGAAATTACAAAAAACATAAACATAAACTTATTCGCGAACATATCAAATCACATATAATATCAGATCGAGATATTCTTGAACATTTAAAAAATCACGCCTTATGTAAAGTTAACGTGCCATGCGAACTACTTTATTTTCGACTCTGAACGATATAACCTTGATAATCGAATAAACAGTTGATCATTTTTCCTCCCATATTCAACAAGATGATATAGCTGAATAATCAGCACTTGAGACAGTCATGCATGCGCCTTAAGTTAAGACTCGTTGATTCCAAGCTGCAGCTTTTTATAATTTTAATTGATATGTAATAGATTTTAATTTTTGAAGCTTCTGAGCTGAGTATGGTGAGGTGTGCCATCAACTGATTTTGCTGTTATTCAGTTACTGTTCCATGGGTTTTCTGATACTATTTTTTTAAATTTTACCTCTTTTTTCAGTCAGTGTGTAGGACACTTAGAAAAATTCATGTAAATTTAGGATTTCTGAAAGTGACATATACGAGCGTCAATTTTGACATAAATTTAAGTCATAACAGACGCGAAATATAGTTCAATCAAACGTACTTTTCGACGAGCAACGAACTTTTCAGTCTTGGAGCACTTAATAATACATGACATGTTTGTTAACGTTTCATCGTTAGTGTCAAAGATGGATTACGTCACCTGTAAAATTAGTTATTTCTAAGTGTGTATAATAAATAGAGCTCTTTAGATTTCCTAATTTTAATATCAAAATTTTCTATTGTTCAGTTATATATTTCAACTTGGCATGTTCAATGACATTCCCATGGTGTTCTCCCAAAAATACAATGATTTTTTCCTTAGCTCTGAGGATAATCAGCAATATCATTAGATTCTCTTCAGAAGGGCCTTTGAATTATTCGAAGAACTTTCAAGGAACGCCGATGGAAATTCTTTGAAATATTCTTCAGATTTTCTATGGAGACATGCATAGAATCTGATTTGCCTAGGTTATTCATAAACAACACCCTTAGTGATAAAATACATAGACCGACGTGAGTGCCTGCTGAGCGGGAGAGATCTAAATTCTAAGGGATTACCCATGGTCCAGAAGTTCTTGGAGATCTAAGAATTCTAGTAATTCCTAATTCCGGGAGTTCTACAGATAATTTTGAAAATTCTCTGCGTACCAAAGTTTCTAGGTATTCTAAGGGTAACCCTGAACCAACAACGCTGGTAGATCACTTGTTCGTGGTGCGTTACTGGTATAAGATCTACCACATCGAACTATTGCCCTATGATCTTCTTGTTGACGGTTATGAGCCTTGGGTTTTGAGATTGGAAATAAAAAATGGTTCGGGTCAGGGTTCTGCTGCATCGTCAAATATCAGTATCGTCGCTTGTTTGTGTCTCAAAAAAGAGCTATTTTGATTGGTGAGAAAGGGCGTATTTGGAGACGTTCCAGAATTTTTCAAATGATACGGACCATTACCATTGAATGAAGATTTATGACCTATTTTGATTGATGCGCGAACGCGTCTTTGACGCGAATCATGCAGAACATCATAATTGAAAAAGGCTTCTTGAGGGAAGAGCAATTATGTATGACTTAACTGTATCGACGAAAAATAAGGTACACCAAGGCAAGAGGGACTTAAACATTTTTAGTCGTGCAATATGTGCTTGTGTAATCTACAATAATCTTTATTGTAAATTTTTAAAAGCATAGAACTTATCTGTTGGCATTCCGGCTCAACTGTACGTGAATTAAATCCCAAATACAAACTTCAAACAATAATATTCATAAAATGCGGAATAGATCTCACTCTCATCATTCACCTATTTTTGGAATTTGAATAAAACTAAACAGAGTCTAAGAAGGGGCAAATAAAGTTAGTGAATTTCAAGCTACGACATTCACTAAACAAAAGCTACGGACAAATCACAAAAGATCAATGAATTGGTTGCAGTGATTATAACCCGAACAAAGGGAGATGAAAAAGATACCGTAAAACGGGGTAACATTGGTGGTTTTTTAAAGTATATTGTAAATATTTTTTACAGCAATGAATGTTTTTCAAATTTTATATTTTTTAAACAAGTGCTGAGGATCCAAGAGTTAATTCGTTAGTAATATGTTTAACGGTCATTAAAGCATTTACACTATTTTGTTAGTTTTGTGACCGAACTTCAGTATTTTGATTAGGGGTTACTTTGATAATGCTCGATGAATGTAGAAAAAAAATGGGTGAGACTCAAACAATTTAGTTCTTAGAAAATGAAATTTTGAATGAGTATATAATCGAAAACCTCATAAGCAATAAGAATAAAACATTGAATTTGTTATGGCTCCATCAGAAACACATTTCATAAGTGATGATTTGAGTGCTTTTTCAAACAGGCGAAAAACACGAAAATATCTTTTAAATATGTTTGTAAAATATGTTACACATACTATATAAAAACTATATACGATATCAACGGAAATACCCTAAGCTACAATATGAAACCAATGTTGCAGGATACATCATTCATGGTTTACTACTTTTTCTTACAGAACCTTTATGAGTTTTCAGTACATTCGTAGCTAGAATGATTTTTTCTTACCGACAGAGTTTTGCCACTGCAAATCTATAAATACCCATTTTAGAATTGTACGGCCCCAAAATCTGTAAAATTGTTATAATTTATCATCCCAAAACAAGTGTTTGCCTATAATTATTCGAAAACACCACCGATCGTGGTGTGCTGTGCTCGAAGACAGACATTTTTTGCTCCGTTTTCTAGAGTTTTGGGGAATTTTAGGGAGTTCTACAACCGCCGATCATCATCACCGATCGGTTCGGTCAGCAGGACCTAGCACCAACAGCCGGCCTAATTGGTTGTTCTTTCCGGCTCTATGTGTTTCAAATCAAATTCTCCGATTAGTTATTGCTACCACCGCACCTAACCCTAGTCATGATAGCTTAAAACTGGGAAATCAGGATTTTCCAGCTATCAAAGGATCACATTTTGGTCCTTGTTAATTTTTATGACTTGATAATAGTGACAAGATTCGGGTAATCAAATCATCTTGCCCCTTAAATGCTGCACAGTAGGCCTGGCCGTTTTGATATGACGTTTTGATAGACTTATTAAACACCATGTGTGCTTTCAGAACTTCTGATATCATTCAGAGTTCCAAGAATGTCCCGATGGAGGTGATGGGAGTAAAATATGCCGTTAATTCGTGAGATTTTGGAATTCTTTAAACTCTCTAAAATCCGGTAAATCAACAAAAACTTCGAGAACTTACACAAGCTGAAGAACTTAAATTAATCATAAAAACAACTTTAGAAACAACGAAGCTCTAGGAGTTCTGAAAGCTTCTGAAATACCGAAATTAAAGAAGTTGCTTCTTCGATAGCATTCGCAGTAACCAAGTTGCAAAAATTCGTAGATGGTGCAAGTCCTAGCTTATTGTCCGAGTGATCTAGACGGCTATACGATATCTTATGCAGCCATTTGGGATTGGGATTAATGACTGCCTCTTATATGAAAGCGATACAACCTCCAATGATCAAGTACTGCCATGGCTACGTCCTTGCAATTGGTGGTAATATAAAGGATTGTTTGTTCGACACTTACTTAAGATAGATACAGATAACTTTATGACCCGTCATAAGTGTCACGAGAGGAATGAAAATTGTTAATAGGTTGGATATGCCATGGGATGCGTTTGGTAAACTGCTGTAGGACGATAATCTCTTTCTCAGCAATGTTTGATAGTCATAACCTATGTGCAGTTTACTCACGCATTACTGTAGATAGTCTATTTTGACCTTTTCTCACTTGGTACGACATGAGCCGTGCTCAGGATTATTTATTAGATGACGAAAACTCAGTTTTGCGCCCCCTGGCTCTTTGACTTTTATAATGCCCTCATCACATTCCATTAAGGTAGCGTAGAAGCGAAAGAAATATCGCATAAAAATAATTTATTGGTTTTTTAAGTAATTGAACTTCGCATAAGTTCAGCCAAAATTGTAGAAACAAAAATTGTAGTGAAGTTCGTAGAAGTTCAGGGAATTTCGTAGAAGCTCAGGGGTACCGTAGAAGATCAGTCAACTTCCTAGAACATCACGGTTTGATTTGGTAATTGTTCAGGAAAATCCGGAATAAGGGTCCAGGGTCAGTTTGGAGAAGACCATGGATGTTCTGAGATCTTGAGAGAACTTGAAAAAAAATAATTATGGAGCTTGAATGAAGTTGACAACATTTTCTAGAAGTAAATATGCAAAATCATAGAAGTTCACGGATCTTCATAGAAGTTGATGGAACTCCTCAGGAGTTCACAAAACTCCCCAAAAGTTCAGTGAATTTCATAGAGACTCAAAGAGTTTCACATAAGCTCAAAGGATTAGAAAGCAGTTCAGGGTGTTTTGTTTGAGTTTATTGAACTGAGTTTAAATGCAAGAAATTTCTGTAGAAGTTCAAGAAAATTAGTAAATTATTAGAGGATTTCGTTGATATTAATGGATTTCAAATAATATAGCAATAAAGTCCTCTGGACATTTTTTCAAGGCTTCTGGTTGATCAACTACTATTGTGATGATCTTCAATTGTTCAAAAATTCAAATGACATCCTTCAAATATTCTCCCAAAATATGATCAGCAAGTATTCAAAAAATCTCCAGCTAATCGATGGTTTCAGTCCAGTGTGTATTCCGAAAAAAAAAATTGATTTTGGTTATATTAATAATTAACATTTTAATTAACGAGCCTAAACATTCAGTCAAAATATTAATTTCTCTGGCAAAATATTCACATGTCTGCTTAAAATTTACTCAGCCTTCGAAAGTTTTCTTCAAGTTCAACATAGCATCAAACATCTTCATAAAACGTGAATAACAAATTTCAGTTTCAGTTTTAATCAATGAATTACTGTTCGTTGAACGATTAATTTTATATTCAAAACCCTGCTTCAGTTTGTAGTTGAAAATTACGAATGATTTGTATCTGTGTAGATATTCTGAGCAGATTAGACTGGTCTGTTTTCGGAAATGTCCCCTTCTGTAAGACTTATTCAATGGTGCTTCATTTTGTATGGAATATTTTCACAAGATACACAAGAGTCTGTTCTTTGAGCACTAAAGTCACACAAAATATAAAAAAAATCAAACGCCTATCGTTTTCAAGATTTCATTCTACCGTGGAATTCCTTGCTACAGCACCGATCGCCATCCTCTCTCGCCTCAGCTGGCAGTCCGATCGGCAGTCAGGCAGCACAGCGACCGTTCGAAAAGATTCCCAATTAGCAGGACGATGCTTGAGCACCACCACACCCACAAGAACCGCCCCGTCTGCACCAAACAACCACGGTGCTTCTCTTTCTCAACCAACCCGTATGAATAAAAATCCGAGCTGGAATCGACTCTTCTGGTCAGCTCCAATCAGTAACCAACGAGAGAAAGAAAAAAAATCGTTCATTTCTGTTTTTTTTTCTTCCTGATAATAAATTTCCCGATAAGTGAAATGCGATCAATTCGCCCTGCCGAACATCATAATCAATGCCAGCGCGACGGCATTCGTTGCCACGCATCATCGTCGTTTGATGGAGAATTGCATTGCTCACTGTTTTGCGTGACACGTGATACCTATGCTCCGGGGTGAATTAGCTTCGCTGGTTGACGTTTCCTAGGATCCCGGAGAACCAACGCTGCTCTGATGCACTGAACCTATACAACGTATCACAATATCATAACGTCAGCCAGGTCGCAGGGAAAATCAGGAAGCATTATTTGTTTTGCGCTGGAAATCTCCGGTGTTTGAAAAGTCACACTTGTCGTTTTTCATCGTACCAGAAGGTAAGCAATGCTTTTACTTCCTTTGACCGGACGGATGATACACGGCATTTGGTGCAAGCTGGCTGATATGTGATGGGGTCATTCATCAATTCACCTGAGCTTATAGGGCCTTCATGGTAGTCTATTGGTTATGACGTGCGATATGCGTGGAATCAATTTCATGTCGTGTGATGGAGATTGGACGATACGTAAAATCGATGCCCTGGAAATATGAACGATGACATCGAAGAACGCATTTTAGAATGGTTTGAAATTTTAAGTTAACCAAAGGGGTTATTAACAAAAGCACACGACATTAAACAATCACCTTTTTCAGACTACAGAGCTAAAACATGTTATCGAAAAAATAGTCGGTGCCGATGGTGTAGTGGTAATCTTGACTATTTTCTCACCCCAATGGGTCTAGGTTCAATTG
Source organism: Ochlerotatus camptorhynchus (assembly GCF_037179485.1). Classification (NCBI taxonomy): domain Eukaryota; kingdom Metazoa; phylum Arthropoda; class Insecta; order Diptera; family Culicidae; genus Ochlerotatus; species Ochlerotatus camptorhynchus. Next base: position 628,691 of record NW_027040666.1, read on the forward strand.
AAGGCGAGGTCGGTGGCATTTTTCTGAGGTATAAAAATCTCTGGTCACGTCTTTATTCGGAAGGGAAGTAAAGCCGTTGGTCCCGGCCCATGTGTGTTGAATGGGTGTGATATCCTACGCAGGTGTGGCAGCTGCCTTCCTGCACATTCGATTGCCGTCAATGGATGGCAATCGATGTCCGTCGGTGATTGGCACTAGATTGCGGAACAGAAACCGAATTATCGATCCGACCGAATTATCGAAAAGAAAACTATCTTCAAGATAGGCTTATAACGTGTTATAATTTCTCAGTCTGTTATAGTTCAGTCAATACAATCTTTAGGTTTAAACATAAAACAGCATACCCACAGCTACTGACGAGTCAAAATGATTTACCCCTCTATGAATTCCATGAATCTTCGCACTAAACGAGATAGGCCGAATTTCAGCACAAACTTCGTGCATTGCCCCTAGCGAACATAAATACAAAGATTCATGAAATTTTGAGAGGTAAAATCTGAAATTCGTTTATTATTTCGCCAACGGATTTGATTAATTTGTAAATCTTAATCCTATTTTTATGAAAGTAAAACTACTTACCTGAAGACTGTTCAGTGATGACTTCACCAAATAACGACTTTATTGTCGTTAGGATCATGGTGTGTAATAAAATCAAGTGAAAGTACAGCTGGTTCCATTTTGATTCGTTTTGTTACGTTTGGATAACTTTGATTAATAATTAGTGTAGACAAATTGACAGGAGCGTTTTTTTATGTATAAAATCTCATACTCACGCCACCGTAGCCAAGATGAGATGAAAACGTGATGCCTCATTTTATTTTTCTCACTTTACCGATTCACGAATTTACTGCGCAGCAACGCTTTATTTCATTGACAACGTCAAAATGGCAGCCCAAGACCAAACGTCACGGGTTGGTAGGGATTGGGAGCAATGAGGGAGTCATTACGGATGATCCCGAGAAAAGTGAAGTCAGTGAGTCTGGGATAAAGCATAGGTGAGCGCTTGTGACGGAGGATGGAGACAGCGCTTTCGATTTCGATTGAAAATTCGTCAACTACGATGTGCTGGAAATCTCGAGGTTCGAGGTGCGTTTTCGTGCGGTGAACAACAGGGAGAACTAACGAAAGGCACCGCAAGCGCTTTTGTGCGGTGAGCCACAAACTTCTCCTGGGGATCGAATGGCACCACGTGAGCCTACGAGTAGTGAGCCGAATTTCCGAAGAGAGTGGAGAAGCATTCATGCGAAATGTCCGTGAATTCAGGATGTGTTCCCCGGAAGCGGCTTTTAGTGCATCGAGAAGACGGCACGGGCAGTCCGCCGACGATGCTCGTAAACGGTAAAATGTGAGCGTGAGTTCGAAGATTCCAGAAAATGGTGAGCAAGAATGATAGGAAGAGGAAACAAGGATAGGTCAGACTAGAGAGAGGAATGGAACAGTAGAGGAAGTGAAAAATAAATGTGTTGAATCTGATTTCATGGTATGATGGATAGTTATCCAAAATCAACTAATATTCTGTTCCCATCTTACGTAAACTATTAATTTGAAAGTCAAGGGATCAAACCCAGTCCACATAAAATTAAAGAGTTTCATATTCACAATGCTTGCTCACCGTATTTTATGAAAATTGTCGTCGCTTTCGTTGGTTCCGGCTACAATAACTCGATCATAAGTGGTGTGATGTGATATGAGGGGCTCGGTGGCCTTAGTGTGACCGATTTTGATTAATGAGCAGAACATCATGCCCTTTTACATTCAAGATTCGTTACCCGCCTTTTTTCTCAGCTGGAACTCATCACTGTAGTTCAGCGTACCGTTTGCCAAAACGAACCATGCTGCATACCCAAACCTTTTATCCAACATCCCAGTGATTTCTCGTGAAAGTGCAGAGGACTCGAATTTCATCAAAGCAAGTATCACGTCAACACATTCCTATCAAATTCATGCTTGACCTGCATACGGACGTGGCCAACACTGATGTTGCCTAATTTTAAGATCACCAGTTTTTACACATTGAGGATGATTTGTTGATTCTCTGTGTAATTACAGCTGATTTGGCTTTAAAGAAGTAGCATCCGTGGGTGTGCTCATGCTAGGCGAATAGTGTTCCCATACATTAAACTGATGCAAAATTTGAAATTTTCGCTCCAAAGTGCTCAATCAGTTTCATACATTCCTTCATTTCACCTGTATTTATTGACACAAATTTTTAATATTTGTGCACATTAGATATTTTTTCAGCTATAACTTTACTGAAGATTACTTTAAGGTTAAATGTAAGGAACAAAAACTATATGATTCAATGATTTAATGATTCAAGACGCTGATGTCTTATGATCACGCTCAATCAACTGCTCAGCAGGCAACATTGATGATTCTGACGCTTGAAATAGAGCTACTATGTCACACTGCACAATACAGTCTTGCCCACAAAGTAGCTGCTTCATCATGTCATAAGTTTACCAACCTCTTAAATAATTTATATCCATTTTATTAGAAGTTTTGAGACAGCAAAGTTTTAGCTGAGAAAATTTTCCATAAGGAAATCTATCGAACTTTCTCTCAGAGCCATATGGAAAAAGCCTAGAACTCAATGAACGAAAAGTTTGGTTTTACCATATTAATGTCCAAAAAAACATTAAATGGTTTGTGCCAAGTATGTATCTTTCCAAATGGGATCCATTTTTTGAATGCTAATTTGGCCCGATTTGAAACCCTTTGAGTACTTAGGAGTGAAAATTTCAAATTTTGCTCAGTCTAGTGTACATTTACACTACTTCTCAAATACTTCGCCTAAACGGGTAGATAAGATCTCGCCAGTCTCCATTATATTTTCTCATCAAAATTTAATCAAAGCTATCATCAAACCGCACATTTCCCTTATAATCATCTTGGTTCCCTGGTACATTCGGTTGCATCATATCGTCCGCTTTTTAATCCCTGTTGCTATACCGAAGTGGTCATCTGTTTAACTCTAAATTGCCGGCTTGTTTATTTGGTTCTTCCTCCTACCATTTAAAGTAAAGCAAAAAATATCATCAGCGCGAGCCAGCAAAAAAAATACAACACTGCCCTTATTCGCACCCATTAAACGTTATCTCGCCTGGGCAGTCTCCCGATCCTTTATTTTTTGGCAAGTCAAGAGAAAAATAAATTCAACCATTTTTGGTTCTTATTCCAGCAGTAGCGGTTCCATTCGACTGCTGAAACTGTAAAGTTGCTCGTTGCATCATACGGTCGCAGCAAGTCTTGCTTTTTAATCCCCAAACCAGCGATCATCAATTTTGTTTGCGGAATCATCTTCGGTTTGGACCGTCCGTCCCCTGCCTGCTTTGCTTTGGTGTTTCCCAAAATGCTGGTTTCTGTTCTGCCGTGCCTACTTCGGTTGGCTGCTTCTTGTGGTCGTGGTTAGTGAATCCAAAGCGGCGATTGGAGCAGGACATAAAAATTAAAGACCTATTAACTTTCGCAGTTTTGAAAAACAAAGTTCCTTGCAGTGAGACTCGGACTTGCAATCACAAAAGCAGTTTTATGCTTTTGCTGGTACCTATTTGCTCTGTGAAGATTTTTTATTTAATTAAACGTAAGGGTTTGCAATACATCGAGTTTTCATTCGTCGATGATGGTGTAGTTGATTAAGCTCATAAATTCTTTGCCACTTTTTTATCCTTAAATCTTTTTGACGTAGGCCTACGTCTTTGATTAATATATGGGGGTACACTTTGTGAAAACTGAAAATGGAACTTGTAACCAAATTATGAAAGATTTTTAACGTTAATGACTCAGCTGCCCCTGAACCAATTTCAATAATTTTATCACCAATCGATCAGGGCTACGCTTACGCATCGATATCAATGCTTTTAACTGTTTATGTTCAACAAGAAACTATTGAAAAAGTAGTCAATGTCAAGCATTGTTCAAAAGCGTCGAAATAATGAACAAATCCACCAATTACGTACATGCATATGCTGCTTCCCCAGCACAGTCGTCAGAGAGTAGTAAGTAGACGAAACAAGTCGAAGTGGCGACTAGAGAGGATGGAATTGCGTAATATTTTGCACACTCATCACCATATTCAGAACCACACGCTCCCAACGACCACACAAAATGCTCTCCAGAGTTGTAATCTTGTAACCAAGCATCATCGACTCAGACAAAAAAAACCGGCCCTTTTCAGAGCCACCAAACGAATTAAAAAGGTGTTTTTGATTAACTATCTTGTCGGGATTTGAAAGGTGGCAGGGATGTGATCGAATGACGATTTTTTGAGTTTAAGGTTGTTAGATTTAACCTAAGTTGGTCGTTACTGGTATGAGATCTACCACTACTAATCCAGTACCGACAATCATTTGCATTCATTTGTTGTGTTGGGGTAGTTCCAGGTAAGTAGTGCGTTTCCAGTGATATTCCAGTCGAAATACACGAGAATCAACAAAAACCGCCTGGGTTGTATGCGCAATCTGAGGGCAATCATAGTCATACTAAAGAGAATAAACAGAGAGAACCCCGCTAAAATTCCTATTCCTACACAAAACACAAGCTCCTGCTGCAGTCAACAAAAATATGTATTATATCATACCACGTAGTCCTACGTCATCATTGGGCTGTCCCTTGTAGTTTTTATTAATATAGGGGAAATGCAGGTAATGTCGGCCTAAGTGTCCCTAGTTTGGGCCCATACATAAATTCAGCAATCGACTAAATTTTCAATAGCAACCAAAAATATCCATTAGTACCGTCCCAATAACGCGTTCATCTAGATGAAATTGATAAATAGCAGATTTTTAGCGATGGGCCCAATCTTAGATCCATAGGCCTACATTAGAGACATTTCCCTTATGTCAGTAAATCGTGGGTTCTAATTTCTAAGCAAATCATCCTGCCGGTTAAATTGTACTGAAGAGTACAATTATACAAAACGATCACACAAATTGAAATCATAACGTTTAGGTTAACTACAAATCACGGCTACAATAAAAGCTTTACATTGAGAGTCATGGTTAATTGAGAACAAATCCACTGATTTTCTCGTTAGACCGATGTGGCAATAATGAGTTTACGTAAATGCAAGGTAAAATTCCAAGTTACTCTGATGATAGGAAATTATGAAAAGATAACATCTTAATGTCATTAGCAAAATTAGCATACCTTTTAAAAAATTACCCACCTTTTGATAATACGTCGGTTCCATAGGATTGTAACTATTTGAAAAATCATGGATTTATCATGAGGAACCCGATTAAAAAATGTTTTTAATAATTAATAAAATTTACCGTTACAATAACTATAAATGTAGAGTTTAAATAAGGCTAACAATTTAACCCATAAACATCATATCACGAATAAACAAAAAAAATATTGTGCTGGTTTATAATCCCTTACCTGTCTTGATTTTGTGAGTGAAATTTAGAAAATATTTTGTAATTCATTCTTCGAAACTAATTAATGTATTTATTTCACCACAATTTAAACAAATAATTTTTGAAAAGCAAGTTCAGTCGAACAGTTGAACTAATTTATGTTATTTTTGCTCAGAGCCTTGAAAGAACATGATATGTACACACTAAAAAAATCTGAATTTTACTGGTGATGTAAACATCCATGCATGCAAACATTCATGCATGTAAACTTCCTTTTCACGTAAACTAGCAGCTTGCAAGAAATGTTGCAAACAAAAATGGAAAGTTGCATACAATATATGGAATATTGCATAACATGTCTCATAAATTTACACGATTTATAATGTAAATTTGTATGATTTATGACGCTCCATTTATGTGCATCATAGTAACGGAAATTTACACTACTTTTTATAAGCTGTGTATGTATATAGCATGGCATAGCATATGCGATTGTACAAATTATGGGTAGCTATATAATGGTCAACTAAGCAGTGCCGGTGGTGTAGTGGTAAGCGTGATTACCTCTCACCCCAGCAGCAGGCCTGGGTTCAATCCCAGTCGGCACCGCCAGGATGTTCTGAGGCAATAACATCTCTGGAGATTCTCCTTCAGAAGGGAAGTAAAACCGTTGGTCCCCGGTTCAGGTAGCACAGAACAGAAGGGGAAGTGCAAACAAATCGGTGAATCAAAAAGTGGTTAGTTTTTCTGCTCAACAAGCAATGTGTTGTGGTAGCGTTCCACACGGGCTTTATATGTGCACTCACACTATCATAGCATGCTGCCTATCTTAACTGCAGGCAGAAGATGCCTTCTACCGCTAGGTGCGCTAGTGTTCGCAAATGACAAGTGGAGCCACTTTCTGATGCGAAGTTCCACTCCTGTGTACGTAGGGCCCAGGTGTGGGAGCTGCCTCCCTGGTGTCGATAGCATTGGTGCTCAGCACGGAAAACAAAATCGACGGACAACAAACTAAGAAAAAAAAAATTATCTGGTCAACTAATACGTTTTGCAGAAAATATAGTTGGGACTAGTGATTTTCCTCACCACAAATAAAATCTACAAAACAAGCATCGCATTATATACCTGGCCAAATCCTTACAATGACAGGGGAAGGGAGAGAAATTTAATCCAAAATCTATCAGGGAATCTATATTACCTTCATAGATGTCATAGGAAGGGAAGAGTGGTGTTAGTGGGAGGGTGATTGATTAGGAATCGCTATTCGTCAATGTAGAACATTTGATAAATCAGTATTAAAAAGGAAATATAAATAGATAAAATGAAAAGATCTCCCCCGACTTTGCCTAGTGTTTTTGCAGCGTCATGTTTTCGGAAATGCATTATTTTATTTTCTTTGAACCACCGCAATCACCGATAACGCTCTTCTAGCTTATTCCATTGTTATGCTCGTACGCACAAAAGATCGCACTCCACGCATAATCAAGGTCGTATATAAATCAACCGAAAGGTGCAAATCACACTCGCACGCACAATAGGCCGTACCAAGGCCTTCTTCATTGAATGCACCTCCTGCATATACCGCACAATAGCACAGACAATCAACCTCACTGCACAATAGATGTGCGGATGGGAGGAGAAACTTTAAAACACATCTGAACTGATCGACTACCGATCCGGTTCTTGTATATGATATGTATGTATACGTTCATGGACAATCTCGGAGGCAATCTGCACTAGTGTTAAGTAAAGTGTGGTACATTACTTTGGAAGGAAAGAAGAATTTGCATTAGCGGCGCTGGTGATGTAGTGGTAAGCGTGATTATCTCAACGATGAATATGAAACTAATACTATACATGTATACTAGTGTGGTACAAATATCGATTTTGCTCCACCAAGCTAAATTGATTTTAAATAAGGTGTTAATAATTCTCCCAAAATTTGAGGTTCTTTGGTTGCAAACTCATACTGCACTGGTCCTTTGAAGTGTATATGGGAAATGTATATTTTTTGATCTTCTTATCCTAGCCTTTCACCAAAATGATTCAAGGGTAAGTTTTCCATACATGCATTTTCGCAGCTACTGCTTTGCAGCAGGTCACTTTTTGATTAAACGTCAATATAAATAGTTATTGATTGATTTCGAAGCCGATTACTTTCTGATATTATTATTTGACTGCTTTTAGGACAATACTGCTTCTTGCACAGTGACATAGTACCCTGGATTTTTGTTTGCACTATTCTTTGTGGCAAATACAGCAATTTTGCCTGCTGAAAAGTTAATGGGGCATGCCAGAAGAATCTTATCAATTGATTAATAACTAATTATCCTGACATTAAACTTGAATGAGGTCTTGAGCAAAGTTGTAGCTGAGAAAATTTTACATAAGTACATATAGTAAGCATACCAGTTAAGTATTATGTTTAAAGGCTAGGATGAAGAGATGTGCAAATGACCTCAAATTTTGGGAACTGATTTAGAATCGATTGAGCTTGGTGGAGCAAATTCGAACTCAAAATGACGTCTAAAACAAAATTGTGGGGAAGATTAATACCATTCTAGAAAAAAAAAATTACACAAAGTACAACATTTCAAGTAATTTTGGGTAAGAATCCAAAACACGGTTTAAACATAAACACAATAGAATATTTAAAAAAAACGCATTTTTTTGCACAGTAACCAATTTTGAAAGTCTAAAGAACATTTTGATGGACAAAATTTCACAAAAAAATTAAACAAAAAGTTTAAACATTTTGCTCAAAGTTGTTTTTTTTCATGTTGTTGAGTTTTAAGTGTCCAACTTAGTAATATTAAAGCAGTTAGTATTGTTCATGAGCTTTTTAATAAAACAGATTTAAAAAACATGTATGCGGGCAATTTTTTGTAATTCAAGGTCTAATTATTTATTTTTTAGTTTTTATTATTTGTTCGCAGAACTTTGTCTCAGACGTCATTTTGTTTGTAAATGATTTTTTTTTTGTTAAAAAATATTGAAAATGCCATTTTGAACTTTTTGGAATATTAAAAATGGCTGAATTTTAGCCGACACCACTCAAATAGACCCACAGGGAAGCAATCCAAGTCCGCTGATATTTTAGCTGTTTTTCAACGATGTTTGCTTTATCCTACTGAAAGGATGCCAAATTATGTATGCAGATGATATGAAAATCTATTTGATAGTTCAATAGAGGATTTCCAGTAGTGGCAGTGGTACCTCGACCATTGTGCGGCAAGGACCATCTCGTGGTTTGTGTGATGAAATGTGCCATAATATCTTTCACCTGCAAAAAATCTCCATCTCCGTTAGTCTTATACAATCTGTGGTAAAACTCTAGAATGAATCACAAGCATAATAGATCTAGGAAATGAACTGGATTACAAACTGACTTTTAGTTACCATTAGTTAAATTTTAATCGTAAACGCTAATTGACACCTGGGTTTGATCTTCTGCATCTCGAAAGAGTTTAGACTGTTTGCGAGCTCTGTACTATTAATAATAAGTTGATGGTAAGTGCAAAGTTGCAATTGTAGCGTTCCCTTAAAGCTTAAACATAATACAACATATGGTAAACTAGCAGACCCGGTGAACTTCATCCCGCCCAAATTGGAATTTTTGGTTTAAACAATTTCGAGCATTCACGATTCCACCCTAAATTTTCTTTATCATACATTCGTGGCCTTATGATAGTTTTATGAATTTTCCAATTTACCTTTAAAATTTTCCAATTTTCATGTTGTAGAAATTTTTCTTAGGCGGAGATGAACACAACAAAAAAAGACAGCTCAAATCGGCGATCCATTCTTGAGTTATGCGTGGTTTTATGCATGGCACTCTGTTGAAGATTAATCAACATTATTCAAGCCGATGTTTCAAATATAATGTAACATAAGCAAATAGGGTAAGTGTGCCATTTCAAAATAGAATAGAATATAAGTATTATAGTAAAAAAGTAGTAGGCGATGAACAAAAAAAATTGAATTCCCCATAGTAATTCACTTACAAACTTCTAATGGCTTCTGCACATTAAGTTTTTAATTAAATTGTTTTACATTTTGGGAGGATATCATACCCAATTTTCAAATCATTTGAGCACTGTGGAGCGTATATTTCCAATGACCAATTCCTTAAAAAAATATCATCCGGCACAGTACAATTGAGCGCATACATATCAGTCACTGTAAAAAATTACCATAAACTTCAAAATATATGATTAAGATCAAATCTTATCCCGATTCGAAAGCTCCCCTTTAAATGAAAGCCGGAGCCTACCTAAAAAGATAATGGCCAAACTTTTGCACATCCTGCCACATCTGCCGTGCAGTAATTGACTCACAGGTGGCAGAACATTTGATTAATCTGTTTTCAGCGTAATTATGCAAATGGCCTACCTATCCGACTGTGCGCGCACATTCGCCAAACGGCACTCGGCAGCGCCATCGTCATCATCATCAGTTGGGAGAGGCGTTTTCTCCAGCTCGCGGATGATTGATTTACGCATTGGATCATGAATGTAATTATAGTGTGCCCAAAATTTGCACCACATTTCAACACAAGCACACACACACACACACACACACACGCACATACGAGCTGGTATCCGTTTCGTGGTATGGAGAAGACAAATGGCATTTGGCCGCTGGGGACCCTCGGAGGAGCACACGTTTTAACTCATTTCATCACTTCAATGCTTCTCCTAACGCCAGTTCCCGAGCAAGGATAGGACAAGCTATTCACTCATGAAAAAAAAGGAGGAGATCAGGAGATAAACAAGCGACACAATGAAACCATAATTTGCATACATAATCGTTATGGGGGCTCTCATTTGCATACTGCCATATAATTTTGCTGGAACCCGTGAATGCGACAACTGCCGGCAGTTCGTTGTTTTTAGAACTAATTACGGTGGGAACTTTAGGGTGCACCCTTCCATGATTATGCATCATGTTGTTTTTTGTATTCTGAGAAATTGATCATTTTCATGAGAGTTCAGGCTTAAACGATATTGACTTCTGTTGAAGTAATGAGTATAAAATACCCGTTTCAAATCCGAATTGATTGCTGTAGATGATAAATTACCTTTATTTATTAAAATATACATACCGTGGACCGTCGATAATCTGACTGTTCTTAATCTGAACACTTTTCTTTATTTGAACCTCACTAATCTACACGCTGTGCAATCTAAACATAACTGAAACGTCATTTAGCTCATGGAATGGAACATTGTGATCTTCTTTCTTTCCATTATTTAACGTCGGTCTCTGTTCCGCAATCTAGTGCCGATCACCGACGGACATCGATTGCCATCTATTGACGGCAATCGAATGTGCTGGAAGGCAGCTTCCACACCTGCGTAGGATATCGCACCCATTCAAACACACATGGGCCGGGACCAACGGCTTTACTTCCCTTCCGAAGGAAGACGTGACCAGAGATTTTTATGCCTCAGAAAAATCCCACCGACCTCGGCTGGGATTGAACCCAGACCCATCGGGGTGTTAGAAAGCAGTCATGCTTACCACTACACCACCGGTGCCGGCTGGAACATTGTGAAAAGGAACGAATAATCAAAACAAAATAAGGCTACCAGAAACTCACTGTATATCCACTGTATATTATCGCTATATCATTCCGATCGCGGAAATTTTAAGGTTTGATTTTTTTTTGTTTACGTGGACATAGCCATTGGCGTCGATAATGGTGCTGTATTTGGGATTAGACCACCTCATTTTTTTTATTTGATTGTTCTCATACCTTAACAGAATTTCCTAATCTCGGATTTTCAAAATTTACTAGATCTCGGAGGTGTTAAAAATGAATTTTTGAACCCAACATGCTATTAATAACAAACGAACTAAAATAAATTCAAGATTCTGTATGAAAAATAAATATTTTACAAACACAACTTATCTAGGCTGAGAAAGTATTCAGGATTTGCAATATTATTAGAGAATCAATTGCGGAATAAAACTTAATAGACGATGCTATTTCATAAATATGTCAGAATTTCAACCTTTTACTGGTATTAGAAAAAAAACTTGGATCATAAGCAGATAGATAATGGCACCGGTATTTGAGTTGCAAGACTGATTGCTTCTTATCCCATTGTGTCTGGTTTCAATTCTATTCGATGCCGTAGGGTTTTTTTTTTTTGAAGAAAAAATCTCGGATCACGTCTTCCATCGTCCAAGTCCAAGATGGATAGATGAATAGGTGGCACAGTATTCACGGTCCACTAGTGTTGGTCAGTTATTTGCCATGCGTCGGTAATAGGTACACGATTGTGAAACGGAGACCAAAGAAGAAGAGACATAAAATGAAAACGAATGATTTAATATTCCTAATTGTTTTTTTTTCACGATAAAATAAAATAAAATGAAACTTTCCAAAACAGAAAGTCGTATACACTTAATAATTTACGATATATTTGAGATTTAAAATTCTTAAATACTTTTTTAACTTTGAATCCGTTTTAGGAGAATAATTCTCATTCATTGAGTCCTCCCGAGAGGATTAACTCACGTGCAAATTTCCAAAACAAATTTCACGAGATTCTCATGCCTTTGCACGCACTCACACTCACGTAAACGCCTAAAACCTAAACCTATTCGATATTTGATGATGATATTTGAAAAAAATAGATACGGTTAAAAAAATCAAGTAATGACGGGTAATTTTTTTTTTAAATTATCTAAGTATCAAAACATGACCCTCTTGATAATTTCAAAAAATGCTTTTAAAAAAAATTCAACTTCTGTTTCGTTTTGAAGTTGGACACTTGCAAATCAATACAATTAGTTAATTTTATGATTTTTTCGTTTATGTAACTTTTAGTGAGTGATTTTGTGTAACTTTTAGAAAATGATTTAAAAAATTTAAATTATAGTTTTTATAATCATCCACGGTCCATACAAAATTAATTTTTTTTGTATGGACATTTCTCTACGCAGGGGGAGGGGGGGGTGAAGAATAAAAAAAACTGTCTTCGTAGTTCTTGAACAGCCCCTTATGCATTATTTCATTCAAATCGGCCCGAAGACAGATAAATTTCAGGTCATTTCAAGGCCGACGTCGGCCCAGAAGTCTGACATAAGCCTCGTTGGTGTCGAGTTGGCTCAATTTTTTCTCCGGAATGTCAAAAATACTTCCGTTTGTGTGGTGGTTTTTTGTCTAGTTCATTTATTTGGAAGGCATAATCGCGTTAGTTTTACGGAGCCAATTATTCATTATTCATTGTTTGTAACAAAATTAACTTATTTCTATATTTATGAGAAAGTTTGAACATACTGAGAAGTAAGCACATATTATCGGTAAGAGACGTGTGTGTGTGAGAAAATTTGCAAAAAAAAATCTAAGGGCACTGGTGGGATTCGAACCCACAATTTCCATTCAGTACACGGGTGCATTGCCAATTATACAACGGACTGCAAAGTCGCTCAACCGTAAATCAAAGCTTATTTCTATGTCTAGTTGGAGTTGGGCCAAATACTCATGGCTTACCCAAGGTTAGCGGGATACATTGTCAAAGGATAGGATCAGGGGAGGAGCTTGGCGTTGGGTTTCATTGTCTCATCAGAACGTTGTCGCCAGTATGAACGGTAGTGCGGGTTTGTGTAGAGGTTAGATCCAATTCATTAACATCAAGCATTTCTCAATAGAAAATGATCCATGCCTTCGTCAAGTTTATATCATCCATTCGAAGGAGGTTTCTTTAATAGTTGATAGTTGCTTTTATCATTTTCTTCAAATATTTTCAACTGAATTTAATAATTTGAAGCACTGCTGCTTACTTTAAATTTGCAGGATTTCAGAACTTCTTACCAGTACAAATGTTGCTTAAGTGAGTTACGCCATGTTCAGGCTTGGGAGTTGTTGCATCTTATAAGCGGTTTTCGTGAACAAGAACAATGAATATGAACCCCAAAAACCGTTTACAGCATGTTATAGATTATATGTTATACCGTTTATAGCATTTATACAATATTACTGATTTCACGCTTTAATTTACATGAAATATCGTGTAATTTTATGCCAAATCTAGCATTAACTGCGTGTGCACTAGATATCGCAGAAATTTACATGAATTAGATGACAGGTTCTGGCAGCACACACCACCAGACCCAAGTAACCAACAAGCCCGCTAATTCGCCTTTCTGCAATATAAGGTCAATATGCGGCTAATATAAAGCTTAGCATGCCCTATGTTTGCCGTGTATCAGCCTTATATTGCAAAAGGCAAATTAGCGGGCTCGTTGGTTACTTGGGGAGGGCGAGTAGTCTCAATCGCGGTGGCAAAAATTCACTTGTAATCAAAAATATCAATAATGGTGCAATTCGTTCAATATATTATTTCTTCATAATTTCATTATTACTAAAAACAAAATCGAAGCAATTTTCACACCGCTACACAGTGGGACAAAATTTAAAAAAAAAGAAAGTAGGACATGCTATTTGAGACGAAACTATTGAGGAGAATATTTTTTTTTTTAATTTTTTGAGTTCTTCATTTAAGCGAAACACATTTTTGCTTAAGGAGGGTATGCACTCAGATAAAAAAAAACTTTTTTAAGTCATGATAAAATTGAAGAACATCTATGTAAACATTGTAGATAAAGTCATTTTAATAAACTATGCCGAAGATGATCATTTTATAACTCTAAATTGAACGTAATTATGGGGTGTAAATGAAGTAAAAACGGTAACACCCCCTTAAAAAGCATTTTTTTTAGATTTTTTTTTTTGCTTGAATTATACATTTTATTCAATGTCTGCAAATTTGTTTTGAAAATACAAATTTTTACTAAAAGAAGCAAATCGATATCGCTCTGGTTTTAGGATTAACGTCCATTTTTATATTTTTTTCACTTTCTTAAGGAGGTGTTTCTTGCAGTTTAGCAGGTATTAGCAGCTTATCTCAACTTCATTTCGTTCAGCAACTTATACTCTACTGTTACATATATAATTCATAGGAAGATCCAAGGATCCAATGCCAGCTAACCTGTGACAGTGTTAAAAAGTTATAGCAATGGACGTAAATCCGTAATACGAAGTGATACAGATTTGTTTTTTTTTTCTGTGCATTTTTAAAGCACTTACAACTTTGCATAACATTAATGAAATGGTAAAATTCAAACAAAAAACTTCTAGTAAAAAACGCTTTTAAACGAGGGGGGCGACTCTATCTAAGATGCAGGAATGTATTTGCTTTGCTGTTGTGAGATGCACTCACGCTTAATAGATAGACCCAAGTAGCACAATTCTGTCCCAAAAAGTTGCAGCAACTTGTTTATAACTGAAATAAGTCGTATATAAGTTTTCAAGACCAATTTATAACAAGTGTGCTACAAGGGGAAACACAATTGATTATGATTTTGAAGATTTCCTGCTAGTAGATGGGTTTTGATGCAAGAGACGAAAAAAAGTTTTTTCGTAGATGTGAGATTTTTCGTCCATTTAAAATCGAGATTTAGATTTGTCGCACCCCTCGCTTTTAAAGGAGTTATTACCGTTTGTACTCCAGTGTCTTAAAATGACTTTATATACCATGTTTCCATAGATGTTCATCGATGTGTGTATACCCCCCTTAAGTAAAAATGTTTACTACTCAAATAAAGTACTTAAAAAATTAAGAAACATTCTAAAAGACATACAAAAAACTACACTCAATAGTTTCGTCCCAAACAGTCGTGTCCCACTATTTTTAATTTCGTCCCACTGTACGCTAGCAGCAAAGTTAAAGAGAAATCGACTATTTTTCTGAAATCTCCATACAGTGAAACTAGTTTATCCACCACTGGTGGGACAACATCTATTGGATTTGATGGTGGAAACTATTACTCAATTTATCAACCGGTGTAGTCTGAACATGGTAGGGGAAAGGTACCAGTATTAGCCACGTTCCTATTTTGGACACCTTTAGACGATATTTCATGCTGTTTACAATTTTTAGATGTTTAGTTGCGTTCAATTTGTTGGTACACATCATATTCATCGGTGTACATAAAAATTTCGAACCCAAAATGTACGAATATTTTAATTTATTCTGTTTTCTGAGGTGTGGCCAACATAGGAACCAATGGCCAATACTGGTGCACTTACCCTATAAGTAACAAAAGCGTGCGCAGAACAGGAGGCTGTTAAATTCCAAACTGGCACTGATAATCATTTTTCTGGATAATTTATATTAAATTACCAGCCTTCTCTGATCCCCGAAGAAAGCTCTAGAAATGTCTACAATTGAAATTAGAGTTCGATGAGTTTTATAGAAAGTAAAGACACCAAAAAAAAAACACATGTTTTCAAAAACGGGAAGGCAATGTTCCACTTTTTGATTGAACTTCAGATAATTTGTTATTAATTGCTTTCGAAACTGATAACTTTCTGATATGATCAATCAACACATTTTGGGGCAATACTGCATCTTGCACTATGACATAATAGCCTGGTCCAATATTGGTGTAAGCAGTTAAAGGAGCGTTTCAGAAGAATATTATCTTCTCAATTAAATAATAACTAATAAAACGTAATCTTTAGCAAAGTTGTAGCTGAGAAAATTTTACATAAAAAAAGACGGCAAGTTTATCTTTAGTAGAAAATTGCCAGGACCTGATTTAAAATCAATTGAGCGATTTATTGAACCACTCCAATGATCAGTCACACTACATTAGAAGAAAAATAGGCTTTTTTTTTCTTGACTTCCCAGAATCCCAAAAACAAATCGCCATGGTAATAGGCAGGTTGAGTGGGAGCACCAAAATGCCATGGCATACCACGTTCTGAAAAACGCCATCCGATTTTAGGCTGCACCTTTTACCACAGGAGCCTCAATGGAATGTGATTATAATTTGCCGAACACGGGGACCGAACAGCGATGAGCTCAGGAATGAGAAAATTAATAACACGAATTTATTCTTTCTACCGCCACCAAACTAGAGCCGTTGATGATGGGCACAGTCGCGCTTTTCTCGGAAACGATCCAGACAAATTTATATTTGCGAAACTTTTTTCATCAGTGAAAAGTTGAGTTCTCCCGTTTGCTCATGGTTAATACGAGCGCGGGGAGTCATCGTCCTTGCCAACGGCAACTGCCTAGAAACTAGGTACGAACCAACGCTTGCTAGGTGCTGTAGTGCTGTTGAAACTTTTACCTGCCGGAGTAAAAACTAATTTTCATAAATTAAGCATTAAAATCAAAATGTGCTTAGCCAGCGGCGGTAGTCGCGAAGGAGAAAAAATCGAAGTAGGCGTGGGAATAGCTCCCGGGGGAAAGTTGAGTAACATTATTATGATTTTGAGGTTAATTTTCTCACTTTTTGACAGATAAACTGTTTCAACTAGGTTGCCGTGAGTGATTCTTGATTGGCCGGGTTGTTGAAACTTTTCACCAGCGAGCGGAAACTGCTGCCAGCCTGGGGTAAAATATTTCCCAAACTGGTTCACAGTTTATACATTTTCTTCGCATTCGGTGAGGTTCAAGTCCAAATTGAAAAGGCAAAGTGAAAACGATTTACTTATTGCAAGAATGGGTGTTTATTGATTTTTGTTTGCTGATATATCCGAAAGTTCATGTTTATTTTCCTATACTTGGACAAATAGAACCGAATTTCTTTGCAAGAGTCCCACATAGCGAGGGGATTACGATGACGGAGGAAAATGGGGAGGTACTGAAAAATCCAAGCAACATCTGCATCAAATACTGAGTCAGAGGATCAACTTTTCTCTGTCGACGACCGGTCCCCTGTACTGACTATGGCTTGGCGGCACTTCCACCGTCTCTTCGCCCCCAGGGCGGATGTGTAACTGAACGACAGACCGAAGCAGATGCTTATTTCGGATTCGGATGCCGTGCGTGGCTTGAGTGTGTCTGTCTCGTAGATACGATAGGGGCTGTTCATAAAATATGTAAACACTACAGGAAGGGATGGGGGGAGGAGGGGTTGGCAAATGTCTACGGACCATACAAATTTCCAATCATTTGTATGGACGATTGTCAATGCAAAGAAAGGGGGAGTCTAAAACCTCTGAAAAACGATCCACGTAGTTTATGAACAGCCCCAGATGCAAAATTCCACTGGAATAAGCTGACCAGATGGGGAAAAGTCCAAGCTTGCCGTTGGTACTTTATTCCGCATGTAAACCTGGATGGATTTCCATTTGCCACTACTAAGGCACAGTGGGTTCGTTCTATGAATCGAATGGCTTTAACTGTAGTGGATGTCGAAGAGAAGAGATTGATTTTCTGGGTCCCAAACTAAAATAAAGCTCAATTAATTTAAAAGTGCTTTCTTGTAAAGTAGAAAAGAAACAATTTTGTCAGTGCTGTTATGGTGAATTAAGAGCTGGTTACTCACTGATTTGACATATGTGCAGTCTGCTCACCTCAAATCCATGCGCCTCCTTTAACGAGCGTCCATAATCTTAATTAAGGGAAGTACATACAAACCTACAGTAAGGGTAAAATTGGTTTGCAAATAGTGCAATCAGAAAAAAACTTAAAAATACTTTTTTTTTGTATTGGATTTTCAGTTTAACGGTGGATAAAAATACTACTATGTTTTATGTCTGACGATTCAGTCTTTGGACTTGACCTTCTTCATGGGATATCAAATTGTACCGTCTTCCGTTCAGCGCAAAATTTTTAGGATCTACTAAAACTAGCCATGATGAAGATCCCAATCGCTGAGTTGAAACCCAAACATAATTAATAATTCTTCAAGATCTTTAAAACTCTCAGAATATTTCGATATATCTTTAAAACTCTCAGAATATTTTCCCTGAATTACTCAGAATATTTTAAAAGTTCCCGCAATTTTACTGAAGTTCACTGATATATTCAAAAGTTCCTACGTTCTCCTAAAATTTTCAAAAGTTAAGATAATGGAGCATCCCTTAAAATCTCAAAACTTCCCTGAACTTTTCTAGACTTACCTGAAGTTTTCGTTCCTCCATCACAATGTTCCTAAAACTATCAAGAAGTTCTCAGAGGTTACTTAAAGTTGCAACAACTGTACTGATGCTGATGGAATTTCCCTCAAATCCCCGCAATGTTCATGAAAATTTTGGAATTATTTAAAATTTCTTGGAAATTCTTGAAAAATCCAGTAATTAATTAATGATACTGCTTTTGAGATCTCTGATCATTTTTCAATTCTTCTTAATTGAGAGCTTTCGATTTCTTGTCCCATTTTCACATTAGTGTAATTGTGTTGCAAGTACAATCTTACACTAAGGCAAAAGAACGTAAGAATTCCATAAGAATTTAAGCCACAGGAAATCGATATGAATTTTATTGGTTTGTCTTTTGAAAAATAAGGTTGTCAAAAAAATTATTAAAATTGAGAAGGGAAGTCCAGACATTTTCCAACCGGAAAAATCCCTTTGCACAATAGTGTAAAATAACAAAAGAATTCCATAAGAACCACTTATTATTATTAGGAACATTATTATTATTATTATTATTTAATTTTATTCATCGGACTATTGTCTACATGAAACAACCTTAAAGCTAAAACAATTCAAGTGTTTCTAATCCGTGCCAAAAAGCGAGATGAAGATTCCCCAAATTCGAATAATTCTTCGACAGCCGTAAACGTACGCATCATAGTTGTTAGTGGTTCGTTGTAACCGAACGCCGTTCGATGGTACCGCGGTTGGAGAAGGGTACGACTTCGTAATGTTCTCGGTGGTACTCGGATATCCAACAGCGAGAGAAGCCTCGAGCAGTCGACCTCATCATTCAATAGCTTGGCAACAAAAACTGCTTGCTGATTTTTCCGTCGGCGTTCCAGAGTATCCAAGCTCAGCAGATTGCAGCGATCAGAATACGGCGGGAGATTTTGCGGATCACGCCATGGTAGATTACGTAATGCTATCCTGATAAACTTGCGCTGAACACTTTCGATCCTCAAGCTCCAAGTCAACTGATGAGGAAACCAGACCAAGGAGGCATTTTCCAGGATTGGTCGCACAAGTGAGCAATAGAGAGCTTTCAGGCAGTGCGGGTCAATGAAGTCCTTCGATATTTTCGACACAAAACCTAGCTGGCGATTCGCCTTTGTGATCAGAGCAGAGCGGTGGAGGTTGAACGTCAACTTATGGTCCAGTAGAACACCAAGATCGCTAAACTGGTCGGTTCTTTGAAGAACCACACCGTTGATGGCATAGTCAAAAACAATCGGCTGCCTGTTGCGGTAATACGACATTACCATACATTTAGGAATGCTGAGGGTAAGCTTATTCCGACGACACCAATCAACGAACAGATCCAATACCGATTGAAGACGAATGCAATCCTCAGCAGTCCGCACCACGAAGTACAGCTTTAGGTCATCGGCATACGCAAGCTTACAGCCATCTCCAAGTAGAAGAAGTGCGTCGTTGATGTACAACACAAACAGCAACGGGCCAAGATGACACCTGACGAGTTCGTGAAATACGAGGAAGTACTGGAATCGAGTTTCACTCGCAGAGACCTGTCAGTCAACTAGGAGCACAACCACGAAGTCAAACGGTCCGACGCACCGAGTTTGGATAGCTTTGCCAACATAATGTCATGGTTGATCGTATCAAACGCTGCTTTTAGATCAGTGTAGATGACGTCTATTTGTGCCCCATTTTCCAGTTGCTTAAAACATGTCGTGGTAAAATCTAGAAGATTTGTGGTAACCGATCGTCCAGGCATGAAGCCATGTTGGTCACTAGAGATATAGCATTTGGTGTGCTCAAGAATGAAACCACTCACAATTATCTCAAATAGTTTTGATGCTGCAGAGAGATTAGTAATTCCTCTGTAGTTTTTAACGTCACGTTTATCTCCTTTCTTGTGTACCGGAACCATAAATAACTCTTTCCAGATTGCAGGAAATTTCGACTCTACAAAAGATTTGTTGAATTTGTTGTTATGAGTTTAAGCCACAATAAATACTTATGAATTGCATTGATTTGCCCTATGAAAAATAATGCCAACATAAAAAAAAAATACAACGGAGCAGACTGGAACCGAACCACGAACGTTGAGATTAAGGATCCTGCGTCTGAACCACTTATCTATGAAAGTTTGGGAGAATGGAATGACTAAAGGTGTATAAGAGCTACCTCATGTTAGACGAAAATCTTATGAGATTCATATATGTCGTTCAGCGGCGCCGGTGGTGTAGTGGTAAGCGTGATTGCCTCTCACCCCAGCAGGCCTGGGTTCAATCCTAGTCGGCGCCGCCGGGATGTTCTGAGGCATAACCTCTCTGATCACGCCTTCCTTCGGATGGGAAGTAAAGCCGTTGGTCCCCGGTTCATGAGTTGATGGTGCTCAGCACGGAAAACAAGATCGACGGAAAAAACAAACCAAAGGAAAAAAAAAAAACATATCATAGGGTTACGGTATGTAATGTGGGTCTAGTCCTTTCATTCGGCCTATCACGCAAATAAATAATTAATTAAGGAATATTACACAAAAAATAAGGAAAATATTGATCACTGATGATTGATAAATGTGTACCACACACAAATCAATTTATATCACAACATTTCAATACATTTTCAGCTCTCGTAAGTAATAAAACTGGTTGAGAATATCACTCTGTTCGGAGTTTTTAGCCGCCATGACTTCTAAGGTTAAGATGGGAAGGTTGCACTGACGATCATCAAATGGCCTGATTATGGCATTTATTGAATGGAATTACCTGATAATACACACTAGACGTAAAACTCACAGTTACTGTTTGAATATTTTATGTTTATTTTAATTGTTTAACAACGTTTTCACAAGTAAATCATGGACCCAACTTTAGGGACACATTTCTTTTCTATGTTCCTAACTTTGGCCCATGAAATTCATTTGACAGCATATAGCAATAAGAGTAACGTCAACAATGTGGTTTGCATTTGGATGATAAGGAACGAACAGGAAGGGAGATTTTTTCTGCCAAATCTGTATAATGAACATCACAATGTTTTGATTTAGATATTCTGCGGTCGAAAGACGATAAGCGAAATTTTTAATTTTTAATTTTTAACTTGAGTGATTTAATGTAGTTTTCGTAAAATTTTCTCTAAGAAATGTTTTGAGGAATGAAGAGTATTAAGTTAACAGTGATAGTGATAAAAAAAAATACATAAGAAAACGTTACCAAGAGCGTTTTTTTTGAGAATCAAACAGGATAGGACGAAGTTGCATCCATAAATAGACCCAATTTGGGGACAATAGACCGATATTACATACATTTCCCTGGTGAGTTTTTGTCTTAAAAAAAGTAAGTTTTTCAACTTTTTGCGGTTCCTGATAGCAAACGACATGATAAGCATATCTAAGCATACCATTTAGCAGTAGAATATCGTTTGCAGGTAAATTAATTGATGAGTTATGATTAAAAACGTAATCTATGGCTGCATATTAGACCGAGGTTAGGGACGTATACCCTATATGTTTACATTATAAATCGTGTAAAGTTCTGAGACATTTCATGACATGTTGCAAATCTGGTATGCAAATGTTATTAAAAAAAAACATCCTTGTAAACAACAGTGCTTACAAGTTGCATGTTTTCACAGAACAAAAGGGGAAGTTTAAACGAATCGGTGAATCAAAAAGTGGTACGTTTTTCTACTCAACAAGCGATGCGTTGTGGTAGCGTTTCACAATAGACTTTCTATGCGCACTCACACTATCATAGCATTTTTCCAGATGCAGGCAGAAGATGCCTTCTACCACCAGGTGCACTAGTGGTCGTGAATGGAAAAGTGTAGCCACTTTATGATCTGAAGTTCTACTTCTGTTCTGTGATGCTTTCGTGAAATGAAATACAAGTTTACGTGAATGAATGTTTACATCACAATTAAAATTCAGAATACATTTCTGTGTAAGTCAAGCCTTATGAAATTGTTAAGTCTATTTGCCTCAGTGTAGCCCGGACCGGAAATCAAACCCAGCATGGTCTTGTTTTGTAGCTGAACCATTACCGACTCATGGAGGACCATAACCGACTCATGGAGGGCTAATGGAGGGCCCAAAAATTACTTTTGCCCTACGATGTTTGACATTTGTTTGCAATAATTAAGATCAATGTTCATTGTAACAAATACTTTAGTAAAACATTATCCATGGTGTAAAGCAGGGTTTTTCAAGTCGTGATCTATTAAGCCTCTACTAGTACTCTTTGGTCCTTATGCAGTACATGATATGTGGTAAAGAAGAGTAAGGTAATAACAGATTGATAAATGACGCCGCCGGTGGTTTAGTGGTGAACGTGTCAGTTTTCTCACCCCATTGTGTATGGGTTCAATCCCAGGTGAGGTCGTTGAGAAAAAATGTCTGGCCTCGTCTTCCCTCCGAAGAAGTAAAGCCGTTGGTTCCGGCCCATGTGTTCGATTCAGGTGTGGAAGTCGCCTCTCTGGCACTCTATTTCCGCCGGTGATTATCATCAATTGAAAAAAAACAACGCTCGTTAGTTATTGGTACTCGATTACGAACAACAGATCAACGTAAAATAAAAATGATAAAACAGATAATTTAACAGATTAAAATGAATATTATGCCAAACTAGTTAGTAGTTAGAAAACAAAAACGCCTGCAATTAATTCTGGCAAACATATTTTAAAATGAATTATGCAGCATTAGGTGGCGCCGGTGGTGTAGTGGTAAGCGTGATTACCTCTCACCCCAGCAGGCCTGGGTTCAATCCCAGTCGGCGCCGCCGGGATGTTCTTAGGCATAACATCTCTGATCACGGGGAAGAGAAGTAAAGCCTTGGGTCCCCGGTTCATGAGTTGATGGGTCGATAGGTATGGTCCATGTGTGGGAGCTACGTCCCTGGCGTCGGTAGCAGTGGTGCTCAGCACGAAAAACAAGATCGACGGAAAACAAATCAAAGAAAAAAAAAGAATTATGCCACATTAATGGGAAATTATAACATTATTGATTATCATGGAAAGAGAACGAAATATAAAGGTATTCAAGAACTTGAACTTATTTTTTCAACTCACACTATGTTTAGTTAGTTTAAGTATCCACTTTAAATAAAGAAATTGATCATAATTTTACATTTGTTCCAAATTCCCCACCATATTCCATCAATATAACCCATAGTTCATGCCCAGCACACTAGTACTCTGGCTCTTTCGTTTGTACATTCTGGACGATCCACATCCATAATCCCGTTTCACCTTACACTCCATATTCTGCTAACCTCAACACAGGAAAACGATCCAAAGAACCACCAACCGTTGGAGCTAGCATATGCACAACTGTTCCTTCTCGATTTGTCCACCGTACCAGAACGAGCAGGACCATCAGCTCCCCAGACGATGACACGGAGAAAAAGTAATGAAAATTTCCTACACAACATTTCAATTCCAAACTCGGTCTTCACTACCTACTACTACCTACATTCATGTGGTGCAGCAGGAGAGGGTTGTCCGAATGGATTTTCAGCTCTTTCGGTTCACTTTGGGGACATCCACTAGCCCAGCAGCAGAGAAACCAGAGGGATACATATGAATGAAATAAGTATGCAAATAAACACAACTATTTCACCGAAAATCTACACATAACCTGCAAATGTGATGATGTCTGGTCGTTTGAAGAAGAACGGTGCAAAATTAATCTGTTGCTCACTCTCTATCGTTCTCATTCTGTTTATTTGTCTCGCATGCCGGGGCGTGAAGGCAAATTCTCAAAGTTATAAAACCGTAAATTGGTCGTAAAGAAAATTGAATCCACTCTGTGTTGTCCGTTGTCGAACTTTTCTTCTTGGGCCTCTGGTAGATGCCGGACTCGGGGAACTGCTGACGAGACTAATTTGCAACTTTTGCTGTTTCGAAAATAATCGGATTCGTCTTTGGGACTCGCTGAACTGTGGAGTGGTGGAAACAAGGGAAAAGCCCAAAATGAACCACAAATCAACAGTTTGGGAACTGGATGGACTTCGGGGGCAGGAGCGAATGAAGTCGTAATAAATAAGAATGCTCATCCGAAGATGCAGTATTGTGAACGAGATGTCTTCAAATTATAATGAGTTACATTTCTTGATTCTGGCATACTCTGCAAATTCTGAAAATATAGACGAACTGAGAAGAATCTAAACGATCACTTCTGCCACTGGTGGTGAATAGAAGAATATTAAAAAAATATTGGTGAGAGCTGACATTTGCACCGTGTAGCATTGGAAGTGAAAAAAATGCTTTATTTTCTCGATTTAGTTATTAATTGGAGTATCTCAGTCAAAATCGTCATCCACGGTTGATAAAATGTAATCAGATTCGGTTATGTGTCTCCAGTCGAATCGGAGATATAGGAAATATTTTTATTGATATAAAAGAAAAAAAAAACTTTTATGATCTTCCAGACTTCTTATGTGAGTTAAGTTTGGTTGCTGATGAATGCACAATTGAAAAACAAGTATAAATACCGTATGCGTGATAATTTTTGCACCATTGAGCAATGACAAAACTAAAAAAATTCTCAAAAATTTCGTTTTTGAGTTTTTTTTATTTATTCAAAGGGGCGATGTTTCTCAGGGTCTTTAACAATGTTAACCATCGATCGAGTTTCCACTTGCTGCAATTACGGCCTCCACACGCTTCCGGAATGCACGGCAGGTTCTTATAATGTAGTCTGGATCCATTTCTCTCCAGGTACGGGTCAATGTTTGTCTGAGGGTTGCTGTAATCGGGCGGCGTTTAGAACAGACCTTGGCCTACATGACGCGCCATATTGAGTAATCCAGCGGATTCAGATCGGGGCTGGATGGCAGCCACATATCCTTCGCCCAGAATGGAAGATGTTCCTGCAACCAGTTCTGAGTGCGGTTCGAGGTGTGGCATGGAGCCCCATCTTTTTGAAATACAACATTTGGCTTCGGACCGTACTGTTCTTTGATCGACGGAAGCCACCAATCCAAACACCATAACGCTAGCAGGATGCTTGGTCAGATACATGTTCTTGTGCTCGTCGGCCACGTCTTTTACCGGAAGAGAACTAATACACCGGTCGGTTCTGGATTTTGATACGGGATCGACGGTAAATGCTCTCGTCGGTGAACAGGATTACCGATTTTTTCGCTTAAGGAAGTTCGAGATTTTCTTACATCGTTCGACTCGTAGCTCCCGGATGCGGTTGGTAATCATGTGAGTTTTTTTTCCGTGTCCTCGACTTCGCCCCGCAATCTTCCTTTATGATCTTCCGTGCCGTTAAGTCACGGATCTCATGTTCCTTTGTCATTTTCCTTATTGAACGCACACAGAAAAAAATTCTGAATTTTAACTATCCCATAAAATCTCCCCTCGTTTAGTTTTGAGCTACAGTTGGCATAAACAACGAAATCGTTTACAAGCTTGCATACAATATTGCTAATTTAAGTGTAATTGCGTTTAAATTTACACGAAATATCGTGTAAATTTATGCCAAATCTAGCGTTAATTTTATGTGCGCTATATCTCGCAGAAATTTACATGAATTTTTCAAACGGTGCACTGGATTCACCCGAATCTTTCTTTGGATAGCAGCGTTGACCCTCGGAACCCCAGCTGACCTCGGACGACCTGTATCCACCTTCGCGGATAGTTGTCCTTTCTTTTCTCGGTCTAAAACCCTTTTGACGGTCCACCGGGACACTCCCACGGCGATTGAAATGTCTTTTTGCGACATTTGTGCGTGGGACAAATTACGAATACACTGCCACTTCGTCATGGTGCAACTGTCAAACTAAGTAAATCATTTTCTTTTATGCACAGCCTACTACGTGGTTACGTGCATGCAAAGAAAACCAAGGCATTGTATGCACAGGTGAAACGGGAACCTTATTTGTACGATGGTGCAAAAATTATCACGCATATGGTATATGAAAGCAAAGTATGATAAAAATAGTAGCTTTTACCTTTCTTTGTTGGTAGTACCGTGTTACGAACGCGGCATTTGCTAATCAACCAACATCATTCATTATCAAGGAAAGATCAGAGTATGAAAAAATTGATTTTTAGACAAACCATGTTTCCTCGTAAAGTATAACAAGTATAAGGATAACGTTTTGCAAAGAAAGTGGAACGAAAGATTACAAGACTAGTTGTTTATTTAGGTTCATGTATGTTGCGCTCAGGTCAGAATAGAGTTGTAAGATATGCGCTGCACGATAGATAAGCGCATGTCAGAAGGGCGTATAAGAACACGTCCACATATATATTTTTTAAACTGAATTTGAAAGCGTTGCGAGGTGGAAGTTTATTACACAAAGTAGGAGAGAATGAAGGTGATTAATGCAGGAAAGAATCTACTTTTTAATGTTGTCCCATTTTCACCTACACATTAGATCAGGGAATTTTCTACTCAAGGATCATTTTTAGGATAGAATTTCGCTATACATGTAAGGGAAAAGAATTGTAGAATAATGTTAGAGCATAAGTGATACTCAATGCGGCTGTATCGTTGTTTTCATCTGAAAACTCCTCGGTATGTTTCTAGTTCAAGAAAACCTGTAGATTCTCAAAGTAGGATCTCGTAATAGTTAGAGTACTGGCTCTTGGGCATACAATCTCAAAGGTATTTCTGAGCTAAAAACTATATTTTCAATTGATTGACACTCTCTCTCTACTCCATAAATATAGGCTCTCACCCTGGTTAGAGCAACTAACTTTGAATCCTGCGGGAATTTCAATAAAATTGAAAATAGCAAGGTTTCCAACTTGCAGTTGGTGGAGTACTTCTTTACCCGACAAATAAAATAATTGTTAGCAGCGATGTCTTCCATCTATTAACGATGCAAGACCTGTTCTCCATGACAGCTCTCCTACAATAGAAAAACGTATCGAGAATGAGTTTGTAATTCACGTTACACCTCAAATAGTTCGAAATTGACTACATCAACATGGTTTCAGGGACAGCTTGGCACTTAAAAAGTCAAATGGGCAGATTGGCAAAGTGGTTTCACTGCTTAATGCCCGCCAAAATATACTTCGTTTAATTTGATAATTGTGGATATTTAGGATGGACAAAAGGTGGACACCCACGCATTTTCACAATTTCTAGATGAACTCTTTAAAAGGCCCTATCTGCTTTGATCGATCCATCGACTGTCTCTTTTGGTAATCACGGTTATACACACAGATTTCATGCTATTTTTTGCCACATAGTTTGATCAAGGAGGTTTTCATCTAGCATCTAGAACGTCAAGCACAACAGAAAATGTTTTTGCAGCTGAGTTGTTAACAAAAGATAAAGTCGATGAAGAGAATCTTTAAAAGCACATAAGATCATTTAAAATGTTTTTCTAGATTTATATCACTGTGAAGCAACTGTAAACTGTTGAAGGATTTTATATATGCAACTGTAACCAGCTCGTTTATGTTTGCTAATCTGGTTAACATGTCATGGACGCCAAACACACTGCAATCTGGTTGACAAACAGGTTGCGATGATGCTCGATTGTATCGTGTGCAATACAAAAATGACATTTGGTGAATCGGTTGAAGTAAAATCAAAGCGGTTTGATTTATGATGGGCGGAGCCTAAGTCTACAACTAGGTTGCAGTGTGAATGTGGAAGTCGCATCAAAACCATGTGTATTTTAAATGGTTGTTGGCCAACAAGTTGACGTACTATTCGAAAAACAGATTGGATTGTGTGTGGCGCAGTTGTGAAATTTTGGCTCGGTTGTATGAACTGATCGAAAGGAGATCCAACAACCAGTCAAATAATCAGGTTGACAACCAGGTTCTAGGCACCTTATAAGAAGGTGCCACAGAAGGAAAAAGTGTTAGTTTAATAGTCAGTACTAAAAGGAACTATGACGATTGTATATGGCATGTTTTGCTATAGTCAATCCTTCTCGTGTTTCTTCGTGAAATTCACATCACTCGCGTCGAAAATCAATTTAGGATGGCATTTGTAGCCAACATATACCTTCTGATCATATGAAACGGGTCCAAATCTGTCCAAATCCATCAGTATTTTTTTTTTTGCGCCTTTTATGGCAACATAGTGAACTTTTCCTGAAAATTAACGGCAAATAACTCACCAACACTAGTGGACCGTGAGTACTTGATCACCTATAAATCTATCCATCTTGAACTAGGTTGCAGTGTGTTACTCTCATTGTGGAAAAGCAGGGAGCAGGGAGCAGGGAAGGGAGTACACGAGAACAAATCCAATCACCAAAACGAGTAAAATTACTCATTATTTCATGAACATAGAGTATTATCATGTTAGGAAAATGCACCATGAATAATATTCATGATATCATGAGCTATTTATGCGTTACGCAGTCAAGATTCCTAAAATCATGAATCATCCGAGTTGAAACCATGAACTAAATTCATGAATTTAACTTTCAGCTTTTGAACCAAAACATGTAAAACAAAATAAAATAAAGCGTCAGACAGGATTCGAACCAAGCACATTGGGATCATTAAACCCATACTTGAACCACTAGACTACCATAAGGAGGAAGGCAAAAGGCGTATAAGAGCTACCTATTTAGTGCATTTTATGAATACGGTTTGCCAAGTACGTGTAACGCTTGTAGCGGTCATGATTCCGCTGCATTATGAAATCATGAATTTCCATCATAAAAGTGTAGATCATTGTTATGATTTCATGGCATGGAACGTTTTTTCATTTCATGATTTTTTATTCATGAAAATGGAATCGGATTTCTTCCCGTGTTGTAAGCTACGTGGTGCGAGAGAGATGATCAGTTTGTTTATTCATACACTCTCCCTCCGAAGAGTGCGAGTAATATACGTACCGTGTAAATCGAATTCGCGTAAATATAGTACACGTGGCATATGGGATTTGATCTACTAGGGACCAACATGGAATAACTCGCGATCCTGGACATATAGAAGGTTAAGGTTAAAAATAAAAGTTCTTATATATGCAGACGACATGAAGCTCTTCATAGAAATAAGTAATTCTATCGTCACAGCAGAATTCCAGAATGAATTCAACGTATTCAACACTTGGTGTAGTGAAAGTCTACTCCAACTCAATGTAAAAAAATGCAACGCAATTGTATTTAGCAGAAAAATAGAAACACCTCTTTTTGAAATATTTTTAGGCAACCAAAAAGTAGAAAAAAGTAAAATGGTAAGGGACCTTGGTGTGATCCTAGACTCCAAACTCACTTTTGTAGAACGTTATAATACAATCATAACGAAAGCAAATAGTATGTTGGGCTTCATTAAGAGGTTCAGCTATAATTTTCAAGACCCATACACTATCAAATTATTATATATTACATACGTAAGACCTATTCTGGAATACTGTAACCTAGTATAGAATCCGTACATTGCCATACACGAGGAACGCATAGAATCCGTCCAAAAACAATTCCTTTTATATGCCCTTCGCAAATTGAAATGGACCGCATTTCCTCTTCCATCATATGAAGCACGCTGTAACTTACAAACACTCAAAGAACGCCGCGAATTTGCAATGCTTTTCTTCATCAATGACATTATTTCACATCGCATAGAATCATCAGAAATACTTTCACCACCTTTCACAATTAAACTTCTACACACCCTGTCGGCATCTAAGAACACGAAAATTATTCTCAGAAAAATCACACAGAACAAATTTGGCAAAAAATGGCCCCTTCAATCGAATGATGCGACAGTATAATCTACACTGTGAAGTCATTAGCATCACTATGTCAAAAGAAGAAATTAAAACCCAACTAAAACATAACAGAAATAATGCATAGTATGTGAGTAAAACATTGTAACCATTGTATGTGGTCTACTTTGCTTGACGAAATAAATAAATTAAAAAATAATGTCTTGGGCAAAGTTGTTCAGTGGATCAAGTCCTAAAGGTTGGTGGACAGAAGTTCGGAATTTAGTAGCTAGTGTGCATAAATTAATGATGCCCTTGTTTTTGTGATATCTTGGAACCTTTGTCATCTAGGAAGTTGCTTTCTTCGACGAAGTTGTTCAGTGGATCAAAAACTTATTTTTGGATGATAGAAGTTCGGAATTTCCTCACTACGCGGCGCTAGTGTGCTTAATTTGTGATACCGTTGTTTGTGTGATATCTTGAAATCCTTGCCATCTAGGAAGTTGCTTACTTCGGCAAAGTTGTTCAGTGGATCAAGACCTTATTGTTGGTAGACAGAAGTTCAGAATTTTCTCACGGTGCTAGTGTGCCTGAACTTGTGATTTCCTTTTTTATGCGATATTTTGAAATCCTCTTTTCGCTCTTTTGCCATCTGAGATCAGCGGAAATGTCAATGAAAGCAGCAACGACAATGCAGACGTCGCCCAAGACATTCGAGCTCTGGGACCGGCGCTGGGAGTTATATATATGACGCATGCTGAGATTTATGAACTGATTGCATAAAAGGAAACAACGGTTGTAGAAGTACTTGGAGATCTTGAAACTCCAAAAACTAACCGAGCTGCAGCGCTTTGTCACTCACGACACGAACGTGACTTCTTGACGAACTTCTTTTGGGATGGAAGGAATATATACATCAAATGTAAAAAGTACACTATCAGAAACCTAAGCTAACATTGATCGATCAAACACCAAATTCTCATTTATTTTTTTTCTAAACGGGAAATTCAACATGGCAGTCCACATACTAAACGTAGCAAATTTCCACCAAAAGCATTCTGTGCTTCGTTTTATTTCCGGATTATTTTTTACAACCATACCAAATATGATTGTTATTTAAATTTCAACACGCAAACTAACAATAGCAGCTGGGTGAAAATTACGAAAGAATGATAGAAGTGATATTGCTAAATGACGAAGTAGACTCTCCTTGACTACATTCCATGTTGGACTTTTGTGTTGCTTGAAATCGTCTCCTGCAGCAAACAATGTTTAAGGGCATATTTCATAATGTTATATTTTCTTAGAATGACAGGTTATTGTTATAAAGCACGAAGAATATCTCACATATACAGCAGCAGGACAAAGTTTCCGAATTATCAACTAATTTATTTTTAAAAATGAAGGTCTTGGTCCACTGAACAACTTTGCCGAAGACAGCAACTTCCTAGATGGCAAGGATGGAAATCACAAATTCAAGAACAGTAGCGCCACGTAGTGAGAAAATTCCGAATTTCTATCAATAAACCATTAGATCTTGATCTAGTGAACATTTTTGCCGAAGACAGTAACCTTCTATATGTTCAGCATCGCGAGATATTCCATGTTGGTCCCTATTAGATCAAATCCCATAGGCTACGTGTAGATTCCCTCGCGTAAACGGAATCATTCGAGACCAACGTATATGGAATTAGTGTTGTTGCCTGGGCGGATTCCAATCTTTTTTGTGTAAATGATTAGGTCTACTACACATATTAGGAAATGTGATGATTATTGTATACACACTAAGATTTTTTTACAGGAGTCGGTATTTTTTACTGGGTTTTTGAATTGCTGAAAAAGTCGGTAAAAATTCAAATGACCGTTGTCCGTAAGGAATCAATAAAAACGACCAACTTTATTTTCTATCATTAAATGGGGTTAACAGAACTAAGTATGAACAAGTTCAGAACAAATTTTCTCATTAATAAATTTTCCACAGATTCTTAAACTTTTCCCGAACAGTTCCGCAATTCAAAAACTCGGTAAAACCGTACTGACTCGATTAGTGTGTATATGGTTTCTATATAATGTACCCACAAAAAAATCTCTCTTCAACTTCCAGCCGTGTGTCCAATTCCAAAAAGCTGAAACCAAACGCCATCTGTACTCACCTAGATCGAGCGTTTCAACGTGGGCAAACACCTCCAGGAAGATCAGCACCAGCACAAACTTGTTCCACCAGGAGACGGCATTGGTCAGCACTTCCGGTGAGCGGATTACAGCCATTTTCTCATCCAGCAACAAGAACAATAACAACGGTGTCTGGGTATGAAGCTTTGAAAAATGTTGGTCGTTTGCGTCGGTGTTATTCTAAATGATATTTTCGTTTTCTTCTGAATACTTTCGATATGTATTAAAATTGCTCAGACCGACTGTTGCTGGTATAGCTACTGATGTGGTTTCCTTGTGTTCTGGTCGTAGACATTTTCGCGTATCTGCAAATGGGAAATCAGAAGAGAAATAATCAGTTTAATTTTTCCTTTTCATGTGCGCTGGAGATTTATGGTATAAATTCACGATTCGTATTTTGGAACTCTAAATATAGCAGCCGTCAGCAACTGCTTATGCATGACACAGCTTATAACTTTTGCCGGTCAATTAGCGTTAATTGAGAACAGACTCACAGCAACTGAGTGCAGTTCAGCTGATTCGAAACACGTTCGTTTTGGCTTTGGTTTGAATTAAATATGTATCGTGCAAAAGCAAAGTGGATGCAGGCGAACAGACGGCTCTGCTCAAGCTGCCAATCTTCATTTTCGGCAATCAAATACAAAGTCGAGTTTAGACGGCAGTACAGTGTGTTGATGGAACGAAAAGTGCTTCAAGGTCTCATTAGGTTTAGTTTACAGCACGGTACAGATCATGGAACTGCTATCACGTGAATTGAATTAAATGACATTAAAATGTTTAAGCGAAAACTAAATTTATTTTAAAAATAATCGATATTAGGATGAAACTCCAATAAAATTAGAAGAAAAATAAAATGATGACAATGAACAAAAATAAAAACACATAGACGTAACATGATGTATCAATTTAATAAATAACTTTGGTAATTTCAAAGCATGTGAGTCGTTTTGAGAAGTTACATTTTATACATGGCTTTCAACAAAAAATAATAACGGCGCCGGTGGTGTAGTGGTAAGCATGATTGTCTCTCACCCCAGCAGGCTTGGGTTAGATCCCAGTCGGCGCCACCGGGATGTTCTGAGGCATAACATCTTTGATCACGGGAAGTAAAGCCGTTGGTCCCCAGTTCATGAGTTGATGGGTCGATACGTAGGGTCCAGGTGTGGGAGCTGCTTCCCTGGCGTCGGTAGCATTGGTGCTCAGCACGGAAAACAAGTTCGTCGGAAAACAAATCACGTACGTTGACATACCAAGCGATAGTCGTAATTTCTTTCCATCAGTCAAAGTATGAAATCTTGTTCTGAAGGTAGCTAACGTACATAAAACTCTAGGTGAAGGTCGAACGCCAACCGAAGATAATGTGACAGTGCATGAACCAACCGAACCTTGCTCGATCGCGACTTCACTCCCACTCGATTAGCATCGTTATGTTGCATCATACAACTGAGGCGTAGCTAATTTGTTCCACCTTCTATACAAACATCGAATGCACCGAACATCGTACCAACAGACTCTCTTTCGTACCTAGAACTATTTAGAAGCAGCATGAACGAGCAAATAAATTTAATCCATCCTAGGCACTTTGTAGCAAATATTTGCGTTCCAACAGCTCGTCAAGTTCGTCTCGGTCTCCTTCATTGCCCATGTGTCTGCTCCCGTTGCGTCAACGTCGTTTGATCCGTAGGTACTCTCGACATCCGCTTTCGAACGACGCCCCATCGACGCAGGGCTTGGTCCGATAGCTGAGCCAAGTGAAGTGTGTGCTACGGAGTATGATTGATGCGACTAATAAAAACACTAATTAATTACAAAAAGCATTCATCATATCATTCCGAATGAATCAAAGAGTTTATTTAATTAGTAGCGTGCTAGTTTCAATTTTCGAGACATGCTGCTCCCAGTTCAGGATCGTTTACCGCTAGGGATAGGGAGTTGTTAAAGACAGCCATAGCATAATTGGGCTGTGATGAGTTGCAGTGATATCGGATTGAGCCATTTACGGGAGTAGCAATATACTGCAAAACGCCACCAAAATTCTGGCAACATTGCCACACTCTGCCAGATGAGGAACAAAACCGTAAAGTTTTATTGCACTCTGGAGCTGTTGGCATTGCTAGTGTCTCTGACGACATGACTTTGATATCACTTTCGGTCTCTTTATAGTATTCCAGTGACAGTGGTACCAAAAGGAGTTGCGAGAGGTTGGGGGGAGGGAATTGGTAACCAAATAATGAGAAATTTTCGCATGCAATCAAAATAGTATACTTGCTTTCGGTTCCACTACTGCTGCCAGCTCCAGTGGTCGCAATGGTGCACCTTCTACTCCGGAAGGAGGCAAAGGAGCGGGAGAGAATGTGCCAAACGGATCGTTTTTCAGCTCCATTCAACTGAATGCATAGAAGTGTGAACACAACCGGCTCGAAATAAGCGAAACCAAGCTGGGCTGGGTGTGGAGTGCATGAAATGAGTGATTCCGTTCTGAGTCATCAGCGCGGATCCATCGTCGTCTGTCGGCGCCCTCCTAGGAGGGAGGCAATGGCAAAGGTGAAGGCGGGCGTCGCTAAACGTTCGACATGGAAAATAGCGTCGGAAAGCATACCGACCGACAGTTTCGGTTTTAATGCTAATTTCAAGCCGTTTATGTTGCGAAATTTCGAAACCAACAACAACGGAAACGTTGTGGATTTTCCATGTGGCTATAGAGGAAGTGCTCGGTTTGTTGTTTTGCTTGTTCTATGACGGGTCTTTGCTATTTAAAAGAGCTTTATGGCGTTTCGAAAAGAAGTGATGGGTGGCACATTATTAATTCCTTAAACAATACAGAATAGTACAAACATGAAAAATGTCTAATTTGAAGTGAATTTGAAGAGACCAGCAAATTTGATAAGAATAAGTATCCCTGAGGATAAGAAATGGCAGTTGCTATAAATAAAAGTTAGGATATGTATTCGAGACACTTATTTGCCTAACCATTCAGACTAAGGCCTGTCTGACCTATACTGTACACAGAGGTCATCTTCATTTAACACTGTCTGCGAAGGCCTCACAGGTCACCTTTCACCTGGGCAATCCTTCTTGTCCGCTGCACGCCTCTTTGTTTTGTTCCAGTCGAGTCATTATCGTCCGGCATTCTTACTACTTCGAAGCATCAGCCCTTTGTAGTTACCCATTTTTGCTATTTGAACAATGAGTGGTTTTTCCGGTAGCTGGTGCAATTCGTGGTTCATTCGTCTCCTTCACATTCTGTTTTCCATCTACACTCCACCATAGATGGTACGCCTTACGTTGGTGGTGTTGGTTCTCCACGAGCATACTACTTGTCTTGTGGCCGTAGAGGACCAATGAGATACAGAGAGTGGTGAAGCAGATCGTGAAATATTGTTGTACTAGTAATCCAAAAAATCAACGTAAACGCAATTAGTGACGTCACTAATTGCTTGTATCGTACAAAGGTTTCATTCACACAACTTAACCGATTGCTTCACCTCGGTAATCCAGCGCATTGGTAGAGGACTACCACTCTAATAAGCGTTTTTTTAGATAGTCAGCTACGTGGTGTGGTAAACTTTATTCGACCGGAGTGTCCTTTGGAGTCCAAAGTAATCACGATTCTCTGCCATACCCAAGTAGCCACCAAGCCCGCTAACTACCCGATAATCGCTTTTTTTTGCGATATAAGGTAAATATACACAGCAAAAAATTAATTTTAATATCATATCAAAGTGGATGCACTGTGGATGTCGAAAATATGATGTATTATTACTTACCAAAAAGAACAAAATTATCATTAATACAGTGCATGAAGTTTTTTTTTATTTTTTTTTTATTCTTTATTTAAGAGATTTTTAGCCTTAGGCTAGTTCATCTCTATAGTGCATGAACTGACATTACGCTGATTTTACTGTATTTGTTTATTTTTGTGGCCATAAAAATTACATGAGATTTTTGACATGATTGAACATCTTGGATGTAATATTAAAATTTATTTTTTGCTGTGTAGGGTTCCGAACTTTATATCAGTCGTATAACAGCCTTATATTGCAAAAATGCGATTAGCTGGCTTGTGGACTACTTGGGTAGTGTGTCTATTTTCTTTTTTTTTTTTTATTATAGTCACTTTAACACTCTTGGGTCATTTGTGACTTGTCCGGGGGTGAGATTTGAACTCGTGACTTTAGCGTGAGAGGTATGGATGTTAACCACTACGCCGGGATCGCCCCCGGTAGTGTGTCTATGGATTTCTCTGCTGGTGTAATTATCGGCAGTCACCAGTGAGCCGAGATACACGAATTTGTAAACCACCTCAATTTCATCGCCGTCAGCCTGAACTCGTGGTGGGAGGCTAACATTATCTTCTCTTGAACCACTTGCTCTTATGTATTTTATCTTACGCGTAACTCAAACAACGCATATCACTTGATTCATGGTTTCCTTGACCAATCGCGTCAGTTTATCTCTAAGATAAGATAGGATATCTGGCTTATTTTTATTCTTCTTCGTAGGTTCTTGATTCGCTCTTGTAGTCCCTGTTTAACATTATCCGTGCTAAATCAATGCAAATAGTTCTGACAATAATGTTGTACACATTTAGATAAAGACAATCTTAAACTTGACAACCATCCAATCAGTGCTTGGATCAGTTGTTTATCTGACAAGCTGTATCGATCTAATGTGTTGTATGCTGGTATTGCCCAACGAATTATGTTTCAATAGATTATAGACGGAGGCTTAGTATTTGGGAGAGAACCTTGGAAGTGATCAGCAGTATGATCGCGCGGTAGTTTCAGCAATCCCACAGCATCGTAGCTTAGTCAGTAAAGGCACGGTATTACCAAGCCGGAGGTGGCGGGTTCGATTCCCGGTCCGGTCGAGGGTTTCGGGTTGGAAATTTTCTCGACTTCCCTGGGCATAGAGTATCATTGTGCTTGCCACACAATATACAAATTTATGCATTGATATTGGCATCGAAAGCTCTCAATTAATAACTGTGGAAGTGCATTTATAGAACACAAAGTTGAGAGCACGCAATGTGCTAATGTATGCGCAACGTAATAAGCTTTAAATGCGAATAAGAAGAAGAAGAAGAAGAAGAAGAAGAAGACTTGTTACTCT
Organism: Ochlerotatus camptorhynchus; assembly: GCF_037179485.1. Taxonomy (NCBI): domain Eukaryota; kingdom Metazoa; phylum Arthropoda; class Insecta; order Diptera; family Culicidae; genus Ochlerotatus; species Ochlerotatus camptorhynchus. The sequence goes on from NW_027040666.1 coordinate 665,880, forward strand.
GTTTATACAATTGTAGATTGGACTCTCGTTTTTCGTCTTTTTCAAAAGCTTGGTAACTACCGAGTGCAGTGCTCTAATCACCGTATTTTAATAATTGATTTTCAACCGACGTACCTACCTATCTTACTTATCTTACGACTCGGAACTGAAAGCAAGTAGGGGAAACGCTCCTATAGTTGCGGTACGTTAGAAGCGTTAGGTTCCTATAGTTGTGTATGGAGACTCAATACACAACTATAGGAACCTAACGCTTCTAACGTACCGCAACTATAGGAGCGTTTACCCTAGAATAAATGAGGGATAAATTAAAAGACCCCCGAAAAAAATCGCTACAGACGGAGAACCCGATTGAAAGCATAAAAACCGAACGCTAACAATTTAAACCAGTGAGTGGGATATTTTTTGGCTCAGTGATTTTAATCAGTTGAATTGACCACAACAGTTTTACAGTTTTTGTGTGATACTCTGTCCAAGTTATGCTTAAACCAACAAAATATGAAAAAAAAGTGATTCGGAATCATGCACACTACTAAAATTAAAATCAGTCATGGTACACTCAGCTGTCTGTTTAGCTCATTTCTGTATTCAATGACGAAAATAGAAGTGGGGGAAATGGCTCTAATGTTGCCCTTTGGATCTAAGATTGGGCCCATCGCTAAAAATTTGTTATTTATCAATTTTATCTAGATGAACGCGTCATTGGGACGGTACTAATGGATATTTTTGGTTGCTTTTGAAAATTTAGTCGATTGCTGAATTTATGTATGGGCTTAAATTAGGGGCATTCAGGCCTAAATTAAGTCCATTTCCCCTATTTAAAGAGAAAACGAACGAAATCAGTGTGGCTCGCCTCTCAAGGGTAAACAAACTGGCTGTCTACAAACAAATCATAGCACCTGCGATCCTCTACGCAGCTCCAGGATCCAGGCCGCTCAGAATAGAGTGCTGAGAGAGATCCTTGATCGTCCCTTTGACACAAAAATTTCAGACCTCCAGACCAAAATTAGATTTTAAAATTGATGACCTTCAGACCAGGTTTGTGCAGAATAGCAACATATCAGAACATGCTTTGATAAGCAATTTGTATATAGTAGGTTAGGTGTATATAGTGGTTGTAGGTTAGTTGTAGTTGTATATAGCAGAGTCTTCTCTTCCAGTTTGAAACAAATCAATCCTACCAAAGTGGGCATTCTCTAAACAAGAACTTTAAATAATAATTAATTAATTTCAAATGAACTAATGTCTAATCATGTTTTGTCCGAGATTATGTGAGCTGACCATGTGTTGTCCTATCTCAGTAGCCTTCTCATCAGCAGAAATCAGATAAACCACTGAACCATCGGTACGATTCAGTGGAATAAGTGGTGGAATGGTCATTGGCTTATTCTTTAAAATTCTGGTTAGTTTTCAGAAATAAAAATTTATATTAAGTTTTAACAATATTGTGTACCTCTGGCATATATAAACTAATCCAAAGAATAAAAACACCAGTCTGGATTGAGTCTCAAATGAAGCGTTTTCTTCCCACCCACTCAATTATTTTAGTTAAATGATTAGGGTAAGATGGTGTAATACGCACTGTTTAAGCTAAATCGTCAATTGCTTGCGTATGGAAGTTAAAATCAAGGAGAATGTATTTTTTTTTTCATTAAAATGTTTTCTAAGAAGATTGAATAATGTCTAACTCCCAAATAATGATTTTAAAATCGTTTGAAAATGATTATGGGGTAAAACGCCTGATTCATGGTGCAGTATGCTAGAGACTCACGACAACAATGTATAAAACGTACCACAACACCGGGGTAAAATGCACCATTTAAAAGACACAAAACATAACATAAAAGTAGAGAATACAAAGGCGTAATGCAGGTATTTCAAGTGATTATTCATTTACTTCATTTCGGAAATTAGGTCTCAATAGGGTGTTAAACTGTTATTCATAAAATAAATCATTTAAAAATCATTTGAAAAAAGTGAATTAGTTCTATTCTTTTGCGATAAATACTGTTAAAAGCTTCATTTGAGGTCGATGATTTTAACAACTGTGTCATGCTTGGTACAAAATGAAATTTAATTTTTTTTAGAATAAGTATGATTTCAAGGTCATGAACAATTTTTGACCTCCTGATGAATAAAAAGTACAATCTGCCCATTACCCAGAAAAAGGATCTCAGGAAAGTTATCGTTGTTTTTCTACAAATGGCCGTTTTACTTCAGGGTGCATAATGGGTAGTTCTCCCCTACAACTGGTCTTTTAGACAGGCCGACAAGTTCGTTAATACATTCTTCGAATGGAGTAACGGAGTCTTGAAAGGTCTTTGACAGTGGCGTGGGAATTTGTCTTGCCATAATTTTCTAATTGTCCGTAGAATTTGTCGAAACTCTTAGCACACCCACGCAAACTTACACCACTATCTTGTAAGGGAATCATTACCCTTTCTGTACCTGCTTTTTATCTTGTTGAATTGATGAAAAATCCCACACAGCAAAAAAATAATTTTGATATCACATCAAAGTGGATGCACTACAATCATGTCAAAAATTTCATGTAATTTTTATGACCACATAAATAAACAAATGCAGTAAAAGCAGCGTAATGTCAGTTCATGCATTGTATTAATGATAATTTTGTCCTTTTTAGCAAGTAGTATTACACCATATTTTCGACATGATTGTAGTGCATCCACTTTGACGTGATATCAAAATTATTTTTTTGCTGTGCACACAATTTTAAGTGTATTTCACGTTGAATCCAATTCAATAACTTATGAAACCATACCACTGTTCAAAACAAATCAATTTCAAGTGATTAAAATTTCAATACGATGCGAATTACTTGTTTCTCAAAGGTAAACAAGAACATATTTATCCACCTGTCAACTTCATCCAAAATCAAGTAAAAGTTGCCATGGGAAACAGCTGCACCGTATGCAAACTATCCGTTTCCCGAAGATATTGCTCGAAGAACATTTACGTGGATAGCAGGACCAAGAGTGATTTTCTTGCTCGATAAAATTTTCGAAGGAGATCATTACCAACCGCAAAAACCAGTGGTAAAGAAAGATGACTATTAACCCGTGGCCCGGTGTTTCAAGTTAATAGGTTCAGTGAAGTGTTGATTGACAAGAAGAGGTTATCATATGATCTTCATGAAATTCCAGCGTTATTTGAGATTTGGGCGTAATTGCTTTTGTAAACAAATATATCAATCGCTGATTTCTCGCGAATAAATAATAATTATTAATTATAATTATTTTCCGATTGTTTGTGATGGAGTAGTACGTGGATTCCCTTCAGAGGAATCGATTCTGGAGGATATTCTGGGAGTCATGTCTATCGAACTAGAAACTTAATCGAAAAGGTAAGTAGCTTCTAATATACTTTCAAAAGCATAAAAATCTTATCAGCATTCCCTATTCAGAACTATCCTTACAGTAAATCTCTTTACTTTAATTGGGTCACGAATGGGTCCTGTACAGGATGACTGGCATCGAAACTAAGATTGAGCTGGGGAAAGTAGCAATACAATATTAAAATGTAAACATTTTAAATAAAATTGAAATTTGTTTAACAAATTTGTGTGATAAATAGTTAAAACCCAATAAACATAATACACTAATCTGATATGATTGACATCACACTTGCAAGTGTAGAGCGTTTGATAATTATGTGATTTTTTAGATCAACAAACGGGACAAAGTGTTTTCATAGTGATCAGAAATAGTTTATATCAAAACATTCACACTTGAAATGGATGTGTTTGCCAAATTGCGCAAAGTTAGATGTGAAACACATGTGAGTGACGTGTATTTTTTTACGAGTATAGTTTTGCTGTAAACCAGTGTAGGGTAAGTGTGCCAGCTGTGGCACTTGTGTTCCAGTTTATTTAAACCTATATTTATGTTTTTAGTTAGATATTTGGCAAAATCTTGGCCCTAACCTTGCATCGACATAAATGTAGTAAATAATAAAAAATATTGAAGGCTAGGGTCAATCAGAGGACTACTAGGGCAAAAAACGGGTACACTTACGGTATACCCATATGTTACCCGAACCACTAAAAACAACTTATTACTTTCCTTTCTATACTGGATCCCCCAGGGAACACGGTGAAGCGACTACGTGGCTGTGCTCTTGCACCTCTCATAATCTCAGCGCTAACTGGTATTGCTAGCACGCTGATTGTTGCAGTTCCAACAGTATTTGAGTGACTGCCCTGGATTCCAGGTACCCTCCTCCCAGCCATTCCATAGTTCAATGGAAGTTATGTTAAGGGCTTGGTCACATCTGGAATTGGCTAGTAATTTGTTTGTTTGTAGGTTTATAAAGGGTACCACTCATTGTTGCAGGGCACAGCCTTTAGACAGTGAACTGTCCACCGTGGATGGCTTGATCAAGTACGATATCTGGTTGTAGTCAATTTGCCTTTGTATGAAGGGCCAAAAACGGAGGGTGGACCCGTAAGCAGAGACATTTACGCATGATCCACGGAAGCAAGAATAATCTCCTTCCAATGATAAATATGTTCAAACCCGATAAAAAACTAGCCATCATACGACGGGATGTTCCAATGAGTGGGAGAGAAGAGTCAACCTTCAATTCACGAAATGTTAAATGTGGCCTGATGACCCCATCCCTACCCAATGAATGTATATGTTTAAATGAAAATATGTAGAATATAAAAATATAACACTACCAATGATTTTCTGCTCAGTAAGCAAAAACGATCTCTTCAGGGCAATCGAGCATCTCAAAACCATAACACTCCACGACAAAAGATGATTAAGTTTCCACTTGGTATGTAATGAACAACAAAGATACGTGATTATTCATATAGTTTGTGCGGTTGATTGATAATTTTAAATATACGAATGGTATAGTCACAGATAAGCATATATATTGAGACACAAATAAGTATATTGAATAAAAGCATTATTACAGTGTACAATGCTGAATAAAACGGGTTGTCAAATTATGTGCTCAAAACCTCATTGAGATCGATGATGCGCCTTTGTTCTGATGATTGCTCTGATTTGATTAATATACTTATTAAAATCTATGCAAACGATGACTGTCTTCCTGATTCCACATTAGAAGTTTGATCTAATAACATACTGAATAAGTATAATTTTCACATACATTGACGCTTTAATTCGACTGTTTTAAATTGATTCAATTAAATGCTTTATAATACGTTTAATAATTGTTTTCTAGCTCCATTATTAGATCCCATTGCATTGCTTAACAATATTGCTGAATAAAGGTGAAAACTTCACAGTTCGAAAAAGTAGTGTAAATGTATGTTCAATATGATGCACATAAATGGAGCGTCACATATCATATACGTTTACATTATATATCATGTAAAGTTCTGACACATTTCATGCAATGTAGCAAATATTGTATACAAAAGCCCATCTTTGTAAACAACATTGTTTGCAAGTTGCTCGGTTGCGTGAAATGAAATACAAGTCTACGCGAATAAATGTTTACATCACAATTAAAATTCAGAATTTTTATCTGTGTGTCAGTGTAGTAGCTCTTATACCACTATGCGTCCATGTTTTAATTGCATGCTTTGAAAATGCTTTACAAACGGCATATTCATTCATTATTCCACAACATTGTTTCAGGCTAACAACAAAACGAAATTAGTAGCATAGTGGTTATCGTTTCCGCTTGGCAAGTAGAAGGTCACGAGTTCAATCCCAGCCTCAACTTTTTTTTTCATTTATTTTCTACGCCTTATTAATTTAAATCGTAAACATTGATCGTATCGCTCACGACAACGAATTCATCAATCCATCGAAAAGAATAGCCCAGCATCCTTTCCATCGTAATTATAGAGATGGAGAGGTAACATTGGTCTCATGTAAAACAACTATGAATGAATTATTCATTCTCACATCTCCTTGAATAAGCTAGAGTTACGGCTGGGAGTGCTGATAGGTATTCAAGGATTCAAGCTTTTATCGCTTATTTAGCTACCCATATGATGTATTCTAGGATAGCTCATATGGCAAGGCAAGCGGCTGGTAATCGGAAGGTCCATGGTTCGAATCCCATCTAACGTCATGTTGTGTGTGTTGTGTACGTATGTATGTAATAAATTTTCTATCTGTGTGGTGGGTGTGTGCTTCGACAGAAATAAATGACACAACTATCACTAACGAGAACAACCCTGCTCTGTGCCGTTCTTATTTCCGGATTAATAAGCCTGTAATCGTTTGATAATAAATGTATAATAGTGCCTAATTAAACATAATTCCACATGAGAATCAAGCGTCGCTGTTTAAGGAAGTAATGATGTTTAATAGACACTGAATAATCTAAAACGTTATCGAATAAGCTCCTGTTACAATTCATATAAGTCGAATAAAAGCTTCTTGACATACAACACCATGTAGTTCAATGTATTGTGGTTGAATAAATTCTCCAGATTTATGTGAACAGGCTATTATTAAAAATAGTACAAGTATTATTAAGCATGCAGTTGATTAAAATCGCCAAGAAGTTGTTTCTTCAATTCCTAAACCTAAACTGTCGAAGGTACACAGTTCGAAAAAGTAGTGTAAATTTCTGTTCAGTAATGATGCACATAAATGGAGCGTCACATATCATATAAGTTTACATTATATATCATGTAAAGTTCTGAGACATTTCATGCAATGTAGCACATATTGCATACAAAAGGCAATTGTTTTAAACAACATTGTTTACAAGCTACTCGGTTGCGTGAAATGAAATACAAGTTTTCGTGAATGAATGTTAATACATCACTATTAAAATTCTGAATTTTTATCTGTGTAGGTGTGTACCAGTATATAGCTCGCTGGAGCTCTTCTCGCAGCAAAAAAAAATCACACAATGCGGGATCTGCACTATCAAAACAACAGTTGTTATTAATAGTTTATCCGCAGGAAAACAGCGCGACAATTTGTGGCGATAGCCATGATGGACTTTACAGGCAACTATTGCATTTATGTAGTGAAGAGGATTGGGATACGGAAGGATTGGTATGGAAGTTTATAATATTTTAACCAGCGACGATTATTGATTGCACCTACCTTGGCTTGATTATACGTTTAAACAACAAGGCCAATTGATCAGAATCCCTAGATTACCACAAACTTGCACCAATTGGGACAAAAACTTCACTGCCCAAAAATGTTTTCAGCTGCATTTTTCGCTGATCAGCAAAAAGTCTTTTAATTATTTAACATCAAGCGATCTATTGCTCAGAATTACTTTTGCCACATCAGAAGCCAGTGAAGTGGCTAGTTTTTCACTTCTAACAAACCTTATCATGCGACACCTCAAATCACAAGAAAATTCAAAACTTAATAAAATGGAAGCTAGTATTTTTTACTATGCATGAAGGAATGGCTATTCATGGAATTAAAAAAAATTAAAAAATAAACTAGGGGAAATGGATCTAAGATTGGGCCCATCGCTAAAAATCTGCTATTTATCAATTTTATTTAGATGAACGCGTCATTGGGATGGTACTAATGAATATTTTTGGTTGTATTGCAAATTTAGTCGATTGCTGAATTTATCTATGAGGAATTTAGGGGAATTCAGGCCAATATTACAGCCAATTCCTCTATTATATCAAAAATGAATATCTTCGGAGGATGGCACATTCTGGAAAAAAAGGGGGAAAAATTTGTTGACTTATTTTTCTTTTTTTATATACTTCGATCATCATATCATAAATGTTTTGGTAAAATGTATTGAAGGTGCACGTCACCACGCCAAAACTGTCCTTGTTTCATAAATATTAACTGGAATGGTGAGGAAAGTTTTACCATCTCTTTTCTTCCATCATTTCAATACAACAGCAAATGTGATATCACACTACCTAGTGCATAAAGATGTTGTACACAGATTTGGACCAGTAAAATGCCTAAAAATGTCGTTTTTGTTTAATTTATTCAGTATCTGATATTTATTCACAATGTATGTAAAAGAGTCAAACTTCGCAATTCATTGTTTCGATAAACTTAAATTTCTTGTTAGAGGCAATACATCTGGCAACGCTTTTCAATAATACTTTTACGATTGTAAAGTTGAAGTGGTTTTCTTGGTGTTCAATTTTGTTTTGTGAAGCTTGTAGTTTTGAAGTTTTGAGAAGCAGTTGTTTTGAGTTTAGTGTATTTGATTCCGTGTAATTGTGCTATGCTTCGAAGTACACAAGTAAGAAAGTACTGTGAATGAGTTTTTCCCAGGAAATTTTCGTTCTAAAATCATGAAATTCATGTTTTGAATTTTCGTATTAATAATGTGTTAATGCATGGGTATTTACTGAAGATTTACGGACAACAGAACAGATCCTTACGATCTAATATGAATAGTGTTATGCATTAATTTGCATAAATTTAATATAATCTTCTCTCAGCAAATATAGATCTCCATAAATGTACTTTTTGAGCAAACTATCAAAATTAACTTCCTTGGTGGATGTTATTCAATTTGCCCCAAATATGTACCAGCACCGGATGAACAAGAAAATAATAAAAAGTTCTGGTCGCAATTGGCACTTGCAATATGTTTTGAAAATATTCCGCCTTCAGAAGCTAGTCCAAACAACAATTTTACTCCAAAATCATATATTTCCTTTAATGTTGATTGCTTATCGTGTTTTTTAAGCGGATTTTGCAAATATGCCCGGTTTTGCTCCGCGTTTTTTTATTCACGCCGTTTTTTACGCAGTTTTTTTTAAATGCGGTTTTTATTACGCAGTTTTTTTTACACGGTACGTATCTCCGTGTAAAAAAGCACAGTGTAAATTTTTATGAACTTCTGCAAACATTGAAGAAGTTAAATGAACTTTATATAATTTAAGAAAACTTGGTTAAAGTTTAGCGAAATTAACTGGAAATCCGCTAAATTTGTAGAATTTTAGGGAACTTCGTAGGTGTACTGTAAGTGATTTTTCAAAAGATTTTTTGTTAAGCTTCGTCAGACATTGATGGAAAATAGCAACCTTAATAAGACTTTAGTGAATTTTGCAAAACAATGCAAGGAACTTTGAATATCAGTGATTTTCAATTAATATCAGGGAATTTCAAAAAAATAACAGAAATTCAGAAATCTTGGTAGACATACTGGAAAGTTTGTAGAGCTTCAAAGAACTTAGTTCCCACAGCACATCAAAGATTAAAAGTCCATCTTCACCATTGTGGCGAACAAAAATAGTTTTTCAAGGGGTACAATAATTATTAAAATGTCATTATGACAGCTATCCATACAAAGCGACGCCGGTGGTGTAGTGTTAAGCGTGATTGCCTCTCACCCCAGCAGACCTTGGTTCAATCCCAGTCGGCACCGCTGGGATGTTCTGAGGCATAAAATCTCTGATCAGGGAAGTAAAGCCGTTGGTCCCCGGTTAATGAGTTTGATGGGTCGATAGGAAGGGTCCAGGTGTGGAAGCTGCCTTCCTGGCGTTGGTAGCATTGGTGCTCAGCACGGAAAACAAGATCGATGGAAAACAAATAAAAAAAGCTATCCATACTAAATATTCCTTTATAGACAACTTCGTTAGGATACATAATTTATCAATTAATAAAAAAAAAATCACTGGATAACTGTTCAAAAGACAGTTTTAACGTGTGAAATGCAGCGTCTTTTAAATTCTGTAAGTGTTGCTAAACGTTTGATAAGTCTCGGCATCGAATAGAAAACATTTATTCCTTTATAATATAATGAATTTTGTGAAGCACAATTCAAGACATGTGGTTATTTCAACAGCCTTTCTAGTATTATATCTATGAAAGTCACTTCCTCTTTCAATTCGATCACACAAATATCGAGGCAGCAAACCGTTAACTACTTTAAAAATGAACACCACAGTCAAATATATAATTCTTTGCTTCACCGACAACCATTGTAAGGCGTCTAGCATAAAAGTTCAGGAAGTTAATCAATTACATCTCAATATCAAACGCATTATTTTATTCTGCAAACGCTGTAATCTCGATATTTGTGTTGCATTGACCAAAAATAAAATGGAAGGGCTAAAGTCTAGATGAGGAGAGATGATTGATTTGCATAGCTGTATTTTACTGGCAATAGTTAAAACGTTTTTCAGTCGACATAGAATTCCTTACCGCATGGCAATTCTCTTGAAGACATTGTCAATGAGAAAGTTGAACTTGAGTTTGTCATCAATAATCATGCCAAGATATTTAATCTCCCGAACGTGATCAATTGTTTCACCATCGATAACAACAGAGACGTTCTCATTTACTCAATTTCGCGAAATTACCATAAATTTAGTTTTACTTACATTCAATTTCAACTGCTTATACTTCAATTATCTACTTAGAGGTCGCAAATTCTCATTCAAGTGTGAGACGGCAACTTCTAAATCCTTAGCTGCAATGTATAACACAGTATCATCTGCAGAAAGATAAATGCCACAAAATCGTAAAATACGTCGCAAGTCATTAATATGCATTATACATAACAGGGGCCCTAATACACTTCCCTGGGGCACTCCAAGGTTATTCCCCACAGGACAGGAAACAGAATCATTAAAAACAGTCCGTTAAGTTCTGTCAGACAAATACATCAAAAAAGGTCAACCTATTTTGTAACACTTCATCTAGCTTCGTAGAAGATTTTCATACGGATCAGAAGCTTAGAAAACCTCATAGAAGCTCAGTAATTTTTTGAATAGTTTAAACTACTTCATAGGACTCCAGGGAACTTTGTATCAGTTATTCAGAGATCTTACACTTTCTGAACTTTCTGGAAGGATTTAAGCTTTCTGATCTTCTTGGGCGTTTAGGAAAATGCAATTTAATTTCAGAGACCTACCCAGATGTTCAAGAATATTCGTACAACACATTTATGGTGCTTCCTTTGTTGAGGTTTGAAGAAATTCATATATGTTCATAAATCTTGTTGGTATAAAGAGTGCTCAGCAAGCTAATGGATGATGGATGAAGTTGTGGTAGAAAAATATCTAAACAAAATTCCAAAAGTGTTCAAAATGAAGACATGACTTCAAATTTGGCATCCCTGAAGAGGGTAGCACAATGAAACTACAAGAACTTGAACTTGTAATTCCCATTTGAAAGACATTGATTTTAGCGTGTTACGGCCTTATGCCCCATATCATTGCATTATTATCAGGCTAGGCCTAAGTTATCAGGATATTCCCCAGAGTAACATTATAAGCATTATAGAGATTTTATAACATTCTACAAGCCTTAATCATGGTGCAGAACCCGCATAAAACTCAAATGTTTTTTATTAGTTTTCTCGGTAACGAACAGAATTGTGTGACCAAAAATGAAGTGTTTATCCTTTTTGCATAAAACATGCGTTCGTTACTGTCATAAATCAATTTCGCGAGTTTTTTAATATTCCCCTACACTTGAGTTCTGATCCAACATGAGGGCACAACTTCGTAAAATATTTGCATTGGCCTAATTTTATTGTTGCTATTGGTGATAAAAAGTCATAATCTTTCTATACTATTCACTTTTAGAATGTTTTTTTAAATACATATTTTTCTGACGATAGGTCTATTGTGTAGCTCTTGGGTTTGTACCGTCCATAGATAAGAGAATGCTTTGGTTTAGTATACTAAGGTAACGACATGGCAGAAACAAGACTTATCGTGAAGTAATTTGAACTACTCCAAATTTGGTTCATTATTAATACATTAAAAACAAACTTCAACTTTACTTTACTCCTTCATGCGCCAGCGGATGTTGCATTTTTCCCTTATATTCCTTTGTAAGTCGGTTGGCAATCCCTTAAGGTACACCGGGGTAAACTGAAAAGCGCGGGGAAGTGCGGAAGTGAATAATCACTGTGGTTAATTCAAATCGAGTAGATTGCGCTAGCGCACAATGTCATTTTAAAATAATTAATTAATAATAATTACAGTGAATATTCACTTCCACTTATAGGTATGCTTTCCGTTTCATAATCCTTCCCAGTGTACCTTATATCTATTAAAAATGAGCATATTTAAGGCTATTTAAGGCTCATACATAACTAATCAAAATTTGTACTTTCGATTCAGAAATCATTCCGGATCATAAACTGGATCCAAATCTATACCATGTTGTATTGTCTTGTCTTATAAATGGACCACTTGTAAAGAGCAGGGGAAAAGCGGGGTGGGGCCAAACGAAGACTTGGCGAAATTTATTTTAAATATATTTATCACCTTAGGCTTTTCAAACGATGCATCTTTTACCCATTCAATCATATTTAGCCGCAAAAGATCCATTTATTCAATTAACCCCCAGTTCACATACAGTTACGCAATCAAGAGCAAGCTCATGTAAACGCTCGAAATACAGACACTTAGACGCGGATTAACGAACCGTCTGGTATTCGGTGCATTAAGTTACGATTTGTACATGTGCCTGGATTAACGTGCCACCAACGTGGACCAATTTCCCTTTGTCGAATAGATTGTATTTACATAAGCACAAATTTGTCCCCCGTTTCGTAATTACATATAACTGCTTATCGATTTGCCACTGTTCAATTTTCAATCATTATAATTATCACCCTGCCTATGTCAACACCATCAAACTAGCTCACCATATTTGGTATAATTTCTGCACTGCTGAACATGGTGCCTCCCGTTTTAAGACGCTCAACATACAAAACACTACACTGTCTCAGTCTTTTAGCGATCTCCATCGACGGCGCATAAGCTAAGCCATTGCCTACACTGCAAATGGGTCGGCGAGCCTTGAAAGTGAGCGAATGTGTTGTAATATTTAATTTATCATAATGTTCAATCTTCACGGTAACGGACGAGCGAGTGGTGTACCGTAAGTCGATGGGTTCAGCAAAAATAACACACTTTGCATTGCAACAAAAATATGAATATGATCAACACAGTCTCATATATGTGACCGAGCATACATTGGACAACACGCCTGCACGCAAATGATTTCTTCCTCCAAGAAACACTGCCATTCGGTCTAGACCGGAGAGCTTAAAAATTTGATCTAATCTCCGAACGTTATTACCTCACCATTAGCCAGCGCGTCGACATGGACGACGACGACGACGACGACGGCCGGCAGGATGTGAGGTCGCGCTACGAAAACAGAGCCAAGCAAGAGATCGTGCGTCTCCATAAATGGTCAACACACGGTTTGTCGGTTGTCGGCAGCTTTTTTAGCTCTGCAGCTTGGCGCCGGTTAGTTGGGCTGTTTGAAGGGGAAATGGGCAATTCCTGCCATCAAGATAAAAATATAACTTGACCTGAGGGTGGTCTTTGCAGGAATAGCCTTCATAGTGACTGCGGTACAGAATGACGATAGCTCTCATCAACACGTCCCAAGACAGGCGGGATGTTTGCTTTTTAGTTTTGTTTACTCAAGTGACTTGCATAGTGTATCTACTCTGTTCCTGCTCCAGAGCACACCTATATGCTAAATCATTACTAGGACACGAAACACTCCCTCCAACGCCTGTCCTCTTTTGTATGCATTTGCTGGTGAAGCTACCTTGCCATCGTTCAACGTGGTGTTGAAGATGGTTTTTGAAATTGCAAAGTTGAGCGGTAAAAACGCGAATGGGGAAAATTCACATACCTACCTACATTTTTCCTCCTTAATGAATGACTGAGGGGTTATGCAACACCTTAATAAAAGATCATTTGAAACTCTCCTATCTCTGAAAAAGGGTGTATAACAAGTGGTTTGAAGGATGACTTGTCTAAGAAAACGTGCTTTATGTTGTTAATTATTTTTAATGGGTTAAGCACTCATTGAAGCGAAGCACAGTTATTATAGAAAGCTTATGAATAACCTGCCAGCCAACATTTGGTCCGTATATTTGCAGATAACGGGTGATAGCTAAAAAACAAGAATAGCTTCAGCTCGCTCATACCAAACCACAAATGTCCACAAAAAAGAGACAGCTTATGGAAATCAATGCCCGCTCTCTCCACAAAACTATAAAAAAATATTTTGTTTTTACATGCTCAGTTGTGTTCAAAATGGCATCAAAACAAGAAACACTTCGTGAGCACATTGTACAGTTCTTCAAAGCACACGAAAATCGTGGGAAAAGGTTTACGATGGATCATTTTAAATCAATGAATGTACCAATTTATACTGTTTATCATATACAGTACGGTCTACAACAAAGATTCGATTCACATCTGTAATACGTTGAAATAACTCAAGAGCTCCAGAGTACACGCATCAACAAATTTCGAACGTGAAAACCCAATGCCGTTGGATGACAATAAAAAAAAAATACTCAGCAAAATGTCTCCTTTTGGATCATGAAAGTTACTGTCTTCTCTTAAAATCTCACATTCTTGGAAATGATCGATATTATTCAGTTAATAGTTGTACAACATCTCCAAATGTAACATTTAAGTTCAAACACATGTTTGAACAGAAAGCAACACAATAGTTGGGTAAAGAAGAACTGCATTATAACACACCATCGACTGGATATGCTCTCGCAACGTGGGGCTTTGGGTGCACGACGTTAGGCATACGGTCGTTAGGCATACGGACGTTAGGCATAATGTACGATAGGCATAATGGACGTTGGGCATAAAGGACGTTAGGCATAATGGACGTTAGGCATAATCTACCGGATGAATTCCAGAAGGATGATAATGGAGACCGTCTATTGATTGCTGACTTCGGTGACAATAATGAAAGAGCCTTAATATTTGGAACTCATGAACGACGTCTTGGACAGGCAAAGTATTGGGTTACAGATGGTACGTTTGCCACAGTTCCTTGTTTGTTTCGGCAACTCGTCACTGTTCATGGAAGTATCGCTCCCTCACATCAGCAGACGGTTCCGCTAGTTTTCATTCTGATGACAACAAAATCAGAATCGTTGTATCGAAAAGTATGGCAGGAAATCCTGGAAGCACTAGGTATGTTTTTTTTTGTTATTGAATGAAAAATCACAGAATTCACCATTCTTTATTTCATGAGCTGTTCTTTGAGGAAAACCTTTTCTTCTTTGACTTTTGCAATATGTGTGTAAGAATATATTACAACAAATGTGTGATTTTTTTATTTCTAGATGCGATTGATTTCAAGATATAGTTCAAAACTAAGCTGAGTTTTCATTGTAAGATTACTTAACCACTATCGCTACTAATCATGGATCTAAGTAAATATGTAGATACGTCACTTATGATATGATAAATAATGGATTCCAAACTGAGCTTATTAAATAAACTATGTTTGTTTAACTTGTATCATTTTTTATTCAACGCTAAGCCTAATTTAAGCATTGTTTACAGGTTTACAGGTTAAGCTGGTTTCTAGAGTTGCACAGCAGCAAGGTTTTTTTTTTTTTTTAGCTCTTTATTTGTTCCAAATTCAAAATAAATTACATTTCATTTTAACCTAGGTGCTCCAGTTACTGCAGTAACGTACCAGCCTTAATTGTTATGATATATATCTAAGTGTTTTTACATTGTTCATGTCTTGGCAATTCAGTATTTTAAACAGGTTTTTTAACCTGCATGTCAGTATAACAATTGATATCTTAAAACTAAAAACTAAAACTAAATCTTATCTAAGTATAAAGGGAATTAATCGTTGCAATTGAGGATTGCAACGATTTTTGCCTGAAATTATTAATTATTTTGTTGGACATTTGTGCTAAAGTCTCAACATTCGAAATTCTATGTACTTCGGTTGTACTGTACCAGGGAGGCAGCTTCAAAATCATTTTCAGAATTTTGTTCTGAATCCTTTGAAGTGCTTTTTTCCTGGTAGTGCAGCAACTAGACCATATTGGCACAGCGTAAAGCATGGCCGGTCTAAAAACTTGTTTAAATATTAGAGGTTTATTCGTCAGGCAAAGTTTGGATTTCCTGTTTATAAGAGGATACAAACATTTTATATATTTGTTACATTTGGCTTGAATGCCCTCAATGTGATCTTTAAAAGTTAATTTTTGGTCAAGTATTAATCCAAGATATTTCACTTGGTTTGACCAGGAAATTGGAACTCCGTTCATAGTGACTATGTGACTACTACTAGGTTTCAAAAACGAAACTCTAGGCTTATGTGGAAATATTATAAGTTGAGTTTTGGAAGCGTTGGGAGAAATCTTCCATTTTTGTAAATAAGAAGAGAAAATATCTAAACTTTTCTGCAGTCTGCTGCAAATAACACGAAGACTTCTTCCTTTAGCGGAAATGCCTGTGTCATCAGCGAACAAAGATTTGTGGCAACCCTGAGGCAAATCAGGGAGGTCCGAAGTGAAAATGTTATACAATATAGGCCCAAGAATGCTACCCTGAGGAACTCCTGCCCTAACAGGTAGTCGATTAGATTTGGAATTTTGATAATTTACTTGAAGAGTTCTGTCAGTTAAATAATTTTGAACTAATTTCATAATATAAAGTGGAAAATTAAACTTTTTCAATTTAGCAATCAAACCTTCATGCCAAACACTGTTGAATGCTTTTTCTATGTCTAGAAGAGCAACTCCAGTTGAGTGGCCTTCAGATTTGTTTGAACGAATTAAATTGTTAACTCTTAAGAGTTGATGAGTAGTTGAATGCCCATGGCGAAATCCAAACTGCTCATCTGCAAAAATTGAGTTCGTATTGATGTGAAGCATCATTCTATTCAAAATTATCTTTTCAAAAAGTTTACTTATTGAAGAAAGCAAACTTATTGGACGGTAGCTAGAAGCTTCAGCTGGATTTTTATCCGGCTTCAAAATTGGAACAACTTTTGCATTTTTCCATTTATCAGGAAAGTATGCCAAATGGAAACATCTGTTAAATAATTTTACCAAGAAAGACAAGGTACTCTCTGGGAGTTTTTTGATGAGGATATAGAAAATTCCACCATCACCTGGAGCTTTCATATTATGAAACTTTTTAGTTATAGACCTTACTTCGTCCAAATCAGTCCCCCAGGAATCATCAAAAATATTTTCCCGGGAGAAAATATTCAGATAATCCCGAGCAACCTGATTCTCAATAGGACTAGTAAGACCCAAACTGAAATTATGGGAACTCTCGAATTGCTTAGCAAGTTTCTGAGCTTTTTCCAAATGTGTGATCAAAATTTTACCACCTTCTTTAAGCGCTGGAATAGGCTTTTGAGGTTTTTTCAAAATTTTTGTGAGTTTCCAAAAGGGTTTGGAACTCGGGTCTAATTTAGAAATATTATTTTCAAAAGTTTTGTTCCTCAGGGCAGAGAATCGCTTTTTAATTAGTTTTTGCAAATCCCGCCAGATAACTTTCATGGCAGGATCGCGTGTTCTTTGATATTGTCTCCTACGGACATTTTTAAGACGGATCAAGAGCTGAAGATCATCGTCTATTATAATTGAATCGAATTTAACCTCGCATTTTGGTACTGAGGCAGCTCTTGCTTCAACTATAGAAGTAGTCAGAGATTCAAGAGCATAATTAATTTCATCTTTGGTGTGCAAAGGAATGTTTGGATCGAAGTTATATTCCATAAATGTTCGATACTGCTCCCAATCAGCTCTATGGTAATTGAAAGTAGAGCTGTTGGGATTACAAATTATTTCTTGGGATATTTCAAAAGTTACTGGAAGGTGATCAGAACCGAAGTCAGCATGGGTAACCAATTGGCTACAAAGTTGACATGAATCAGTTAAGACCAAATCAATAGTGGAGGGATTTCTTGCAGAAGAAAAGCATGTTGGGCTGTTTGGATATTGAATAGTGTAATAACCTGCAGAACAATCATCAAACAGAATATTACCATTGGAATTGCTTTGAGCATTATTCCATGAGCGGTGTTTTGCATTAAAATCACCAATAATGAAGAATTTAGACCTATGACGGGTAAGTTTCTGGAGGTCATCCTTGAGAAAATTCTTTTGCTGGCCTACGCATTGGAATGGCAAATAGGCAGCTATAAACGTAAGTTGTCCAAATTTTGTTTCAACAGAAACTCCCAAAGTTTCAAAAACTTTGGTTTCAAATGAAGAAAGAATTTTATGTTTGATTCGTCTATGAATAATGATGGCAACGCCACCACAAGGTCCATCAAGACGATCATTTCTATAAATCAAGTAATTTGCGTCCTTCTTAACCTTATGGGCAGGTTTAAGGAACGTTTCAGTTATAACGGCAATATGCACGTTATGAACTCTCAAAAAGTTAAATAGCTCGTCTTCATTATCTTTAAGAGATCGAGCATTCCAATTTACAATATTTAATGCTTTAAAATCCATTACTGAATTTTAAAGTCATGACAATATTATTTGCAAATTTTACTCCAGTTTGAATAGCATCAAACATGGAGTTAGATTTAAGCATATCAGAAATCATGTCAATTAATGATTTCTGTAAAAATTCCATTTTGGGGGCAGTAATGCTTCCTAAGTCAAAATTGTCAAAATTTCCGTTAGAACGTTGGTTAGTATTTTGATTTCTACCCGCTGCAATAGCAGCATAGGTAGCTCCATTAACTCGCTGAACATTGTTAGCAGCGAGGGGAGTAGGTACAGATGAAACATTTGAAGCAGGGGAGATATTTGTACCTACGGGTACGAATGTAGAATTTGTTCCTCGCTGACCGTTGTTAACAGCAGAGGAATTTGTACCTGGCCGGAAACGTGGAGCGTTTCCTACCTGACGGTTAGAACGAGATTGTAGGATCGCTTTGCGAGTCTTACATTCCCAAAAATTGGATTTGTGGTTTTCACCACAATTTGAACATTTAAATTTCTTAGGATCTTCCTTCACAGGACAGTCGTCCTTTGCGTGAGAGGAATCACCACAATTCATGCATTTAGCTGGCATGTAGCAATTTTTAGTTCCGTGACCCCATCCCTGGCACTTACGGCACTGGGTGAGGTTTTGGAAATTTCCTCCAGTCTTCCTGAAGTGTTCCCACTTCACTCGGACATGGAGCATAAGGCTAGCTTTTTCTAAGGCCTTAAGGTTGTTTAGTTCACTAGACTTGAAGTGAACTAAATAAAAATCATTAGAAATCCCGTTGCGCGAATCGCCAGGACGGGATTTCATTTTCATTTTGATTACTTGGAGTGGCACAACTCCAAGTAATTTTGCCAGTTCATCTTTGATCTGATCCAGGGATTCACCACTGGGCAGTCCTTTCATGACAACCTTGAACACACGTTCAGTTTTGGTGTCGTAAGTAAAAAATTTGTGCTTCTTCTCAGTAAGATACTTGAGAAGACATTTAAATCCGTCCAAGGTTTCAGCCAATACACGGCATTCACCCCGACGTCCAATTTGTAGTGAAAACTTAACTTTCACGAAATTCAAAAGTTCCATGCGAAGAGCATGGAAATCGGTAGTGGTTATCACAATAGGGGGAATCTTTTCCTTCTTGGCATTAAGCCGGGAAAGTTTACTAGAATTTTTCTGGGATGATGGATCATTCTCATCATCCGTGAGCAAATCAAATTGATTACTCAAATTAATTTCATCAGAAGGGGGGTCAAGAGTTTGCCCCTTTCTTTTGCGTTTAGGCGCCATGGCGGCAGTAAATTTTTATCCAAATCGACTTCCAAGCTGATTACTATAAGAATCTGAAGGATCGAAGAGGAATTTTCCAAATCGATATCCAAGAAGGATTACCTCGGGTAGGGTCCAAACAAGGATCGAAGAGGAATAAGAGTTGAACAAGGTAGAAAATTTTTACAGGTTGAGCACTGAAAAGTGCTGTTTAAATTTGTTGTAGCTTAAGGTAGCAGTGACACTTCCTTAAGCAAAAAGCAAATAGATCCGCACGGCAAGACAGCACGATGCGGACTGGACAGCAGCAAGGTATTTTATGCCTAACGTCCATTATGCCTAACGTATATTATGCCTAACGTCCATTATGCCTAATGACTTTATGCCTAACGTCCATTATGCCTAACGTCCGTATGCCTAACGTCCGTATGCCTAACGTATTTATGCCTAATGGGGTACACTCTGGGGCTTTAGGTAGTGATGAAAACGTCGCTAGAACTATTCCACAGCCGCAGTCAGTTTATGAGCAAAAAGAGGGACGCACATTTTTGCCTGTGGACTTGGAGACATACTTCAAGTCTCCGCGTACATCGTACGGGTTAGGCAAAAATGTGCGTCTATCTTTAAAAGCTGTCGCATTAATGGCCCTTCGCTCATTTTCAACTTCTATTCAATTTTCATACTGCCGTACTCTAACGGAACTATCCACCTACCCTCTTCTAAAGAACATTCTCTAGCTAATAAATCATCACACTAAAGCTCCATGTTAGCATTTCCAACCAACTCAGAAAGTGATGCTGTGTATGGCCATATCGGAGAAAGGAATTTCTAAATCTAGCGGTTTGGCTATCAACCAAGAAGTGTACCAAAATCAATGTTTTAGAAAATATTGATTCCAATTCTTCAAAAATATCACGACGGAATCTATGAGATTTGGCATTGTACTAAGAAAACAATACACAACATACTTGCCTCAGTGTCGATTTAAATTTTTGTTTTCGAAATAAAAGTTAGTTGGTGTACAAAAACAATAGGAGGGAATAGAATTGTAAATCGATTAAAATGCTGTACAATGCTCATGTTCTTAAATCATGACAAATCTACGTCAAACAGCTGATAACGGACTTTCTTCAAATGTTTATTGATTTTTATTTTTAGAATCGTGTCGTAGCTTCAATTGAAATAAATCACTTTTTCTTTTCACAAACATGTGTTTTTTCAGTGTAGAGTCACAGAAATCTGTGAAATAATCTACGAGTGTAGCGAGCATGACATCGGGCGTTACGGCTTTGACATAGCGCTCCATATGAATTTCCCTAAGACACAGTGGAAATCTTACTTTTATATTAATAAATGAACTATTTGGTATGATCAATACATTGTTTCAATAGTTCCGATGAGTGTTTAAAGGATTGGCTAACAAAAATGAGAAATATTGACTACATAACTATTTCGATATATTCCATTACCAATTCAGTTTCATTTTCCCACTGGCAATGAAGCAAGTGACACTAATAATGACACTATGTGAACTAACACTGATATCAGGTGGCTCGTGAAAATCAGCATTTTGTTGGTATTTATATTGATATTTTTTAGCACTGCTTGAGAGTGCCACGAAAAGAAGGATCAATGTGCACTCCAGCTGCTAGAACTTTTCTTAATTCTATAAGGTCCCTACTGTTGGTGTAGTTGAAATTTCATCACAAATTCAACAAACTGTGATGCAAAAAACACGTGTATTAATCATTTATTTCCTGTAGAATACCATACATCTATTTTTTTAAATTTTCCAATCTTTGGAGTCACTTAACACTTCATAGTCGCAAAATCTCAAGGATCTTAAAATAGTTCTTTAAATTGTATTTACCCGAAAAGGACGCCCTTTTATTTGACGTCCACTGCATTAAGCTGAAGACGAAGAGAAAAAAGTCATTAGTCACATAGAAGCGGTTTGTGACAAGCGTGCTTCTCGGAAAACCCGATTGAATGCGGAAAACCGAATGCTTACGATTTAAATAGCCGTGTAAGATATTTTCGACCCAGTGATTTATGTTTATTAATTAATTTGATAAGGCTCAACCGAATTAACTTTACAGAGCCGAGGATTCTTGGTCACTATACAATACATCTTAAAACTATAGTCAAAAAGTACAACACAATAAACACTTTATCTTCCGCTATCCAAAAAGCCTCCTCCATCAGAACTGGAGCCGTTTCTAGTAGTTTCATTGTATGGCAAATTGTTGTACGCCAACGAGGGTCAGAGCGCGTCCATTGCAGCAATGGACGCAAAACGTGGTCAGCACTCACACACTCATCACGAAACGGTTGATTTCCAAAGTCGACGACGCATCGACCGAAAGAACTGCTGATGAAGAACAATGAGGAGGACCACACAATGGTTGCTGCCGAGAAAACAGACGATCGCGTAGCACACATCGAGAGTGGCCTGCTTTTGTCGACAGCCGAGTGAACACTGACCCAGTGATTTAAATCAGTTGAATTGGTCGCAGCAGTTTTACAGTATTTGCTACTGCAGTACGTTTTTTCATGTTAATAGCAATTTAGATATGTCAATTTATGTGTACAGCTTGAAATAAATAAAAATTCTTGCTTCAAAATACTCACTCTACACTGGCGTGCACAGGGTGGGGCACTTTTATATATAAGATTTTTATTTTCAAATTTTCAAAATTAGAATAAAAAATAACATGATTTCTTGATAACTTGATTTGAAGGTAAAATAACTTCATTTCATAATATAAGGGCACTGAAAACCTTTTATTGCGTCAATTCCTTTGAGATGGTGCCTGAAAATTGCACCACAAAGGTGCTTGAAGGGACAAGTTTTAATAACATTTTTTGGTCAAAAAATTGCACCACAGTGGTGCATACAAAAAATCTTGGTGTAATTTTTTGGAGGGTTAAAAGAAGAGGGTAAATTTAAGGTTAAAAAAATTCACCTTCGTGGTGGTAAATCGAATCAAAAGCTTTTACTGAATATTTCTGGTGTAAAAATATCATCAAGGTGGTGGTGCATGGAGGGACTAATCAAAATGAATAACTCTGGTGAAAAAAATTGAATCACGCTAAAAATTTGGAGGTACACATTTGACTAAAAATTTCTGTGGTGAATGTAGAAGCAAAGTTTATTCATTTTTCTGGTACATAATTTGCATCGTTCTGATGAATGCAAGCTTCATTGAAAATTTATGGTGGAAAACCTGCACCATTCTGGTGCATAAAGAGGCAAAGCCTAAAAATTACACCACAAAAGTGCATGATGATACAAACTTCACTGAACATTTTTGGTGCACCGTTCTGGTGAATGGAGGACCATGATTTTTGAAAAATTTTGGTTAAAAATTTGCATTGCTCTGATAAATGAAATGTACAGAAAATTTATGGTGGAAAACTTGCACTGATATGGAAAATGAAGGTACAAGTTTTATTTAAAATGAAGCTTTATTGAAAATTTCCGGTGGAAAATCTGCACCGTTCTGGTGAACGGATGGGCAAGCTTTTCGGAAAAAATTTTGGTCTTAAAATTGCATCCCTCTGCTGAAAAGAGAAACAAATTTTAATAATTATTTCTGGTGTAAAATTTGCACCATTCGGATGATTGGAGGGAAGCTGCTTTACTGAAAATTTATGATGAAAAATCCGAAAATAGGGGCAAGCTTTATTTGGTGGAAAACCTTCAACATTCTGATGATGGGAGAAGCCAGCTATATTGAAAATGTCTGATAGAAAATGGAAAAAGGAAATCTGCACGAATCAGAAGATTAGAGAAGCAATTTTTATTAACGGTGGAAAATTTACACCCTTCATGTCAATTTAAATTTTCTGGTCTAAAATTACCTGGGGGCAAGTTTGTATTGAAAATTTCTGGTGTAAGATTTGCAACAATCTGCTGCATGGAGGGGCAAGCTGAAATGAAAATCCCTGATGTAAAAATTGCACAGTTCTGGTGAATGTAGGGGCAAGCTTTATTGAACATTTCTGGTTGAAAAAAAATACAACGTTTTGGTGAATGGACGGGCAACTTAAACTTTACTTCCGAGAAGAACCTCAAAGGTATTGAATTCTGAGGACTGTTCCAAAAGAAAAGATTTCTGGGGATGATTCCATAAATATTCTGCGAATAATTTTTAGTGAATCCTGCAGATAGTTCCAGGATAATTCCGAAAAGAATAACAAGATAATTAAATTTTGAGTGAAATTCCAAAGGGATGTTGAGGAAAATTTCAAGCTCATTCTGGGAAGAATTTCTGGAGAATACAGAGGAAATTCTTCCGAAACTTTAGGGAAATTTCAGTTCCAAGGTGTTCTGAGAAAAAAAAAGTTCAAAGTATTTCGAGAAGAACCTCAAGGATATAGAATTCTTAGGACAGTTCTAAAATATTTCTGGGAAGTATTTAAAGAAAATTTTGATAATTAATTTCTAGTTAATCTTGCAGATAGTTCCAAGATTTTTTTTTTTTTTTTTTTATTATAGTCACTTTAACACTCTTGGGTCATTCGTGACTTGTCCGGGGGTGAGATATGAACTCGTGACTTTGGCGTGAGAGGTATGGATGTTAACCACTACGCCGGGGTCGCCCCCCAAGTTCCAAGATAATTTTGAAAAGAATATCGAGAAAATCAAATTTTGAGTGAAATTCCAAAGGGATTTTGAAGAAAATTTCTAGTGAGTACCGTTAATTTCTAGCTCATTCCGGAAATAATTTCTGGATAATACTGAGGAAATTCTTCTGACACTCTAAGGGAATTTCAGTTCCAAGGTGTTCTGAGTAAAAGTCAAGAAGCATTCTAAAAATAATTCCAGAGGACTTCTGAGAAGAATTTCAATAGAGCTCATAGAATTCTTAAAATTTCCAAAAGACCCTCAAGGAATTCTGAGGATGGACTTTTTCGCAACTGTATAAAATTTAAAGACAGCTCTTGGATTCCCTAATTGAAAAGTGGGTATTAGTTTGCCATTGCACCTTGGTCTGTTTTTGTCTTACTAAGAATTTGTCTAAGAATCTTCTCTGAACATTTCAAGTCATTTGTTACCGTGGTTAAAAAGTTATAACTGTTTATGTGCGTTGCAATAAATTCGGGATTGTCCTTTGTATCATCTTTAAAACATGTTGAATGTTCGGCATCATTTCGTGTCACCCCGACTGGTGGTACTCTGGGCAGGGTTGACATGCACAAGTCGTAATTTCGTTAACAATCATGTACTCACTTTTGTTCCAAACGTTACATATTTTTTTAAACCTTTTTAATGATCCAAAACCTATAGTCTTGGAATTTAGGTCAAAATTTAAAAAAAAAAATAGGGCTACAACTTTCGCTAAAAATGACCAATTTCTGCGTACTCGCAACGGTAATAGTAAAGTGTGACTACAACAGCATATAAGGGCAAACAAAACGTTGAAATACTCAAAAATAACTGTAACGATGCTTTCAAAATATACAAAAACGTACTGCACAAAATTTCAGAAATGTAACTGAATAAAAGATGATACCAGTACCTTGAAGAATATATTTTCTTTGGTTCATATTTTTAACCTGACAAAACATTATTACAGAAATTGGAAGAAAGCGACCGAGTTGCTGGGCAAACACAATCGCAGTGGGCAAACACAATGGTAGTGTGGAAGCGTGGAAAAATTTCAAAACCAGGAAAAGTATCGACGAAGCACTGGACCACCAAAAACAGCTATGATTGCTGCTAGGTGAGGCAAAGCGGCTACAAAATCGCTATATAATGGAACGTTTCATCGATTTTGTGCGCATACTTTGCAAAGGTGACCGACCAATAAAATTAGCTAAATTGAACGGTAGGGAAACAGTGGTGGGTGGACAGCACCATCCACCACGCACTTTGGAGTACTCCCCATCTCCAGATTGAATGCACCATTGAAAAAATTGCCCCTCCTTAAAAAGATTCCTGTGCACGCTAGTGCTCAATCAGTTCACTTAAAGCAATCAAACGTAAAAGTGTTAATTAAAAACAAATATTGAGAAGGATTCCCACACAGTTTTCGAAGGAGAAGAGCAGATTTGTTAGATGAATTTGGAAGGATTTCTTTGGAGAAGAATGCAAGTTCTAAATTAAACTGTTAGGTAATTTTAGTAGATTTAAAAAAGAATTGTGAAAATAAAAATAAAACATTGCAGAAAATTCCTACGTGGTTCTGATGAGATTTGTATGGGCATCGTGAGGAACATGACAGATGAATTTTAAGAAGAATTCCAAGAGAATTATGATCGGAATTCAACAAGAAACAGAGTTCTTAAAATGTTCTGGCAATAATTTCAACCCTAGTGCGAATGATTCATCACATAACCCAAACAAAATTGATTCCAAAAAATTTGCTGATAATTAGAAAGAAATTCTTTAAAATACTCCAAGGGGTTTATAAATCAATTTTCGAAAGATTTCTTTTGTTTTGAATAGAGTTAAAAGAAATGTTTGAAAAGATTTTTTAAGGAATCAAAGTCTCCGGATAGGCGGGAACGGGAATTATATGAAGGATTCCAATAAATTCTTATAAGGGGTTGGAAGAAAATTCCTAAAAGAATTCAACGGTAATTATTACGCGGAGTGTTTTCTGGTTTATTTCAGAACAATTTCAAGATAATTCAGAGCAGAATTCCAAGTCAATTCTGGAATTCATCATGAGAATTTTGAACAACGAAAAATTAAAACCCCGGAAAAGAATAATTCAGTTTCGGTTTTTACAAATATTTGTTTCCAAACTCCAGCATCTTCAATATTTTCTTTAGAGGACCATGCACTTTACATCTGAAATTAAAACGACAAAAATCAATTTGCAATATTGCTGAGTGATTAAATTCTAAAAACAATAAGACGGTATACTGAAGAAAATTATGCAACAAATAGAGCAAGACATTCATTTGCTAAAGGATCACTGTTTTAATGGTTTATTCTGAAATTCTGATGTAAAAATTTGTTCCTAGGATATGGTTAATTTATTTTCCCGGTTCTCTTGCAGAATTCACGGGTTTTTTCCGGTTTTCCCGGTTACTTTCCAAATTCCCGGATATTTCCCGGTATTCCCGGATTTCCCGGTTTGCTGGCCACCCTGAATCAATCAAAATCACTTGCACCCCTGCTTCCAAGTTTGTGTGGTCGTTGGGAGCTTGTGGTTCTGAATATGGACAAACAAGCATAGATAAATTCTATTCCAACTCTTTACTGATGTAAGCTTGATGGCCCTGAACAAGGCCGTTTTATTGAAAAGGACATCCACGGCCACTTACGCTTGGCGTGTTTAGTGTAGGTGACAGCATCATGGACCTCATTTTCCACGAACATCTTCAGCACACCTCGTAGATCAGACCGGGGATACGTCAGACACTACGACGGCGAGCCAGACGACGGATGGTGGTTATCACGAAGAATTTGCGATGACGATTGGCACCTCCTTTGCCACGACCTACTGCTACTATTGTTCACCACGCCGTCCGAAGCGAAAATGAGCTGATACCAGACAGCAGCGCTGATTTATATCTTTTTAGGTTAAAGCAGAATGATGTGCAACCAAGTGGTATAAAAGCTACAAAGACTCCTCCCATTATGAGTAGTTTCCTATCAAGTAGCGACACTGGCTGTTTTCCTTTTGCGTACACGGCGAATGAGAACGACCCAAATTTGAGTTTAGTTCACTCATAATCGCCAAAAGTGCAGGAACTCAGCGATGAGTAAATTTGTCTCATGATTTCCTGTGGAAAACCTAAAAAATCTGCCAGAAATGAGGAAATTGACGAAAATTTTATTTAGTCTCGGAGTAGTACCAATAGACTGAGTGAATCCAATCTTTACTTTTCTCAAATTCGGGAATTTTTCCCTGGAAAATCATGGAAAAACCTGGGAAAACATGAGGAATATTTACTCATCGCTGAGTTCCTGCATTTATTTCTGAGATAACTAAACTCAAATTTGGGTCGTTCTCATTCGCCGTGGTAGATATCGGCGCCGGTGGTCAGCGTAATTACCTCTCACCCCAGCAGGCCTGGGTCCAATCTCAGTCGGCGCCATCGGCATGTTCTAAGGCATAACATCTCTGGGAGCTGCCTCCCTGGCGTCGGTAGCATTTTAGCTCAGTACGGAAAACAAATCTCGCGTCACTTTTCAATAGGTCCTATCTACATTGATCGATTCTCTTCATAGACACTCTCTTTCGTAAATAACTCGGCTTCACAAATCTGGATCAACAATAGAAAAGAGCCCATCAGCATTTGTAAACAAACCGTTCCAAAGCCCTTTACTCACAAAGCGAAGACCACCCACACAAACCAACACCATCATCGGATAGGGGAAACTTCTACCTACAAGATGTTGGTGTTGGTTTGTGTGAGCGGCCTTCGATTTGTGAGGCTTTGGAACGGTTTGTTTACAAATGCTGATGGGCCCTATTCTATTGTTGATCCAGAAATGTTTCCTGCCGTCTTCGTCGAATTAGATGCTAGATTGTTGCTTCTTCCATCGAAAATATCCGGCCGTGGCGATTCAAAGTTGATCAAGGTTGATCAAAACAATTTGTATCCCTGCTTCCAGTTTGATCACATGAGCATTTTGTGTGGTCGGTGGTTCTGAATATGGACAAACAGGCAGATGAATTCTATTCCTACTCTTTACTGTAATAAGCTTGGTGGCCCTGAAAAGAGCCGTTTTGTTTCCAATGTTGGTGATGATTTAACCTCTGAAACCAAACAGAGTGCGTCTCTGTCACTTCAAAAACGTAGATGACATCCATGGCCGCTTACGCTTGGCGTGTTTAGTGTAGGTAACAGCATCACAGATCTCATTTTTCAGGAACACCTTCAGTACACCTCGTAAATCAAACCGGAGATACGTCAGACACCGCCACGGCAAGCCAGACGACGGATGGTGGTTATCTCGAAGAATTTGCGTTTGGTTCTGAACATGGCGATGAGTGTGTAAAATATTACGCAATTCCATCCTCCCTATTCACACGCGCCCGAAGATCGGAGGCGAATGCCACTTCGACTTGTTTCGTCTACTTACTACTCTCTGACGACTGTGCTGGGGAAGCAGCATATGCATGTAGGTAATTGGTGGATTTGTTAGTTAATTCGACGCTTTTGGACAATGCTGAACATTTACCACTTTTTCAATAGTTTCTTGTTGAAAATCAACATTCGGAAGCATTGTTATCAATGCGTTGCCATATTTCTGATCGATTGGTGGTAACATTATTGAAATTGGACCAGGGGTAGCTGAGTTATTAACGTTCAAAATCTTTCTTAATTTGTTACATGTTCCATTTTCGGTTTTCACAAAGTGTACCCCCATATAGAAATCAAAGACGTAGTCCTACGTCAATAATAAGTGGAGAATCATCCATACTACTACACTTAAAATCGCTCAGCTTTCTCTTTTGGTCAATTCTGCGTTCATTGAAGAAAATGGAATGAGAATACGAACAAAATCAGTGTTGCTCACTAATGTATTCTGTCCACCCCTAGAGCTTTTTTTTTTTTTTTTTTTTTTTTTCTTTATTTTAGAGATTTTTAGCCTGAGGCTAGTTCATCTCTTACCCCTAGAGCTGTATATGGCTTGGAATGATCTGTAATCATACCCAAGTAACCAAAACATCAGTTAAAAGGCTATTTTTGCTTAAGCAGTTGAACTTTGCTTAGAGTATTCTTATTGCTGTTGATCGACTGGGAAATTATATTCGTTTAGATGACATTCTGTATCTAAAATCAAAATCTTGCTTTTTTTTATTTTTGTCCGATATCACAAATTTTCTTCATGTTACCCATAGTTACAGTTTTGTCGTTCATCAAAGATCAAATTTAGCTAACACTGTCAATAAAACCTACCTAAAAAGTTCCTGAAGAAGGCCCCAAATGGACCGAAACGTGGGGAAAAAATAAAATTGCAGGATTTTGATCAAAAATGAATTCATAAATAATTTCGTATGAGACGTGAGACGCGATGCAATGATTAAAAATCGGGCAGATAGCTTATAGTGAGCGATGCAAATAGTGAATGACAAGTCACAGGGCTTGTTGAATTGTGTTTAATTAAATTAAAACATACAGATTGAATGTGGAGCGATACAGACAAGCGCGGAACAGACACAACTCGTTTTACCGAAGGAAGAAGCTGTAGTAGATAGAGTTAGTGTTGAAAAAATAATGAGTAGAATCGAGTGAGCGTGAAGCGTGAGTAGTTTTCCAGGCCTTAAAAAATCGTCACGTCAGTCACAGTTTGATATAATGTACGAGGTTCTAAATCCTGAAAAATGCCTAAAAAGCAAATCAAACATTGAATGTTGCTTGAAAGTGGAACTTAATGAAGGCCTGAGTGCTTTTTTGAAGATGTTAGTCTTCGGATTTGAAAGACCGTCGGTTGCAGATGCTACCTTACTGAGCATAAAAACATGGTACCTGGTTCTTTCATATTAAAGAGATGTATGGTTAAATCGCTTGTTTATCGTGTTTTGTGCTAAACTTGTCATCGTCGTCAGTGCCAGGTTTGAATGGTTACAGCAACTCGAGTAACGGTATTATGTGATAAGGAGGGCTTGATGGCCTTATACCCAAGTTAAAATTTTGGTTTTATGAGGGTTCTGCAGACCATGATTTGGACTTGTAGAGTGCTATAAAACCTCTATAAAGCTTGCAATGTTACATGGGTAGCAACCTTCTTGCTTACTGAGCATAAGTATAATCTCAGGCCAATCCACATTCAAAATTCGTCGATTGCTTTATCTGTTACTTAATTTTTGCTTACTGAGCAGAAAACCGTGGGTTCTATCCCAAGCTCCTTAGCGTTATTTGATCGTTAGGACATTAATTCAGCTTATCGTTTACTAAAACAAATCCTGCTGGAAACCCAACCCTCTTACCCAACATCCCGTGATTCATCATGGAAGTGCAGAGGACTCCTCGGCTTCCATCGAAGCGAGTGTCATGCCAACTCATTCGTACCCTTTGCTTTCTTGTCTTGCGTTTGGGCGCAGCCTGCTCTGCTATTGCCTAGCTTTAGATCACCAGATTTTACAGATTGAGGATGAATGCAGGTTCCAAGGATCGTCTATTGGTTCTCGGTGTAATTACAGCTGATCTATCAAAATCAAAGTAGCAAGTGTTGTTATTTATGATCTGAGAGCCCCAGCACGAAACGCTACGCCATCTGAAATATATGAAAGTAGACTGGTTGTCCCAACTACTGTTGGTCGTTGCACAACTTTGATGCGGTCACTTCTGCAGCCTTGTCTAGAGTTCCTATGAAGTGCTCGTTGGAACTTATTTTAAACTTCAAGTTGCTAAGAGTACGCAAGGGTTCTGGTTGGAGCCTGAAGTTACTCGTTTGCCTCATTTAATTTCCTATCGGAACTTTATTTTAATATTATGGAACTTTAAAGTAGTGTCAGAACTTTCTTTGAACTTTAAGGAACTTGAAAGTGGGTTTTATCGTGGAATGCCGAACCTTTGGTGGCTTGGGTACAAATTCTCCATTTCTCAATTTAATATTTCAAATCAGGAAAATTGATTGATCCTTCCCAAGTCGTCGACCTAACGACTCATTCGGCAAAATGGCATGAATTCTGAAAATGATCAAATGACAGATTTTGTAAAATTGGCATTCATGAAAGCATTGAGAAAATGATCCTGTTAAGATTTTGTACGAAAATATTGATTATGGAATAGTTGCTAAAGATTGATACAATGTGTAAGACTTTAAGTCTTACCATTACAATTAAAAAAGCTTGAATACTCCGAATTATAAAAAAACTACCGGAAATCCAGCCTTATCATATCAACTTACAAGCGAAGCCTGCCCACCTTCCACCGTCGAAAACATACACCGGAAGAGATTTCTTCCCCTTCGTCAACTTTTCCCACTGCTAAAATCAATCCATCCTCTCGTGAAAAAAAAAACGTGACGTCTGAATGTCGGATTTCAATTTGCTACCTCCACATCTAGGATTGCCATTGATATAAACCGCCAGCAACAATAGCAAGACCACGAGATATGATTTCAAATTCATTTCTCGTAGTCAATTTTCGTCTTCAGCGTTCGGAGTGTTCCGAGTTTTTTTTTTTTTTCGTTTTCGGTGTTTCTGCCGTGAACCGAAACACGCTGATGGATGCGAGATTCGAAAATTACGAGTTTAATTTACGCGACTCGGCTGTCATCATCGTTATTATTATCATCCCGGTGACGAAGTGCGGTGCCATGCCACTGTCTGGAGGAATCTTCTTCACGTACTTACGTAGAATCCTCGAGAGCTTCACTTCTGTATCTTGATAGAGCTTCGTTCGGTGAGTTTTGCTTCGACGGTTTCTGATTTTCCCTTATTTGCATTCTGATTTGCGCTCAGTGTCCGTTGCCGGTAGCCCGTGTTCCGCAGAAATCAGAGGAAAGAAGCAGCGAAGAGCGATATGAATTTCTACCCATTCGCAAGGGCAGGTGGGCAGCCATGAAGCTCTCAGCACGGTATGCGACAAAATCAATATTAGCACGTGATTTGCGTACCGAATGGATGAGCCGTTAAATCTGGAATTTGTAAAGCTTGATGGCTGATAGCGCGAATGCTTATTAAATTCCCAGAGTAGGTACGTGAAATTCGTTGTGATCTGCGAAGAGTGCCATTTTCGTAATTTGTCACTCAATCGTTTGGTTGGCAATGTTTCGGTAAAAGATATCTATCAAACAGTAGATAATTAATTACTGAATCGTTTTCCGATAAATATACCTGGTTCAACTCGGGTCTTGGTCTGTAGCTAAATTGTTGATACAATATGTGTCTAGATAGACTATCCAGCTTCTTAGGCTAGCGTGCCATAGTATTCTAAGCACCTCTATTCAGCATAAGACGTTTACCATTCACTACCATACACAGGAATCTTTAAAATGGCGGAGAGGGTGGGGGGTGTTCAAAGTTGTAAGATGTAATTAACAGAATTACGAATGAATCATATCAACGTGTGTGATTTGCTGGCAAAAATATTCCGGACCGGATGGGCTGTATATACAAGCTGGTGCCCTGTGCCCATCCTCCTTCAAATTCCATTCAGACAAAATTCCGTGAGGCAAGCTTGTTGCTCTCGATGTATTGTTTAATACCTGGCTATATAAGTAGCCGACCACACATTACCCTCTCTCGCTCGTTTCCAGTACTAGTACTGATCGACGTAGCCATTGCTCAATACTCTCTCTGGATGGTTCATATACCTCGATGACTATCCAAGTAACCGATCTAGCAATACCTTTTTTTGTTCGTTGGTAGTCAATTGAACCTCATCTCCGATGAGTTGATAAAAATTAGTTTTAGTTTATTCTGTGAAGGTTTCAATATTTTTGATAAATTTAAGAAATACCCCACTTAAGTTCAATTGAACCTCAACTCCGTTAAGTAACAAGTATTTGAGGTTATTCTGTGAAAATTTCAGATTTCAGCAGCAATTTGGCGTACACATATTTCAATCAGAATGATCGTCTATCCAAATGAAACTGTTTCCAAACTTTTGTTTGATAGTGGTCATTTTTAAAAAGGTGTTTTTGCTACTCATGATGAAACTTAGCTCTACAGCACTATTTAAATTAAACAACTGTTTAATCTTATCTAAACATTATTCCAGGAGTACAAGAAACACATTCCAGTTATCGTTTTTTGTATATTCAAGATATTGGCAACAATAAACATTTTCCAATTTTAGCGCAATATCACCCCGTCTTACGATACTCAAATAAATAAAAGTCTTTCGGCTTCAACTATAGAGCATCTCCACCCCAAATACCAATCGGTTAGCCATGACTATATGAGATATTATTTAAACTTTGTGCATATGTTGGATGCTACCCAAGCTGGCAATTTCCATTAAAAAATTGTAATTTTTTGGTTTATTCAACAAATCGTAATTTGAAAACGGTACATTTGATCAAAATGACTTATGATAAAAAATATAGTTAATAGTATGGTCGCTCCGAAAAATTTTATTCTGAAAGGAAAAAAATCTGTAAAATCACGTTTAAAAGTTCAATAATTAATTTTCGGACTTCAAATTTTAAATTTTATTTTGTGAAGAATGCTGAAGCTATGACCTGAATTCTGATTATACTGTTGGATGATAATATGTTTAAATTTGTTTTAATTATTTTTATTTTATATAAAATTCAAGAACACATTCCACATTTCGCATTTATAAGTATTTATTTATAATACTCTAGGGTATCCTGCTCTTAAGTATAGTTCGAATATCAATTAAGTGTTTATAATCTATTGAAATCGAAATGGAATGTAAAATCATGTTTCCACCGAATATTTTAAACACTTTGCATGTAACAGCTTAAGCGCCACTCTCAGAATCGAGAGGCTACTGATGCTGATCAGGAGGTTCAGCTAGAGGCTCTCTTCAGGGCGGGTTAATAATGCTCAAACACCGATCCCAATTACCGTTTATGTGGACCGATTGAATTCACTTTAAGTTGATACTCTAAGGAAGCCTTAGCGTGAAACTTTAAAGGCACAAATGTCAGCTTCCACAAAACATACAAATTTTAAATTGCTACTCCTTGTTTGCTGTGCTACTACAGTGTTGGAAAAATATCAAAAAATCAAATCTCATCAACGCCCAAGATCACTCTTGATTTTCGTAGACAAAAATCAACAAGCAAACAACTGCGGTTGATATTCCAAGCTGTGATATCGCAGCTCAGAATATCAAGCTAACAAAACTCACCAACTGCAAATCTCACCAAACTGTGGTGAGATTGAGTTTAATGATTTTTGCTTTACACCCGAATGCAACCGAAACTTCCATAACGGCTGGCAGCAGTCCCTTCGTGTCTGCCATCGGTGAAGATTAAAAAAAGATAGCAAACTATGCGTTCTCTTTCTAAGAAAACGATTTGCAATGGAAACATTTTTGTGTCGAGTCAACTCTCAGCTTGATTTTTGAACGTTGTGAATAGTCTCGCAATATCAAAGGAGCTTGTAAAATCAATATCAAGCATGATATTTTGTTCCAATATCACGCGTGATATTGCGAGCGCATGAGAGCGGAAAAATATCAATTGATTTCTGATTTTGCCAACACTGCAGTTCACATATTATTTTTCAGCATAATCATTATTTTAGGCACAGTTCTCAAAATCACGCCTTTTTGAGATGACGGTCTTCACTTTAATAAAATATTAAAACCCCTAATCAGTAATTCATTCATTCAAACAAAGCTGATGGCCTTGGAGGCTGAATAATTGGCATTCCATCTTTTGTTAATGCATGCTTGGGCTATGTATAACATCCATGTGAGGCAATCGTGTATTTTATATTTACTTTTTAAGATTCTTCCGTTTAGCCCATCTTTTCGTCAAATTCAAACAATCACCCAAGAACGTTATGAGATCTGAGTGGAACTCACCAAAGAATTCCCGCGAGAGCCTTTCATCAATATCTCAACCTGCCGAGAGATGGCGAAAATTGCTGCATAAAAGGTTAAACCATTTAAACGAACGAGAAGTAAAGGTATATTCACATTGTGATTACATGTTGATGGGTAACACATTTGTTCCAAAACATATGTTCCAAAACGTTCATGCGTTTCTGGTGACTGATAGAATTAATGAGAAAGAGGATTCCAGAAATAACACAAAGCAGATAGTATAAACTGCCTTAATTCTGCGCACCTAGGATCTAATTGAATGGGTTTTCCAAAGAAATCCAAAATGCAATAATTTGAATTAAATTGTGTGAGAGAAAAATATAAATTTATATTAAACAGTAATATCTACGAAAAATTAGAATTAGGCGCTTTGCAGAATTATGATACTTTGTTTCGATCATGTCCAGCCTTAACAATCGATTAGCAGAAATGTGTTGAATGTTCCATATCCAAGGAAATGTGTACCACTTATAGAATAAATTAATACAACGGAAATCCAGAAGATATGGATTTTTGGATGCCAAAAGAATGGTTCGGATGGAATGGATAGCTTTCAAAACTTCCGATTCAGTTTCTTTTTTCCCCTGACTTGTTTTCCGTGCTGAACACCAATGCTACCGACGCCAAGGAGGCAGCTTCCACACCTGGACCCTACATATCGACCCATCAACTCATGAACCGGGGACCAATGGCATTACTCCCATTCCGAAGAAAGGCGTGATCAGAGATGTTATGCCTCAGAAAATCCCGACGGCCCCGACTGGGATTGAACCCAGGTAATCACGCTTACCACTACACCATCGGCGCCGCTCGATTCAACTTCTATCACCCCAAATACCAAAAGTTATCAAGTTCCTAATAGACAAAAAATCACCAATATCAATGCTTGGTGGTTTTAAAGGGTTTTCTTCCACATTAGCTTCCCTTGAAGTTATTTCTTCTCCCCTTTGAACAAAAGCTGAATCGGTATTTTAACGACGTTCCTTGATTCAAAATGGTTTCCTCCTCATTTCTTACAATGAAGGACGATAAAAAAGTTAAAACGTGTACTTACAAAAAATGCCAGACGTCCTCGGGTAAAAATGAAAAGATGAAGAGAATCGATCAAAGTCACTTACACCCCTTTCCTTCTAAGCCCCTCAATTGTAATCGATTAACAAAGATCATTCAGGCCAGGATGGTCGATCTCAGAAATAAATATTTTGCCAATTTGCCCTTCTGGAAACTAACAAAAATCATTAAAAATAAGCCAAGGCCCATTCCTCCACTTGTACCGTTGAATCAGCCCAATGATTCAGTAGCCCATCTGATAACCCTTGAAGAGAAAGCTGATGCTATAGGTCAACACTTTGTCATTTCTCAAAATCTTGGACTGAACATTCCAAGTCCATACGATACTGTGGTTGCTGAAAATGCAGTCAACCTCCATCAATTTCCCATCAATTCACCTGTGGAATCAAAGATTACGGCTGACGAACTGTTGGCATATATAAAATCATCTAAAAACGTGAAGGCTCCAGGTTTTCGACCAAATTCTGAATCTAGAACTTAAACACTTGAGTTCTAGATTCTTCAACCAACTAGCACTGATTTTTAATCAGTGCCTTAGACTTGGCTACTTCGCCTCGTGCTGTAAATCAGCTAAAATCATCCCCATCCGGATGCCTGGGAAAGATTCGAATGTCGCCGACCCATCAGCCTTCTCTCGGGGCTATATAAGCTGTTCGAAAGGGCAGCATCTGCCGATGAAAACAACTGGTTGCTCGAAGAACAGTTTGGCTTCCGTAAAGGTCGCTGGACTGTTCACTAGCTAACTCAGGTGACAATCATTCTCAGACGGAACAAGTCTGTATCCAAAACATCTGCCATAGCATAGTTGGACGTTGAAAAAGCGTTCGATAATGTCTGGCAAGATGGCCTGGTATACAAATTGCAGCGATACGGTCTTCCAATCTTGCTTGTGAATATCATATAAAACTATCTCTCGGACAGGACATTCCGAGTCTCTCTGAATGGCATCACATCGGATGCCCTCAACATCGTTGTGGGTGTTCCACAAGGAAGCATCCTTGGACCCATCTTGTTCAGCCTATTCACCTCCGATATGCCGGATCTCCCTGAGGGTGGATCGATGTCCCTGTTCCATCTATCATCTTATAAATAACCTAATAAAATTTTTACGGTTATTTTACTTAAAGGGATGGTCCATGAATTATGTCACGCAAATTTGGCCCATTTTCAACACCCCCTCCCCCCTTTGTAGGGTTACCATATCAAAAACTTGAAAAGGAGGACATTTCGTTTAAGGTTTGGAGATAAAGGAGGACAATGTTTCCTTTTCTTAACATTAAAGGATGACAATGAGTTTTTATCAAACGGGTTAATAATATGTGCGCTATCACAAAATTCATGATTTGCAACGGTTCAATTGGGATTGAATAGGTAGAAGTCGTTATCAATTCAATTCATCTTCTCGTTATACTTTTGAAATATGCATCAAACTAGCCTTCATAATTCATTGTTGATACTTGGAAATGATCCAGTCTATCTGTTTTGCATGTAAACTACTGCTTTACAGCCTCAAAACCATCCAAACTTTTATCATGTACAGAAATCAGGATACACGTCATTGCTGATTGAAACCAACATGAAAAAGGAACTTCTAAGCTACTTATTAATTTTACCATAGGACTTTAAACCAAATCCTAAAAAACCATAGAACCAGAATGTCGAAATCAAACATATTTTTGGATTCAATCTACGGCTGTGTTCCATTTGGTGAATTTTCTCTTACATTTTAAAGATAGGAAATTTTCAAATAACCCTGGGGTTGCACCAGACTTATTTCTGAAAGACAGGTAATCAATTTGGATAAACATCTTCTTGAAAATTGACCAATCAATTAATATAAGATATTTTCGAAATGTCAAAATTAAGTGAAAATCTGTCAAATTTAAGTGAAAATTCACATAATATTCCACAGCCTAAATGTAGGGCTGTTGACAGCTGTAGTATACTGCTAGTCCCACTATCGAATGGCATTTGCTAGATAAGATGAGGTTGCGACATAATTAAACAAACATGCCCTACAACAACGCTCTTTGAAAACAATTTTATAAATATGTTACTGGAAAAAGTGCAAGGAAGGATGTTACTGAAAAAAGGAGGACATTTTCGGGCAAAAGGAGGATGTAGACAAAAAACTGAAAAAGGAGGACATGTCCTCCTTTAGGATACCATATGGTAACCCTACCCCTTTGTCACATTTTTTGTATGAACCTTAATTTTTTTTGTATGGCCCGTCACAGTTTTCAAAACCCCCCATCCCCCCTAAATGTGTGACATAATTAATGGACGACCCCAAAGACGTGTACCGGCTATCATCAAAACCATTTGTGGAATAGTTCTCTGATTTGGTTCATCATTCTTTTATGGTATTTTTATATTAGGATAGGGTCGAGGAGTGAATGTCCTAACTAATTATTTCAACAGCTGCAAGATCTGTATAAACGTTGTGAAGGCCCAGGTCATCATATATCCTCATTACAAATCTCCCAGGCTTGTTCCGTCTGAGAAAAATAAGATCAAGTGGTGAAATAGACAACAAAGGTGCCTTACACTCGACAACAAGCTGCTTTTCAGGAAACACGTTGACATAACGAAAACAAAATGCAACATCCTGATTAGATACCTTATCCGCTCAACAACAGGAGATCCACTCTGTCCTTGAAAAACAAGCTTGCTGTCTATAAGCAAATCATCCTTCCCGTAATCGAGTATGGTATGCCAATCTGGAATCTGGAAGAGTTGTTCCAAACACCATCACCTTAAACTGCAAAGGATCCAGAACAAGATCCTTTGGCTGACCCTACACAGTCCACCGCGGACTTGAAATTCTGAGATCCACCTCCTGGCAGGAATTCAGACATTAGAAGAACGGAGAGTATTCATCCTGGAAAGGTTTAGAGACACCTGTCTGAGATCAGATCATTGTATCATACGTGATCTAGCACTTTAGGTTAAGTTATACTCGTAGTTGCGTAGGTAATCATATTTTTCAATTCAAACAAATGGTGTATTCTATAAATTAGTTGATAAACAAAAATATTAAATTAGATTATCCAATGAAACAAAGATGAAGAGCCAGATAGGTCAATCAATTGAAATATTAAATCAATGTACAATCAGAATCAACAGAAATAAACATAATTTTACTACTACAACACAGTTCTCCCCGTTTCCAAGTCTGTTGGCTTTTCGTCGACAGCCCCTAATGTGAATGGCATTCATAAAGTGTTAAAGTTTATCACCAAACGCAATTAGGACCTTGGTAAATCGTTAGACACGCGTGATGTGCTCACGTTCACTTGCATCCAGCTACCAGGTTCATTCTGTCCTTTCATCGCCTCAAAAAATCCTACTCCCGTAAATCATTCGATCGTGCTGTTTCATTTCAACATTTTAAATTCAAATGCATCACATTTATCAGCATGTACGATCCCCAAGGCGATCCAATAAATATCTCTAACGCCATTTCTGTGCGTATGATCGAGTTCAAGTGTTGGCACGCTACCAGCAACGATCTCGGCGCCCTCTCACGCACGGTTTTCTACTTCGGTTCTCTGTCATCATAAAGCGAAGTAAACAACGAAAACGTCACGCAGTACGCGATACGGTGGATCGTGGAATATCCCTCGGTTCTGTGTCGAAAAAGGCAAACCAAAGCGATCGTAAAACATCTCCGCCAGACACATGTTGCGTGTTTTTTTTTCTTCACTTGTTTGCTATTTTTGGTTTCACCGTAGGTACTCGACTGTACGGAATCAACGGAATACTTTCAATTGGGTTAGGTCTTAGCTTGGTCCATTGATTGCTCAAGCTCACCTCCTCGACCATTTTTATACAAACCAGCAGAGCAGAGGTGATAGTGAACGCAAACCAGTGCAAGTGCACACGATTGGCTGTTTTCTGTTTCCAACGCGACACGAGAGACATGACCTGCTTGGATTTATGTGTGTCTGGCTGTCTATCGCTCGTTCAGCATATTTGGTTGGGCGGATGTGTTACATAAATTGCGTAAGTAAACAACTCGAATTAGCTGGGTTAAACAATAATTTATCGCTTCGACAAGTCGCTTCTATATGAGTTGTAGCAGGGTGTTTGTTTTCCCTAGTTTGGGATTTTTTTGCACCTTCCGCTCGTTGGTTAGTTGCTTTTCTCTGTGTGTTTCATTTCAATTCGTAAATGTGATGACAGCCAAACAGGATCGTATCCATAATGGAGGGAGAAAAAGGGGAAGCAGGTCTTACACATTTAATTCAAAGTCAAATGGAATAGATATAAGGATGAACTTTGAAAAGGATTAATTGTGAACGAATTTAGTAAAAATATGAATAAATAAGGAATTGTAAATTTGCAACAAAACAATAAAGATTAGCGTTGATGCTCTCATCACTAATCAAACATATGTCAGAAATGTGAACTAATTATATTTTGAACCAACATGGTTCTTTTCAATCTTCTACTCCTTTTTACCAAGGTTTGGGGCCTCAAGTGCAATCTTGTGCGGAAAAGGTCGTCAGCAGCGTCAACAAGTATTATTGACGGAAACGGAAAATGGATTGTGTTATAGCATCGCCACGACAAAAATGTTACTGTTTCAAGTTTGCGTAATCCATTGGCAATTTGGCACAAATACAAATCAAGCTTTAAATTCCTCAACACTTGGGAACGTGGAAGTAAACCTGTAAAACAACTATGTTTGCACAAATGCCCGACCACCTGCTATTACAATTCCTCCTCCTTACACAGTCAGATGCGTCGATTCAGCCATCGTGTCGAGCATGGTACGTAATTACGCTCGTAAAAACTCACCAAACGATACACATTTTACACCGAGAAAACCAATTTTCCTCTCGGCAGTCGCAAACGCAAAACCTAAAGGACCACCAATAAATTCGAAGCAATAAAAGCAGGAATCGATGGAAATAAAACTACAGACTCTCAACTGTGTTCTCCACAACTGGCAGCCGGTTCCACAAAGGCTACTCGGATCCAGCGACGACCGAACAGACGTGTGCACGAGTTGCGAAACCAATCGAAGTATCTTGGCAAGCTGCTTATGACCACATTTTTCCATGGAAACTTTGATGCTCTTGCAAATTTGTGCTCGACAGCCGCAAACATTTGTAGTGTTCCCGAGCTCCATCTGCCACAGCAAATTTCCAACGTGCACGAAAATAGTCTTATGTGCTCGTGGAAGCATAGAAAATGGATATTCGAAACATTCAACGAAGGAAACTCCAAGGGTGCTTGATTTGTTATTCCCGAGAAAAAATAAATATTGAAATGAAATTTAAATAGTTTGAACATGTTTTCAAGCTACTGGTATCGGCCGGCCGTGTGTGGTACAGAAGAGAAAAAGGGGGTGGTAAAAATCGGTCTACTGAACCAAAAATCAAATCGCAAAACTTTCAATTCGTACGTTTCTGGGAATACGATCGGAGCTCTTTCCGAGCGGCGCCTCTTGTTCTCATTTCTTTTTGTTCATCTCCATTCCGGGTTTGAGAAGAGAATTTCTCCAGTTTTTTTTTTTTTTTTTTCATTATACAGCTATCGCCCGAAGAACGCGGTACCCACTGTGTTGCCCCACCGCTTTTTCTCGGCGGGGTTTAAATCAGTCGGTCTGATTTTTTGCATGTGAGTAGTGACAATCGAGAAGTCACTCGCAGAAAATCAGAGCGCTTGGTTGAAAACCCACCGAGAAAAAGCGGTGGGTGCAACACAGTGGGTAACGCGTTCTTCGGGGGAAAGCTGTACTTGTGTGCAAATTTGGAGCCATTAGCGAATCGAAGCAAGCTATGAAAAGAATCACAAGCAAATTGAGGGAAAAGTGCTGAAAAAATCGACTCGCTTCAATAGACCGACGATCTGTCGGGAAAGTATAAATCACCGTTTGGCGATAGTTTTCTAGGTGATGACGTCCGGGAGTGGGACGATTAAGGAAACTTTTTGATTATTCAGATTTATATCTGTGTTTCCAAGAGGTTTCTACAGCTTTAAAGACTACAGTTTAAGTGAAGTTCGGTTAAATTATGTGTAAAGGATAACAAACGGGGCATTGACTGCAACTTTATCAAGTTAAGAACAGAGTGTTGGTAGTAAAATAAAAATAGTCCCTAATGGTTTAATAAACAATTGACCCAGTTATTCTGCAAACATCTAATCCCTTGTAAAAACGTTCTATTCCGGAAAATTTCCAATTTGCGTTTGCTCCTGGTACAAATCTCTGTACTGACCAACCGCAATATGGGACATCGAGAGCACACATAGCATCCAAAGCCACTATCATGGTTAAACCGTATCAGGAGCGTCCCGCCCGACAACGAGAATGACTACAACGACTCTATTTGCCTGATGCTTTTTACCATCTCTAATCGAGTACCAGCTTTGCCCAGGAGAACAATGGCGAAGCAAATGGTTTGCAATAATACTGTGCTTTGCTTTTCTAATCGAATGGTCCCAATTGTATGGGCAGATTGGTCCGTTGTTTTCCGGGTTTGGACTGTAGTTCGAATGGATATCGATTTACCAGTCTGTAAGCTTGCTTTTGCAAACAGGATTGTCTGTCTGGAAGGATTGGAATAGTTTCGGATTCTGTAACTGGATTCACGAACTGAAGCAGCTAAATTTGCTTGATATTATCTATTTTTTTTTTTTTCAATGAATGCGAACATGATTTACAATGAAGAAATCTGCACCAAATTTACCTGCTTCACGTTTGTTTTGTGTCCCCTGTGTTCATTTTGTGTTTGTACCTGGTATATTAAAATTTTTGGTCATCTTTTGAGTGTTGTAACTTTGTTAAATATGGTTCGATTTTAATTCTTTCTAAAGCATTCGACTGCAAAACTAGTATAATTTTATGTTGTAGCCTCGAAAATAACCATGGTCAGCTTTCTGTAAATTTGAAAGGAATATTGACCACTTTGGCCGCTCTTGAAACCACGGGTTGCCCCCGAGGGAAACGGTAGCAGGGAATAATTGCGTTGTTATACTAAAACATGAATGGCAACAGCTCTATCTGCATGGTTTTTCATCAATAGGCTTTAGATAGAGTTGAAGTGGATATTGACCACATTAGCCGCTCTCTGAATCACCAGGATGCCCCAGAATGCAATCGTTTTCTGTTACAGACGCCCCTTGGGGCATCCTGGTGGCTCCAAGAGTGGCCAATGTGGTAAATGATGCACTTCAAATCCATCGAAAGCCTTTTAATGAAAAACCACGAAGAAAATGCTTAGTTTTGCAGTTGAATGCTTTTGTAAGAATTAGAATGGGACCATATTTGACGAAGTTACAACTCTCCATAGTTGATAAAAAATTCTATCCTTGTTATTTTGAGTACCTCCTGTATATTGTGTTGTACTGTATGTCTATCACCTTACCATCTTTTTTTAAGTTAAGTTAGTTCTGCACCAAGAAGTTTTCAATTCATAGTCAGCATTTTAAAAGGCTATCGGTATCGGTGGTGTAGTGGTAAGTGTATTTTCTCTCATTCCAAAGGGCCTGGATTCAATCCCAGTCATCACCATCGGGATTTTCTGAGGCATAAAATCTCTGATCGCGGGAAGTAAAGCCGGTGGTCCCCGG
Source organism: Ochlerotatus camptorhynchus (assembly GCF_037179485.1). Taxonomy (NCBI): domain Eukaryota; kingdom Metazoa; phylum Arthropoda; class Insecta; order Diptera; family Culicidae; genus Ochlerotatus; species Ochlerotatus camptorhynchus. Next base: position 709,429 of record NW_027040666.1, read on the forward strand.
TCAATGAGTTGAAGGGTCGATAGTTAGGGTCCAGGTGTGCGAGCGCCTTCCTTGCGTCGGTAGCATTGGTTCTCAGTATGGAAAATAAGATCGATGGAAAAAAAATCAAGGAAAAAAATCCATAGGCTGTAAACTAAAAAAAACTAGGCTCGATTACAAACTTCATTATTAAATCACGTTGTTTACCGTTCTCCTGGAAAATATTGCATGACCAGTTTAGCGATGCGTTGTCAAAATTACCACATTTCTTCCTATTTTGATTCTGAAGTTTGATTCTAGTTGATGATTACCTGTGAATTGAATGAAGAGAAAATACAGTGCGTTAGATGTATGCAGAAAAAGCAGGAACAAATAAAGATTTTTTACAGGCCATTCGCCCTTCATGTCCTTACGTGAACACCCACCCTAATTTGTTTCATATACATTTGTATAAACCTTGATCACTTCCCAAGCAAAATTGCGAGTTTTATAGAGGTTTTAAAGCAGTTTATAAACTGTTTATATCATGGTCTACAGAACCCTCTTAAAACCAAAATTGTTACTTGGGATACTCTTCTTACTCTTTAACCAATTCACATGGCTATGCATACCTCCAGAGTTACATAATCAAAAATTTTCGAATTCCACCGACCACAAACTATTGGAGTCAATGGTTCATTAGATTTAAAAGAGAGACGTGAGCAATTGAACTATGAAAAAGATTCCATTTTCAAAGCTTAATAGCTCACTTCCCTCTTTTCAATCTAAAGTATTCATAATACTTAAATCTTAATGTCTTTAAGATTATAGAAAATTTTAAAATTCTGAGGATTGGTTAGATGCTGAATCTTAGACATCCCAATATTCTTGAGGAGTATTGATTGTGCTTATAATTCAATGTGAACTTAAAGGAGTCAGTGCTCTTCTGATGGTAACTAATAAAGAATTCTTAAATGAATGAATAGAAAATTCTTATAAATTTCAGAAATACTGAGTGAGTCGATTTCTGATGATAGGCAAGTTTTGGAAAAAGCGGCGCCGGTGTAGTGGTAAGCGTGATTACCTCTCACCCCAGCAGGCCTGGGTTCAATCCCAGTCGGCACCGCCAGGATTTTCTGAGGCATAACATTTCTGATCACGCCTTCCTTCGGAAGGGAAGTAAACCCGTTGGTCCCCGGTTCATGAGTGGATGGGTTACTAGGTCGATAGGTAGGGTCTAGGTGTGGAAGCTGCCTCTTTGGTGTCGGTAGCATTGGTACTCAGTACGGAAAACAAATCAAAGAAAGAAAAAAAGTTTTGGAAGAATTTTAAGGAATTTCAGAAGACAATTGTTAGGAGTATTCAAAGTGAATTCAAAGCACGTTTCAAAATAAATTTCTAGATAATTCTTGGAAGGGTTTGAAGAGAACTTTAAAGAGTATTCCGTAAAAACCTGATGAGATTTTCTTGCTTTTTTATTTAAAATATTGATAATGTTGGGAGAAACAAGAGAAATTTCAGGAGAAATTCATGACAATTATACACAGATAAAAATTCTAAATTTTAATTGTTATGTAAACATTCGTTCACGAAGACTTGTATTTTATTTCACGCAACCGAGCAACTTCCAAACAATGTTGTTTACAAAGATGGTCTTTTGTATACAATATTTGCTACATTGCATGAAATGTGTCAGAGCTTAACATGATATATCAAGAGCAAATTTTCATTATGCCGTAAGTAACATTCGCATCAATCCGAGAAAAATAAAGTTTTGTTTTGATGACCGAAAAGTTATTCCTATTTCCAATTAAACACATATAATCTCATAGTGATAGCAATGGTTAACATATTTAGCAGGGTTTTAATCATACAAATGCAAATCGCTAGCTTTCATGCTAAAAAGAGGCAATTCTTGACTTAGATGTGCATGCAGTTAGGTTTTTAAAAAGAAAAATTAATGGTTTTTTTTAAATATAGGGGAATTTACATATTCTCGTCAATCTAAGCAGCGTCTGCACTTCTACTAGCATTTTCTCAGCGTCACGCACATATATGATGTGTCTGTTTGTTTACATTCATCTGCTGCTTGCTTCTCTATCCATTCCAATCGACAGAATTTTTCAAAACGTTTTGAAAGTGTTTTTACAACGCTCCAAACTTCTCAGGTGAGTGTGACTATTGTCGGCAGTCTCTTTTTCTTCGGCAACCTTCCCATTAGAACTGCGTGTTAACCAGCTGTTCTATTATCGGCAACTCGAAATCAACCTCATTTTGTAGTGCGTATGCTTTATTTGAAGAAAAATGTAGCATTACTGGATTGCTCGATCGTTCAAATATAATCAGATTGAAGCTGAAAGGCTAAGCAATCGTTTGGACACATTCAGGGAAGTGCGTTGATGGGAAAACATAGTGAAATTAACGTTTAAATTTTGGTTGCCGAAAACAGTCAATGGGTGCCGAAGCCAACATTTACCCTAGATGATTAAATCCCAAAGGATTGCAGAAGGGGGGAAATTCAACGTATCTGCACCGAGTTGTTGTCGCAATGTCCCGTTTCAGTAAACTTCTAGAAACACAACCAATACTATGAGTCTTAAGTAACCGAACATTAAGCAATCGCGCTAAATCTTTCCAATTCCGTACAAAATATTTTTTAATTAAAAAAAATTCTTCGATTATGTGTGTGATGGCCTTCTTTGAACCTTAACAAAGAAAAACAAACCCAGAATTAGTTTTTAATGGACTGCTAGGGGAAATGGATGTAATGTCGGCCTAAATGTTCCTTTTTTGGGCCCATACATGAATTCAGCAATCGACTAAATTTTAAATTGCGACCAAAAATATTAATTAGTACCGTCCCAATGACGCATTCATCTAGTTAAATTGATAAATAGCAGATTTTTAACGATGGGCCCAATCTTAGATCCATAGGCCAACATTAGAGCCATTTCCCCTATCATGTTAGATTTTTTTTTCTTCTTGTGAGATTTCGGACAGTGCATTTTCGTGCTTTTTGAACACATCGTTAAAGTTTATTTTTAATTATTTCAAGGTTTTAGAACTCTTTATTTCCTTTTGAAGATGCTCTTCGCAATTCCCATTCAGCATCAGCAATCGGCAATCAATTGGTTGTAGTTGCGAACAAGTTGAATTGGGTCACTCTCGGCGAAAATCTAATTTTAATATTTATTTCAGTTTTCAGCAAGAATAACGTTCAGAATTGATGTCAAATTAGGCCAAAACAATTGTGAATTGTTGTATTGTCTTCATCATTTTTTCCGTGAATGATAAAGCCACTTCGATTAAAAAACAACATCAAAAAATATTTTTCGATGTGTTCACACTTTGTCACACTGTCCAAAATTTATAAAAAAAACCAAATTTAACATCATAAAAGTAACTTAATTTTTTTTATGAGTCAACTTCTTAAGAAGGATATGACATAAATTATTCTAGAACATTTTTTCATTTTAAAAGATTTATTATTTTTTTGAAATCCTTAATCCCATTTGTTACTTCAAGAGAAACTGCTGTAATACAAAATTTCAACTGTCATGTTCAGTGAAGTCTCTTGTTGTAATTGAAGTTCATTTTTATATTTATTGTCTGGCTGAAAATCTCCTTAATAAAGACAACCAACCAACCTTATATTTATTTCAGAATTAATTAAAATAGGTTAGTTTAATCAGCCTGCTTCTTCAGGCAAGTACCATGCGAATGTGGAATTTCCTCTTCCTGAAGTGTCTTCCAATTCCAGCGGCCCTAGTTGCAACGGTCCATCTCCCACCTTGACTCTCTCTCCTGTCATCGAGTCTGCTCTAGTTGGCAATGAAGAAGCAGTTAATGGTATGCGGTTCTACTACCAAAACGTGCGAGGACTACGAACCAAGGTGGATTCCTTCTTTCTTGTCGCAAGCGAGTGCGATTATGACGTCATAGTGCTGACCGAGACCTGGCTCGACGACCGTATATACAGTGCGCAACTATTCGGGGACACCTTTGCTGTATATCGCACTGATAGAAATGGCTCTAATAGTGCGAAGACCCGCGGAGGTGGTGTTTTGATTGCAGTTTCTACCCGTTGGAACAGCTATATCGACCCTTCACCCGTCAGCGATGGTTTGGAGCAACTGTGGGTTAGAGTGACTATGCCGAGCCGAGTTGTCAGCGTGGGCGTAATATACCTACCACCGGATCGTCGTAACGATAGCAGCAGCATACAAGACCACGTGGATTCCATCGGTGCCATTGTTGCTAACTTGGGATTCAATGATTTTGCTCTACTGCTTGGAGATTACAACCAGCCTGCTCTCCAATGGAGGAACTCAGACGATGGGTCTATGCAAGTTGAGCCTCAAACTGCTTTGATGTCTGCAAGCTCGGCGCTTATCGATGGCTTCTCTCTGCATAGCCTCACGCAGCTCAATGGTATATCGAACAGAAATGCTCGCTTCCTAGACCTTGTTCTGTCGAACGAAGCTGCTACTCCAGCATGTGTTGTTTCGGAGGCTGTTGAACCTCTGACCACACTAGATCCTGACCACCCTGCTCTGGATGTAATGATGCAACTTCCGTCGCAGGTCGTTTTTGAGGCGCGCACCGACGATTCTCGTACCTTCGATTTTAGACGAGCTGATTATGCTGAACTTAGCGCTGCTATCTCCAGGGTCGACTGGCGACCAATAGAATTAGCTGACTTTGTTGACGATGCCGTCAATTACTTCAGGCAAACTATTTGCGATATCATGGCTGAATTTGTTCCTCTTTCACGACCTGCGCCGAAGCCCGCATGGTCTAATGGTCACCTGCGTCGATTGAAACGGTACAGGGCCAAAGCGTTACGAAGATACTGCCGAAATCGTTCATACATCACGAAGCAAGAGTTCAACCGTAGCAGTAATAATTATAGGAAATACAACCGATACTTGTACCGCCGATATGTGCTCCGTACACAGGCATCCCTTCGCAGGAACCCAAAGCGTTTCTGGTCGTTTGTTAACTCAAAAAAGAACGAAGTCGGTTTGCCTTTATCAGTTCATCTCGGTGAACAATCCGCCAGCTCTGAAACAGAAAAGTGTCGTCTCTTCGCTCAACATTTCATGAGTTCTTTTAATGATATGTCGGCATCACCTAACCAAGTTGGAATAGCAACCCGCGATACTCCAAGAGATGCGTTTGATTTTCGTTCATTCCAAATCGATGAGCATACTGTTGAATTGGCTATTCAAAGGTTGAAACTCTCGTATGCTGTTGGTCCGGATGGGATTCCCTCGTCCGTCCTAAAGCTGTGCTCTGAATCGCTACTCACTCCCTTGGCAAAGTTGTTCAACTTGTCTTTGCAGGAGTGCAAATTTCCTGAGGCATGGAAATTTTCGTACATGTTCCCAGTGCACAAAAAAGGTGACAAAAGGAATGTCCAGAACTACAGAGGGATCACATCGTTATGCTGCTGTTCCAAAGTGTTCGAGATTTTCATCAACGAGGCACTTTTCAGTTCCTGCAAAAACTACATTTCCACGGCTCAGCATGGATTCTATCCAAAGCGGTCAGTTACGACAAACTTGACTGAATTCGTGTCACTTTGCGTTCGGACCATGGATTCTGGTGGACAAGTCGACGCCGTTTACACTGATCTGAAGGCTGCATTTGATCGAGTTGACCACTGCATATTACTGGGCAAACTTGAAAAACTTGGCGTTTCTGACTCCATGATTTCATGGTTCACGTCTTATCTCACAGACCGCTCGCTCTGCGTTAAGATTGGCGCCTCGCAATCTGAAGTATTCACGAACATCTCCGGTGTTCCACAAGGAAGTAATCTGGGACCGCTTTTGTTTTCGTTGTTTATCAATGAGCTTTCTCGTCTACTGCCACCTGGATGCCGACTATTCTACGCCGACGACGTTAAAATGTACATGATCATCAATAGCATCGCTGATTGTGAGGATTTGCAACAGATTGTGGATCATATGCAAAGCTGGTGCTCCCGTAACTACTTGACGCTTAGCATCAATAAGTGCAATGTGATATCCTTCTACCGTAAGAAGAAACCGATCAGATTTGATTATTCCATCTCCGGCCAGATTTTGGAGAGAGTTAGTCAAGTCAGAGACTTAGGAGTTACTCTTGACTGTGCATTGACGTTCAAGCCCCATTACAATGACGTCCTGAACAAAGCCAACAGACAGCTTGGTTTTATATTCAAAATCTCCGAAGACTTTCGTGACCCGCTGTGCCTGCGGGCATTGTATTGTTCATTGGTCCGCTCTATTTTGGAGTTCAGTGCTGTCGTTTGGTGCCCTTATCAGGCCTGCTGGATTGCAAGGTTTGAGAGTGTACAAAGGAAGTTTGTTCGTTACGCGCTACGTCATCTACCCTGGCGTGATGCATCTAACTTGCCTTCATACGGGGACCGCTGCCGCCTGCTTGGGATTGATACCCTGGAAACAAGACGACGTAATGCTCAAGCTGTCTTTGCCGCTAAGATTATTATCGGTGAAATTGACTCCCCACAACTACTTCGGCAGCTCTACTTCTACGCACCTGAGAGAGTAATGAGACAACGTAACTTCGTTCATCTTGCGACTCGTAACCGACAGTATGGGATGAATGAGCCTATCCGCGCCGTGGCTAATGCGTTTAATGATGCTTATGCTTGCTTCGATTTTAATGTACCGTTAACTGTTTTTATCAGAAGAATGTCCTGAATGTATAGATTGACTAAGCATCCTTTTAAACTTAGATTATTCATTAAGACAACCAAAAGTCAGATGAATTAAGATTATAATAAATAAATAAATAAATAAATAAATATGTATATTCCAGGAAAAGTAGAAATGTTTCCATCGATTTTATTCGAGTTTTCCTGCCACTCTTCTCACAAACCCCATGAAATTCAGAAACAGAACTTTCCCGGAAATCCACTCATAATTAATAGACCGACTCTATGATGTTATGCATCCCGACGTTAAGTTTTCATTCCTTTTTCAAAGGAAATTTTATAGCGCTATCTTATTCAGCACTAATTGGACCAAGCCTTTCATGGTGGTAGTTCATGGTTAGTTCGTCTCTGCTGCCGTCGCCAGCTCTGAAAACTGATTTTATTTTTTCTACCATCCAACCATAACCAAATGTTTGCAAACAATTTCTCTTACAAATGTAACATATAAATTATTTGCACCTATCAGATAAACACAGTTTGCATTTATTTGCTGCTATGAACGCTCATAAGTCTCGATAATAAAGAAAACAAAACTATAAATGTTCACGTGCTCCTATGAAGACATGTAGGTACCTAAATTTTTAAAGTTAAAGGAATTTAGTAATTTTTGGATACCAGTTTTTACTAAGCAATTTCGAAGTGAAGAAATATTGCTAGACTTCTAGTGATAAGTATAAACACTGGAAAAATCATAATCGTAAACCTTTAGCGAGTATATGTATCAACCATCTTTGGTTAGGTTTTAAGCATTTTGTTTACGATGCAGGTTTTAATTTCAGAAAAAAAATAACAGGAGCTTCTTATAAACTCTGAGATATTCAGAGAACTAATAAAAAACAGAGAAGTTCAGAGCTTTTTGGATCGTTTGCAAAAACTTCCCTTGCGTTGGGAGAACTTTTAAAATCCTCAGGAAGCTACGACCACTATCAGAAAGTCCAGAATTTTGGGGAAGACTAAGGATCTTTAGGGGTATGTTCGGAAAACTTTAGACAAATTTCGTGAAATTAGATGATGATCTGTAACTTTATAAGAGCTTTATAAGAGCCCCGTAACGTGGATAGATCACCTTTTCGTGGTACGTTACGGGATGTAAGATCTACCACCGATTCCTAGTTCTGACTTCTTGAAACTAGGGGAACAGGTTTTTTTCAGTAATCAAAGGAACACATCTTATTCCTTGTTACTTTTTATGCCTTGTTGATAGTGATAAGTTCTCGGGTTGCCTGGACCGAGGATGATCTTGAAACAAGGAAAAAATGAGTTAGTTAGTATTCACCTCTATATGTGATTCCTAATCTTCTATTCGAAGTGGTTAAGACTAGGGTTCTGATGCATGGTCATTATCGGTTTCATAGCTTGATTTTGTTGTTAAGGAATCTAATTTTGACTGAAAAAGGGGCGCGCCTTTGGAGGGTGTTTCAACACTCCGAAGGGTATAAAAAGCGGAACCTTTCAGTTAGAATAGATTTTGTGCGATGAAGGCAAGAATGACAACTGTATCAAAACCGAATACTTTATCATTTCTCAATAGTGATTGAGTAAAACGACATGCACTAAACTAAGGACACGGGATATACTACAATAGATCAAATTACTGGTCGCAGTGGTGTTATGTCCCGAACAGAGGAAAAAAAAAGAGCTTCATGAAACTTTAGAGATCTTCAGGTAGGTTTAAAGATCTTTAGGAAAAAATCAGAGATTCGAAAAAGTTCTGAGAACTTTAGGGCAGTTTTATGGACATCCGGAATATTGGGGAAAATTGAAGGAAGTTCCTAAACCTTCAGGAAAATGTTGAGATCTTCAGATTCGTTCGATTAACTTCAGGAAGAACAAGACCTTTACAGATATTAGGAGCCCGATGAACATCAGGAAAATTGCGGTAACTTTAATAAAGTTCTGAGAACTAGTGTTAACCTTTTAAAACTGTATGTTAGTTCCATTAACCTTCAAGAAGTTATGAGAATTAAATAAAAATATTTAATAATTGAAAGTAAGTTTCAAAATCTTCAGAATAGTTCCGAGAACTTTAGGGTGAGTACCGGTTGTTTCAGGGCAGTTTCTTAGGTTTCAGAGATATTTCTACAACTTAAAGGGTGATACGGTCAAAATTTGGTCAATATCAACTTGACGTATTTCTTTCAATTTTGCATTTAAAAAACCTGAACACCCCTCATTTTGAAGGTGTGTGTGTGTAGAATGTTGCTCCTATTTTGATTATGGAATTCACTCTTCAGTTGTCAAAATGCCGTCCAAGCAAGAAGAGCAGCGTATCAAAATTTTCCTCGCGCATCGCGAAAATCCGAGCTACTCGCACGCAAAGTTGGCAAAATCGCTAAAAGTTGCCAAATCAACCGTTACAAATGTAATTAAAGTGTTTGGGGAACGTTTGTCGACAGCCAGGAAGTCTGGATCGGGGGGAAATCGAAAACCGGAAGCCGCTGAGACGACAAAGAGAGTTGCCGGTAGTTTCAAGCGAAACCCTAACCTCTCTCTCCGATATGCCGCAAATAAGCTGGGTGTATCATCTACAACCGTGCATCGAGCCAAAAAACGAGCCGGACTATCGACTTACAAGAAGGTAGTGACTCCAAATCGCGATGATAAACAAAATACGACGGCCAAAGCGCGATCCCGGAGGCTGTACACGACGATGCTGACGAAGTTTGACTGCGTGGTAATGGACGACGAAACCTACGTCAAAACCGACTACAAGCAGCTTCCGGGACAGGAGTTTTATACGGCAAAAGGAAGGGGAAAGGTAGCAGATGTTTTCAAACACATGAAACTGTCAAAGTTCGCAAAGAAATATCTGGTTTGGCAAGCCATCTGTACAAGTGGCTTGAAAAGCAGCATTTTCATAGCTTCCGGGACTGTCAACCAAGAAATTTACGTGAAAGAGTGTTTGAATAAACGTCTGCTGCCTTTCCTGAAGAAACACGGTTGTTCCGTACTGTTTTGGCCGGATTTGGCATCTTGCCATTACGGTAAAAAGGCCATGGAGTGGTACGCCGCCAACAACGTGCAGGTGGTTCCCAAGGACAAGAACCCTCCCAACACGCCAGAGCTTTGCCCAATTGAGAAATACTGGGCTATTGTCAAGCGGAACCTAAAGAAGACCAAAAAAACTGCTAAGGGCGAGCAGCAGTTCAAAACAAACTGGCTTTCTGCGGCAAAGAAGGTGGACAAGGTGGCTGTACTAAACCTGATGGCAGGGGTCAAGCGTAAGGCCCGGCAATTCGGATTTGGAAAAGCGGAAGCCTAACTGAATATTTTTCCTGAATTTTATACTAATTGAACTTGAAAAAGAAATTTAATTTTATTTTTTAAATAAACGATTTCACCGATTTACACGCGTTTTCCCTTGACCAAATTTTGACCGTATCACCCTTTAAGTATGATCTTGAATGAAGTTGTTACGTAGCTTCGGACAGTCTTGAAAACGCATGATTATTAGAAAAATGTTGGAAACTTTAGGTATCTGTAGAGTACTTAAGGGAAAATTCAATTAAATTGATAAAAAAAGTGAAACTCTTCAAGAAGTTCCAAAAGCTAAAGACAGTCTATAACACATCAGAGATGTTTGGAGAACTTACGAAAATTCCCGTAAAATTCACATAATTTATGAGAAATTCACGGAACTGCAGAAAATTCTGGGGATTTAAAAATCTTTAGATAATGTGTCTTGATTTCAGGGAACTTCCAGGAACACCATATAATGAGTAGCGAGAACTAACTTCAGAAAGCTTCAAGCGCTTGATGAAATAAACGAGAATTTCAGGTTGTTCCTCAATAATTTTAGTAACTTTAAAGAAGTTTCGACGTATGAAATGAAACGTATGAAGGAAATACCGAGGATATCAGAGGAGTTTAGTTAAAAGACTCCGAGATAGTAATTGTAAAAATTCGGGCACTTCGGGGAAGTTTAAGAACTTCACAAAACTTCATTTCATAAATAAAGCTCAGATATATTAAGGGCAGGCACAATAAATTTGGAAATATCCGGCCTTTCGGGAAAGTTTCAAAATCTGTGAAGGCTAGTTTCAATAAATCCAGGACAGCTCCAAGAGGCACGACAACTTAAATATATTTGAAAATATCTTAAAATATTTCTAAATATCAGCGGCGCCGGTAGTGTAGTGGTAAGCGTGATTTCCTCTCACCCCAGTAGGCCTGAGTTCAATCCCAGTCGGCGCTGCATAACATCTCTGATCAAGCCTTCCTTCGGAAGGGAAGTAAAGCCGTTGGTCCCCGGTTCATAAGTTAATGGATCCAGGTGTGGGAGCTGCTTCCCTGGCGTCAGCACGGAAAACAAGATCAACGGAATACAAATCAAGGGGAAAATAAATCAGAGATGATCCGAGGGCTAAGACACCTTAGATACACTTGAAAATATAGTCAAATATTTCAAAATTTCATCGAACATATTAACGTTTTTTCTTAAACCTATACATGTATATGAAAGTGATTTTTGTGCTGATCTGATCAATGGTTGTTTTACTGAGCCGAAGTCAAGAAAATGAAAATATCTAAAAAATATTTGATGTTTTCATCAAAGGTATCCTGTCCCCTGAGATGATCATAAAACCAAAGAACAGTTCAATTAACTTCAAGAAAATAAGGACTTACAAGATGGTCCAGGAAATACAATTAATTTCCGAAAACTTCAGCAAAGTTCTGATATCTGCAGAGTTACCCAGAGAACTTTATAAAAGCTTAATTAGTTTCAAGTAAATTCATTATTTTTAATGATGTTCGAAATATGTTGTGTTAGGTCAGAGATCATTAGAGCTATTCCATTAATTCATTGCAGTAACTTTCACGAAGTTTTGCGATATTATGAAATATTCCGAGAATTTCAGAACTGTTCCAAAATTTTCCTGGAGTCTTCAGGAAATTTTCATTAATTTCATGAACTTTGTCGGTAACGGCGCCGGTGGTGTAGTGGTAAGCGTGATTACCTCTCACCCCAGCAGGCCTGGGTTCAATCCCAGTCGGCGCCGCCGGGATGTTCTGAGGCATAACATCTCTGATCACGCCTTCCTTCGGATGGGAAGTAAAGCCGTTGGCCCCCGGTTCATGAGTTGATGGGTCGATAGGTAGGGTCCAGGTGTGGGAGCTGCCTTCCTGGCACGTCGGTAGCATTGGTGCTCAGCACGGAAAACAAGATCGACGGAAAAAACAAACCAAAGGAAAAAAAAAACAAAAAAATGAACTTTGTTGGAATGTTAAAAATGTTCTGAGAATTTCTTGAAAATTTAGAAAATGAAAGAGAAAATCCGTGAGCTTCTAGAAAATTGAAGGAACTGCAAAGAAATTCCTATATACTTCAGAGAATTTTAATTAACACTTTTGCAATCACGTAAACAACATACGTCAATTATGTAAATAGTAGCTCTCATAATCACTAATTACTTTCTCATTATTCCTATAGGTAAAATTGATTAAAACTTCCAGCTTTGATTTTTATTTTGCAACGTGCCTCTGGAAACTTTGCTGATTGTGGCCCGGCTTGAACCACAATTTGGTGGATCTACGTTCACGTTCACTAAGAGAATCTTAAGTTTCAAAATGATAGATACCTTATTCCAAATGTTGGTTCATTGAATCATTGCAATTATGATTAGAAATATTGGTCACATTTTATTTTATTGGAATAAAACAACAACAGTTGAACCTACGAAAACTAAATAAATTAAGTTTTTAGAAAATAATAATGACAAGTACTTTTCAATATCTCATTATTAAACATACAACAACAATTGTATCGCCCGGCTTTAACGATCCAACATCCGCTAAACAATTCGCTGAAATCGTTAACTTCAAGCCCACATTCCATTTTCTTGTTAACGACATCTTCAATCCTAACGACACACGCTCGCGGTTATTAACTTATCCTTCATGGTGGAACAACTTTTCTCATAAGGTTCCTCCACATCGCATCGTGCCTTCCTGTCCCACGTTATCTACGCGCTATAATTGCGACCGAAAAACATCTGTATATTCCGGCTTCTTTCCGGCGACTGTGGGTGGAATATTGATTCCCACTTCCCATTTCCGATCCACCCCTTCTTGACTCGTTGCTGAGTTGAGTGTGTACCTTGACAGTATATTCCGACTTACTGGCATTAGGCATAGAGCCCAAACGCATTGTATTTCCCTAGAACTGGTTAGACCCATCCCCATTCTACCATAGAAGAATGTAAATCGCATTCAATCACATGTCGAAAGGCTGCAGAGTCGGCAAGATTGGTTGGTGGCACGTGGAATTTGAATAAACATTATCCGGCTCACGTTTTACCGAATTTGAGCTCCAGGCACGAGCTCGGAGGAATTAGAGGAAGCCTAGATTTACTTCGTTTTTGCTTTGACTGTGTTTACCGAATCATTAATACTAATGAGTTGGACTAGGCGAACATGTTTGAGTTTCTTGCTTTCGATTTAGAAAGCTACAAAAATCAAGTTGTGTATACCTGACGGTGACGATGTATGAGCATGAGCAGTAGGGTGGGTCAAGTTTGTTCGGCGAATCACAACCCTCTGCTTCCAATTCAATCGGTCTCTGTTCCGCAATCTAGTGCCAATCACCGACGGACATCGATTGCCATCCATTGACGGCAATCGAATGTGCAGGAAGGCAGCTTCCACAACTGCATAGGATATCGCACCCATTCAACACACATGGGCCGGGACCAACGGCTTTACTTCCCTTCTGAAGGAAGACGTGACCAGAGATTTTTATGCCTCAGAATAAACCCAGACCCATTGGGTGAGAAAGCAGTTACGCTTACCGGTACACCACCGGCGCGGGCTTACTAATTCGACTTATATGCAAAAAGTTATTATTTTTAAATTTGTGGCCTAGTGCTCCGTACATACCCAAGTACCATTACGAGTCTACATCATGCACTACAAGACCTTCATAAAACCAAAATTGTTGTTTTGATACGTACAAGCTTATGTAGAGCATATCCACGCTAAATAGCAAATCGGTTGGACATGACTTCGATTTGAATGAAACTTAGCATATTTTGCGTAACATTTGAAAAGGGCCTATTCACTTGTTTAAGCAAAAGTTGTTATGCCCTTTTCAAATGCTATGCGAGATATGTTGGTTGCTACACAAGATGACACTATCCATTTAAAAAAGTCCGTTTCTCCTTATTAATTTATTATAAGGACTTATGAAAACGCTATATTTGATCAAAATATCGACTAAGAAGAAGTTGTAGGTTATAGTATGGTCTATCCGAAAAATATATACACTGAGAGAAAAATCACTGTGAAACTATGCTGTCTTTTTAATGACCCCCCCTTTAGATTGTTTCATTTGTTTTTAGAAGACTTAAGTATGTCCTCAAATCTGGCGCAGAGTTTTAGATGGTAAATGCATTAAAGTGTTTTTTTTTTTAAATTAGTTTTGAAGCTACTAAAAATACATCTTCAAACTTCGCGTTTTTAAGTAAAATAATACTAAACATTGATTATATGCATTATTTTTAATGATTTAATACGTTCTGTTTGGATGTGGACACACAATATACTCAAGACAGATTGATAGTACCCATTCAGATTGAAAATGACACTAATTCGGTGTAAATACTTTGCCTTATTAGACATCTTTGAATATTTGTTTTCCAGAAGAAAGCAGGATTTTTCAACATCTAATAAATTTCAAATCATGTGACCTGCCACAAATTCATTCATTTAATGGAATAGTAGGAAATTCGATTAGCGAGCAAAATAGATATTTCTAACCAACCTAATGGACATGGCTGCATGAGCAACTCTTTTCAAGTTTTTGAATTATTGTGACATACAGTCCCGAGCCTAGAGTGTGATGATATGATAACATTAGTTTTTCGCATACGTTAGTTTCTCGAGTAATTGAAGTTTTTTGGACTAGTGATCGAATTTTATTAGTTTGATATGATTGAATAAGTATTTTCAAATGTTTTATTATCATGTTGCTGGAGCAACGATGCTTGGTGTGCTCTCGCATTTTCCTTTTTCCGCATTTATCCGGTATGACCTCAACTAAACTGAAATATTGCTCGGTTGCTGCGATTAGCAACGTCTTTGTTGACGGAGTGTGGGTTAAAATAATAGATACAGAAAACACGTTTGATCATACAGTGTTTGAACTTAGCTTTTGGCTGATTGGAGTAAATTACCAGAAGTGGTGTTGAAAGTGCCAGCCAAGCAAAATAATATGGAAGAAAAGTAAATCGTGTGCATTTATGGCTGGAAGAAAATATGCGCGGAATGAAGGTCATTCCTGTTGGTTTGTCGCTAGTTATCGTGGAGCTTAATTCAGAGCCCGTTCCAAATAACATTGCAAGTTTTATCGAGGCTTTTAAGCACTCTACAAATCATGATCTACAGAACTCGCATATGCCCAAATTGTTACTTGGGGTCTGTCTTATGCATAATATATTATTTTGCATATGTTTGACGAGTTCCATTTTCTTCCATTTCTGAACCAATGAAATGCAACTGTGAGGCAATTTAAATTCATTAGGTATGAATCCGCATCATTGGAAACCGATCATGGAAAGATTAGGAAGTTTGTTCAAATTGGAAATCATTCTTATAAATGTAATATGATTGTTCTTGAATTCCGTTTGTTGTTCATTTTTTGGTACGTTAGCTTTTGCTCTTTTTGAAACATAATTTTGATTCCGAAAAGCGTAGAAAGAGTCAGAATATTTGCCCATGATTAAAAGATTTTACTTCGAAAAATATGATACCCGACGCATCTTTAAATGATACTTTTGAATCTCGAAATAACTGCTAATATTTAAAAAATAATGTCCATGTCTTAGTGTTCTTAAATCTACCAAATTTTTGCCTCTCAAATCGTTGTTTCATGAAACCTCTGCACACTATTGGTGCCATGTTGTCAGTAGTTGCGATATTGACAGCATACGGTAATCCATTGCACTACTAGTTTCAAAGATACGGCCAATGTCTCAGCTCGTGATTTTTTGTGATAAGAAAACTTAACTCCGCATAAATAATGCTGATAAACGACGCATCCTTTGTGAAACTTTTTTTTACTCCTGTGCTCCCCTAGACCTGGCCTGAATGATGTGACACTCCTCAGAATGGAAATGAGTAAATCCAATCTCCAAAGCAGAATACCCTAGATGCTGCCTGATCCGTTAACGGAACGCAGTAGTTCCTTTTGATCTTTCGCATTGCTCCTCAGCTCGGGTCTTACTCAAGTGGCTTATTTTATAAACTCATCTGGTAAATAAATCCACTGATGCACCCTTGAAGCTGGGAGACCAAGAGCAAACATCAACCCAGTCAACCTCTTAATAGTGAAGCAGTTTCTTGAGTCGTTTCAACCCCTTGTAGAGGAGCTGATTCCCTCCTCGTTCACCCAGTTTCAAAGTAGTTAGGTACCTACTCAAAGTGGGGGAAGAAAACCGGAAACCCATTCATCTAGCATTTCGTGCTGTTTTCATGCTGGTTGCTGCGTAGATCAACGGAATTGAAAAGAGCATCCTTAGTTCTTCCATTTTCGGTCTCATTCGTACTCAATTTCGTTCGGGGTTTGTATTTACTTTTCAAAGGGAAAACACAACACTTTTCATCCTTACTCCTTTCTGGCTGGTGGTGGCTTTGTGGGTTCTGTTCATCCAGAGGAAGAAAGTTGCAATCAGCACCCACTTTCGGAAGGAGCTGCGAAATGTGTTTTGTTTGAGTTTGTGTGTTTTGGAGGATGGGTGTGTTTATTTGCTTCAAAGTGGCATCATGGAAGGAAACGTAAAATTGTGAAAATCCAATAACGTTAAAGAACGGGGTACCGGTTTCCCATAGTGTGTTGTGGGGGATGGTAAAGGATGAAAAGCAAACAAATGAAATGATTTATCCTTTTACTTTTGGCTTCCAGGCGGGCGGACGACTGTTGCTCGAATCCTTTTCTTTTAATGTTCTGGCGGGATTGAGAGCGGAAATTATTGTTCATAAATACATTAGGTAGCCAGTCTTGGTTGCAGGATTTCTGATGTGCCGAGCTTGCCATAAGAAATACGAAAAACAAGCATATTTCATTCAATCCGAACGAGTAACCCTCAGCAAAGTTAAGCTAAACTTGATTCAAGAAAATACTTTTTGCGTTCCCGTCGTCGGAACAACATTTTGCCGCCTTTTGTTGAGAAATTTGCTGTTGACTTTCTTCTCGGTATCCCGACTTTGACACACTCTTGTTGCCATTGTGCAGTGACTCGTTTTGCACCTTATAAATCAATGCCATTCCGTTTGGGTCGTCGTCGCTTTTTCCTCCTACTTTCTGCAGTACAGACGAAATCCTATTACAGGGGAAAAGTTTTGTCAAACGGAATGTTGCAACCCTCGAACAACACCATGCACCATGCACCTCAACAGCTTTCCATCCATCGTTACAAGCAAACGAGTAAAGTGAAATGCACTTTTGTGCGACAATTTCCCAGAATTCTATGTGAGGACTTGTGCCAAACGAAGAAAAGAAGGCAAAAAGTTTTCCCCCAGAAAGAAATCTTATGCATATACACACACACATACATAAACAACCGAAACGACCCGTCGTGCTCTGTGTGAGGAATGGAAATAGAATTGCAGAAAATGCAATTTATCTATTTCCACAGTTGTTGAAAGTTTTCCACTCTGGCGTGACTTTTCCTGTGGGGAGCTTCATGGCAGGAGTCTCCGTAGAGTCGCGGTAGGGAATGGGTAATTTCATCGATTACTGAAAGTATGACAAACGATTCTGAACGACTTGATTATGGGGGGCGGTCAATATTATGTGGGGTCGATTTGAAGAATTGGTAGTTGCATCGAGCAAATAAATAATCACCGAAAGCAATCACAAATAAGGCAATTTATAAAAAATATTGATCGCAATTGAAATGCAAATTTGTTGAGCTTCTAAATGGTGCATCCAAATCAAATAAAAAACTTCAAGGGCGTAGGACTACGTGGTCTTATTTAGTCTCTTTAGTATTACCATGATTGCCCTCAAAAGAACCATTTGATATGAATTTTAGTTGGGACATGTTCAGAAAATTAACTCGTTTGGAAAATCCTGGTGGCCCTGAAAAAGGCTGATGGTAGTACAGGCTTAAAGCCTTTGGAAGATAATGATGACGTGTAGGCAGCTGGATCAGCAAATCGGACCGGACAATCCCATATTCTTCGGTTCAATGAATGGGCACTCGCAAGAGTCTCGGCCCGTCTGCTGCTGGACAGTGGTTGAACTGGTGTCTACGACAGGTTGGAAGACCGCAGAATATCAGTGTCCACCCAGCTAAAGCTCCTCCCCTTTTTAGTTTTTCTCGTTGAACTCCTTTGCTCAATAAGTTGGTAAATCTTAGCCATTACCAGAAAGACGCTTCACACTTTTTCGGCAAACTTATGATCCTGTTTCACGTCATGATTCTTCTCTATGCCTGTTCAGAAAAATTAGTACTTTTATTTATTTTCTCAACCTCGCTAAATCAAACGAGTAAAAATAAGAAGGGATGTCGGTTACGCGCTCGAATAATTGAAAATTCCATTTAATCGAAAAGCTGGAAAAAATCTATACGATTCATCGTTAATCGAATAATTGGACATTAAGGCATCGACGCTTTTGGACAATGCTGTACATTTACCACTTTTTCAATAGTTTTGTGTTGAAAATCAACAGTCAGATGTATTGATGTACAGATGCATAGAAATATTTCTGATCGATTGGTGATAAAATTATTGAAATTGGTCCAGGGAAAGCTGAATTATTAACGATATAAATCTTTCATAATTTCGCTACATGCTCAATTTCCGGTTTTCACCAAGTGTACCCCCATATAGAAATCACAGACGTAGTCCTACGTCAAAAGAATGCAGAATTGATTCAAGCATCAAATCCAAAGTTTGCGAAGTAACGATATAATGCTCAAGAAAATAGTGACTTAAGTGACCAACCTTATCCTTCCATTAGCAACATTTCACAAGGGTCTTTTTTTACCCGTCGACACTTTAAAAATAGCTGTAACTATGTAATGAAATATGATAGAGACCTGGAATTTCCTATCGTTTCCTTACATTTGGAAACGAACAATTGGTTGTTTAAAGATTCTTTCAGCGACCTCTAGGAGTGGCACTACAAAAATAGTGACACATTGTGCATTAGGGTCAAAAAATACAGAGACTGCAACTCTCTCCCAAAAATCTATTTTTGAACCGACTCTAGATCTATTTGCCTCAAATGAAAGGTAAAGGTTCCTAAAATGGCACCCTTTCCATGATGTCTACAATTAGACTATTTTGGTTACCTGGTATCGGTTCCGAATGGCCACAAAAGCCTTCGGACGATACTAGTACATGAGATACATTAAATTGCCAAATTGGAGAAACCCTTGAAAGGGTGCCATTCTAGGAACCTTCATATTTCATTTTAAGCCAATAGATTAAGAATCGGTTTAAAAATGGATTTATGAGAGCGAATTGCAGTTTGGGTATTTTTTGATCCTAATGCACAATGTGTCACTTTTTCCAAATGGATCAGGATGGTTAAGAAGTGCTTTATGGTCTACCGGACGTGACCCGGAAAAGGAATCTCCTCTGAGTGAACACTCAAAAATCATAAAATCACTTGTTTTCCGCTCAGAAAGATAAATTCACAGGTTTCATCAGTCGAACACATAATTTACAACATCTATTTGATGGAAAAGTTCGCGAAAACTCACTATGACTCGCGAACTTTTCCCTTAGTGAAATTCGTGAAATATCGCGAAATTTTCCAACACTGCATACAAGTTTATAAAACCATTATTGCATCTTATGATTTCATAATTTAAAAAAAAAAACATTTTTTTGTTTATTAAGTGAGTGGAAGCAACCCTTACTTTTCTAACTTTTGTAAACCCCTTCAAAATTTTAAAAAATATCATCAGCGTAAAAAAATAAAAATGTATTGAATTGTATGGTATGTAAAATTTTGAACTGTTTTATTGATTTTATTATGTTTGATGACCTGCTTATGATCTGTAAAATGTTTTATTAGTGAGTAATATTTTCAGACATCAAATCTGATTTTAAAGCATATGATTATGGGAATTTTGTTTTCCTAAGCCCTTAAGGGCAGATGAAGCAGACAGCCTTTATTATTATGTGTTTCTATGCTTGTGGTGCAAACAAGCCCGAATAAGATGGAACTGACAAATCTTTTAGGAAAATTTTGGCGTTTCAGTTGCACGGCCAATGAGATCCACCCAAATTTGAGTTCAACTAAGTCTTAAACGCAAAAAGTACAGGCAGTGAGATGAGTAAATTTGCCACATGTTTTCATGTGGAAAACCTTAATAATCTGCCGGAAAATGTTGAAATTTGACGAAAAATTTACTCAGTTCAGGAGTTGTACCAATAAGCTGAGAAAATACAATATTTGCTATTCTCATATTTGAGAATTTTTTCCTGAAAAAACCTGGAAAAACTTGAAAAAACATGAGTTTAACTTACTCACCGCTGAGTTCCTTCACTTTTTGCGATTTATGAGTATACTAAACTCAAATTTGGATTGATTTCTTTGGCCGTGTATAGCGAGTTTTTTTTTTCTTCATTTTTATGCACACGTTATTTCCAAACAATCCAAATTTAAGTAAGATCTACTCATTTCCATTAGAGGGCTACCCAATATTGATCAAACAAGGTTGTAAAACAAGATAACATGTTTTTCATTCTTAATTTAACTGTTTGTCAATCTATTTGTTAAGGTTCAATTGAATTATCTTTACAGAGCCAAGGATTCTTGTTCACTATACAAAACATATTAAAACTATAGTCAAAAGGTACAACACAATAAACACTTTATCTTCGGCTAGCCAATAAGCCTGCTCCATAATAATGTGAGCCGCTTCCAGTGGTTTCATTGTATGGTAGAAAAACCAACGGGGGCAGAGCGCTTCCATTGCAGCAATGGTCGAAAAACGTGGTCATCACGAAACGGTTGCTTTCCAAAGTCAACGACACATCGACCGAAAGAACTGCTGATGAAGAACAATGAGGAGGACCACACAATAATTGCTGCCGAGTAAACAGACGATCGCGTGACACACATAGAGAGTGGCCTACTTCTGTCGACAGCCAAGTGAACACTGATTTCATTCTTCATTTTTTCAGTCCCAATTTTGTTTACTCTATTTTGACGAATATGAGTTGATCCTGCTCAAATTTGGATTGTTTAGAATTAGAGTACACCCGCGCTGTTTTTGCCCGTAAATTGAGCAATTCGCATAACCTTGGACTATACATCTAAAGCGGACGTTACACAGGTCAACATATTCACAATAATCGTATTCAATTTCAATTTCTTCAATATTTTGAGATTGGCAATAATAAAGACAGTTTAAATTTATGTCATCAATATTTTTGACAAACGTTTTTCTACTAAGGCATGTGATTTGTTTCTGAGCTGCAAATCTAATACTTCTTTTAGTCTGCTCAAAATATTGTTGTGCTTCTTTGGTTAATGATTTATCTTTCTAATTAATTTCCTCAGAATTATCCTAAAACTCAGAAACGAGTTCTTTTCGGCATTCCTTAGATTACAATTGTGATTCTCTCCAGAATCAGCTTGATATTTTCATCACAAAATACCGGAACTTCTCTGCAAAACACTCTACATATTCTCTGCAGAGAACTCTTGGCATTCAATTTATAATTCTCCTTATATATTTTGTAAATTCTCGCCAGAATTCCCTGGGAATATTTCACAGAATTTTTAACCGAATCTCCTTTTGAATACCTTTGAAATTCTCCTCTGAATATCTTTGAAAATGTCCTCAGAGTTTTATTCCATAAAATCTTAGCGTAATTTTTTTTGGATCTCTTCACATGACTGCTTTGAGATTCTAAATGATTTTCTTAAATTCATCTTAAACGTTCCTTTTAGAATAACATTAAAACTTTGAAATTTTCTCTGGTATATCAAATAAAATTTTTGTAGGATTTCTTATTTTTAAATTTTAGAAATGTAATCCACGACAAAATGACATTGCTTGTCCAAACCGAAGCAGGAACTTCCTGAAGTAACCAGGATCAGATAGGAATTGCGTCAGATGCAAGTTGACCTCTCTTTGCTGTCTATTCCCAGGTAAAGAGATTCGGTATTAGCATATGAGTCTACCTACCATTCTGCTGTCACTTGCTCGTCGACTCCGCTCTCATCATTTTCCTTTTTTTTTAATTTTTATTTGTTTCAAATTCAAAATTTATTTACATTTTAACCTAGGTAACTACAGTAACTTAACAGCCTTAATTGCTAAAATATATATCTAAGTGTTTTTACATTGTTCCTGCCTTGGCAATTCAGTTGTCTATACCTGCATGTCAGTATAACAATTGACACACACCACTATTTTCCTTATTCCTCTGGTTTCAGCTTGTAGCATTTATTGTCCTCGGCCAAGGAGATGCGGATAGGGATCATTCCAGCGAAAACGCATACCGCTTCCGACGAAATGGTGCTGTACGTGCTCACGACCGGCATGGCTATAAGCCTGAACGTACTGTTCAACTTCGCTGGATTCCACTTGGTATCCAACGCTATAATCTAAGCTGGAGGACTTCTCTTGCTTCTCCTTGGTCTAGAGTTGTTCTGTAAAGATTATAACTACTGCTTTTATGGCATGCCTTCCCCCCCTCACATGCATAGTCGACGTGGCTGTTGAAGTTTATCCGGTCGTAGATCATCACTCCCAGATAGTTCAGCACGCGCTTTGAGGCTATGGCATGCACACCGACGATAGTTTCTGACTGCTGCACGCTTTACAGTTACTGACCAATAGCATCCCGCTTTGTGGTGTGCTATCTGCAGCTTCGCTTCTTGTACCAAGTTTCCAATCGTGTCAATTGCTTCGGTCGATAACACTTCCACCTCTTCCACCGTCTCGCCTTTTACCATTAAGACGACGTCATCCCTAAAGCCAACGATCTCGATCCCTTTGAACAGCTTGAGCGTCAGCACGCCAAAGCTTTGAACACAGCCTTGTGGAACTCCCGCCGTGATCCTATTGGATCTCTGTCCAATGTCTGCCTCTTAGACCAGAACCCGGTTCTGGAAGTAACTTCTCAGTTAGTCAAGGTTTCTCATTCTATGCAGCGCTTTGGCGATGGCCACCCAGCTGGCACTGCGTTTTTAACGTCGTTATCACAGTCCAATATAGATTTCCTCTCCACTTCTGTTTTAGAGATGTACAATTCAGCTCACTTTGCAGAGCGGATTGGAGCTGCTCAGCTCACCAAAAAGAACCGATTCTTAAGAACAGCTCATCACTATTATTTTCAAATTCTTTTTTTAAAGTGAGAATTATACAAATTTATAGTTTTGGGCTGGTGTATTAAGTTCATATGTAGTTTCTCTTGTATATATATTTCTTATAACAATAGTAATGTAGATAAAGTTAGTAAATAATAATCAACAAGTCCAACTCTCGCCAGATGCGGCTCTGCTAGATATTTGTCCAGCTCAACAATTGTTGCTGAAGATGGATCTTGTTGGCCTTAAATTTTCATCACCGAATCGTCGAAGTCCTCCAACTTTTCTACAACGGATTGGTATGTCAGGTTGAACTTCCCAGCATCTCCAAAAGCTTATTTCTTGAACTGCGGGTCCAAAATCCAACAGCAGCATCACTTGATCCTTCTCCAGCTCCACCAGTACCAGCAGCAGCGACGCTTTCTGTTGTCGCGCTCCTTTCATAAGACACCGTTTCCGGTTGATCCATTCGATGACGAAATCAAAATGTAGCAATATCGGCACTTCGCTTTTTCTCCAACCTCTGTGAAGTGATACCAAATATCACTAGTCAATCTTCCACGAATCGTCGTCTTCGACATGGTGGCAAAATCTGGGGACGATTCGTTATACAGACACATTTTACCAAACATTCGAGTTTGAATAGTTTTGCTCACCTCTTGGACTTGAGCTATTTATTCTATTTCTATTTAAGTATGTTATCACAAAACTTTATTAAAAAACCGAAATGCGAAATCGACATCCGAAGCGCAGTGAAATTTCTCAATGAGAAATACCAGACAACACTCAGTCAGCGATAGAAAATTTGTTTATGGAGGGAAAAACGAGAAGGAAACAGCACTGTTTTGACAGCAGAGAAACAAATAAGGATAGTTACGAACGGCTGAACTGACAAAAATTATCTATTTCTGTCGGTTCTGAATCAAATCTTTTCAGAGAGAGAGAGAGAGAGAGAGAGAAACGCATAAGTGCTATGCGTTAAAAAAAAAAAAAAATAAAAAAAAAAGAGAGTGCCTCTTTGGAACCCTTTAGCTTACAGCGGGTCTTTTCGACAGCTCTTTGTTGAATCGGAGCTGAGGGAGCTGATGATCCATTCAGCTCCGTCGACTCCGCAGCTTTTTTTGTATCTGGAGCTGAACGTCGGGTCTTTTTGGAATCAGAGCTGAAGGTTCATCGCTCACATCGGGTCTTTTTCACCCGCTTGTTGTTAAACCACCACTATCGTACAGCACTGGAATACAACTGTAGTGAGCAAAGTAGTTTCGCATCCCATTTACAGTTGTGTATGTGTTTATAACAGAGGAGAGAGCAGGCTATTTAAACTTTTGTTTTTTTTTTAAGGAAAAATAGTAGTTACAGTGGGAGCTGGTGAGCTGCGATTCTTTTAAATAGAACTGCAGGTTTTCAGCTCCGTTTAAAGAGTCGATTCTTTGGAACAGCTCCGGAGTGGATTGCCCATCCCTATTCTGTTTATGTAGATGCCTTCTCGGCTCTCTCAATAACTGTCCGAATTGCATTCACCACGGATCTTCCTTCCCAGAATCAAAAGTGCATCTTCGATAATCTATGCCAGAATTCGTACATTTCGTGTTGAGGATATTCCTTTGCAAGAGTTTACCGAGCGTATCGAGCAAGTATATAGACAACTGCAACACTAACTTCTGTATCATCCATCTATCTAGGAAGTGAACTTCATCCAGAGATTTCTGCAGCACGATCCTGAACATGTCCAGAAACGCCTGAATTGCCACTCTCAAAGTCTTGTTGGGAATTTCATCCGATGGGTGCCGTTATCAGCAATATCTCCCGTTTCAGTGGCTGCTCGGAACATTACCCAACGCTCCTCTCTGTCTGCTTCAGTTCTTGCTATCTGAACGCGTCTTTTGGCTCTGAGACAACTAGGATGAAGGGTGCAGAGTACCTCGTCCCACCATCTGTTCTGTAACTAAAGTTTCCTCGACGTGGTTCCTAAGTAACACACGCCTGTCACATAAAGTTGCTGCTACTTGATTGTAGCATAAATTAGTCCTATAAAAGTTTCCTCAAACGATTTATGACAAAAGTGCTACTGAGATTGTGTCAAATGCCCTCGTTAACGTTTCTGTCATCTCGTCCGCGTTCAGGTTTAAGGAGACGCTGTCATGGACAATCAGAAAAATTTATGATAGGGGAATTGACTTTAGTATTGGCCTATGGATCTAAGATTGGGACCATCGCTAAAAATCTGCTATTTATCAAGTTTATCTAGATGGACGCGTCATTGGGACGGTTTTAATGGATATTTTTGGTCGCTATTGCAAATTTAGTCGATTTGCTGAATTTATGTATGGGCCCAAATTAGGGGCATTTAAGCCCACATTACATCCATTTCCTTTATTGATCTTTATCATTTCTCTGGGAATTTCAGTTTGTTGTGGTTTTAACGTCAATCTTGTAAATCTGGCGTTTTCAAGTTATTCTCCTGTTCTTCTTGTTCTAGGCTTTTCACGCATCTTTAAAGTACGTTTTGCCAACCCTCAACTTAGTATTCTAGATACACTTTCACACTTACTAATTGAAAGTTTTATATGCCAACCTGTTACAATTAATAAATCCATTAGTCTGTAGGTCATTTACAAGATTGTCGTTATTGAAAATGAAAATTGAAATTGAAAATTGCCAGATCACCAGTGATTACACAGGGTCAATTAGGGGACGGATATGAATCAGTTGACGTTATACTCGCATTTTGAAAGTCAATAAATCCTCTGGGATGTTGGATAACAGGGTTGAGTTTGAATCTGGGCTTGTTTCGGTAAACGATGAGCTAATGAGATGTGTTCATCTTAAGAAAGAAAGCGATACGACATCAATGGCTCTTTAATGCGACGGAGCCTGCCACTGAGATCACGATCTTCTGCTAAGTAAGCAAAACTGGCCACCATTAGGCTTCCGAACCCCTCAAATTACAACACACCGCTTATGATCGAATGTTGTTATTAATATCCGATGCCAGCACGGTCATTGACATCTTTGGACGAATTTAACCATGATTTCCTATAAAACCTGACATAAAGTAAATTTAAACGTAGGTTTCAGAGCATCAGCACGACCCCAGTGTTAGTAAGTTTTTACCTTACTTTGTTATTATAATTTGAGAGATGATTTAAAATCATGCTGGACCTTAGGTACGCAGATAGTGCATGCTTAAAATGGATGGTATTTTAATAAATAAATAAAACATTTACGCTATCCTGAAAACAGATCACGAGGGTTTCTCCTCGTAGAGAAGATGTACTAGTAATGGCTTTACGTTCCTATTATGGTGTGTGACAATGATGGCCTATTACTGGTACCCTTTTTGCAGAATTAATTTTCTTATTTCAAGTTTCATCCCAAGAAACACACATTTTCTAGTTTATAAATCCTTTGTTCTCAACATAATTCTTTGGATTTGTGTTAATTGCGATCGAGCATGGGAAAATTCCTACACTCGCGCGAGCACCGCAGAAACAAAATAGCCATCCTCACTTACAAACAGATTAGTGATTGCGAGTGATTGAAACATTTATTTTTTGCAACATTACAGGTACAGGTTTCTAAATCAGGGCTAAAGGAGTTAAGGTTGATATAATCGACAAATGATCGTTGATATGACTGAATTGCCTTGTAAAATCAGCCATGATAGCGGCCATTTGTGGCTTTTATCAAGCTTGTCCTTAAGGCATCGCCAGCTGTGGCTAGTAATTAAGGCAAGGTGTGAGAGATTCGAGTTTAATTATGCTATGTTAAAAGTTATATAAGGGAAATGGCTCTAATGTTGGCCTATGGATCTAAGATTGGGCCCATGATGAAAAATTTGCTATTTATCAATTTTATCCAGATAAACACGTCATTGGGACGGTACTAATGGATATTTTTGGTCGCTATTGAAAATTTAGTCGATTGCTGTATTTATGTATGGGCCCAAATTAGGGTCCGACATTACATCCATTTCCCCTATCTGGTTTATCTAAAATATAATGGAGCCAGTTTTTGCGCGAAGGATACGTGCCGCTAAAAAAAAAACCCGTAGAAAATCACGTAAATTCCGAAAACCGCGTAATAATACTAATTAAATCCCGTTTCTGATTTAATCTTAGCGAATAAAGACATCTGTAGAAGTTATGAAAACATCATAAAATACCACGAAAATTACGTAATTCGCGTAAAAAATCGTTTGGATTCCAAAATCCGGGTAAAATAGCCGTTTAAATTACAAAATCCACGAAAAACCACGTAAAAAGCTACTTCAGTTAAAAAAAAATCAAATATTCTACCAATAGATATAACCAAATTTGCCAACCTTGAGGTTGAACAGGGATGAAATTTTTCTCGGCATGATTTTCGGGATCTAAAACTGGCACACACCGCTCCGTAGAACTCTCCCTAGGCGCTCAGACAATCAACCGTGGTGGAATTTCAAGCTTCGACAACGACGTTATATTCTTTGCAAAGTTTGCCGCCGCTTTTTCCGTCATCGGGCTGTAGAATACAGAATCATTCTATGAAGACTCTTCTTCGTATTCAGAATGCGTCTCTTCCTTTTTCCGTGAGTATATCTTCCGAATCGAAGACGAAGTCAACGCGAATCCATCTTCTTTCTGGCGCTTTTCCAAAAGCAGAAATGACATTAGATGGCGAGAACGAGTCACGACATCGTAGGTTCAGTCGAACTCTTTACCGATTATTTCAAATAAGTGTACAATGCCGTCCCTCCGGCAGACTCTTCGGAATTGTTAAATTCCCTGCCGACGTACGACGTACGACGTACGATCCCTTAATAGGTCCTGGATCGAATTAACTACTTCCTGTGTTTATTCGTCGATGTGTTGAAGTACTCAGACCACCTGTTTGTTGGTTATTCAACCTTTCACTATCGGAAGCTGTCTTCCCGGACGCATGGAAGTTGTCTGCGGCTACACCCACACCAGCAGCCGGTCGAGCTTTTGACTCACGATAGAATGTACTCTGCTGCTAAACCCATAATTTCTCAATATCAGCATGACTTTGTGAAGGATCGTTCTACCGCTACGAATCTGATGGTATACGCTAGCAAGCTTAACTCCAGTTTGGAAAAGCGCTGTCAAGTTGACAGTATTTACGTGGACTTATCCAAAGCATTTGATAAAGTGCCTCATAAATCAACTCTGAGAAAGCTCGAAGGTTGGGATTTCCTAACTTGCTTTTAGGTGGTTACGGTTATAGCTACAAGAAAGATCCGCCTACGTGAAACGGAGATCCGCTGAGTCGTTTTGCAACACCTCTGGCCCTTGATTCGTCCAATGTACGCCGACGATCTTAAGATTTATCGAATCATCAGTTCTTTGATGGATTATGCTGATTTACAGTAAGACATTGCAAGTTTGTGTGTCTCAAACGGAATGGAGATGAACGGGATGAAGTGTAAAGTTAAAAGTTTCAGCAGATCGCGGACGCTTGTGCACTTGACTATGCAGTTAATGTAATTAGATTGGACCGTGTAACTTCTATTAAGGATTTGGGAGTGACAATGGACAGCAGGCTAAGTTTCAACAAACACATAGCAACGACCACTTCGAAAGCTTTCACCGTGCTTGGTTTCATCCGCTGAAATACAGCTAAGTTCCGTGATGTGTGTGCATTGAAGAGTCTGTATTGTTCACTTGTTCGAAGTGTTCTTGAGTATGCCGTGCAAATCTGGTCGTGGTGGTCAACACATATTTTACGAATTTAAAGAGTGCTACGTTGCTTATCTTAGAATGATCGGCTCAGGTTGCCTCCCTACGAACATCGATGTCGATTGATAAGGCGGGAACCTCTGGGCCAACGGTGTACATATCTTAAACAAATGTTTGCATTGGATATGACTGCCCTGATCTTCTGCAACAGCCAAACTTGTACATTCTAGTACGACACTCCCGCTATGTTTTAATTTGTTGAATTTTTCCTTTGGTTTGTTTTTTCCGTCGATCTTGTTTTCCGTGCTGAGCACCAATGCTACCGACGTGCCAGGAAGGCAGCTCCCACACCTAGACCCTACCTATCGACCCATCAACTCATGAACCGGGGACCAACGGCTTTACTTCCCATCCGAAGGAAGGCGTGATCAGAGATGTTATGCCTCAGAACATCCCAGCGGCGCCGACTGGGATTGAACCCAGGCCTGCAGGGGTGAGAGGTAATCACGCTTACCACTACACCACCGGCGCCGTTAATAATTTGTTGAATGATACCATTTTTTTTATAAGTAGTTAGAAAAAGTTTTAAAACTGGGGGCGACCCCGGCGTAGTGGTTTAAATCCATACCTCTCACGCCAAAGTCACGAGTTAAAATCTCACCCCCAGACAAGTCACGAATGACCCAAGAGCGTTAAAGTGACTATAATAATAATAAAAAAAAAAAAAGTTTTAAAACTAAAATAAGACAGCTAACATAGTTACTTAAATGATTCACAGTCTGTGCAGCATAGCTGAAGACGTAAGGAAAATAAATATATATATCTCCAGAACCAAACGTTGGATTAAGATGAAAAACAATACAATTCTATGGTTGTTAAATACGAACAAAACGGAACTTGTTGCATTCAAATCGGTTGAGCCATCGCTGAGAAAAGTGAGTGAGTAATTAACATTTTCAGCATCTACACACACACACATATACAGATGTATTCTGATCTTGTCGAACTGAGTCCATTGACACATGAACTTCCGAGCCTTTGTGTTTTTCAAGTGATAGTATAGCCTTTCAGTATACCTAGGACCTAAACACTCTTTTTTCTCCAGAGCAAGTGCGTTGTTTCCCCCATCAAGTGATAATTATTTTCACCCCCCACTACAGAACATAATTCAGAACAAAGCATCGTTTGTAGTAGAAAAGTGCATTGCAGAAACCAAACTTAAGGCAAAGCACTTGGTGTGGAAAGTCCTGGCAAAATGAGTGCCATTAAAACTCACTTTCTTCTCATGAACAACCTTCGTCCTCATCAGCAACACCAGCTGAAGCGTAAATGTAGCTCAAAATGCTCACATTTCTCGAATCCGAGTTGAAAGAGTTTGGAATTCCGTTTGAAGTGGTCTCTGGTGGGTGATTTTGATTGAGTCAGACGTATTTGAGCCGGGTGGATAATTAAAATTCACATCCTGGCAAGTTTGGCATTGGTTCGCTGGTGAAGGTCTGTGTGAATGAGTGCGATAGTAAATGAGTTGTTCCGAGTGATTATTATGCTTTGTTCCTAAACGATTTGAACAGCTTTGATTGACTGACCTGACAGGGTGAGAAAGTAATTTCCAGCTGGAATTGTTTGGGTTAGTTGAGAGGATTTGAGTTCTTTTGATGTAGGCTTTTTGATGGAGTTTGGAGTACTTGCATTAAAAAAAAGCAGATTTGAGGCAAACAGTAGCTTATATTTTCGACTGCTGTTAATAAGTCAGGGTACAGTGAATGCCTAAGACTATCGAAGAATAGAAATTTGGAACCTCAGAAGTAAGACTAATTGGTTTCAATGTTATACATGAATTGTACAACTTGAAAGTCAATCCGTGTCACGTGTTCCGCACTAGAAGAGATACAGGTCCGATTCATAAGTTAAAATTATATGCAAGTGTGATTTGAATAAAATTTCATAAAACTAGGTATTTCAAACTAAAGGAGGATTATGTATTGGTCATAACTTTTTGGTCAATGAAAACAAGGGAGTTATCAATGATAAAAATTAAGGCTGGTAAGTTACTGTAGTAACTGGAGCACCTAGGTTAAAATGAAATGTAGTTTATTTTGAATTTGGAACAAATAAAGAGTTAAAAAAAGGGAGTTATCAACTGCATTCAAATTTATCGCATTACTACATCTCCTTCATCATCTCTCTTGGAAAGTGCATCCTGAAATATCTTGATACATTTCACCCCCAGCTGCCACAGTTAAGTTAAAAGAGCAAAGTTAGAAAGGGATCGGATTTCATTTTCTTATTAATCGTATGTGTATTCCACCCAGAGTGTATGGAGCCCCATCACTAGCAGACAGAAGCAACTTCGCATCAACGACGAGCAGGAGTAGCACCATCTTCGATCGCTGCGTGTAATGTCATAAATAGCGCTCGAGATTACAGCATTATTTATGGGCCTTGGAGGTGCGATCCTGTTGCACAAAGCTGCCGAACTACTTGAAACTCCAAAAGCAGAAGGTTGTAGATTTTGTAATCGGTCCATTCTCCCGCGCTCTATCTGTCTTGATTTGGAGTCTCCATGGGTTCAGGTTTGCTGTTTTTATTCCATGAGTTATTGCTTTTCAAGTGAATTATTACCACATTAATAACGATGTTTACTTCAACTTATTTCCGCAGCATGGTGTGGCTGTTCTCATTTGGAAATAAGAAATTAAAATTGAAATCACTGCTTGCTCCAGATTATTAAACTTCTAACAGCTCATCCAGAATACTTAGAATACATTGCAATCAAAATTAAGGACTACATGATATGCACAATGTTGTACTTGCTTGACGCATTTGAACGTAGAAGAATATAATTTTAAAATTAAATCCTTGGAATTTTCAAACTTTGTTATATTATGCAGAGACATACTATAGCTCTGACCTTGCATCCATCAAATAAACTGCAAGAAACATGTTGGGACCTTCCTCACTCTCAAGTGTAAATCAAATTTCAAATTTCTGCAAATGAATTTTCTAAACGTCAATCAAATTATACTTTCTTGGTAAAGAACCCCTATCAAGTCTGTGTTCTCTAC
Source organism: Ochlerotatus camptorhynchus (assembly GCF_037179485.1). Lineage (NCBI taxonomy): Eukaryota > Metazoa > Arthropoda > Insecta > Diptera > Culicidae > Ochlerotatus > Ochlerotatus camptorhynchus. The sequence goes on from NW_027040666.1 coordinate 741,133, forward strand.
AGCATCTTCTTCCTCAAACACTACACACCGTACTTGGGCAACTCAATCAACACATGACTCAACTTCAACCGGCATTAACCACATGTACCGGTCGGAACTGCTCTAACTCTGTCTCTCTCTCTCTCTCGAAAGGGGTTAATTAATTTCCAATTTTCCTTCTTTCCATCAAGCCAATCATTTCCCGTACGGTAGATGTGTTTCGATCCTCCTTCCTCTCCCTCTCTCGTTTCAACTAGGGTGTGTAGTTTTCCGACTTTTGATCGTAACTTTTCCCCACATAGAGTCGGTGTCGACTGAAGCAGTTACAGCATCTCTCTGCAGTGCGATGCGCATCCCTTTCATCTTCTTTCAAACCTTCAAATCATACGTGGTATCCATCCGCAGGAGATCTTACGGGCTGGTGTCGACGTACATAAACGAGAAGATTTTACGTTGCGGCTCGACTCGGTAGCACAGATGGGAAATTGATGAAAAGTGTGCGTTTTTCTCGCACTTGCCTCTTCACTCATTCATCACGCTGCGCAGGCTGGGAAAACCCTCGCAAGAAACGCCAGGATCTTTATGAAGCAGAACCATCCTAGCAGACTTTCTAGTTCATTAAAAATTAATAAAAACACACAAACATCCGATGATGACCCATCATCATCATCATCATCATCTTCGAGTCAGGTCCAAAGAGGCAGAAACGATTGATGAAATGGGTGGAAGTGCCGCAGCATATTGGCGGCGTCTCCGGAACAGTGCTTTCCGCTATGAAACCCGACCCATTAGATCAATCGTTTGATGGTTGGACGACCTTACGGTAGCGGCTCCCAATCTTTCGTCGATTTCAACCCACTTTGAGAAATTTACAAAATTCACAACCTAAAACAGCAATATAACCAAGGACTACTAAATGGCTAAGAAATTCAAAATGAATAGATTTTTCGCCTTTACTTTACTCAAATCTTTGGTTATTATAAGTTAGGTAGGTTCCGATTCTACACGTTTTTATTTTTATACCTGTGATCTTGACATTTTTACCTAGGAGATGAGTCCTTTTTTGCTGTTTTAAATATGTTTAATAATTTATATACCTAATTGTTTGTCAAAAATTTGAAATATTTTTAAAAGTCTCAGTTACATGTTAATAACTTTAAAACGATCACTTGATACAATGATTTTTTAAGAGATATCATAAGAAAATTTGTGGCTATACCAGTTTTTGACATTCTTGTGAACTTTTCAACATTCCAGGCAAAAAAAAATGTCATGTACAGTGCATCTTAAAATTGATCGTACAGCAGTACTTAAATTTTAGAAATATGGCTTCAAAGTTCTAATGGGAATACCAAGGGATTTGTCACGAATATTTTAAGGGAACTTTAAGAAAAACTATGGAAAAACATTCCAGGAAATACCGAAGACAATCATACCCAAGTAGCCACCAAACCCGTTAATAGTTCGATCATTTTCTTTTTTGCAATATAAGGCTGATATGCGGCTTTTAAAGTTTGATATCATCCTTATATCAGCATTATATTGCACTTTTTGCATTAGTGGGCTGGATGGTTACTTGGGTAAATGAGAAAGAGGGAATCCTAAAAGTAACTCTCAAGCTATACGTCGTGAATTCAGATCTCATTCACAGTCACTCATGACCTTAAATGTATCAAAGAGACTATAACACTCAAAACAAAAATTCTTTGAAGACATTTTGAATCTTAGAGTTTCCAAGAGTTCCAAGGGCCACAAAAGATCTATAAATTTTCGAAGAGCTCTGAAAAAAAAGCTGGAAGTTCAGGAATTCCCGAAGTTCTTCAAATTCAAGCACTTTTTTATGATGAGGAGGTTCTGTAACATTTTAATTCAATGAATTTGAAATATTTCAGAAGTCACTGGTGATACTATAGTTTTTCTATTGCAAAATCGATTTAAATTCTGAGTAATCTCGGCACTAGATTCCTGGAATTCAGGGAACTTTAGGATTTTTAACTATTCCAGAATCAACGAAAAATCTTTCTGAAATCCAGAAGCCATTGAATCTTCGAGAGCATTCCAATTGGGCTGATGGACGGCCCATAATCCATTTAAACTTTGGGGATCTTAAATAAAGCTCGAAACTTCAGTACATTTAGAAACTTCATAATATAGCTCATCAAATGTCAGATTTTTTGTGAGTTTTCAGTTTAGAAGCTATGTTTACTTCGAGGATTCATCTAGAAGTTCGTCTTTTTTATATGTCTGGAGTTTGAGAAATTTTACATGTTCGAAGTGCTAGGAATTTTTCGAAGTTTCTGAATATAATTTTAACTTCAATTGATCTGTTGTCAGAGTATCGAGGGTAGTTCATTTTAAGATTTAAAATTATAAGAATGCATGCAGTTTTGAGTGTTGCTTATCATTCATGTAAGTATTTTAAAAATTCAAGAAGTTTCAAATGCAACCTACGAGCGATGTTCCCGATGCAGTAAAGTTTTGAAAATTGGAACAATTCCAATAATTCTTGGAGTTACATTTGGATTGCTTATGTAAATCGGATAGCCAAATGTTGTGCTCTTATGATCAAATTTGCAATCACTTTCGTTTCAATTTGCTTTTTTACAAACCTCTATCACGTCTTTTTGCATCGATTTTAAGGCATTATTTTTCATCATTGTTTACCTGCAATACAAAGAAAATGGAAAAGTGAAACGATTATTAATGAAAAAGCTTGCCTCAATTAAACTAGAACAAATACGGCACATTCATGCTCTCAACAAACCACCGACAAAAAAAAATAATCGCCTTCAATATATCAACAGAATGGAATCAATTTGCAACAGTAGTGCTTTACGGAAAAATAGCAGCACGCTTCACGGCAGATGAACATATTGGAAAACATCAAAACCAGAAGCCTCCCGCTCTCTGCCGGTTCGCTGAGAAAGGAACAAATTTGTACTGGCTGAAAAATTGTGCACATGAAGCTTGTTCGTTTTTGTTTTGTTTTTCAGGATATTCCACCAAAGTTTGAACACACGCCAGAGACCGAACCGAACCTGCTGAAAAATGATTAATGGCATTTTGTACGGAACGAATTAGAAACAATATCTGCACTTGCTGCTCAGCTTTCCACCCTGGCAGTGTGGTAAAACCCGAAGCTTGTTTTTCATTTTCATGCTCGTTCAATTTTCAGCTTTTTACAAAATTAAACAGCAAGAAACAATATGATTCATGTACACCTTCAGCACTGTTGTTTTTTTTTGTTAGCATGTGTGCTGTTTGTAACGAGCACTTGGAAAAGAGCAACAGCGCAAATAGCAGCGTGGAGCAAAAAGAATTCTTCGAACGAAGAACACGGTTTGTGCATTTCACCATCAGTCTCACACTCACACACGAACGTGGCACGGATCGGTTGGTTGTGCCGCACCTGGGAAGGGTGAAATTCAGAACGGGTAGGTTATCGACTCCTCAGCCACCACCCACCGCTGGCTGTCAAGTTCCAACTTTTCTTTTCGACTCTCACCGTGTTTTTCGGTATGTGTGCATGTTTCTGACGGTGGCAGTGGTGTTTGGTGGAAAAACCTCACTCGCTTGCTAACAAGTGCAAGGCAAGGCAGTTTAAGTAAAAGGGATGAGTCTCTTTACCAAAGTGGTTGCGAATAATTAATCAATGTTGAGCTTTGTACGTTACTGACGGTTTCGGAAAGTTTACTTTCTCGCTACATCAGACAACAATGAGCGATGTACATTTCACGTTCGTTCAAGATATCAGTCCTCTCAATAATCGGCCCCATACACTGTTTGCTAACGTCTAAGGAATTTTAGATAGTGAAATACTCAGAGCCAATGCTTGATGAGTGCGGGGCTGTCTTACCATTCCGTAACAGTGAAGGATCATTGTGGGTAGGCGACTAGAAAACGTTTAAAAGGCCATTGGAGTTTAGCAAATCTCAAAATGGGCTAGCAAGACCTGTTCTTGTAAAGATTTGATTGCTTTACCATTACTACTGAAGTCAGGCTACAAACAAATTGATACAATTTTTGAAAAGATGATAAGAATTTAATTATTAATCGGTATTTATTTGGTAAAACTCAGCTGTCTTGATAAAGCCTTACGGAGCCGAAAGTCTTTAAAAATATTTTTTTTTAATTTCAATCAAATGAAAAACAATATCAATATAAACACTTTTTCGAAGCAGTGGCTTATGAGGGACTTGGTGAGTGATCCTGTGCTTTCTTTACGTATTACTGTTTTCGTAACTTTGTCAATTCAATCTTCCGTTGTTTCTTTATACTATTCGTTCACTCTGCTTCAACTCAAACTCGTAGAAGAACTGGTGCTCATGGTTTTGGCCATCGCGTGCGTTGCCTTCAAAGTTTTCCTTGGCCTTCAGAGTCATCACGTCCATTTCCAATGCATCCTCCTCAAGCACGTCTATTGCATTATTCATTGCAGCATAACCCCAACAAATTAACTTTTCATTAAGCTGATGGATCGGCAGTGAAGGTACGCATGTTGCATGTCGCATGTTGGAAGGAAAACATCTTCTATGAAGGGATCAGGAACAAGTGTTTCTTGTGCACTTGATTCTTTCCGAAATTTCAACAGCTGAACGTTTGATAAAACTTTGACCTTCATTTCAGTAGATTCACTAAATTTTGATTTAAAAACACTGTCAGCCTTGCGTAAATAATCAAGTCTTGCCATTGCAGTCCGCATCGTGCTCTCTTGCCGTGCGGATCTATTTGCTTTTTGCTGAAGGTAGTGTTACTACTACCTAAAGCTACAACAAATTTAAACAGCACTTTTCAGTGCTCAACCTGTAAAAATTTTCTACCTTGTTCAACTCTTATTCCTCTTCGATCCTTGTTTGGACCCTACCCGAGGTAATCCTTCTTGGATATCGATTTGGAAAATTCCTCTTCGATCCTTCAGATTCTTATAGTAATCTGCTTGGAAGTCGATTTGGATAAAAACAATTTACTGCCGCCATGGCGCCTAAACGCAAAAGAAAGGGGCAAACTCTTGACCCCCCTTCTGATGAAATTAATTTGAGTAATCAATTTGATTTGCTCACGGATGATGAGAATGATCCATCATCCAAGAAAAATTCTAGTAAACTTTCCCGGCTTAATGCCAAGAAGGAAAAGATTCCCCCTATTGTGATAACCACTACCGATTTCCATGCTCTTCGCATGGAACTTTTGAATTTCGTGAAAGTTAAGTTTTCACTACAAATTGGACGTCGGGGTGAATGCCGTGTATTGGCTGAAACCTTGGACGGATTTAAATGTCTTCTCAAGTATCTTACTGAGAAGAAGCACAAATTTTTTACTTACGACACCAAAACTGAACGTGTGTTCAAGGTTGTCATGAAAGGACTGCCCAGTGGTGAATCCCTGGATCAGATCAAAGATGAACTGGCAAAATTACTTGGAGTTGTGCCACTCCAAGTAATCAAAATGAAAATGAAATCCCGTCCTGGCGATTCGCGCAACGGGATTTCTAATGATTTTTATTTAGTTCACTTCAAGTCTAGTGAACTAAACAACCTTAAGGCCTTAGAAAAAGCTAGCCTTATGCTCCATGTCCGAGTGAAGTGGGAACACTTCAGGAAGACTGGAGGAAATTTCCAAAACCTCACCCAGTGCCGTAAGTGCCAGGGATGGGGTCACGGAACTAAAAATTGCTGCATGCCAGCTAAATGCATGAATTGTGGTGATTCCTCTCACGCAAAGGACGACTGTCCTGTGAAGGAAGATCCTAAGAAATTTAAATGTTCAAATTGTGGTGAAAACCACAAATCCAATTTTTGGGAATGTAAGACTCGCAAAACGATCCTACAATCTGTAACTGTAACTGACAGGTAGGAAACGCTCCACGTTTCCAACCAGGTACAAATTACCCTGCTGTTAACAACGGTCAGCGAGGAACAAATTCTACATTCGTACCCGTAGGTACAAATATCACCCCTGCTTCAAATGTTTCATCTGTACCTACTCTCCTCGCTGCTAACAATGTTCAGCGAGTTAATGGAGCTACCTATGCTGCTATTGCAGCGGGTAGAAATCAAAATACTAACCAACGTTCTAACGGAAATTTTGACAATTTTGACTTAGGAAGCATTACTGCCCCCAAAATGGAATTTTTACAGAATTCATTAATTGACATGATTTCTGATATGCTTAAATCTAACTCCATGTTTGATGCTATTCAAACTGGAGTAAAATTTGCAAATAATATTGTCATGACTTTAAAATTCAGTAATGGATTTTAAAGCATTAAATATTGTAAATTGGAATGCTCGATCTCTTAAAGATAATGAAGACGAGCTATTTAACTTTTTAAGAGTTCATAACGTGCATATTGCCGTTATAACTGAAACGTTCCTTAAACCTGCCCATAAGGTTAAGAAGGACGCAAATTACTTGATTTATAGGAATGATCGTCTTGATGGACCCTGTGGTGGCGTTGCCATCATTATTCATAGACGAATCAAACATAAAATTCTTTCTTCATTTGAAACCAAAGTTTTTGAAACTTTGGGAGTTTCTGTTGAAACAAAATTTGGACAACTTACGTTTATAGCTGCCTATTTGCCATTCCAATGCGTAGGCCAGCAAAAGAATTTTCTCAAGGGTGACCTCCAGAAACTTACCCGTCATAGGTCTAAATTCTTCATTATTGGTGATTTTAATGCAAAACACCGCTCATGGAATAATGCTCAAATCAATTCCAATGGTAATATTCTGTTTGATGATTGTTCTGCAGGTTATTACACTATTCAATATCCAAACAGCCCAACATGCTTTTCTTCTACAAGAAATCCCTCCACTATTGATTTGGTCTTAACTGATTCATGTCAACTTTGTAGCCAATTGGTTACCCATGCTGACTTCGGTTCTGATCACCTTCCAGTAACTTTTGAAATATCCCAAGAAATAATTTGTAATCCCAACAGCTCTACTTTCAATTACCATAGAGCTGATTGGGAGCAGTATCGAACATTTATGGAATATAACTTCGATCCAAACATTCCTTTGCAAACCAAAGATGAAATTAATTATGCTCTTGAATCTCTGACTACTTCTATAGTTGAAGCAAGAGCTGCCTCAGTACCAAAATGCGAGGTTAAATTCGATTCAATTATAATAGACGATGATCTTCAGCTCTTGATCCGTCTTAAAAATGTCCGTAGGAGACAATATCAAAGAACACGCGATCCTGCCATGAAAGTTATCTGGCGGGATTTGCAAAAACAAATTAAAAAGCGATTCTCTGCCCTGAGGAACAAAACTTTTGAAAATAATATTTCTAAATTAGACCCGAGTTCCAAACCCTTTTGGAAACTCACAAAAATTTTGAAAAAACCTCAAAAGCCTATTCCAGCGCTTAAAGAAGGTGGTAAAATTTTGATCACAAATTTGGAAAAAGCTCAGAAACTTGCTAAGCAATTCGAGAGTTCCCATAATTTCAGTTTGGGTCTTACTAGTCCTATTGAGAATCAGGTTGCTCGGGATTTTCTGAATATTTTCTCTCGGGAAAATATTTTTGATGATTCCTGGGGGACTGACTTGGACGAAGTAAGGTCTATAACTAAAAATTTTCAAAATATGAAAGCTCCAGGCGATGATGGAATTTTCTATATCCTCATCAAAAAACTCCCAGAGAGTACCTTGTCTTTCTTGGTAAAATTATTTAACAGATGTTTCCATTTGGCATACTTTCCTGATAAATGGAAAAATGCAAAAGTTGTTCCAATTTTGAAGCCGGATAAAAATCCAGCTGAAGCTTCTAGCTACCGCCCAATAAGTTTGCTTTCTTCAATAAGTAAACTTTTTGAAAAGATAATTTTGAATAGAATGATGCTTCACATCAATACGAACTCAATTTTTGCAGATGAGCAGTTTGGATTTCGCCATGGGCATTCAACTACTCATCAACTCTTAAGAGTTAACAATTTAATTCGTTCAAACAAATCTGAAGGCCACTCAACTGGAGTTGCTCTTCTAGACATAGAAAAAGCATTCGACAGTGTTTGGCATGAAGGTTTGATTGCTAAATTGAAAAAGTTTAATTTTCCACTTTATATTATGAAATTAGTTCAAAATTATTTAACTGACAGAACTCTTCAAGTAAATTATCAAAATTCCAAATCTAATCGACTACCTGTTAGGGCAGGAGTTCCTCAGGGTAGCATTCTTGGGCCTATATTGTATAACATTTTCACTTCGGACCTCCCTGATTTGCCTCAGGGTTGCCACAAATCTTTGTTCGCTGATGACACAGGCATTTCCGCTAAAGGAAGAAGTCTTCGTGTTATTTGCAGCAGACTTCAGAAAAGTTTAGATATTTTCTCTTCTTATTTACAAAAATGGAAGATTTCTCCCAACGCTTCCAAAACTCAACTTATAATATTTCCACATAAGCCTAGAGCTTCATTTTTGAAACCTAGTAGTAGTCACATAGTCACTATGAACGGAGTTCCAATTTCCTGGTCAAACCAAGTGAAATATCTTGGATTAATACTTGACCAAAAATTAACTTTTAAAGATCACATTGAGGGCATTCAAGCCAAATGTAACAAATATATAAAATGTTTGTATCCTCTTATAAACAGGAAATCCAAACTTTGCCTGACGAATAAACTTCTAATATTTAAACAAGTTTTTAGACCGGCCATGCTTTACGCTGTACCAATATGGTCTAGTTGCTGCACTACCAGGAAAAAAGCTCTTCAAAGGATTCAGAACAAAATTCTGAAAATGATTTTGAAGTTGCCTCCCTGGTACAGTACAACCGAAGTACATAGAATTTCGAATGTTGAGACTTTAGCACAAATGTCCAACAAAATAATTAATAATTTCAGGCAAAAATCGTTGCAATCCTCAATTGCAACGATCAATTCCCTTTATACTTAGATAAGATTTAGTTTTAGTTTTTAGTTTTAAGATATCAATTGTTATACTGACATGCAGGTTAAAAAACCTGTTTAAAATACTGAATTGCCAAGACATGAACAATGTAAAAACACTTAGATATATATCATAACAATTAAGGCTGGTACGTTACTGCAGTAACTGGAGCACCTAGGTTAAAATGAAATGTAACTTATTTTGAATTTGGAACAAATAAAGAGTTAAAAAAAAAAAAAAAAAAGTCTTGCCATTGCGGTAAAGTTTTCTTTGTTTTGAAGGCTTAAAACTAATTAATTAAAAACCTGATATTAACCGAACAGTCCAGTTGTTGAAAGTTCGGTAAAATTTACCAAAGTCGGTAATAGTTTCTAAGTGTGTAATTCGGCTTACGGATTCTAAATTCGGCCTAACGCATTGAAACCAGGCTTCCAGTGTGCGTATTGTCACTTGTGAGACGCACGAACAATAATCTCGCATTCATTCGCATAGTCGTGCTCATGAGATGTATTTTTTTTCTATATCACGATCATCCAATACGTCACATCTCACATGCTCATAAAAGTTGTGCGACACACGACTTGGTAGCGCATTATATTTCCTAAAGTGTGTGTTTCATTGTACTTAATGGCATGCGACGTCTCTTGAGAGCTCATGAGATTATCTCACAAGATCTTCTCATGTATGTAGTTGTGCGTGGTGCTTTTAGATTTACGATACATACAACTAAATAGTGGGTCATGTTTGTGTCCCGGTATTATGCTATTTTGATTTATTTTGAGGTCCCCAATGAATGTGTCTAATTTCATGGATTCATTGGAAAATACATGAGAATCGGAATGAAAATATATATATTTTTTTTTTATCAACAACTTAAACATCACAATAAATTGCACGCAGTTGAGATAGGTATATATTGAGAAACCCACGTAAACAAAAACATTTTTATCGACTTCTAAACAAAAGGTTATGATTCATTAAATAAGCAATATATTCTTCTTCTTTGGCTTTAACATCCCACACTGAAAAAAGTTTTCACTTAGTTTCTATTAGGAACGCACATAGTATTTTTCCAAAAACAAAAACAATGATTTTTACCTGAATATCACATAGCATTAGAAATTCTATATGAGAAATCATGTAGATTTCATTGGACACATAACTTTCATGTGATTTAGTGGTGCAATTTCCAATTATGGGATCACATGAAAGTTATGTGAAATTCACATGGATAACTAGTGGAAAATTATGTGATTTATTTTATGAGTGCAATTTTAAATGAAGTTACGCCTTCTTTAACCACTTCCTTATTTATTTGTAGAGACCTTTCTATACCTGTAGGGTAAAACAGGGGATAAATGTACCCAGGGAAAAGCGCCTGATTTGGTTTTTCATAGCTATTCCACTCTTAATTCTGGAATTTTTTGTGTCAACATACTAGTTTAAGTACTAAAATAACACTGTGGCTTGTCAAATTTATGAATTAAAAACGGGAATGCTATGAAAAATAGCATCGCGAGTTTTGCCTCGGGGTGCATTTTGGACTTTTTTCCCCTACCATTTTTGCATGCGTATATTGAGTCGTGTGACAAGTATATGATATGATGATACTCTATGCCTGGGGAGTCGGGAAATTTTCCAACCTCGAAAAAATCCTAATAAAATTGATCATAGTTCGCCACATAATTTGAGTTGTCAGATTGCAGTTTTGCGAAATGGATATGGGAAAAAATGTGCACTCATTGTTTTAAGAGTTTTGTTATTTTCCAACGCTAAAGGTTTTTTGAAGATTAAACCAAAAATTAAGATTTTTTTGGGACCAGTAGAACGAGAAATGAAAGTTTAGTTCAAAATAGGATAAGAGTAAGTTACAGTCGTTTCCCAAACTAATGTTCAATTTTATAGCTTTAGTGATTTCAAATAGCAACAAGCGACATTTGAAGATTCACGTTTTGCAAGGCTTAAAATATTGCATTAGCTGCCCATAAACTGCGAAGACTGCTTTTTTTTTAGCTTTTCTAAACCATCCCTTCCCCCGCGTAGGCAGTTTTTTTTTTCGATACCCTCTCCATAGTTTTTAGTTTATTAATAGGCCCATACCGTGATACGGTAAACAAGCCTTTACCCGTGAGACTAGTCCACAAAAAAGCACTCATTATTTTTATCAAAAATGTTCAGTGAATGTATCTGCATGCTGCAGCCACTTAAGCTCGCCACATAGCAAAAAAATAATTTTGATATCACATCACAGTGGATGCACTTCAACCGTGTCAAAAATATGGTGTAATATTACTTGCCAAATAGTAAAAATATATCATTAATACAGTGCATGAACTGACATTACGCTGCTTTTACTGCATTTATTTATTGTTGTGGCCATAAAAATAACATGAGATTTTCGACATTAATGAATGGAATATTAAAATTTATTTTGTTGTTGATTAAATTAACTAGGAGTAAAGAACCTATCATCTTCGCAGTAAAAAAATACGAGCATAATGGTGGAAGAGTAGCCGACAACAACGAAAAATTCATTGAAGAACTTTTTCTAACGTGACTTCTTTGGGTAATAGCTAAATGCCAGACCTTTACTCCATTCAACCGCAGGAGTCAAAATCTTTAGAAGCTCCATCATGGTACACACTAGATTTTTTTTTCCGAGATGGCACCACCGAGCAGCTCGGTATTTAATTTTGCTGCATCTCAGCGAAAAACTTGCCGAGATTCAGCTAAATTTATGTTTGTTAGCTGAGATCTAGGCGAAATTCTCGTTTTTAGCTGAACCTCGGTTAGTTTTTGACTGAGATCCAGCGAAATAAAATGCCGAGCATCTCGGTGGTGCCCATCTTCGCGAAAAAAATTAAGTGTGTAGTATCAAGCATTTGGTATTTTACTCATACGATGTGCAATACGTGACGTGATTGGAGTAAGTATCAAAAAGTACTTGAATAAAAAATTTACTGTTTTCATTAGTTTTGCAGCATCCAAGCAACTGAATTTGTTTCTGACTGCTTTCTAGTACAGGAATATCCCTAAAATCGTGGTGGATTGTGCAGTTCCCCCAGTTAATCGATTACATTTTATTGTTTGTGATTAGTTTCAATCATGCTGATACTAGTATCCTACAAAAATCCGCTCAATATGTTGGATGACAGCCGTGACCAAGGAGGGGGAGGTGGCTGTCAAATACGAAAAATCGTCGTCTACCTCGCATAACTAGTTCCAAACGTAAACAAGCCATAAGAAACCTATAGGGTTTCTTTACGTTTGCAACCAATTTCATACAAGAATGATCAGTAGGCCGAGACATAGCGGTGGGTGGACTGCACTACTCACCGTGCTATTCAGGGGATTTAATAGATATGGTTAGGGAACTATTCTCAGGCCATGCCCCTGAGTTATATTGCCACAGAGTATCTATGAACGGGAAACAGCCACAGTAGCAACAATTCTTCAAATGCAGTACTGTCAACAGGATAACACCACCATGATGCCACCATGGATTGGATTACAAGATAGAATTTATAATTTTTTTTTATTAGTTAGTCATACAATTAGTATATGCACAAAAGAGCTCACGGTTATTCGTGGTAACATACATTTATATTTGATTCAACGTAGAGAGTCCAAATAGTGATCCCTAAATACTTAAGAATCAGAGTGATAAGCCTGCAAACTATGTACCAATGCTGTGACACAACACGACTGTTACTTTTTCCGAGACGCGAGTTTGTTCACAGCATCAACAATCAGTTTGCAGGTTTGGTACTCTGATAGTTAAATGTGAGTTCGGTAAAACGGATCACTGCAAAGAGCCAATGACTTCTTCTGCCACGCTTAGATCTCTAAATCAAATGACGTAATCAAAGTGACGAAGAGTTGCATCGCTCTCTATTTCATAACTGTTTAAAAATTAGTTTGGCAAATAGGGAAACAGAGTAGAATTTTTAAAATCAAACCTTTGAATGCAATCGGTTTTGCTCATCAACTTGAATCTCATATCTTTTAACTGTTTAAGCCACCCAGTGGTAGGTAATTGTACTGATTCAGTAACATACGCTTTTTTCAAATTGTTTTTTTTTTTTGTCATTTTATTTGTCATTTTAAAGCCGTATAGAGACGTCGCATTGAGATGTCTCATTTAGATGTCTCTTTTAGATGTCTCACTGAGACATCTCATATATTTATCTCACTATATTCCACACGTATACACTCATACAATAAATCACATAACCAGTGGAAAATATCCATGTGAATTTCACGTAACTTTCATGTGATGCAATAATTGGAAATCGCACCATTAAATCACATGAACATTATGTGTCTAGTTAAATCTATATGATTTCATGTATAATTTCTTTTGCTATGTGATATTCAGATAACAATCATTGTTTTTGTTATTGGAAAAATATTATGTGCGTTACTAATAGAAACTAAGGAAAAACTTTTTTCAATGTACACTCAAAAAATTTCACACGTTTGATCGAAGTGTTTAAACACTTGATTTTCTAAATGCACAATCACATTTACTTTAAGTGTATTTCACCTTGGTTCAATGTGTTATACACGTTAATTTATAGTGTTTCAAACTTTGAAATGTTGAAAATCTTTCACTATCTATTCAAGTGTATTGCACATTGAATCACGCTACTGTTCAAAACAGATGGATTTAAAGTGTTTTGCATTTCAATACGATGTGAATTGCTTGCTCAGAAAGGTAAACATCGATAACAAGAGTTGTGACTTTATCCTATCAACCTGCCTCATATATGAGAACAACCGTGGCACAGTGAGATCGAACGAAGACTCCGGCAGCAGCATACCACCCCAACAGTCCATGATCGAATCCCAAATCAGACCCATTAAAAATATATGTGAAAGCTCTGGCCTCTGGCAGTTTTGTTTATATATTTGTCGATTCATTTTTAGAGCCGGTAAAGTAGAATTCGATAAAGTAGAATATTGAACTATGGTGTGCAAAGCTATTGATATCACCATATGAGGCACATAGAATCCAAGTGTGTCACAATTCAAATCCATAGTGTTCAGGCATGGTTCATAGCATAAGATTCACACATGAAATGGATGTGTTTCACAATATGCGCAAAATTAAGTGTGAGACACATGATTATGACGTGTGGAATTTTTTGAGTGTATACATTGCGAGGGAAAACAGATGAGACAACAACTTGTGAGGTGCAAGACAAAAATATGTACGTGTGACGTGTCCCTCTCACAATAATAGTGTCACGTCACCTCAGCTTGTCTTGCTCCTGACGAGACAAAGAGAAATGTGACAACCAGTTTCACAGCTCACTGTCGCATATATGTGTGCATGAGATTTCCGGAATCCTGATTGAAACTCCATTGAATTCACTTCGGCCTATCGGATAAAGATACAAATAGTTATCTATCCTAGATCAATCCTTAAAATTTTGGCTGGCAGTTAATCAACTATGTATTGGTTTATCGGTATACAACCCAAGTAACACATAAAACATCTTTTTGAAAAGGAATTAGAACGGTTTGTTGTATAAATGTATTATAAGTGTTGCAGCAAACATCCCACGTTTTACATGAGGTTTATAGATGTTTTTTTTTTCATACTTTTTAGATATCAACATTTTCCGAAACAGATTTTTTTTTTTTTGCTTTTATCTTTAAATATTATTTAAACGTGCATCTTACTGTTTTCATACCACTATTAAACAGTTTATTATGGGGTTTTCGGAGGTTTGTTATAAAGAAAGTTGAAAACACTTTTTTATCACATCTCATAAATTAATACAACTGAAAAGGTGCATGTTGTCTTATAAGGAGTTGAAAATACTTTAAATGACACGCTGGCAATTAAATGTACGCTTTGCTGCTTACAAAACGTCTTTATGACGGATCTAAGGCGTGTTGAATGAGAATATAATTTGGCAAGAACATGATAGATACTTATGTAGAAACTCTCGTCGAGCTAAGTTTTATTTGCTGCTTGGACATAGTGATATCAATAGTAGCAGTAGTAGTCGCAATGCAAATTATACAGGCGCATCATTCCGTAGATTGGGATATTTTTGCATAGTTTGTTCTGTATGATTTTTTAGAAAATATATTCCGTGTTCTAAGATATCGACAAAGTGTGTAAAAGTCTATGCGCATTGAAATAATGTCGTTGATGAAGAAAAGCGTTGCAAATTGGCGGCGCTCCTTAAGTGTTTGTATATTGAAGAGCATGCAGCGCACTTCATAAGATGGTAATGGAAATGCAGTCCAATTCAATTTACGTAAAGCATATAAAATGAATTGTTTTTGGACAGGTTCTATGCGTTCTTCGTGTATGGAAATGTATGGATTCCATACTAGGTGGCAGTATTCTAGAATTGGCCTTACATATCTATGTATATAAAAATGAATTTCTGTCTGTCTGTCTGTCTGACCCTTATAGACTCGGAAACTACTGAACCGATTGGCGTGAAAATTTGTATACAGGGGTTTTTGGGGCCGTGGAAGGTTCTTATGATGGTTCGAGACCCCTCCCCCTTCTGTAAGGGGGGGGGGGACTCCCATACAAATGATACAGAAATTTCTGCATAACTCGAGAACTAATCAAGCAAATGGAACCAAATTAGGCATGTGGGGGCGAGTGTGGGGGTATAAGGAGATAATCATAGGGGGTAGCCCCTTAGATAATAGGGGGGGGGGGCTACGTACAATATAGCATGCTTTTTTTTAAATCGGCGCATAAACTCAAACTAATATTGAATCCCGAGCAAGACCGGGCACACTCAGCTAGTATGGTATATAATAGCTTAATAGCTTAATAGCGAAATTATGAAACCTGGCATTCTGTTTGCTTTACTAATGATAGTATTATAATGTTCAATAAAAGTTAGTTTGGAGTCTAGGATTACACCTAGATCTTTTACAATTTTGCATTTTTCTACTATTAGGTTGCCTACTGATATTTCAATATGCGGTGTTTAAATTTTTCTGCTAAATGCTATTGCGGTACATTTTTTACGTTCAATTGAAGTAGTTTTTTACTACACCAGGTGTTGAATATATTGATTTCTTTCTGAAATTCTTCTGCATCGCTAGAATTACTTATTTCCATGAAGAGCTTCATGTCGTCTGCGTATACAATCAGTTTTATTTTTTAAGTATGTAGGAAATGTCGTTTATGCTCTAGTTATGAAATAATACGTCTACCACGCCAAAGACCAGTGTTCGAATCCCATGCTCATCTTGTTTTTTTGCCGCTGGTTTTTATGATGTTTCCAAAACATGTTATAAGACCAGTATTAAGTTTTAAAAGCTCCACGTCTTGCGCTTTTTAGGTTGTATAAATGTATTAAAAGATGTAAATTAAAGTATTATTGATTCTTTACGTAATTCATTGAAAAGTATTTTCAACTTCTTTATGACAAGTTGTGTTGCTTGAGAAGGTCATGACGCATGAGTAATTTTAGTAAAACACTTAATTAACCACTTTTTTTTTTCGTAGTGAACGGATTTTATCAGCGTTCGAAAGATCATTATCATGCCTACACATGAGTAAAATTTAGAAAAGTTCGGTTAATTGTATTTTAGGAAAATGTAGTTTTTTTTTAGAAAGATACTGTTTATCAACACTAAATAGTTCTAATACTATACATACCTATAAGCGATATTTTTTTTTGATGAACCAGCAGTCGAAAATTCTGAAATCTATCTTTTTGAATTGCTGCTGTACAACTGTTTTCCTTAAATTTAATGAAAACTGACAGCTCAACTAAAGATACTCTGTAGTTTTGATCTATAAAAAAGGCATATTTTTTATGTTTTGGGCAGTATATTTATTATTTGGATCCAGACATAGAAAAAAAAAAATGCACGCTGGGAATGTTTTTCTTAAAAGATAATTTAATTCAATATCTCATAATGTCACTGGATATGATATAACAGAAGATAGCATAACAGTGTTCACTCGGCTGTCGACAAAAGCAGGCCACTCTCGATGTGTGCTACGCGATCGTCTGTTTTCTCGGCAGCAACCATTGTGTGGTCTTCCTCATTGTTCTTCATCAGCAGTTCTTTCGGTCGATGCGTCGTCGACTTTGGAAAGCAACCGTTTCGTGATGAGTGTGTGTGTTACCGCGAGACAATTAATCTACAGATCAAAGCCATAAGCAAATCCACATAGTTGCACAAGGTCCGTTGATGTCGATACCAGTTTCAAGAAAATGAAATGAAAAGTAGGGTAAAACAAAAACGATCGCTCGTTTACATAATATGCCTGCACTATTCATCTAGAAACGCTCATGCTTTCGAGTGAAGAATAACACGCCCACGTGCGTATACCATAAGACATAATCTTCCCTCTCGGTTTATCCTTAAGGAAGGATATGATTTACTGTTTAAGCGCTACAAATGTTTCAAATTCTTATTTGTTAACCTTTTCAGACCTGAGTAAAATAAACCAATAAACTTAGAAAAATGATGACCAAATCCCGGTTCTGAAAAGGACATAGTACATAAGGACTCAATATATAAGTTAGCCCTTTGAAGGACAAGTGGCATTTTTTCAGCTTAAAGGTAGGAAACTAGTGAAAGGCCCGGTATTAAAAGGGACATGGAAAATTCCGTAAGAACAGGAAAGATTTTTACATAATTATAAATCACTTATGCAATACGTAGACCTAAGATCACTTTGTACAGAAATTGAAAATAAAGTTAAGTTCGAAGCTTACTCCAGGTTCTTCATTGAATCCGAAAAACTCTCGATCCTTAGAAGTGAAAACTTCTCTCTGAACGGAGAAAAAAGTAACTTCAAGAAGCTGTTTTTTGGCAAAGGTGTCACAAAAGCAAAAGACTCTCTAATCAGAGAAGAAAGTAGCTTTTGGCAGTGACAGTGTGAGTGCTGACCACGTTTTGCGTCCATTGCTGCAATGGACGCGCTCTGACCCTCGTTGGCGTACAACAATTAGCCATACAATGAAACTACTGGAAGCGGCTCCAGTTCTGATGGAGGAGGCTTTTTGGATAGCGGAAGATAAAGTGTTTATTGTGTTGTACCTTTTGACTATAGTTTTAAGATGTATTGTATAGTGACCAAGAATCCTCGGCTCTATAAAGTTAATTCGGTTGAGCCTTATCAAATAAATTAATAAACAAAAAAAAAAAGATAGCATAAGATAGAATGCAATGCCATTTTCGGGCAGTTTTGGGCAAAACTAAGGAGTTCCACTGAAACAACTTTTCATATTTTTACCAGATCGAAATCACTTATATTCGATTCATCAGGGTTTCCCCGTTTAGAAATGATGTAAGCAGTGCCATATTAACGGTAGTGGTACAAAAAGCAAGCCTTAATAAAAAAAAACAATACCGCATATAGGTGAAAGTCTAGGATTGCAATTGGATACTTTGGGATTGGGATAAAATGGAGCAACAAGGTGGAATCTGGTTGGCAATCCGTTTCTTGCATCACGAACCACTCACTTTGGTGAAGATTATAATCTGCATTGAACTGTTTTCTATAATTTTTACGTTCGGGGAATTTTCTAACTAAGTGTGTATGTTTTTTTTTTCAAATGCACAATGACTAGAAAATCATCTAGTTTGTTTTCAGTGAAGCAGAACTGAAAGCCAAAAGAAGATGCGTCGTTCAAACAAATTATTATGGACTGAACCCAAGTAGTATTCAAGTTTTATCAAGGGCTTAAAGCATTCTATAAGCCCATGATTTTTGAGCTACGCACCACAAATACCAATGTTGCCAGCTGAACAGTTGATTGAGCACAATAAGACATCAGTGACTTGAATCATTAAAAACATTTTTCCCTTAATTTTTAGCAAAAGTGTTCTTCAATTTGAGAAAATTTACTAAAAGCACAACGATAATTTTTAAAGCAGAGCAATATGGTGAAATGTTAGATAAATATGAACAAAACAATTCAAATGGTTTGTGCCGAGTCAGTTTCTTACTAAATGAGTTCAAATTTTGGGAGGCTAATCAGGGCCCAATGTGGAACCGTTTGAACACTGTGGAGCGATAGTTTCAAATTTTGCTATGAGGAGTCGTAAACAGATGTATTTTATTTAGCTTAAAAGGGTGTACAGATAAAAATAGCTCAGAAAAATTAATTAAACGAAAAAAGATTTTTGCAAGTACCCATTCTTGTGTGCTTTAATTTGAAAATTGATATCAAACCATAGGGGGGCCACAATAAAAAAAAATAGACTAGGGCCCCAAGAGTGGTTCAAACGACGTTTTATTTTCATACATTTTGAATGTGTGGTCTGTAAATGGTACTCAAGTACCAAAAGAATTCGTCAAATATACAAATAATACAAATATCCGGATAATATACATCCGAATATCCGGATTGGCATACATCATTTCCCCGAAGAACATGTTGTTATCCACTGAGTTCTTCTTCTTTCTTCTTCTTCTTGTTCGCATTTCAAGCTTATTACTTAGCGCATATTAGCTTATTGCGTGATCTCAACTTAGTGTTCTAAATGCACTTCCACAGTTATTAATTGAGAGCTTTCGATGCCAATAAAAAAGCATGAATTTGTATATTGTGTGGCAAGCACAATGATACTCTATGCCCAGGGAAGTCGAGAAAATTTCCAACCCGAAAGATTCCCTCGACCAGACCGGGAATCGAACCCGCCGCCTCCGGCTTGGTAATACCGTGCCTTTACTGACTAGGCTATGAGGCCCCTGAGTTCTACCTACCGTTTTTTCTCGGCGGGTCTTAAACCAACCGCTCTTAGTTTCTGCAAGTGACTAGTTCACCATCGACACTGCTAACATGCAACAAAATCCGATTGGTTTAAGATCCACCGAGAAAAAGCGGTGGGTAGAATTCAGTTGGTAACGTACTCTTCGAGGGAATGCTGTACAGTGTTGAATAACAAGTTATAATAATAGTTGAATAACAGTAAGCATAATTAAATTTGGTACTATTGATTTGTTCAGAGGAACATTATTCAAACTAACAATTATTGAAAACACAATCAGAAAAATTGTATACATCATACGAGAACTACATTCAAACAATACATGTAGACGTTGTATTAATTATTATTTATTTAAAGGGTCGTTAATAAATGATGATGATGATGGTCCCACCTCTTACTCCTACGTGTAACATTAATAACAGCATCAACAAAATTAATTATTTGTGTATTAATATCTCCAGAATTAATAATAATAGATAATAATTTTTATCTTAAATAGATGTAAAGCCAGATCGCACTAAGTGACGTTTTTTTTTTAAGTTTGTTTTGTAGCATTATTTCATATGTTATGGGACAACTTATTTGGATAACGGCGCCGGTGGTGTAGTGGTAGGCGTGATTACCTCTCACCCCAGCAGGCCTGGGTTCAATCCCAGTCGGCGCCGCCGGGATGTTCTGAGGCATAACATCTCTGATCACGCCTTCCTTCGGATGGGAAGTAAAGCCGTTGGTCCCCGGTTCATGAGTTGATGGGTCGATAGGTAGGGTCCAGGTGTGGGAGCTGCCTTCCTGGCACGTCGGTAGCATTGGTGCTCAGCACGGAAAACAAGATCGACGGAAAAAAAACAAACTAAAGGAAAAAAAAAACTCATTTGGTTGTTTTTTGCTGCCGTTTGTAGTTTTGATCCAATGCTATCCACAAGATATTTTCGTTTTAAATCTATATAATATTCATCGTTACGGAGAACCCACTTTTGATTTGCAACAGACATAAAAATGAGTTCCCTGAGTTCAGATGCAAGCGCAAAATAAATGTCTTGAAGCCTGCTAAGCGTTTTGACGCTATGAACTTACCACGTTGGAAAGCGGACATCGAACCATTCATGATTCAAAAGCATGGCGCTAGTAAAAGTAGCTGGTAAAAAGTTACGGCGGAAAACTGTAAATTTTTACGAAATAAGTGCCAAATCTGAAACAAATTTTTGATACAGATGATAGGTAAATTGTGTAAGCAACACCTAACCAAAAGTTTTTTTTTCTGTTTTCGCTTCGATATTTTTGAAAAAAAAAATATTCAAATATCCTAATATGATTTTTCCGGATAATTTTTGTCCATATAAAGGAGGTGCCACCCGAGCAAAGTCTGAGATCAAATTGAAATCTAAATTTGATGTTGTAATTTCAATGATAATTATTACTCAGGTTGCTGTCGTTTTGGTCGTTTTAACGGTTAAAATATCAAAATTGAGTGCAAAAAAATCTTCCTGTGACATCACATTGAAAACTTTTCCTGTTGATAACAAAACAAGTATTCAATTTGATGTTGTGCTAAGGTAATGAAAACAAACCCGCAACAACATATTTTTGAAAAGCAAATGTACAGCAAAATGAAAACATCAAATTTGTCAATTTCGTAAACTGAAATCAAATTATGATTTCAGTTGGATGTTGATATCAAAACTTGATTTCAATTTGCTATCATTTTGATGCTAGACTTTGCTCGGGCATGCTGTCAGTTGTGGTGAGATCAAAACTGGCAGGACGCAGTGATCCATTGAAAATTAATTGGCTTTATCCATTCGGTTCTACGTTCTCCTACTGAATTTCGGGGAGAGAACTGACAACATTTGAATAGCCCGTTAAAAATCAATGGTACAATTCACTAAAAATTGTGCAAAATTGGAGAGTTTGATGTTCGTGATATTGGGCTTCGTTGAAGTTCGCGCCTGCTCAAAGATTATGTTTAACTGCTATCCAAGGAAATTCTCATCACTAATTGTCCACTTGAAATCAATCTGTGGAATAAAAAAGAGCGTTCAGAGTTCTTTGAGACTAGCCATGATGGTATGTAATAAGTAGCTTGTGAATTGAAGTAAAAAAGTAAATTACATTCTCTTTTCCCGGTGTTGCTAAAATTGTAATCAAAATCATAGGTAGTGTAGCGTTAAGTTTAAATAAATAGTAGTTCAGTGTTAGAAATGAAATTTGGATATTACACTATCCAAAAATATAAAAATCCGGATATTCAGCTACCCCGTAATTTTCTATCCGGATTTCCGATTGATCCGGATAGTACCAGAACTAACTTTCGATTTGTTATACAAACGATTATTTTAGAATCTTCTTTAGAAGTATCCTTTACATGCTAATACTAGACGCTTGCCTTGGTGCTCCACTCTTCCGGCTAAAACAAAAACGGCAGGGCAGTAAATCTGAGTAGCTACGCTCTAAAGAAGGAATTTTTCGAGTTTAAGGACCTTTTCATCAGGTAAATGGTACATTTCCATAGCTGCCGTAATGTAATGTGTATTATTTTATATTCATGGATAAAAACTAAAAATGTGTGTCAAATTCATGGATCTTTTTTTATGTTCCCGATTTTCCCCGGGGTTGTTGGGTCATTTGGGTGTTTTAAAGAAGCGTTTTTAAACTTGCCATCGATCGTTTCAACAATTTGAAAGGTTTAATTCTTGGGGCTGCCCTTTCTTGGTGCGTTGGCGCATAGTTCCGTTCGAGACTAAGCCCTTTCCGTTTCCGACTGTAATGGTGCAGAATGTGAGAATATAGCATCTGTCTGCTTTCCTACCCCTCCTCCAGTTCTGAAATTGTTGTAATACTTTCGTTCACTTTCGTTCCCAAATATCAAGGAATCCTTGCACTCCCGCATACGAACTGCTATCTGCCACCACCAAAACCTTCCCACGAGGGACTATCTTTATATGGACGTATACACATTCACAAGCACATAATGCTGGAATTATTTTGCGCAAGTATGAAAATATCAAAAAAGATTAGTGTCAGAAAAATGTTGCAATATTATATTTTCGTAGCTTCCACCGTTTGTACACACCGGTCATGGTCGCCGGAGTTCAAGCAAAACTCCCAGTCCGGGATTTCTCCATATGTAGCTATACCTATGTTCGAACAAAGTTGAATCGATACTTGTAGTAGGTGCCTTCTGTATAGGTTTATAGTGCTGGCAGACATCCGCATTGAGTTGAATTTTGACGAACACTCACCCGCTCTCCTGGCCTTTGGGGGTGCCATAAGCTGATTTGGTGTCCCTGCTGATGTTTGGCGGCGAAGCTTCGGGACGGAATCGATTCAACCGGAATGATTTAAGCGTCAGCTGACAGTGGCATTATGAGGTTTTTGCGAGGGAAGTACGAAAGCAATTCCCCAAACGTGTGACCGAAAATACTGTAAATGGATATTTTGCTGGCATGACCTCTATCGGAACGTTGATGGAGGCAACATTGTCTGCATTTATGCCACTCGGTTGGTCTCCCAGGAATGATTTGGAATTGCCTTCAACATGTTCCGACGCTGCGGATATTGTTATTACATTGACTGGCCGTATTTGGATGATGTTAAACAGCTGAGTATTTATTTATTGATACTTCCACACCAAGCAACAAATGCGTCAAGCGTGCGGTAAGCTCCAAGCGATAGTTTCCAATTATGCTCCGGTTAAACCCCGATCATGATTGTGATGTTTTAGTGTCGACAAACATTTGGTAGACATTTCGAAAAGATCTTTGGTTGGTTACCGGTGAAGTGTCAATAGGACAATGCCTTTACTCACTGATATTAGTTTCCTAAAGGAAGTGCAAGTAGTTCAATGTACTGACAGGCAAAGCACTGGGTTTGTGCTATTCATCACTACGTGACAATCAGCCGTTTGTATTTATCTCATTCATGCAAATCACTCGTGGATACTACCTCTCTACCGAGCTTATGGAAGAATGGTAGTAAAAATCATGGAAAATGAATGAAAATGTGTTCCGATGAATGTGGGCGTCTTAGTGGAATACCTGTATAATGAGAGAGAGAAGGATTAGTATTTTCCATTTAATTCCACTACTTTATTTGCTTATCCTTGACAGATACGCGTATTTCGTCTACAATGTGCAGACTTCTTGTTATTACATTGATACGACTAGTCGAGTATTAGTACAAGACACTGAAGAAGTCTGCACATTGTAGACGAAATACGCGTATCTGTCAAGGATAAGCAAATAAAGTAGTGGAATTAAATGGAAAATACTAATCCTTCTCTCTCTCATTACATGAAAATGTGTTGTTTTTTGTGAAAAAGGCAATGATTTATTCAAAAAGGTATGATCAGCAAATGTGCAGTGGGAATAAATTTTAATATGTATGTACAAATTTGTAGTCAGAATACTTTGCTGGCTCGAAAATTCGATTTCAGTACCACTGAAACAATATTAAACTTTAGATCATGTCTTATTACGATATCTGTACATTGCTTCTTGTCTGTATCCGTATACGGAACCATGGTGGGGAATGGATGATTTTTCATAACAAATAATTACATAAACAAAATTCTAGAAAAAAGGCTTGCTAATTGCTAAAATCTTTCAGCAAGTTCATGATCAGTTTCTTACCTCGATTTACTCCATGATACGAGAAGAGGTGCTTGGCATGGTAATTGCCGGAGGTGAACCAGCCAACGGCTGAAAATCTCCTAAATAAAGGAATCAATCAATCTCACCCTTAAAAGTTCTTTTCTGACTGCTTCTGAGCTCAATACTAGGGGCAGACATTCATCCAGTTCCCCTACATCTTTCATATGAAACACTTGTCTTTAATCCCATTTTATTTTTTCCTATGAGCACATTTTGGGACCCTGCTCCGCATAAAAATTGTTCAGGATAATACGCTTAACCAAACGCTTATTCAGGAACGCAAAAACAGCGCTTTCACCGCCGAAATACCGTATGATAGTTCCATCTCAATCGCAAAAGCAGCAATATCATAATACTACAGCTTCCCTGAAAAGATAATTATTCAAGCTCACCAGGTTTACAATGAAGACCTAGAATTCTCAATACAGTCACTACAGTATAAGAATCATTATTCAATCATAAAAGTGCTCTATAAAAAACTATCCAAGCAAGACCATTCTCATTTAGTTGTTTCTCTGACCAAATCAGGCTGGATATTAAGGAACACGAACTATAAGTATTAAGAAAAAAAATAATTCTCTTCTCTTAACTTTTTATCATTCTTGCGTTTACTCAAAGGTTAAATTTTTTCAGACGCAATTAGGTGCAACATCTATTAAGAGACGCATTTGGAAGTTAAATTTTTCAACAACTAAGAACGTTTAGTGTCTACGGAAATGGATTTTTAGAGATCCTCATTATCTCAGTTCAACGCAGGAATGTGCTAAAACCCAGTGGGAGCAGAATTTATCGAAAAACCCTTTTACTTGAGTAATTTTTGCAAAATTTGCAAAAATGCAACATCAAGCATTGAGCAACCACAAATTTGCACCTCTATTTAAAATATGAAATGAACAAACATCCTGAAACTCCACCAAGTTAATTAAGTTGTTTGAAACTAGTGAAGTCAATCATAGTTTTTAATCAGTTTCTGTGATTAAGAAATATTTACCTGAATTAGAATATAATCTGCTGATTTTCCAGGTCCAAAAATTATTTCCCTTATATTCTACAATTTCCCTGGTTTACACGGCGAACGATAACGACCCAAATTTCAGTTTAGTTAATTCATAAATTACATAAAGTGTAAAAACTCAGCTATGATTCAATTTTCTTCATGTTTTTCCAGGTTTGACCACGAAAAAAAATCCCGTATATAAGAAAAGAACATTGAATTCACTCAGTCTATTACTACTACTCCTAGACTGAGTAAAATTTTCATCAATTTCCTCATTTAAGGCAGATTTTTTTTAGGTTTTCCACAGGATTGTAAATTATGTAAATTTGAGAAGGACGAGACAGATTTGGATATTTATTATTTTTTTTTTCTGCTGAAAATCACGCTTGATTTTCGTAGACAAAAATCAACAAGCAAACAACTGCGACTGATTTTGTAAGATGTGATATCGCAGCTCGGAATATCAAGCTAACAAAACTCACCAACTGCAAATCTCACCAAACCGTGGTAAGATTGAGTTTAATGATTTTTGATTTACACCCGAATGCAACCGAAACTTCTTCTTCTTATTCTTCTTTTCCTTTATTTAACGTCGGTCTCTGTTCCGCAATCTAGTTCCAATCACCGACGGACATCGATTGCCATCCATTGACGGTAATCGAATGTGCAAGGAAGGCAGCTTCTACACCTGCGTAGGATATCGCACCCATTCACAACAACACACATGGGCCGGGACCAACGGATTTACTTCCCTTCCGAAGGAAGACGTGACCAGAGATTTCTATGCCTCAGAAAAATCCCACCGACCTCGGCTGGGATTGAACCCAGACCCATTGGGGTGAGAAAGCAGTCACCACCGGCACCGGCTAACCTTCCATAACGGCTGGCAGCAGTCCCTTCGTGTCTGCCATCGGTGAAGATTAAAAAGAGATAGCAAACTATACTTTCGCTTTCTAAGAAAACGATGTGGAACGGAATCATTTTTGTCTCGAGTCAGCTCTCAGCTTGATTTTTGCACGTTGTGAATAGTCTCGCAATATCAAAGGAGCTTATAAAATCAATATCAAGCATACTATTTTGTTCCAATATCACGCGTGATATTGAGAACGTATGAGAGCGGATTTTTTTTTTATTTTATTGGTGATTTTGCCAACACTGCTTATGAAGATGATAAACTTAATCAATTTAGCCATTATGTAACTGCTTCGAGCTCGTTCTATTGCCGACATCCGTCAACAGGAAGGAGCATGCAAATAATTTACATGAACCTCACCAAACAGCCCGAAAACTGTGAGTACTAGTCACTTTGTTACCGGTTCAACTTCCGGAACAGCCGCTGTTGCTTTCGGGGTCTTTACGAAACACTGCCTCCGGTTAACGTAAGACAAGACTTCCATTAAGGTTGACATTTTCAATCTCCACTGGGAAAACAGTTTTTTTTTTTAATACGAAGCATCAGACGCTCTCTGGTATCTCCCATTGGCGGGGGAGACGATCCACTCACCCATACACACAACCGACCGAAGGAAACGACAGTGAACGCTTAACTTGTCGGCTCTGCTTTTCCGTTTTCTTAGACTGACAACACGTGTGCTGCTGGCTCTGCTTCACCGCGAAGGTAGCTGGAAAAACAAAAGCCTTGGGAAAAGCTGCTGCTGCCAGTTGTTGGGTGGCCGTCCAGGATGGAGGATGCAAAGTTCTACATGGAAATGTGTTTAAAAGATTAAGACGAAGTACAGCACGGAGCGTTGTTGGGTTGTTGGGTACCTATATCTATCAGTAAGAGCCTTTTGTATCGTTTTAATCTTCGCTCCAGCAAACTTTTCCTTCCGGTACTGACTGGCACAGAATGGAGCAGCTTGACGACCGGATTGGAGTGTGGAGTGCCACGCGTGTGAGAGTGAGACAGACGGATGGATAAGCACCACGGTGTTTTTGAAAAGGAGGTGAAGAAAGTCTCAACTTTCGTAGCGCCCTAAGCCATGTGGAACACACGGATTTGAACCGGTTCGTCCTAGATGAGTGCAGAAGGAAAGGCATCGGTAAGTTTTGCTTTTCTTACAGAGTAACATTATTTTCCGGGAAGAGTGCTCCGACGAACGGAGAGAAGCACTTTCCGACATGTATGTTAATCTACCTGGAAGAGGGGAAAAGGTTTTTCACTGTACGGAAGTTCTCGGTACTGAGAATGGTTCAATAAATTGGCACCTCTCCGGTGGCTGCCGGGACGGAACATGCACCCACAGTGCAAAAATGGTCTTTTGTTTCAGTAGTGTAAGTGGTTTGTTTTGTAATGCCCTAATCTGATGAATAGCTACTTTACTAATTGATCGTTACATCTGTGTTCTTTGTGATTATGGTTTTGTTGTACGAGATTAGTACGGTAAACGAGGAAAATGCTTTCTAAATCATGTAAACACGCAACATTTGTCAAAGCACGTAGTACAACGTAAATTTTATACGGCGATAGCCCTGGATCTAAGTACTTAGCTACATACTTTGAAATAACTAATTTTCCACGTGACAGAATCCATCTTTGACATAAAGAGATGAGACGTAAAACATGTCATGTAAAATTAAGTGCTATGAGACTGAAAAGTTCGTTTCTCATCGAAAAGTACGTTTGATTGAGCTGAATTTTGCATTTGTAATGACTCAATTTTATACCAAAATTGACGCTTGTCAGTCTGTCCCATTCTTTAAAACAGCAAGCTGGAAAAAAACGCTGTGGATGTTTTTTTTCTCCATGGCTTCTCATGGGTGGATACACAGATAAAAATTCTGAATTTTAATAGTGATGTAAACATTCATTTACGTAAACTTGTATTTAATTTCACGCAACCGAGCAACTTGTAAACAAGTTGTTTACAACAATTGGCTTGTGTTTACAATATTTGCGACATTTCATAAAATGTCGCAGAACTTTACACGATTTATAATGTAAACTTATATAATATGTGACGCTCCATTTATGTGCATCATATTGAACAGAAATTTACACTACTTTTTCGAACCGTGTAGTTTTGGTATTTTTCGCAACATTTTCTTGACAAAGTAGGAAGCTTTTTGTGTACATTGTAAAGTGATGGTACTTAAAAATCGAATACGATGTATAACTCATTTTCACCAAAAATGCTGATGGGGTTATTATGCCGCACAGGGCAGTACTGTTTTTAAAAGTTAACACCAATAATATTGACGATCACTCAGATATTCGACAAGAGTGATAAATTGGAAGTCATGTTTTGGCTTAGCAGTCTAGGAGAAAAGCGCTGATTACTGTTTTATCATCGCCTGCTAAACCAAAACACAACTTCCAACATTTACGATCTTTTAATGCGATTGATGCAAACCTATCTACTTAGTAATATAAAGAGCCCTAGGATAAAACCCGTGATCTCCTGCTCAGTATGCAAAAACGGTTACCACTAGGCCACCGTGCCCCTTGCATAAAAACAAACCATTAGCTATTAAAATGGAATTTTCGAAACCGCATCGATCATTCGTCATATTTTACCAAGAAACCCAAAATTTTCACGGTGTTTCGACTGCTCCACAAAAAAAAAACTATTTTAGAAAGGAACCTAAGATTTAACCCACAATCTTCTGCTCAATAAGCAATAATGGTCGTCATTTGGCTCCCGAGAGCCTTTCATAACAACAAGCCATTACTACCAATTGATCAAGCCCAACTAAATGGTGCTATTCAACTGGTATTAAGTTGCTAAATGCTATGGTTGAGTTTAGAAACAGATGAATGAATGTATTCACATAGAATTACCCCCTCGATCAAGATCGAGCATCGCGGTTAACCGAACTCTAATACGTTTTAAAACGGGATTTCTCCACAGCTCATAAGACCACCACGATTAAGTGCCACTCTTCCACATCATAACAATCAACACAATGCTCAAAAGCTAAGGTGAAATGTTATAACCAGACGGGATTAATGGCGCCGGTGGTGTAGTGGTAAGCGTGATTACCTCCCACCCCAGCAGGCCTGGGTTCAATCCCAGTCGGCGCCGCCGGGATGTTCTGAGGCATAACATCTCTGATCACGCCTTCCTTCGGATGGGAAGTAAAGCCGTTGGTCCCCGGTTCATGAGTTGATGGGTCGATAGGTAGGGTCCAGGTGTGGGAGCTGCCTTCCTGGCACGTCGGTAGCATTGGTGCTCAGCACGGAAAACAAGATCAACGGAAAAAAACAAACCAAAGGAAAAAAAAAAAAAACCAGACGGGATTGACATTTCGCCGCAGTATCACATGAACACGTTAGTGAGCTGCTGGGCAAAGATAAACCTCATCCTACCCGCCTGAACAATCGTCAGTACACCTCTGGATATCTACAATTGTCACACAAAGGACACCCTTGTTAATAGGAAGTTTTATTCAGAGCCGGACTCACCCCGGTACGAATACGATCAACCCAAAATGCAAAGAGGTCCATAACCCACGATCCTCCGGTCAATAAGCGTTTTTGCACCTGGGATGGAGAACAAGACTTGAAAAATATGAATGTCAAAAACAACCAAACACAAACAGACGAACTTTCATCGTGAGCCAAACAGTTTGATGATGCTTTTCATACATATAGTAGTACAAGAATTCAGAAGGTACATCCAACCAGAGGATGTAAGATTCAAAGGCGTAGCCAGGTTTCGAGCTAGGAAGGGGTGAAAATAAATATTTTGTATGGAAAATTTGGCCGAATGCCATTTCAACGAACGCCATTTCACCGAAAGCCTTTGTGTTACTGGGTTTAGGGGGGGGGGGGGGCAGTTGCTTTCTCCACTGATCTTTCCGTGCTTGGGAATATGGATAGGTTAAAAGCGTATAAGAAGTGCTCATAGTACGATAATTTGATTTCGCATGCTTTTTCTGCTGAACGGGAATTGGAAAGAATTGATGCAAGTGTGTGCGTCGTTCTACAAGATTATACTTGCTGGTCAAAAGCGTACACAAAATACGAAATAAAAGAGAGAAAAAATCATGGTCTGCATGGTCACTGCCGAAGATGATAGAAATACAAGTAACAATCAATGTTATACATTTTTGGTTGCGTGTAGTAGTGATATATTGCTTAAAGTAATTTTTGACATATTTTCGTTTTGAACTACAGGTTGGACATGATTATCCGGAGCCATATTTTTTTTCTGTAATATTGGAAGAAGTATATCATTGATGCATTGATGTATATCATTTTGAGCCAACTTGTGCTTGGTGCTGATAAACAAAGTGATATAGAAAGGTAAAATGACGAAGGCATCCTGAGGTGACCATACCAGCTGAACTGTGAATGGCCATACCAGGTGGCTCATTGCATAGTTGAACATTTGATTTGAATTGTTTCATAGGGTAGAGAACTACTTCAGCCTAATCGCCCATTTTGGGCCTATGGAGCAGAAAACTTCAAATAAATCCATGATTTCAGAGTTAACAAGTCAATTATGCGTTTAGTACGATACTTTAGTTAAAAATCTACCGAACGAAGTCAATGAGAACGCGTGATATGAAGGTTTGCACCCATTATTCCCGAAAACAAACGAAGCGCTCCGACCGAATCCATTTTTATCTTCATTCGATAGGCCGAAGTGAATTCATTGGCGTTTCAATGGCGTTTCAATGCGTTAGGCCGAGTTTAGAATCCGTAGACCGAGTTTGGTGTTAAGAAGCAGTGTTAGACTTTTGACAATATCTCAACGATTGGTTTCTCTTTATCAAATCTTACGGTACGTACGGAAAGGTAAATAAATTTGGAAGCCATCAGTAATTATAACATTCCGTTTGGTGCTAAGCTGCGCTAGATTAAGAAAGACTAAGTGGGGATTGTGCTTAATAGGCCGGAAATGGGGTAGTTAACCCTTCTTGAAGGTTTTCAGAACAAAGCTTTATCGACTAGAAAACAAAGATCTATGATCACCTGATGGTCTTTGGAATATTTTCAGAGCTACCTTGCAGCCTCAGAGAATGTCCGAGAGATGTAATTTGAATTGATGAACAGTTTGAGATCTTCAGTACAATAGTACCTGAACAACCTGAAGCCTTGAAGAATATATCCAGACGACTTTATTTAGATGTTAAAACACATGAAGGACTTTGGAATAATTTTTAAGCTGCCGTGTTTCATATGAGAGAAAATCTGAGAGATGCGACATGGATTATGTAATACTTGGATATCTTTGGAATGATACTTGATCAGTCTGAAATCTTGAAAAAATATCCTGACGTGTTCGAGGTGATCTCTTGTCACTTGGAGTTATTTGAATAAATTTCTGAGCAACCTGGAATTTTTGAGCATATCTTAGAGATGTGATTTGGGAAGTTGAAGATCTTCAAAATGATACCTGATCAAGCTGAAGTCTAAAACTAACTTTGAAATAATTTCTGAGCAATCTAGTATTTGAGAGAATATCCGGTAGACGTCATTTGAATTATAGGGCAGATAAATACCTTCTGAATGATTCCTGATTAAACTGATAAATATTTCTTGAGCAACCTGGTATAGGGAGAGAATATATGAGAGTTGTAATTTGAATTGTTGTTCATTAGAAGATCTTCAGAATGATACCTGATCAAGCTGACACATAAAACAAATAAGGGAAACGGCTCTAATGTTGGCCTAGGGATCTAAGATTGAGCCCATCGCTAAAAATCTGCTATTTATCAATTGTATCTAGATGAACGCGTCATTGGGACGGTACTTATGGATATTTTTGGTTGCTATTGATAATTTAGTCGATTGCTGAATTTATGTATGGGCCCAAATAAGGGACACTTAGGCCGACATTACATACATTTCCCCTATCATGAGAAAATTTTGGAGAGGAGGACTTACGGATAATTTCTGAGCAACTTGTCATTTGAGGGACTATCGAATAGATCTGTCACATCTATGTAATTTGAATTATTGAGCAGTTAAAGATCTTCAGAATGTACATGAACAAGCTGTAGGCTAAATCAAATATCTTAAGGATTTTAAGAAGATCTATCACCCCGTGGAGTGGAGATCTTTTGACTGATCAACCAAGTATCTTGATAGGATATCTGAGAGATATCATTTGAATTGTTGTGCAGTTGATGACCTTAATAATGATGCCACATCAAGCTGAAGTCTTGAACAAATATCCTGAGAATTTTTAGAAGATCAATGGTCCCCTGACTTTGGAATAATTTCTGAGCAATCTAGTATTTGGAAGAATAGCTGGGAGTGATTTGGTTTGTAGGGCAGTTGAAAACCTTCAGAATGATTCCTGGTCAAACTGATAAATATCTTGAGCACTTTTTGGAGATCTCTGAACACGGTGAGGTCTTTTGAATAATTTCTGAGCAACCTGGTATGCTAAGAGAATATCTGAGAGCTATGATTTGAATTGTTGTGCAGCTCAAGATCTTCAGAATGCTATTTGATTAAGCTGAAATTTTGATCATATATCCTTAGGAGTTTTTTATGAGTTCATGAGGAACGGTGAAGAATTGGTCAATCACGAAAAAGTGCACACTGATTATGTTATTGTATAGATGATCACACATTATTTCTTTTTGAAGTTCAATGACTACAAAATACAGGAAAATTATTTGATTAGGCTTCCGATTTTCCAAATGTGAACTCTCGGGCTTTAGGTTTCACACCTTCCTTCAGATTTTGTACCGCTCTTGTATCAACCTTATTTGACGCTGAACGTCGATTTGCTTTGAACTGTTTCTCATTTCCAACTGTTTTCTGAGTTTTCTTGAGGATCTGCTTAACGATCGCCCAATATTTATCAATTGAATGCAGCTCCGGCGAGTTTGGAGGGTTTTCGTCCTTGGGTACGACTTGCACGTTGTTGGCGGTATACCGTTCCAGAGCCATTTTCCCGTAGTGTCAAGAAGCGAGGTCTGGCCAAAACAGCACGGGGGGGGGGCGTGACTTTGGCGTGAGATGTATGTATTCTAACCACAACTCCGGGGTTGCCCCCTGTACAGTAATCTCTCCTTTACTAGATTTCGCCCTAACTAGATATTCTCCCTAACTCGATGGAAATCTAGGACCACTCTCCCCATTCGAATTTCCCAAATTTACCTCCCTAACTCCATGGTCCCTTCAATCCGTCAATCAGTCAATATCATTATTTTGTCAGACAGCATTGAACGTCTTCCTGTACAGGAGCAAAGTTACTTTTTGCGCTTATCTAAACTGCTATCAAGTAAAGTATCCCAAACATACGTTAACTTATCAGACTCCTAAAGCATCCTCGAAGACACATGCAGTATATCACTTAAATTGTATTCTTAATCTCACAGCCCTTCGTGGCTATTTACTATCGCAAAACTGAAAACTTCAAAAGCGCTTCCGTTGGCGGCCGAAGTAAATCATGTTTCGTGAATGGTCGGCGATGGTTGGCTACTTCCATTCAACTCACCATATAATAATAACAATCGCACAAAGGCCACCGAGAGAAGACAGCTGAGCGCCGTATGGCAAGGTTCACAAGGATTCGGATCTTTTTTGAGCCATGGTTGGTGTGATGCTGCTGATGATGGTGACGACGACGACCGAAGATGGGTGGGCGACAAAATATGGCCAAATGGTGTTGTTGTGTCTGAACACATTGGAAAATCCCTCATCTAGGAGAGTAAAGAAATCGCCGGAGAATTTGCCCCGCTCAATAGAGGAAAAATGAATGAAATGGGAACGAAACAGAAGTCCATTAATATTTCGTTTAGATAAACGATATTTATAATCTGCTTTGGTGCTTTTGGTCAAATAATATATAAGTATAAGAAAATCTATATTTACGGCCAAGCGTGCGCTTCCGAAAGCGGCCACCCCGAGGAAGAAGGTATCACGTTACACGTAGCCCTCGGTATAATGGTGGCAAACGCGAACGGTGTCTGGTTGTATGAGGAAAGAACAGAACGTTCAGTGAGTTCAGCTCTTGTACGACACAGAAGTGCCTATTCTCCATCGGTGGGAAAGGTGGAAAGCTGGCGTTTTATAATGGGAATAAATCTCCAGCGGCACATAATAGCAGATTCAGGTTTTTATTCCATTAACTGATTCGTTTGCGAGCGCACAGCACACCCACACACACACACACATAGCTCTCTGTTCGGAGAGTGAGCTAATGTGTCCATCCTGGACGAAAAGAAGGGGGGCGGGGTTGAAAAATAACGTGGAAACTTTAGCGTTATCATATTGCCTAGCGAACAGATTGCTTTTTCAGGCTCTTTACCTGTTGGGAATGGCCATGACAGTGGCATTGTGTGGCCGGCTATTAAATCAGCCGGCTATTATCGAATTTCACAATCGGGGTTCTCCGACAGTGCCATTTGTTTTGGTAATTAGAGATGTTAATGAAGTCATTATTCGTTTTTGATGATAATTAATCCTGATTGAAACTATTGACATACGGGAAATGTGATAGGGACATATCGATCTGAAAATAATGAATCGATATTGAGATGATACTCGACTGACATCATTGCAATTTATTAAGTAATAGCACTAAGATTTTTATGATTTTTCGTGAACGAATTGCGATGATATTTTCACATACACCACCAATCAATCCCACCAATCGTTTTTTTAGAAAGAGAAAGCATGGTTTGCTATCTCTTTTTAATCTTCACCGATGGCAGACGCGAAGGGACTGCTGCAAGCCGTTATGGAAGTTTCGGTTGCATTCGGGTGTAAAGCAAAAATCATTAAACTCAATCTCACCACAGTTTGGTGAGATTTGCAGTTGGTGAGTTTTGTTAGCTTGATATTTCGAGCTGCGATATCACAGCTTGCAAAATCAACCGCAGTAGTTTGCTTGTTGATTTTTGTCTACGAAAATCAAGCGTGATCTTGGGCGTTGGTGAGGTTTGATTTTTTGATATTTTCCCAACACTGGTTTTCTTATTATTGCTTATGGTGTTTTTGATTCGAAGTTTCATATTTCTTGAACTAAATTGTTTGAGATTCACGCATGTTTGTCTACATTCATCGAACATTATCAAAGTTACCCCAAATCAAAATACTGATGTTCGGTCACAGGACTAAAAAACTAATCCAAATGTAAAACAGCAAAAAAGGTTATCTTCCATTTAATTCCACTTAATTAATTTTGGTATCCATGACAGATACGTATTTCGACTACAATGTGCAGTCTTCATCAGTGTCATTCCCACTAAAGAACTTATCAAAATCTAACCCCTTTAAGTACTCATCCCCTAGGTATAAAAGTCAAGATCACAGGTATATAAATGAAACTACAATGTGTTGAATCGGAACCTACCTAACTAATTAAAACCAAAGATTTAAGTAAGCTAAAGGAGAAAAATCTATTCAACTCTCTAATAAGGAAAATCCCAAAGGCTTGGTAGCCATCATAATGAAGTAATGAAATTGGGTTGTTAGCGGAATGCTTTAATAAAACAGCAAAAAAGGTTATCTTCCATTTAATTCCACTTAATTAATTTTGGTATCCATGACAGATACGTATTTCGACTACAATGTGCAGTCTTCATCAGTGTCATTGGGAATGACACTGATGAAGACTGCACATTGTAGTCGAAATACGTATCTGTCATGGATACCAAAATTAATTAAGTGGAATTAAATGGAAGATAACCTTTTTTGCTGTTTTATTAAAGCATTCCGCTAACAACCCAATTTCATTACTTCATTAATCCAAATGCAAAAAAATTCGTTAAAAATATTACTAACGAATTGAATCTAGGATCCTCAGTACTTGTTTAAAACATTTTTTGAGCAACATTAATTGATGCAAATAATATTTAGAATACACTTTAAAAACCATCAATGTTACCCCATTTTATAGTACTTAATAAGGACTGTATATAAAATAAGTTGACAAATGTTTCTTTCCAAATCTATAAACATTATTTTAAAATGAAAACAAAGGTACTTCAATTATTTAGGTATTAAAGTTAACTACACAAAAATAAATAAAAACAATTTTTTTAGAAACTTTTATGATCTTAGATTTTTCTCCTCTTATTTATTTTAAACAGTGTGACAACACAGGCATTTTGCATTTGTTGTACACATCGTGCACAATTTTTTTGAGCTCTTTCGGGATCTTAGTAGGTTTAGCATCTATAGAAAAGGTTGTTAGGAACACGCAAAAAAAAATCAATTGCTTTGGTCTAATTTGACATAAATTCTGTACGTCATTCTGGCTCAAAAATGAAAAAAAAAAACAAACAAGAAATTTTGATATTCACTGAGAACATCCCAATTCATTTTGTTTGTATTTTTTTTGTAATAATCGCAAAATCAAAATTATCCAAGCAGTATTTACGACAAAAGTGTTATTAGACGAATCAAACTCTCCCGGAATTGTCCTGGTTAATTCCCAGTTCTCTCGGTTTTCCCGCCACTCTGGGATTGCCCATCCGTGGCAGAAAAACTAAGAAAACCAATATCGTTGTTCATGAACCATTGTACTTTTGAAACTTGACAATCGCGGAATCAAAACAGACCCCTACAACAGCAAACCAAGGCAACCACCACTGTAAAAAAGTCACTTCAAAATATGCATCGTTAATTTTTTACGAGTGACACAAGCGAGTTGTTTTATGAAGGATAGTTTTGTCGGCGGTAATTATTGTCGCCCGTATGAACAGGTAGGAAATGCATATTTTTGGGCAACAAAAGTTCGTCGTAAAAATCACCAGTTCAGCGCTTTATAGTGTTCATGGTTTGCAAATATTGCTCTAGAATATGATACACCTTCATGGAAAACATCAGTGCTCAAGGGATTCATTTACTCCCTGACGATGATAGGTAGATAAGTGCCGAAGCAGTCATTTTCCCTACTATGATTTGAACTATACTATCTTAGGCAAAAAGGCTGAAGAACACGATGGTACTATAAAACCTAATATTTAGCTATATATACTTTAAACAATAAGTAAGGAGACTGAATCTATTTATTCTAAAAATGTTTGACTTTAGTTTATTCAAATTGCATTATCTCAGGAACTACGCAATTTACTTTTTTTTTTGTCGTTGAGTGTTGCTTATGTTAAAAAGGATGGGAAACACGTTGGTGCAATCAAATTTAAAAATTTAAATATATTCATTCTGAGAGAATTGCATTCAAAGTTTTCAAATGAAAATCAAAAAAAAAATTGGCAACACTGTACAGAAACAGTAGTTTTAGATTCATTGTATGAATTTCTTGAAGAATGTTAAATGTCAAATTGTGCACCTTTGCAAAGATATTTTCTGCAACCTTGGATTTAAATTCATAATGAAGTCCTTTATCCATCTCTTTGTTAGCTTTTTTACCTCTGCGATGTGTTCCTTAAACCTTGTTTCCAAAGTCCTTTTCGTCTGACCAATTTAGATTTTATTGCGATCTGGGCAAGAGATTTTGTAGACTCCGGCTTTCCCTAAGACATTTATTGAATATTTTGTTGATCCTAACAGTGACTGGTTTGGTAATGTTTTTGACGAAATTCATCACTACCCGTTTTAAACCCTTAGTAACTGGTGTGAGAGTTGTCAAAGTACGCCTAAAATGATCCCTTGTTCTTTTTCGAATACTGCTTGAATTGTTTTTTCTTGATACCCTTTCTTGAAGTCTAGCGATTTAAAAAATGTGAGCTATTTCTTTTGATTTGCTTGTATCGCTAAGAGGAAGAGTTTGCATCCTGTGAACCATGTGGTGAAAAGCGGCCATTTTGTGATGATGGGAATAGTTTGAAGTGCTTGGTATTACTCTCTTTGTATTTGTTGGTTTCCTATAGATTTCGAAATAGAACGAAGACGTTTCCCTGATGATGAGAAGATCTGAGAAGGGGAGTTTGCTGTCTCTCTCTTATTCGTGAGTAAATTTGATGTCCTTGTGAACGTTGCTTATGGCCTCTAAAGTTTTTGATAAATCTTCTCTTTTGACAATGCTAAAAATGTCATCCACGTACCTATACCATCACTTGGTCAAAACAAAATTTTATTCTCCAGAGTATTTTCCAGCTTAGCCATGAACAATTTACATAAAAATGGAGAAAGTGGATTGCCCATAGGAGCACCTTTTGTTTGTTTATAAAAAAAATCCTCTGAAAATGAAATTATTTTCCTCCATACAAAGACGAGTAAGCTTGAGATATGACCCAACTTTGTTTTCCAAGTACAATCCTCACGTTGCTTCAGAAGCCAGTCCTCTAAAAGGCTGATGGCTTCCTTTACTGGTACACTCGGAAAAAGTGCTGGGACATCAAATGAAACCATGACTTCATCTTCCCGAATCTGTCCTGATGCCTGAAGTTGATTTGCAAATTCCTGTGTTTAGACATATTTTGAAATTCCTTTACTAGCCATTTGGCAAGCTTATGAGTGGGGGATTCTTCAGCCGAGATAATCTCCCTCATTTCGTTTCCTGGTTTGTGGATCTTTGGTAAACCTTTGATCCTAGGTAGAATAGGGTATGAAACTTTCAATTGATTCGTAGTGATGCCAATAAACGCCTTGCACTCTTTCAACGTTTTATCCACATGTTTAACCATAGATGGGAGGGGATCAATCCTAAACTGTCTGTATGGGCCATTAGTAATCTTTTCCGTCATCCGATTGTCATAGTCCTTTTTGTCCAAAATGACTACTGCATTACCTTTGTCCACTTTATATAGAATACCGGCTTTGTTTTTAGTTCTTTGAGAATTCGAATCTCCTCTTTTCGGTTTTAGGAGATAGCATATCCTAATCGCTTGCTGAGAAGTGTCAATTGTTCTTCTGAGAATTGCTGCGTCGAGCGATTTACCACAAAACCTTCGACGGATTGAACCACAGCTGTGTTAGCTGAACTGTGTGATTTATGGTCTCTCTGCTGTGTTGTGTAATTCACACTCAAAGCTCTTCATAAAGGGATTCCGTTAAGAATTTCGACAAATTTTAAAAGAAGAATGTAGTGCTTTCTTGAAAATCACGATAAATATAAAATGCTCCCCTTTACCGATCTGCAATCAAATTTGGATTTACAGAGTTGGAGATACTTAACGTCATATAACATCATATAATCATATATAGATGAGGAGATAAAAGTATAGAGTTGATAGTTCCGTTAGAGTACGGCAGTGTGAAAATTGTACGAATCGGGTTGATCATCTCCTTTACCAAGCTCCCCCATTGGGGAGGGATGGTGACGGATATCCCCCTCCACCACCGGTGCAAAAGATATAATCATCGGTTTGCTCATGTACCTACGATGTGCGGAAACCGTTCTATAGATTTTTTCACATTCACCATAGATAGTTCCGCCACAGAAAAATCTCAACGACCTCGGCTTGGATTGATCCCGGACTCACTGGGGTGAGCAATCAGTAACGCTCACCACTCAGCCACCGGTGCAGTCCTAAAAAACTGGGGCCACCTTATGTTACCAAGACAAAACGACTTTTTTCATACAAGCATTCATACAAATAAACGCTTCGTTTTGACTTCCCCAATGTGGCCCCTGATCTTGTAAGCGTAATGTTTATCAAAATGAATCCAAATGTATGCCAAATAGTCTACACGAGAAACCAAATCGCCCACATTTACCACAATCATATTCAAATGATCGATTGATTTGACCGCAGAAAGTTGGTCTAGATTCATCCAGCCGACTGGTTGTCGGCAATCGATGCGGCGTACATTCAGAGACGGGAACTGAACTGCGTCTACAGAGAATAATCAATTATCGTCACAATGAAACAGCAAATCAATCAAATCTGACGCGTCGACTTTTGCCTAATGACATTGTGTCACTTAGGTAAATACGCTTAATACCGTGTCGAAATTACTCCTAAGGATACACCGATCTAGCTCATTTACGATACGGTCAGTCGTTCATTCATTAATTAGCTCTGGATTGCATTGCATAAAATCACAATTTTACCCACGACTCAAGCAATCTCGGAAATTGAACGCTCACCCAAACGCCTACCCGCCAGCACGACGACAACCGATGATGGTGCTAGAATATACACTTGAGAAAATTGCTGCAGTGGACCACTTCAAGCCAGCCCTTTTCGGGATGCGGAAAGTCCACCCGGTCGGCTGCAGTTTGAACGTGCCTCTGTTGGAGATAAAGACAAACAGAACCGACAAACTACCGTCTCTCGTGCGAACACTTTTCCCACTGTTTCAATTTACTTCTAATTAGCTGTAATTTTAGGATTATTATTGTCCCATTCCCATTTCTATTCAGAATTCCGTTTTGTTCAACCATCTTTATTTTTTTTTTTCAAGAAGAGTTTGTCCCAGTTTTTGGACGAGTCTGAGTTTGAGTTTCACTGGGAATTGGAATTCTTCCTCTTTGTGATGCAATGGACCAACTGTTGGATTCTGAAAAGGGGCCATATGATGGAGGTGCAGTGCAAATACAGCTACATTCGGAGATAGTTGAAAAAACTCCACCTGCTCCTCCTCTCTCTCTCACGAAGTGCCAGCGCAGAAGGGTTGAATATGACGCCAGCAGCGTCTTCTCGGTCTTTTGTCTATTTGTTTGCTTATTAACATGAAAGCAAGCGAGGATTCCCGTTTCATATCCGTGAGCGTTCCGTTGGTGCGATGGGCAGAAAGTTGTCATAGTGTTTCAACTTTTCTAATGAGCGAGAGTGAAAAGATAAATTACAAAGAAAACTTCGGACTATGTACTTACTCGTGGGAGCTTGTTTGAGGTGACGGCAGCCAGTGCTGAGATTTGTCATTGTCATTGACAGACTTTCGCGCGATATTGACAAAATTGTTCGTCACATAGTCACTGACAGACTTGATCCTCAAAAAAAACCTTCGTCAAAATCTCATTCATTTTTTCGTCAATGACAAAGATTCACCTGGTAACAAAAAGTGTAATTTAGAACATTCTGTGTCACATTATTGTTATCCAAGTAGCTCAGGACGTAGATACTTGTTCACTGAAATGGATCCATGTTATTGTTTTGCTCAAGTAATTTAATTTCGTTACAAATTTAGCTAATAAACAAATCTGCACATGTTCGTCACTGACACCATTGTCATTGACAATTGACATGGTTTGCCTTGACTATGACTATTAGCTCAAATGAGTGACCAAAGCAGAATTGTCAATATCACCGTGTACTGTCGAGATTTTGCAGCACTGACGGCAGCACTGGGCTTTTTCATTAGACCGGTTTTAATAATGAACTGTTCGAAATCCTTTGAAGCCAAAGCCATAGCTACAAAATTCAAAACTGTGATCTTTTGTGATAATGACCGTATGCAAATGTAATGAGGTATTTGTTTTCAATATAGGTGTTGATATTATTGTTCAATTTTTAAATAGGAAAGCTGAGAGTTGATTAGACTTTACACACAGTGCACTCAGAGCCAAATATATAAATTTATTAGAGATGGGAAGAACTTTTTTATAGCCTCGTGGATGCAAGTTTTTATTTTATTTTTATTTTTAGTGATGTTTCAAGACAAATTTATATATAAATATATATATTGCCGTCAATCAGAAACAGACCGTTTTGAAACAATAACAAATACATTCTTTGATATTTTTTTTTTCAACATAATAAATAAAAAATACATAACATAAATAAAGTGTTGTTTCAATTTGATTTTTGTCATTGTAAAGTCAATATTATCGCAGTGTTCGTTGTAAGTAGGGTCCAAATTTAGCATAATTTGTACGATGGTGTTTTGTAAAAATATATTTCGATTGCGCAATTGTCAAGAAGGCAAATAAACATTTAGTTTTGATAAGAGTTCTACTGAATGAATATTGATGAGCATGCACCGTGCTTCATAAGACGGAAGAGGTAATCTTGTCTAACCTAATTTACCGATTCTATTCGTCTTTTGAGCTTTACCGTTACCAGACTATGCTGCAATACTCCACACTCCATTGACCACACATAGGGTACCACGTCACGTAAATAACAGTTAAGTAATTGCATACTGGAGCAGATTTGTAGATCTACTAGATGTGGCATTAGGTCAGATTATGCACGAGTACGGATTTCCGGATAAACTGACGCGATTGGTCAAGCCAACGATGGATCGAGTGATGTGCGTTGTTCGAGTATCGGGGTCACTCTCGAGTCCCTTTGAATCTCGAAGGGGATTACGGCAAGGTGATGGACTTTCGTGTTTGCTGTTCAACATCGCGTTAGAAGGTGTGATCAGAAGAGCTGGGATAGACACGAGTGGCACGATATTCAGGAAGTCCATCCAGCTCCTTGGCTTCGCCGATGACATTGGCATTATTGCACGGAACTTTGAGACAATGGCGGAAACGTACATCAGACTGAAGGCTGAAGCTAGGCGGATTGGCCATCAACGCATCGAAGACCAAATACATGAGAGGAAGAGGTTCTAGAGAAGACAACGTTAGTCTTCCACCCCGAGTTAATATTGACGGCGATGAAATCGAGGTGGTCGATGAGTTCGTGTATTTGGGGTCACTGGTGGCCAAGAAAAATGATACTAGCAGAGAAATTCAAAGACGCATTATGGCAGGGAATCGTGCCTGCAGAGGACGCTCTGGTCGAATCAAATATGCCGCCGCACGAAGTTGACTGTCTACAAGACGCTGATTAGACCGGTGGTCCTTTACGGCCACGAGACCTGGACTATTGTCATGGAGGATGAACGCGACCTTGATGTTTTCGAACGAAAGGTGTTGCGTACCATCTACGTTGGAGTGCAGATGGATGACGGAACGTAGAGCAGGCAAATGAATCACGAATTGCACCAGCTGCTGGGAGAACCATCCACCATCCACATTGCAAAAATTGAGAGACTACGGTAGGCTGGGCACGTTGTAAGAATGCCACAAGACGACCCAGTGAAAATGGTTCTCGATAGTGATAGTGACAAGAAGAAGAGGTGCGCAGCGGGCAAGGTGAATCGACCAAGTAGAAGGCGACCTGCAGACCCTTCGCAGACTGCGAGGCTGGCGAAGTGTGGCCATGGATCGAGTAGAGTGGAGACGAATTCTTCGGACAGCAGAGAACAACAAGGCCTTCGCCTAATTGGTAAGGTAACCATTAGGTCTAGCATAAATAAACCCTCTTATCTCGACGATCTAGATGAAAAAATCTCATTACAATGTACTATGCTAAAAACTTTTCTTGGTACTTGGAATGGTCGCAAATGTCATTGCAAACAGCTTGAATGATATGATCCAGTAAATTAATGCAAATTGTGTGCCTGGGTAAATTGAGACCCTTGCCTGCATTTAAAAAAAAAATACTTTAAGCAACATTTAAATTCAAATTATAAGATTCAACTTTTTGTTTAAATTTGTCTAAAGAAAGACAAAATGAAAAAATCGAAGAAATATTTGCGTATTAATGTTCACTATATGTGCTGTACATGAATTAACCATAATCACAATGTTCAAAATGGATGAGGGAGTGGTGGTAGTCACCAATGGTTATTATTTCTGCAGATGAGCAATTTTATTACTTGTTCAATAGAGGAGAGAATGCCAGCTGACCATTTGCAATAAGTTCAGCCCCCCCAAAACATCAGACGTGAATCTTAATACGTACTGCAAACTGTTACGTCATGTTATGAAGATGTTACTGTTGAAATGAGATTGGTTTCCCCCGTGAGTTTCGGGTGAATGCCTCTACTTACGGATCCGCTCCACCATGCTTGGTTCTTCATACAGCAGTGGAAACATACATCATGGCAAGTTCTGCACTGATGGTGGCTATACACAAATACAGGTATGGTAGATAGCTACATCGGCCTAATCGCCCATTTTGAGATTATCGAGCAGAAAACATCAAATAAAACCATGATTTCAGAGTTAACAAGTCAACGTAGTCCATTAAGGGGAAGTTTACCGGCCCGAAAATAAAAATTTAGTTTTGACACGTTTTGATTTTTCTAAAAATACTGGGGAAAATTATCAAAAATCCAAGAAAATCAGTTTCTT
This sequence comes from Ochlerotatus camptorhynchus, assembly GCF_037179485.1. NCBI lineage: Eukaryota > Metazoa > Arthropoda > Insecta > Diptera > Culicidae > Ochlerotatus > Ochlerotatus camptorhynchus. Next base: position 785,271 of record NW_027040666.1, read on the forward strand.
CCTAAGATTCTTAACAAAAAATTACATGTTATCATATTTTTTCTATCTTATCATGAAAACAAATTGGACTCTAAGCAAAAGTGAAAAGTTGATGTTTTGTGGTTTTTTGAGTCTAACTTTATGCCATGATAAGTTAAAAAAAATATTTTTACCTGAATTTTCCTTAGAAAATAATAAAAAAAGTTATTTTTTTAGATTTTTTATACTTTTTTCTAAAATTTTTAGAAAAATCGAAACGTAATTATTTTTTTGGAGCGATGAACTTCCCCTTCCCTATTTTTGTTTCAAATAGCAAACGAAGCCATCGATACCATTTAACAAAATTCAGTTTGACATACATTGAACGGACAGCCAAGCATGTGCGATATAAGCGCCGCCGCAGTGGAATATAACGCATATAACGCAGCAGTGGAACGCATGTTTTGCTGACTCGTATTACCTACTCACCAAGTCTGGCGGATCTCAGCAGCAGGAAAGCCAAAACATAAATAACCAAAAAAATGGCATCGATGGGCGCGCTTAACTTTTTAACTCATTACACTATTGTAAATTGCATCATATAAAACCCTGAAGAGTTCTGGAAATAAAGGTTGCCAACTGTGGTGGTGCTCACCAAGTATTCGACAAGCAGTGCCCTAAACGCGAGGCTTTCAAGCGCATCCGAAAACAGGCGTCCACCAACAATCAACCAGGACGAAGGAAGGATAAGGCTTTCAGGGCAGAGGACTTTTCGCCTTTTCATGGACAAGCAAATTCACGGGTGCGATCGCCCCCCCCCCCCCCTCAAGAAACGTCTGGATCATCTGGTGGACTAAACTATCCATCCCCCTTGATTCTAAAGACAACCAACAGCTTAAACACATAATCCCGATCTGTTCTAAGCGGATGAACTGATGGAGATTTTCATCAACATGACCGGTGCTCTACGTAAGTGCCGCAATAAGCCCGAACAGATCCAAGCGCACGGTAAGTTCATCATCCAGTATGGTGTTTAAACCGCTAACTATCGTTACCTGGAGCGCTTGCTCTGTAAGAGCTAAACAGATTGAGCTTACTTACTTCCTCCGCAAGCATGGCATCGACGTGGGTCTTTTAACCGAGACCCAATTCAAGTCCGGTGACAGCTTCTGGTTGCCTGACCACAACATTATCCGGTTTGATCGCACCAGCTCCAGGGGGGAGGGGGGGGGGGGTGATGTAGCGATCATCGTCAGAAAGGGAATCAAGTTCTGCACTCTGCCCCACATCCGCACTTCTATCATCGATGCCGTTAGTGTGGAGGTGGAATCACCAACTAGAAACGTCCGGTTTATCGCTGCTTACTGCCCACGCCAGTGTACCGCAAGCAACGGACTAGGAATCCAATTCAAGAAAGCCATCACCCGTACTAGCTCCCGATTCATCGCTGCGGGTGACCTGAATGCCCGTCATGAAGCTTGGAGGAACTACCAGCGGAACCGGAACTTATGTCTATTGTTCGACCACGCACAACATGGACTTTACACTGTGCAGTTTCCGGACGAACCAACTTTTATCTCTACGGCGGGAAATCCCTCCACCCTGGACTTTTTCCTGTCGAACATCGAAATATCCAAACCGGAGGCGCACCGGTGGTGACTGAAGTCAGTGTCAACGTTATTCCTGCTAGAAGTTGCCTGCGTCAAGACTACCACCATGTCAACTGGATACAGTACGAACGAATGGTGGACAGCAACATCGAAGAAAATCCACCACCTCCAGACCATTATGGAAGGTAGCCAAGGTGCTGAAAACTCATCCCAAACCCGTTCCACCTCTCAAAGTCGAAAATGATCGGTTTTTAATCACCCCACAGGAGAAATGCAAATGCGATTGGCAAACATGTCGCTTCATCGCATTTGCATTGGCTCGAATATCCAAAGTCCGCTCGAAGATTAGGTCGCACAATGCGTTCAAAACCTAGATGCCTCCCCATGTGTCGTGCCTCGGGCGGACATGATTACAGTACAACAGATTTGTCCAGCGCTGAAATGCACCAAGAACATGAAGGCCCCCGGGTTTGACGGTATATTCAACTTGATCTTGAAGAGACTCAGCATGAAAGTGCAGTCTCTTCTAACCGCTATCTTCAACAGATGTTTGGATTTGCACTACTTTCCAAGCTTCTGGAAGGTAGCTAAAATCATACCAATCCGCAAACCCGGTAAGGATCCAACATTGTCTTCAAGCTACAGACAGCCTCCTTTCAGCGCTGAGCAAATTGTTCGATAAACTCATTCTCAATCGTTTGCTCAAGTTTGTCGAGGACAACAACATTCTCCAACCGGAACAGTTCAGGAAGGGGCACTCCATCAATCACCAGCTAGTACGGGTAATGAATAACATCCGAAGCAGAGCTGGTAAATATCACGGCTGCCATATGACGATGAGAAAACAGGTCCTCTCACTATCATGAGACGAAACTACATATCATTAGCTTTCTTGTCATTTTTCAATGATCAAGCACTCATGAGAATAATTCGTATCAACATTTCTAACTGATTTAGATGAATTTAAGCAAACAACCGTATGTAATCGGTAGAGTGAATATATTATTAAGATTTCCTCGGAACAAGTAACTTTAATAACATTAAATAAGCTAGTAATTACGATGATCACAACACTGTCATGTTCTGTCATGACAAAAAATTCGATGAGATTTTGAAGAAAATCTCTATGATCGTTTCCTCATCCAATGATAGTGACAGAAGTATCTCTGTAAATATCGCGTGAGGTCTTTCATTGAAAATGACATTTGCCAGCCCTGATCCGAAGTAACAAAGCTGCATCCAAGTCTACAGCTATGGCCTTGCTAGACGTCGAAAAGGCGTTCGACAATGTTTGGCATGACGGACTTGTGTAACTTCAACTTCCCATTACATCTGGTTAAAATCACCCGTAACTACCTCCAGCAATGGTCGTTTAAAGTATCGTTGAATGGTTGTCTTTCAGACACGTTACCCGAGCAAAGCTGAAGATCAAATTGAAATCAAAATTTGCTGTTATGATGTAACTTATTTTGAGTACTCCAGTTGATCTAATTTTGGTTGACTTAACGGTTAACACAGCAAAAATGAGAGCAAAATTTTACACTGTTGAAGCAAACGGAAAACTAATCCTGCTTTCAATGAAATCAATTTGATTACTGATTTTGCATTCATAATGTTTAACTGAATACGGGCCTAGAGTAAATGGTTACCATTCATGTTTCTCAAGCTGAAAGACTTAGGCTCCAATCTCACCGCGGGTAAGTCACGAATGACCTAAAATGTGTTAAACAAATCAGATAAACGATACTCATTAGTTCAACGACAGATGAATTTCAATTCAATTTTAAACAAGACGTAAACAGAAGAACTTCAAGTTAAGTTGCTTTCATTTAAAACGTCTTGACTGCATAATGAAAGCACAATATGATATCAGACTTATGTCGCAACATTTGAAATCAAAATGAGTTTTCATTATGATAGGAACAGCACACTTTAATATCGATTTGCTTTTATTTTGTTAACCGACTTTGCTCGGGTATCCATCCCAGTAGGTTTTCCACAAAGCAGTATGCTGGGCCCCTTGCTTTACAGCATTTACACTTCCGACATTCCTCCCTTCGGAGACGGTTGCGTGTTTTTCCTGTTTGCAGATGATACCGCAATAGCCGTCAAAGAAAGGATGCCTCGTGAAATAACGAACAAACTTCAACGATGCCTTAACGCCTTTGCATATTATGTCACCATGTGGAAAATCAAAATCAACGCCTCCAAAACTCAAGCGATCATGTTCCTCCACCGGCAATCGCCCAAACTGAAACCGAATTCATCTTGTACTGTACTCATGGATGGCACAAGGGTTGAGTGGTCTGCCGAAGTAACCTATCTCGGGATGTTGTTCGATGAAAAGCTCCTCTTCCGTTCGCATGTAGAGAAAACAGTAGTCAAGTGTTCTGCCTTGATTAGGTTGTCTGGCTTGACTGGCTGTCTACAAACAAATCATACGACCTGCGATCCTCTACGCTGCTCTGGTGTGGGAATCATGTGCACAGACTCACAGGAACAAAATTCAGGTCTCTCAGAATAGAGTGCTGAGGATGGTACTGGATCGTCCTTTCGACACTAGAATAACAAATTTACACGAAGAGGCAGGCATGGCCAAAATAGATTCCAGAATTAACGAAATTATAACTAAATTTGCACAAAAATGTATTTTATCAGAACATGCTTTGATAAGCGATTTTTATATAGCAGATTAGGTGTACATAGTAGTTGTAAGCGAGTTGTTGTTGAAAATAGTAGTTATAAGTAGTTTCCTTTTTCAATTTAAAACAAACCAATTCCACCAAGGTGGTCATTCTCTAAAACAGGAATTGTTAATAATAATTAAAATTCAAAAGCACTAAAGTTAAAAAGACGCATATGTGTCACTTGATAAGTTATACATGTAAACCACAAAAAATACAAGAAATAAAGATCATTTAAAGTAAAAAAAAAGGTTCAGTATCGGCTACACCATTGACTTCTATGCAAGTCCCAACGTTAGTCGGCGAACCACCGCTTCTTGAAGAAAGAAAGTCATTGACTAAAAGTAACCTACAAACTAGTGAAAGTCAGTAGACCACCACTCAGGTCTTGATCAAACAGTGTCTTCAGTATGATCGATTGATTAAGTGAGTTTTTACGTGGTCGAACGGGCTGAAGTTAGAATACTCCAGTTCGGAGCACGACATCAATTATGCGTTTGGTATGATACTTCTGTTCAAAATCTACCGAACGAAGTCAATAAGAACGTGTGATATGAATGTTTGCAGCCATTATTCCAAAAACAAAAGACGCGCTCTGACGGAATCAATTTTTATCTTAATCCGATAGGCCAAAGTGTATTCAATTGCGTTTCAATGCATTTGGCCGAGTTTAAAATCCGTGGACCGAGTTTGAGGTCAAGAAGCAGTGTTAGATTTTTAACAATATCTCTACAATGTGTTACTCTTTATCAAATTTTACGATGTGCACGGAAAGTTAAATAAATTTGGAAGGTATTTACAGTCAGAACATTCCATTTTGTGAAAAAAAAAACCCGTTCGAAAAATAGAGGCAAAGGGCGGGTAGTGCTTAGTAGACCCAACATTAGATCTAAGCACTCTTCGTTTTAAATACAGTTATCATTCAATTCAATTCCTTCGAAACGCTTCACACAAGAATCCCGATTCAAATGCGATGTTCTGTATCTTTCGAAAGTTCTGAAACCTTTCCAAAGACACATCCTCTCATCAATAAAAAATACACAGTTCGAAAAAGAAGTGTTAATTTTTGTCACTATGATGCACATAAATGGAGCGTCACATATCATGCAAATTCACATTACAGATCGTGTAAATTTATGAGTCATTTCATGAAATATTCTAAATATTGTATGCAACCATCCATCTTTGTAAGCAATATTTCTTGCAAGTTGCTATTTTACGTAAAAAGGAAGTTTACATGCTTCAATTTTAGCATGCATGGATATTTACATCACCATTAAATTCACAATTTTTTGGTGTGTACACAGATAAAAATTCTGAATTTTAATTGTGATGTAAACATTCATTCACGTAAACTTGTATTTCATTTCATGCTACCGAGCAACTTGTAAACAATATTGTTTACAAAGATGGGCTTGTGTATACAATATTTGCTACATTGCATGAAATGTCTCAGAACTTAACATGATTTATAATGTAAACTTATATGATATGTGACGCTCCATTTATATGCATCATATTGAACAGAAATTAACACTAATTTTTCGAACTGTGTAGGTATTCTTAGTGAAAAAAGAAACTAAGTGATGATACTGGTATTGCACCATCAGAACTCTGGTTCGAACATCTTCTTATTATCAATCTCAATTCCTTGGAAACCGCACACACACAGCAAAAAATTCTGAATTTGAATTGTGATGTATGCATTCTCGTAAACTTGTATTTTATTTCACGCAAACGAGCAACTTGTACGCATTGTTGTCTACAAAAATGGGCTTTTGTATACAATATTTGCAACATTTCATTAAATTTCTCGATTTATATTGTAAACTTACATCTTATGTGACGCTCCATTTATGTGCATCATATAGAACAGAGATTTACACTACATATTCGAACTGCAGGTCGGATCAGATGTTGTAGATCTTACACCGTAACACACCACAAAGAGATTATTGTCTTTACATGCTAGAATGGCATATAAGTACAAAATCCCAAAATAGGACCATCACCATCGTCAAATTACTAAGCATACCAATCTTGTCAGTGAAAACTACTATTAAATGAAATAAGTTACTGTAAGATTAGGACAGATTTTGTTCAAAAACCATTGCCAAGCAAGTTCAGTGTGTTCAATCTAGAAAACATTGCGGTAAAATTACAATTACTTTCCGTGCAGCTATGTTGCTTCAAGTTGTAAATATGCCCAACATTCGACGATTGGAATCAAACAACTTCACAACTTATAACTCAATATCTTTCACCAACGGTCAGACTACGGCTGTGGTTTTCCATCATCAAGGAATAACTCAATTAAAATGGAATTTGCCCAATTATATTTGCATCCATCATATCGGTCTTCGGAGCTAGAGCACAGAAAAGAGGAATAAATTTTCCTTTTACAATGCTTGTCATCGCCCGGAGCATCTTGTTAGCAACTTTTGAACCCCGTCGCAATCAATCACTCCCCCGTCACAGCAGACAGAGTTGGTGCAAAAAGGTCATCTCCAGTAAAGCTTGGTTTGGTTCGCCACAATACTGTATACAACAATCGTAACGAAATCGTCAGATCAAAGCTCGAGACGACCACCAGCAGGGAGGCAAAATCACGCACCGAAGAATGGGCCAATTCAATGGAATCACCTTCTACGGAGATCATGGGTCGTTTGCTTAACTCCACGGGGAATTTCAAGGAATGGAAGTTCAGTCAGCTTTCCTAGGAATTAATTGAAAACCGGCGCGCACTCATGGATTTTTATGGAACGCAGAATTTGTCGACTCGATTATCAATTAAGCACGTTCAATCTGGCCTCGTAGCAATTATATTGCATCCATGTAATCTTATCCTCTGAAAAAGTGCATCAGATTAAAAATTCAATTTCAGATCCAACTATCCGCCTGTCCATCATATGCACAGCAACAATAGCAATAGCAACAGCAACAGTACAAATCCCTTCAGTCCGGACGATCTCTCTGTCCCAGCTGCCATCACCTACCCGCCCAGCCTGCTACCGACCGTCCGAACGTATAAATCCGTCCTGATTTGGCTCCTCAAAGCATGGCGGCGCAACTTGTTCACCCGTGGCCTGCCGTTCCATTGAATTGAATCATGGGAGTGGATGAAATAATCTTAATTTCATTAATAAGAAGATTACATCTCGCTTGTCGCGTCCAAGCTCAGGCCAAGTCGACGACGACGACGATGACGGTGTTTTGTAAAGATGAGAGTCCATAGACCCGTGTGGACGTTGTCGTTGATGCGTTTTCTCTCAGATTCATACAGTGCGTTGTTGTTTAAGTCCTTTCCTCTCTTCCGTAACCACCTCCGGAAAAGTTGATACGATGTGTAGTAAGCAATTTATGTAGCAGGGCTTTAGTGTCATGTTTTCTTCACGCTTTTTATTGAATTTCAATCCCTTGGTCATTTGGTGATTCGATGTTCAACGGAATGAAGCGGGTGGATAGGAAGAAGAGGGGGGAGTGGGGGGGGGGGGGCTGACAGACGCCTGATCATCACCGTTGCTTGTCGGTTGTCTCAACGCCTAGTTGAAGGAATCTACAAGAGATTACATACATACGCTGTGGGTGAGTGGTCATCGATTGTCTTTTATGGATTTGAGAGAAGGATCCATGGGTCTCCGATAGCCGTTTGTATAAATCAATGTGGTCAAAATGGATAGCAAGCATCGGGTTCAAATAGAAGCCCTGTTGTAAATCTTTTCGGGATTTTAATTTTTTTATTTTCTACGCAGACATGCAGATTATTCATAGTTATATAATAATAAAAAGCTTATTTAAATAGATTTGTTAAATTAGATTAACAAATTCCAAAACGTGAACGCTGAATTGTTTCATCTGATATTTTATAGAAAATTTAAGGATATGTCTTTCTCTTTTTTTTTCTTGATTTGTTTACCGTTTATCTTGTTTTCCGTACTGAGCACCAATGCTACCGACGCCAGCACCAATGCTACCGTCAGCTTCAAACTCACACTATCGTTCAGTATCTGAACATGTTCACTTTCCACATGTCACTATTCATACCGGATGTCAACCGGAAATACATCTATGAGCATCAGACATGTCTTGAAATTTGTTCAGATTAGTGCCATTTAATCAAGACTGACAGTTGAACTATTTCAAAAAACGAAAAAAATAATAATTTATATATGTCTCGACCTTCTCCGATTTGCATGAAACATTGTTTGTTATGTTTGTTGTGAATCATATTTAATTTCGATCCTAAGTGACGTTGTCGTGCTACAATGTATTGAAAAGCGTAAAAAAACGCCATTTTGAATAAAATTACAAGATCTAAAATGGTAAACTTTTTGCTAAAATGTGAATGATTTTCTATAACAAACAATTATGCAAACTTTAATGCAAATCGGAGTAGGTCGAGTCAAAAATTATTCATTTTTTTTGCTATTTTGACTGGAAATGTTCAGTCACAAGAAGAAGTTATATAAAACACGTCAATTTTGCTTTCAGAGGGTCACAATCAGCGATTATAGGATCGCTGAGTACTCAAATTTAACGTTATTGGACCATCGGTACCTACATCGAACAGGTTTGCTGTTCTTCCCATCAATGGGAATACCCAGGCAACGGTGACGGTAAAAGGCAGCAAGAAGAGGAAGAAGAATCGAGACCAATCTGTGACGAACGTCAGTGATATCGGAGATTTTGGTGACGCTGCTGAAAACGAAAATGCTGCTCATGCGTTGGTAGTGAAAAAATGCCTATCTCGCGGATCTGGCGTCGCTGGGCTTTAAAGCCGAATTCAAGCTGGGCAGAGTTGGCACCAAGATGGTGTTCCGTACGAAAATGGAGTATGACTTAATCGTCGCCCACTTGAGGACATCCAAGGTGGAGTTCTGGAGCCACGATATTCCCGGTGGGGAACCATTCAAGGTCGTCAACAATCGATCTAAAGTTAATCGAAGCTGAAAACAGGGACCGGTACAAGCTTGCACCAGGTTCCCTCTATTGGATGACGAGGATGAACGAGAATGTGAACGCGTATCGGGATTGCTTTTTCCTGGTGACGGTCAACGTGCATCGTTTGCTGGTAGCCATGCCGTGGCGGTGTCTGAACTTTTGACACGGCACATGCAACTGCAACATTAGGCCACACTGCGGCATTTGCGCTCAAGACCATGCCCCCGCCGAATTTGCGGCAGATGAAACTGTGATGTCCAAATGCGTAACTGTCCTGGTGCTCACAAAGGATCCGACAAGCAGTGCCCTAAAGGCGAGGATTTTAAGCGCATCCAAAAACTGGCGTCCACCAACAATCAACCAGGATGAAGAAAGGATAAGGCCCCGGCTTTCAAGGCGGAGGACTTTCCGCCTCTTCGTGGACAAGCGAATTCGCGGGTGCGATCCACTCCCTCTACAGAAACGTCTTGATCTTCTGCTGGACAAAGCTCTCCATCGCCTCTGGATTCTGGAGACAACCAACAGCTCAAACACATAATCCCGATCTGTTCTCAGTGAATGAACTGATGGAGATTTTCATCAACATGACCGGTGCTCTACGTAAGTGCCACAACATTTTCCGGCTTGATCGCATCCGCTCCACGGGAGTGGTGTAGCGGTCATATACAGGAAGGGAATGAAGTTCTCCACTCTGCCTAGCATCCGCACTTCTATCATTGAGGCCCTTAGTGTGGAGGTGGAATCATCGACTGGAAACGTCCAATTTACCACAAGCAACGGACTAGGAATCCATTTCAAGAACGACCTGACCACCATCACTCGTACTAGCTACCGTTGGGAGCAGGGATGGAAAATCATTTACATTCATTTCGTGCATTCATTTACATTCATTTGCCTCTAACTTTTTTCATCAACAGAATTCCATAAAATAGTTTTGGAAGGTTTTGTAGTTTTTAATACGAACTAAAACTTTTGTTAATAACTAAAATCTGTATCTCTTATGGATGACGAAATAGAGCTGGCAGAACATGGTATTGTTTTTCAGTGAATGCAATTTACATTCACTGAAGAACAATAGTGGGTTCTTATCGCTCTCTTCAGATTTGAGTTGTTTACAAAAGATGTAGCTAATATCAAAGCCTACAAAACCTTCAAATACTATTTTATGGAATTCTGTTGATGAAAAAAGTTAGAGGCAAATGAATGTAAATGAATGCATGAAATGAATGTAAATGATTTTCCATCCCTGGTTGGGAGCGATCTGAACGGTGGCCACGAAGCTTGGAGGAGCTACCATCGGAACCAGAACGGACGCCTGCTATTCGCCCACTTACCTACTCTCCCACTTACTCTCCGGCGGGAAATCCATCCACGCTGAACTTTCGTTCACGAACATCGGAGTATCCAACACGGTGGCCATTAACGATCTCAGCTCCGACCACCAACCGGTGTTGGCTGAAGTCAGCATCAACGTGACTCCTGTTCCAAGCCTGCGCAAAGACCACGTCAACTCGGTGCAGTTTGAACGCACTATGGACAAAAATGGGTCCAAAACTACCCAAAATTCAATATGTCAAGGGAAATTGTCCGGGGAATCGATTGCACGTAGTCCCATAGACCAAAGAGCCTTGTAGGTATGTGTTTTGGACCATTTTACCCCATTTTCCCCTACTTTTTGGAGGAAATGTTTTTTTCACAGCTCTATTTTTCGTAAAACATAAGCACTTTATGCATGGTTTTAGAATACTATGTCTTTAAACAACAGTTCATGAGATATTAGGAGAATACGGGGTACACTGTACAGGGGAGTAAGGGGTCAATGTCAAAATACAAACAATGTTTTTTAATACAAAATTAATTCTTTTAAATATCATAATATTTTTTGAGTTCCGTCATCGGCCAAACAGTTCAAAAGTTATAAATTTTTGAAAAAAATCGATTTTTTTTTTTTTTACCGCCCTAAATATAAATAGTCACCCTAATGACAAAATACAAAATATGGGTCTTATATGTTGCGATAAGGAACAAAACTACCAATTTTTACAAAATTCTGAGAACCACTATATCGTTTTGCTGTATACAGTCAAAAAAAGTGAAAACTCTTTAAAACAGATAGCAGTAAATTAAAGCTTATTTAACCCCTGAAACCTTAAAATTTCGCAAAAAAAAATCTTATTATTGCAGGCAACCTTTGGGGTCATTCAAACAATCGCATCGTTCAACATTTTTATGAATTAAAATAAATTTAGCGAGGGTTCACTTTTACCCCTTACTCCCTTATAAAGTGTACCCCGTATTTCCCTAATATCTCATGAACTGTTGTTTAAAGACATAGTATTCTAAAACCATGCACTTATGTTTTACGAAAAATAGAGCTGTGAAAAAACATGTCCTAGAAAAAGTAGGTGAAAATGGGGTAAAATGGTCCAAAAGTTGTTTTTCATGGCCGGAATTCAGCGTGCTGTTGAGATATTGAATTTTGGGTAATTTTGGACCCATTTTTGCCCATAGTGGAGTGGTTGACAGACGCATCTTGGCACCGTAGAGAACATCGACTGGGCATTGGAATAACTTCATCAAGCCATAAACGTGGTCGACGAGGCGTGTGTTGAACGAGTTCCTGTGAGGGGTGAGTTTATTGCCATTGAATTCCACACCCAATTACTGATTCGCTTGAGAAATGTTCGCAGACACCAGTATTAGAGGTCTGGAGATCTGAACAAAAAAACGTGGAATGGCCGATCTGAATAGGCAGATTGCTTCCAGAATAGACTCACTTCGAAATGTAAGTTTCGGGCGTGTTGTCCAGAATATGGACAACCGCTCCAGACAATTCTGGAAGGTAATCAAGGACTTGAAAACTCATCCCAAACACAGTTGACCTCTCACCCCAAAGGAGAAAGCAAATGCGATCGGCGAGCATGTCGCTTCATCGCATTTGCTAGGCTCGACTATCCAAAGTCCACTCGTAGAACAGGTCGCGCAATGCGTTCAAAATCAAGATGCCTCCCCATGTGTCGTGCATCCTGTGGACAAGCAGTTCAACAGATTTACTCAGCGCTGAAATGCACCAAGAATATGAAGGCTCCCGGGTTTGACTGACGGCATGTTCAACTTAATTTTGAAGAGACTCAGCAGTCTATTTTGACCGCTATCTTCAACAGATGCTTGCAGCTGCACTACTTTCCAAGCGTCTGGAAGGTAACACAAAATAATACCAATCCGCAAATCCGGTACAACTTTCTCTTCAAGCTAGAGACTAATCAGCCTCCATTCAGCGCTGAGAAAATTGTTCGAGAAACTCATTCTCAATCGTTTGCTCAAGTTTGTCGATGAAAACAACATTCTCCTACATCCGAAGTAACAAAGCTGTATCCAAGTCCACAACTATGGCCTTGCTAGACGTTGAAAAGGCGTTTGACAATGTCTGACATGACGGGCTTGTAACTACGAGTTCCCATTACATCTGGTTAAAGTCACTTGTAACTACCTCCAGCAAAAGTCATTTAATGTATCGTTGAATGGTTGTCTTTTGGACACGTTTTCCATCCCAGCAGGTGTTCCGCAAGGAAGTCTATTGAGCCCTTTGCTTCACAGCTTCTACACTTTCGACATTGCTCCTCTCGGAGACAGTTGCGTGTTTTCCTGTGGAAACACATGGAAAATCAAAATCAATGTCTCTAAAACTTAAACAATTATGTTCCTCCATCGGCAATGCCCCAACCTAAAACCGGCTCTATCTTATACTGTAATTGAATGAGTGGTCTGCCGAAGGAATTGCTGAGGGTTTATCAAATATTGTAAGTATTTTCAATAACTATTAATTTTTAATAAGCGCTTGAAAACAATTGGGTCCTTTATGGGTATTGAGGTTATTGATTTTTCGTAATCTACATTACAAATGGAACCGAAATCCAAAATTTGATCAATTTTGGAGCACTGGACCTGTGCGTTTATATTAGCAAAATCACTATCTTAGCGCCCCTCGAAGTCTTTTTGTATGGAAGCGAGCTGTCCATTTGTTAGTTTTGTGTCAAAAAAGCCTAGTGATTATTTTGGTTTATATCTTGATTTACAAATCGAGATGGAAGTTTATGGCATCGACGCATGTTTTTTTTAGAACAGATGATGTATAGTAAACAACTATAAATTTACCAAAATTAAAGAACCCAATTGATGCTTTGGGGGTAAAATGAACAGAGGGTATAGTAACCCTAGCATCACACTTATGACTAAACAGTTACCACCACTTGTATGTAATTTATTTCAGTCACAATCAAGTTGCAGCAGTGTGATGCTTGGGAACGTGGTTCAAAATATTGATCTTGCTCCGCCAAGCTCAATCGATTTTTAATCAGATCATATTCATTATCCCAAAATGTGATTGCGACCTCATACTGCACTAGCCTCTTTAGTTTAATTGGGAATTACTTTGGTAAAAATGAACTTTTTCTTTTCCTCATCCTATACTGAAGGGCCTATATCTAGTCAGTAAAGGCCAGAGGCTGTGGGCTCGAAATGATTTAAATAGAAATTTCTCAAATAATAACTATGCAAGTTATTCAAAAATACTAAGTGCCGAGCTGGCAAAACGCTTGCAAAAAAAGTACAAGAAGCCTAGATGAAGTATAATTGGACTTGAAATCTGTATATCAGTTGTTTGCCAGCTTTATATTACAAAATGGGTTAATAGCGATTTTGTTGGTTACTTGGGTTATTACTCTGTTTAACCTAGATACTCTCAATGGGTCGTTCAAAATCGAGTAACCTCCTGTATCGCATACATGATAATTTAATTCTATTTCTCCAGACTAGTTAAAACGTGCAACATCCAAGAGTTTGCAGAAAAAAAAGAAAAAATCAAACGCACCTCAAGTAACCAGGTCTACAAATATAGGAACCCATCAACATGGTAGAAAAGTTAGGAATCGTCTTATTCTTCGTCGTCTTCATCGTATTCCCTGCGGGTTGAAAAGCAAAGCTTCAAACTAATGGCAGTCTGCCATATAGTAGAGCCAAACATGTCGTTATATTTCGCTTGGCTCCCTCACTTCACTGCAGGTGGAAGTAGAAATGGATGGAATAACTTTTTAGCGGATAATGGTGCTTAAAATTCTCCCGAGACTTTAAAGTACCATGTTCGTGTGGAATGTTTTTGCCGTGGCATTCACCAAGGATTTCTATAGTTCCGACCTGAGGAGAACCGGCAGGCAAGACTGAGGAGAAAAGTGAAAATATACCTTCAGTGTAAATGGATGCGAAATGAAGAAAAATTGCATCTGGGAAACGCTGCTGCTTGGCAGTATGGAGAAATGTCACAAATTTATTCAATATCCGACAACCAACGGCAGCAATGACGACGATGGTGTGGTGACCCCCTGCCCCTACACGCTGCAAAAATGAGAAACTTTTAGATTTTGACTAGAAAATATTTCCGAGATGACATGTGTTCGTTACGGTTGTCATCACAGAACGTGTTCTGGTGGAAACTTTGAATCAAATATTGAAAGCTTTCGAAAAGTTTACGCGTTTGATAATACCTCTGTTGGGTCGATACACATTTCCGATGGTAGTCCAAGAATTGATGTAGTTTTTATTTATTAATATTTTTGTTTGACTTAAAAGTTTCAAGGAGCAATAGCCAATACAGTGATTCAAAATTAGAAATGTATGCTCCACAGTTCTCAAATAGTCTCAAAACAGATGCTGATCATCAACACAAAATTTTAGATAATTTGGTTTTACACAAACTATTTGATGTTTATATGAAAATTACTATGAGAAACAATGACAATCTAAGGAACCGATAAAGTTAAACGGGGGAACCACATCAAGTAAGCACAGCAAAGCAAAAATTTTAAACTAGAACATCATTTGCTTTTCACAACTCACTGGGAACAGCTGCTCAAATGACATAGACTCAGCGTGGGGCGGACAGATCTCGCGCTTTACGTGTTATTAATGATGATCCAAATCCGTCGAAAATTTACAGTCGAATTTCAAACATAATTAATTCCACACGCCTCGTTCCGGCTAATCGTTTAGCAACTAAACATGACAGACAATTAATTAATTTGTTTTCTATCCCGGATACGCAGGCTCGGCTGGACTGATCAAATCGGAAAACAAATGTTGGCGTTATTTGAAAGAAGCGTTTTTAAAGAGGCACTGGTGGTCGAGACGGGCGTGTGGCTAAATGTATCGAAGTGAACCACAAGACGCGCTAGATCCAATCGAGGAAGGAAAAAGTAAACTTTGCAACGCCACATGATTAATCATCGGCAAAAGTGAAAGAAGCACTCGCACGTTGTTGCTCCGACGGTGACCGCGGCATCACGTAAAGGCAAAGTGAGAAACGGTCCGACTCGACCACGCGCCATGATCATCAATTTTGGCGCGCACAGCCTCCCGCTATCTCGTGGCACGTTAGCGAATCTGACAGTATCATAATCTGCGAGTGAGAGTTCATTAGGGACGCCTTTTACTATTTTTTTTTTGTGTTCTCTTCTTCAGATTTCTTCCTTGCAGACTCACCATAGAAACATGATACGGTAAATTGGCCAATTGTTGATTGAGCCCACACAGCAAGTCGAAGCAGTAAGTAGTATAGAAGTGAAGTGGATCAAAACCAACATTGGCTTCGATGGCCCGAGTCACAATGACAAATAGTATTGTTGCGTGAATTATGATTGTATGGAAATCGATGGCCATAACAATGGAGCTACAATTATGATTGATTAATTTATCTCAATCAAAAGGTAAATGGAAGTTGGGATGGAATGAGGCCAGGCCACCCGCATTACGGTTCGCCAGATATATGGGTTTGGCCATGAATGTTTGTGGGACTGTACTCGGTTTGCAGGTATTTACTTGACAAATGTATCCAAACTGTTCAAATGCGTTAGGGTGAACAGTTAAATTAAAAATATATGATTCGTAGGCGAAGATGATGGCGCCGATGCTGTAGTGGTAAGCGTGACAACTTTCTCACCCCAGTGTGCCTGAGCTCAATCCCATCAGAGATCATCAGGATTTTTAGAGGCGGTCACGTCTTCCATCAGAAGGGAAGAAGTAAGGCCGTTGGTGGTTGGTTTAGAAATACAATTCATTTCTGAAAAAAATAACAAAAAAATAACCGAAACAAATTCTTTCTCTACGGTAAAGAATCAACAAATATAAAATGGATAACTATAAACCAGTCTTGGATAAAGTTCTTTAAAAAAATGAAAAACAGCGCCCGTAGGCTTGTGTGCTTCCTTCCGATATTGTGCTTAATTATTAGATGGAAGCCACTTCTGTCGGTGGTCACATTAAGAAGGGCACCCACCTTGAAATGCATGGCCCCGGATTACAGAAAAACGACGGCACTCATCCCTATCCTTTATGTATTAGCAAAAGCGGATAATTTTGTGTGCATCCGCTGGTAGTACCTGTTTTTCAGATACAAGTGAAATTGCTGAGAATTTCATGAATAAATGATTTTTCCCATACTGGAAAAACTGCTTGACTACCACCAGTGCAAAAATAGCTAGAACTAGCAACTTTGGAAATGGTTAATTGGTACCACATTTATGTAAACGCTCTGACTGTGTTCACGTAGTATGTGAGATTTGAGCTAATTGTACCAACTTTAAAAACTCAGATATTTTATAGAGATTTTATAGAAGCACATCTTTTTTTATATTAAAAATATCTTCTTAATATCCAATTAATGGAAAATTCTTATTCATACATGAGAAGGGAATCATGATGAGACAGAAATATGAAACAAAAACTGGATTTTAAAATGATAGTTAATTGAACTAAGTAAATTCTCGCGTCACTTTTCAAAAGATCCTAAGTAACAAATGTAAACAAATTGAGTTAAGCGATATAAACTATTGCTCTTCTTTCATTGTATGTGATACATACATACATCCATCCAAATTTACTTTCATTTATTTAAGATTTTGTAGGTCAAAAACTGTCCAATGCACAGTTTGAAATGATGGGAACATGATTGTTACTTCGGTCATTTGGTCTGCCTAGTATGATTGGTGCTCATTTTCCAAAGGCGGGACCAATCTGAAGTTAGGCTATACTCTGAAATCTGTGAAAGGGAATCTAGTATTATGTAGACAAAACGTCCAATGTAACACTCTATCAATTCTATACTTTCATCTCCTCATCTATCGTATAAAAATTACCGCTTTAGTCTGTTATTTGAAATTAGCATCTTCTACTATGTAAATCGTTGACTTCACGCAGAAAAAATACTAATACCAACAATTGAAAAGGCCTTAACTCCATTTTGTAGACAAACCTTGTAAGGCCATTTTCTCGCGAACCGAGGTCCGCCAAGGGCAGGGTAGCCATACCTACCGATTATCGGTAGTCTTACCGATTTTCGGGATGCCTACCGATTCACAGACGAAAGGCTCAAAACTACCGATTTTTACTTTTCCTCCCGAGAATCACAGATTTTCAGTAATCTTGATAAATGTTCAATACCTATGTTTTGTTTTCCGTGTAGTCAGTCTATTTGATCGAACGCGATGCGTTTTGCAACTTCAATCCGAATGGATAAGTTTTTTTTATGTGTAATCAACTTTCTCCGTCTGTCTCCTAGCGGATATGCTATTTTCTGTTCCTCCCTTTTTTGGTTCCGTATTCCGTTCGTCCTACTCACACTTACTTGTTATGATTAGACTAGAGTCGGTGTATAATGAGTCACGCCAAGAAAAAAAAAAGTTTAACTCGCATCACGGTTTTCGAAAGATTCCCTTTCTTTTCATTTGGCAACAGAGGTCTTCTACATCAACTTGAAATGACTTCTAGCGAGAAAAAAATAGTGGCTGTAGTAAATCATTATATCAGTGATTTTGTCAAGATGTAGGTCACCCTGCACACCAATCTTGGGTTATCTTTATAGACAGTGTGCCGCAGGTGTGCCAATTGTGCCGTTCATGACACCTGGAATGTTTTGATTTCAAATCGCAAGGATAAATTGGATTAAGAATGACGCGGGAAGTGGCGGGTGTGCGAAATTTGTTTGTGTTGTGTTCATAGGATAATAAAAGTCCTGTGTTTTAGGGTATTATAATGTCCTTAAAGGTAGACCAGAAACCTAGCCTTTTGTTATGTGAAAAGCAACGGTCTATCAGCGGCTGGAACAAGTAGAGAACATTTTTGGATACCGTCTATAGAGGATGATGAATACTTGATAAACATTTCAAAAGGTCCTATCTGCATTGATTGATTCTCTTCATCGACTTTCTCTTTCGTTGATAAATCAGAATCAAATCATTTTCTTGTGGTGTTTGAAGTTTTGGACGATACATAAAAACCTCCTTTATCAAACTATTTGGTAAAATAGCTCGAAATCTGTTTGCATAGCAGTGGTTATCACAAGAGAAAGTCGATGAAGAGAATCGATCAAAGCAGATAGGACCATTTGAAATGTTCATCGAGAATAGACTTCTGTAGTTTGTTTTGTGTTAGTTGCAGCATTATTTGAATTAAGGCTACTAATGGGGTCTGATTAACTGCCTCTTCCTCTTGAGCTCACTCTGAAACCTACATTTCGTATTTAGATCTATAAGTGAACTACTGGTGTGAGTTCCTTCAATTAGAGGATGTTCTGAATATACTGTCAAACGGCACGTAATGTTGTGAACAACTTCAATTCATCCTTCCCCCGCTCACAAAGGTTTTAAGTTTCGGGAAGCCTTGTTAAGACGGCCTACCGATAACTACCGATAAAAGTTTTGAGAAGCTACCTATAATGAAAAAAACAATCTAGCCACCCTGGCCAAGGGAAATGAACAGAATGAACAGGTAGGGGGAATTCTCCTGTACCCGGTTGTGGTTTCGGTTTATGAGAAAATGGCCTAACTAGGTTACGTAACAATAGCTGCAATTTCCAAACCTACTACTGCATGCCTACCTTTAGATAACAACTGGAGTGTGGTAAAAATCGGTAGAACTGTTTCAAACACATTGTCGGTACTTGAGCGGTAGGCAATCATCTCTTTTTGCCAGTCGTGGCGGGGGGGGGGGGACACCCTTCACCATCCCTCTCCAAAGGGGGAGTTTGGTAAAGAGAGATGATAAAACCGATTTGTAGGTACAACCTACAACCTAAAAGTTGTCCTAGCTCGCTTTCTACTCTCTATATGCAGATTTGTAGAGTTATTTCCTATCGATTGGCGTATTTGGATTTTAATTTCACCTGTAAATAACAAAGTTAAAAGCGTTCAAAACCTAAAACTATTTCTTAAAGCATTTTTTGGATATGCACCCTAGTATAGTCCACAAAGACGTAGTTCTACGTCAAAAACTTCTTAATCGCAGAAAACAGGCCAGGCGCGTTACAAGAAGATGATCTGAGAAAATTGAAGCCACTCCTAAGGTATTTGATAACATAATTATGTGTTATGGGCAATCATTACCATTTTTGCAAAACATTCGCCATTTTGGATATTATATTTTTTTTTTCAAAATGGCGTTTTCGACATTTTTCAATAAATTGTAGCACTAAAACGTCACTTTTGATCTAAATGACGTCTGAGGCAAGGTTGTTTAGAAAAGTTCGGGCAGGACGCTGATTTAATTGCGTCGTTGGTTTTAACTCCGACCCAATTTTATACGGAATCGATTGGTCATAAGTGGTGGAGTGCTCGAAGTGAGTAGATGAAATTTCGATTTACATATAGTAGAAGTGAGCCGTTGCCGGTGGTGTAGTGGTAAGCGTGACTGCTTTCTCACCCCAATGGGTCTGGGTTCAATCCCAGCCGAGGTTGGTGGGATTTATCAGAGGCATAAAAATCTCTGGTCACGTCTTCCTTCGGAAGGGAAGTAAAGCTGTTGGTCCCGGCCCATGTGTGTTGATGAATGGGTGTGATATCCTACGCAGGTGTGGAAGCTGCCTTCCTTGCACATTCGATTGCCGTCTATGGATGGCAATCGATGTCCGTCGGTGATTGGCACTAGATTGCGGAACAGAGACCGACGTTAAATAAAGGATAGAAGAAGATATAGTAGAAGTGATCTTCCAAGTATAAAAGTTGAACAAGTTATTCATTGTTGGAAAAAGGAATATATTTGAAACAAAATTCGAAGTGATTCCGTCAATTCAATCAATTCAATAAAACATTTTTTTTTGTGATTTGGGTAGGATATTTTGAGCTTTTGAGAACAGTTGAATTCGTGCAAAAGCATTAGCCGAATTAAGGCTCTGCCAACCAACGACATGGGTGGTTTGTACCGGATCCATTGGTATCGGATCATTTACCGTGGAGTCGGTCGTATCCGACTACGACGTTGAGAAGTGTTGTGCGCTGGCGGACGTAGTGCGTTGGCCCCCGCGCATACAACGAAATTCGAGCAGCTGTACGCTATATTTCCATTGCTCGAGTTCTGAAGCCAGTAAACGTACCTGATATCCACCCCGTTGAGCCAAGCAGTGGGACGTTGAGCAGGTCCAATCGAGCTCTGCACTCCATTCTTTCCGGGGACAAATTTACCCAGAAGTTGGTCGCCGAAGCACGAAGGATAGTAGTGATTCGTCGGCGTGTTCATCGATACTACTTTTTCGTCAGTACGACCACGTGTGGAGTCGAGATCGACAACTGCTACAGCTTCGTTGGACACCGTAGGATGCGACGTTGATTAAGGTCAAATCCATTCGTATTTTGCTTCAATTTGAACCCCTTGTTCGAAGAAAAAACGAAGAAATCATAGATATTAGATTTTGGAATTAGTCGTGACGTCACACTCGAGGGTATTTTGAATGAATTAAAACCTCTTCAACTGTTAGCACCCTCAAAAAGACTTTTGTTAAATTCATAAAAAAAAAATTACTTCTAATTTAGTTTGAGGCTGCACCAAGGTCGCGTTCGAATAATTTTGTGTGATGAACGAATTGGGTGGCGTTTAACCGAGATACTTTTATTGACGGCTTGAATGTGTTTAGATGAGTTTGGAATTTTCGGTGATTGAATTATCATCGGGAATTAGTGAGTTTTGAGAGTCACGTGTTGGTCAATTCAGATTGTTAGCTTGTTTGTTCCGGAAATACAGTAAACCTGCCCTGAGTGAAAGTAATCTCATGCCGGGATTAAATCACAGCTGACAGCTGATGCAGAAGGTGGCGCTTAAGCCATCAACTGAACGTAAAAGAAGGGAACGTTACCGTTCCTTTTGCGCAAAATATTAGACCTTTTTTATAAGGGTGACCATTCCCATGTAATAGTGGTCAAAATATTTAATATTTTTTTTTTCAAAAATGAGTTTTTTTTTAGTTTAGAACTTTTGGACCACTTTGCGGATTTAAAAGTTCAAAATTTCAAATGAAATGTAATTCAAAATACTTTTAAGGAACAATTTAATGATATAAAAAAAATCGATTTTGTGTTGCACAATATTGATTGTATTTGTTTTGTGAATCGAAGCGTGCTCTGCTTCTGTACGGACACGAAAAATTTCCGAGTGTCAAATTTACGGTTTTATTTTTTCTTGGCGTTTTATTATTTTAGTGCAAGAAAGTGAAAGTGATCGGTTGGAAATGCATTCCAAAGTGTTTTCGTTTATCATAATCGATTATTCTGATTGGATGCAGGTGCAAGAGCTTCTTTGAAGATCCGAAGGAATGTTATGAAATGTTTAGCTAGAATTAAGAGATGCAGCAGCCTTTCAACTATTGGCTTCACGTGCAAACCATCGTTCATTTGGTGAGTTCGTTCCAGTTTATTTGTTTACTTGTTTCGATACCATCTATCAGTTTTCTACAATTTTGTCTTGGACATCTTTTCGAAGAGCCACGTTCATGCTGTAATTTGTCGAGCGCACAATTTTCACACGTTGATATCGAGTATGAACGGCAAGACAGTCATCCAAGTGCTTTGTTTCTAGTTTTAGACGTTTGATGTCTTCAGTGATGTTTTTGTACTTTAAAGTTCCCTTTTCTGTGATCATGGTGGGTCTGAAGAGTTTTTGTTGAGCACGCTGAGGCTGAAATTGCATACCCCCTCCCCATGGACATGGAGGTTGACGGTACTGAAGCAAAGGGTTATGTTTAATTTCTTTATATTTGCAACGATGATGATTTCCTATAGTGACACATATCACCTTCTTAATGCTTCAGTATGCCTCAAACGATTAATTCTTGGTTGTTAATAGAACTTCCTTGATGAAATCGGCTGCTTCATGCAGACTGAGTAATTCTGATTGTAGTATCAGATTTGTTCTGTATACAGAAGAACTGGGAGGGCTTATTAGAAACTTCTCACCAATATAGTAAAGATCTTCTAGTAAATTTTGCATATAATTTTATTAATATTTTATTTTATTTAAGCATATTATTTTTGTTACAGTCAATTAGGGCATACGATACAAGAGATTTAATATTATTTGCTCGTTTTTGCGTAAAATAATTAAAATTTATTTTACTTGTAATAACCTTTGAAAGATTTTTTTTTCAAGTTTTTTTTTGTGATCTGAAAATTTTCCCAGTTTGGTTAGAAGTTTCGAAGCTAACGCATGTCCACAGACCCAATAGAAAGATAGGCAGAAAAAGTGTATCATGAAGAATGGTTGCATGCAGGGTTGCTTTCACTCACTTGCTATAGATGAGTGATTTTCGGAGTTTTGAATCCGTTAGATGTTGTAATGGAGATTTGTGTTGTTGGATCCGGGAGGAGATTGGAGAGCGGGTGTTTGACACATAGAGCCTGTCAATTTCGATTTCAAAGTGCCGCAGTCGGCGGTTTTATGAATCGTGAGCGCTCGCGAATCGTAGAATCGTTGATTGTGACTGCAAGTGGATTTGGCGGGTTTTGTGTGTTGGACGCTTGCTTTTTGGCCTCTTCTTGTGTCTAACATGTGCAGAGTATCATTATAGTGTCTAATGGTTTTGAGATTCCTGATTGCGTGAAATATATTTGTGAGAGTATCTTTTTGAGATTTTAGCAGTCACGTTTTGTTTGTAGTTTATATTTTATTTCTTTCATGTAACTATCGTAAATAATAGTTATTCAATAATAGATAGTTCATCCATATATTCGTACTTTGACGCAAAGCGCTGTGGATTATGAGATGCTTGATGACCCTGGAGGGATCGATTTTGCTTACTGAGCAGAAAATCGTGGATTTAACCCCAAGCTCTTCCACAGCACAATAAATCGCCACCATCATTTGTATGTTTGATATTGAACATTAACCTCGGAAACTATTTGCATATCAAGCGAAAACGTAGTCCTGTATTGTCGCGAAGCGTTATGGTTCTAAGATGCTCGATGACCCTGGAGGGATCGTTTTTGCTTGCTGAGCAGAAAATCATGGGTTTAATCCCAAGCTCTCCGTCATGACTCTTAAAATTCATGATCACTAAACAAAATTAATATGTTCTTTCGATAGCCGGCTATCGAGAGATTAAATAAACAACAAATAAACAATACATACTTTTGGTTGCATCGCCATCTTGAGGTGAATCCTAACCGAATACCCTACCCAACACTCCAACTCCGTAGCACTTATGAGGGTGTTGCTAAGTCGGTGGCCTCTCGTTAAGTAAGTACTACATCAACATTTCATTCCCTATCCCTAGTTATGGTAAAGATGGGCGTGGCCTGGAATAGTGACAGTCATGCTTCTGTTACTCTTGTTTAGATTGTAACCAATGTTTACTCCCCAGCATTATTCCTGAAAGTAGTCTAACTGAGAATTTCAGAAGAGACGTGAGTGTCGCTAGTATCCAATCTACGAAGTATATCATAACAACGCTAACGCTAACAACATTGATTGTATTTGTTTTGTATGGTTTCCATGATGTGTAGACGGAGAGCACTATATGTTTTTAAAATTTGCCTTGAAAATTTAGGCTTTTTTACACAACATTTAAAAAAACCAGAGATGTTTTCTTTTCGTTTTTAAGTCATATGTCTATGAAGTTGTGACTAGACTTATAACTTAGATTATGTGACTATATATCAATGGAGACGTATGGTAGTCGCATGATATTTTGAGAAGAAAAGCCTTACATTTCATGGAAAAATATAAAAACATATTGCACCCTCTATCTACAAACCATGAAATACAAATAGGGTAAACGCTCCTAAAGTTGCGGTTCGTTAGAAGCATTAGGTTCCTATAATTGTGTATTGAGTCTCCATACACAACTAAAGGAACCTAACGCTTCTAACGTACCGCTACTATAGGAGCGTTTCCCTAGTAATTTTATTTAATGTTGTTTCGTCTTTGATTGAATCTTACAGACTACATTCACTGAAAAAAAAATAATAAGTTCTGTTCACTCAAGATGTAATGCATAAGAGATACAGATTTGAATTAAAAGTTGTAGCTAATATCAAAACGTACAAAAACTTCTTTTAGCTTTTTTCGGAATTCTGTTGTACATTAATGCACGAAATGAATGTAAATAACTTTTCATGCCTGATCTTGTTAACTAGCATTTAAATGTAATTTTTGCACAGATAACAATCTTAAATGTTTCAACTATTGTTTCCTGTGTGATATAAAAAAGCGCACTTGCCCAAAGTTACAATTTTTCACCAAATGTTTTTGTTCAACGATTTTTATCAATTTGTATGTGTCCATGCTTTTAAATTTGTTTAAAAAAAATTTGCATTTTTAATGAACTTTAAAAAAAACTAAAAGTATTAAACGTACACTTTTTGAGATATTTTAGTTTTTAAGTTGAAAATTCATGTTGATTTTTCCTAATATAATTGCGCTAATTTTTCCAGTGCATCAAAATTAATTACATTTTGGATTTGTGTTCCATTATAAATGCAGACTAAGAATATGCATTAACCTTTTAAATAACTCAATTTACTCCTTAAAGAACTCAATTTCAGGAGTGACAACAAAAATTAAATGATATTGCACGTCAGACATTATTCTCCTTAACGACCTGAAAATTTAACTGAATGTGAATAATTCTGCAGAAAATAGATTCACTTTCAACAACTTTTCGAAATTCATTTCATATTAAGGGGCTGTTCATAAACTACGTAGACATATTAGGATGGGGTGTTAAAATTTGTATGGACAATTGTCTACGCAGGGGTAGGGGGGGTCAATAATCCAAAAATATGTCTAGTTTATGAACAGCCCATAACATAAAATCCTAAAATTACATTCTATAAATTATGAAACAGCTCTCAGAATCATATAAGCTCATAAGAACATTCTTCAGGATTCTTGGAATAGGTCATTGATTTATTACCTTTTGTTTGATACTGTTTTTTTTTCTTTCATAATATTTACATTTTTAAGAACTAAGAATAAATAGGCGAGGAAAAACGTGAATTCAATTACAACAAAACTCGAAGTCTGACTGACGGCGCCGCTTAAAATAAAGGTCTTACTATAAGCAGCAACTTCACAGAAGGCACTTTGTCCACGCTGTAGAGGTAAAGGTAATTCATTAAAGACTGGATGTAAATGGGGGTTTTGTTGAAATGTTTGGAAAATTACACCCCTTCACTCTTTCGATCATAGAACTGGTTCATTAGAATCAACTTAGCTCAGAATTTCAAAGCATGTAGCTGCATCAGGATTCAATCGAACTGCACCGCGAGAATCAAGTTTTTTTTATTAAGATATTGGTTTTGAACGCATGTAAACATTGGGTTCGTGTATTTAAAAAAATGAGGTATGATTGGAAACATAAACTAGACTGGCCCAAAAAAAAAAAGAAACTTCTCTAGATTTGTGAATTTAGGTGAGCGAACCACTCTGTAAAAGGTTCACTTCATTTGATTGCAGCCCGAACAACCGATTTGAGTTTGGAGTTTATATTTGATTTTGTTTGAAATGTATGAGGAAATGACATCCCTTCGCTCTCTATGAGCTCGTAGAATATGTAAACTTTTATTTTTAGGGCTAGCTAAGTAGACTAACTGGCTAATATACCGTGCGGTTCTGAACTCCTTACATTTAAAAGTAAATCTTTTTTGATTGGTATTGAATCGTAGCTGTTACCTTTGCACTGCACTTATAGCAACCAATTTGTGAAAGATCATTCATCAGCCTTTTTTAGGTGTCCTCCTACCTGAAATAAAAACAAAAGTGTACACGTTAAGTTTGACATGCTAGAGTTTAATCTACTAAGTTTAGATATAATCTGTTTCATCGGCACATATCCTCTTATAAAAAAAGTTATCTTCTGCATCTGGTTAAGCCACACAACCATGCCTGATTTAAGAGCTTTCCTTTTTAACGATGTTTTTACATCTCATGGTTTAGTATGGTTTGTATAGTGTGTCGCTCGTTACAATAGTGACAACAGAACCCACCCCGGATTAAAGTGCCATTTTCCTACATACACATAGGCACAACCTCAACCCCGCTTGTGGCACACCGTGTGTATGTACATGTGCTCATCATCTCATCCAAGCTTGGGAAACAATTTCGCCTGCAGCATAGTGATAAGTCACGTCGAGAACGTGCGCTTTCGCGAATGTCTCCCCAGTACCAGTTAGCACAAGTTTCGTGCACACATAACGAACGGATGAGACAAAGTTTTAATCTTGCTCTCATCAGATCCCGCATCCCGCACACATACATACATTCGAAGTAGCGGAAAACTAAAAGAATGAAAAGAACGGAGCTGCCTGTCTTTCCCCTTTCGACCCCGTTCAGCGAGTACAGGATACCTAGGTATGTGATGGTTGCGAAGTTGGTGAACAGGGCTAACGACACCGGCTTGAGAGCACTTTAAGACGAGGAGACACTCCTTTCGACTTCGAAGCAGCTTTGCAGGCAGCTCTTCACAACATTGATTATGTTGTGTTAATGTCTTTCAATTTCGTGTGGTAACACTCACTCTACTGGCTTAGACAACAGAGCTCAGTGGAACAGTAGATCAACTTTTAATTTTCACCCGTACCGACAACGACGTTCTGCGTTGGATGGTTAAGGGTCTGACTCGCCATAATCTCCACCAACGCGGGAAAGACGACAACGAAGACATCGATGCTTTCTCTCGCCCAGCAGCAGCAGCAGTTAGATGTCTATATATCATCATGGTAAAGTACACAAATCCTCGGATTAAAATAATATAAATATTGACATTCTATTTATACTACTCTTTCTGGCGGTGGTTCTTTTTCTCAAGTGTTTGCTCGACCGTGTGGTGGATGAGTAGACATGCACGCCGACTCTGAAAACGTGAAAACTGATATTAAATGATACTGGTACACCCAATATTACATTCTTTGAGTATTCTGTAGTTCAAATTGTATCCGATTTTGTTTAAGAAATGTTTAAAGGACACATGACGCCGTTTTAAAGCAGACGTTGTACAAACCGATCACTTAACACTAGACAATGGACAACACATAACACCCATTAAACCAGGGGGTGAGCTCAGATAGCCTCGATTTTCCTGTGCATAGAGTCTCATTATGCTTGCTACACAATGTACAAATTCATGCATTCGATAGATAGAAAAATCTCAATAAGTAATTGTAGAAATGCATCTAGAACACTGAGTTGAGAGCCGACAACACGCCAAGAAGCAGAAGAAGACCAGTAGGTAAAATTCCTTGATACGAAAAGTTCCACCACACTATACACCTGAACGACGGGTGATACCGATAACCGTACGCCCACGAAGCCCACGAAGCAAAGAAGAGTCGTCTTACATCCATTAAAATTACGATCGGCTCATAACCCTGCCCCTACCTAGGAATCCGATTTAATCTACTGCCACCGAATTGTGTGTGCGTGTTGCTGCTACAAAAAAAAATCGGAATTAGCTTCCCCCTTCACCAGAATGACAATCTGCTTCTTCTGCACGGGACGGAACTAGTGTGGCAAACATGAGCACAGATCTGTTGAACAGCCCATGAGCCGCATCACGTGTGATCTTCTCCAACATCGTGTAAAGTTGGTGTTAAATATTGGCCGTGACAACGAATTGATGTGTGTTTACAATTTGACTTAGTTCTCCCATCACACAAGAGTGCGCTTTGGATGCCGACGGAATGGAGGCGGACAGACTTGGAAGTGAAATTTTGTATCACGTCAAAACAACCATCTACTGGGGATTAGGGAGTTCAGTTTGACAGGTTCCTGGAGACCGAAATGTGGGTGCATTGTTTAGGAAGAGAAGTGCCACTAATTTCGAAGAATTATGTTAGAACAAATTGGATATGTATGCAAACTTCTGTCGGCTAGAAATTATGATCTGTGAAAGACAGTCGTGTTTTACATGGTTTATGATCAAGAGAGGTGATTTTTTGGAAAATATGTGCAGCCACCGGCAAAATATTTCAACGGTAAAATCATCCATTTGTTTGCAACACATTCGTTTTTAGCAAATTAATTACGATAATAATGGTGCTAAACACATAACAGGATACATTGGAGCAATTTCACGCCAAATAACGCTTCGATCAGACTCAACCTTCTCCAATTTGCATGAAACTATGCATAATAGTCTATTGCCCATAACTAACATAGTTGAAGATGCTTAACATCAAATATCAAGCTTAAAGTGGTAATTTTATAAGATAGATGAAGAGATGAAAGTATAGAGATGATAGTTCCGTTAGAGTACGGTATAGTGAAAATTGTATATAGAGAGTAGAGCTGTGACTTCAACTATCCGGATAATTTAGTTTTTTCAATAAAAATACTTTCAGGTAAATAAAATATCGTTGAATTGATATTGAGTATATAGAATATCATGCTTTCTAGTGCCCAATATTGAAATAAAATAAATTAAGAAAACGTTGAGATAGTTATCAGGCGGATAGTAATTATCCGGATATCCGGATAGTGACATTTATTCTCCCTTTAACTGTTTTCTTTTTTACTGTTCTAAATATTTGGCAAAAAGTTGGTTGTTGACGCCCATCCAAAGTAACATTGTAAGTTTTATCGAGGTTTTAAAGCATGCTACAAGCCTAAATCACGGTCTTAGAACCCTTATAAAACCAGAATTGTTACTTGGGATGTGACCCGATGTGGTATGGCAAATCTGTTAATCGCCAAAATTTAATAAAATTGAAAAATAAAAATATCCGAGTCCCAGCACTAATAGAGAGTAGACAGAGAGCAAAGGTTAATTTTGAGGAAGGCACGAATCGGGTTGATCGTCTCCGTTACCTAGCTTCCCTGTTCGGAGGGATGGCGGATCTCGCCACAAATGGCAAAAGAGATGATCGCCGTTTTGCTCACGTACCTTCGACGTGCGGAAACAGTTCTATCGATTGTTTCACACTCAAGTCGTCATGTGACGTAAGCATCTAGTCGATGGGTTTGGAAATTGCAGCTGTTGTTAGGTCTACCGCTGTATGAGCTCCTGTCATCACATGTTAACGATCTCGAAGAGACATGGGTACCCAAGTAACATTGCAGGTTTTATCGGGGTTTTATCGGGGTTTTATAGCATTCTACAAGACTAAATCATGGTCTACAGAACCCTCATAAAACCAAAATTGCTACTTGGGTAGGGCGAGGTGCTGCTACTGTACCTTTCGACCAATGATAGTATGGATACATGGTAAGGATGGTTGGTCGAAAGATATAGTATCTCCCCTTGTTGATGATGACATACAAAAAATTAATTAAATCAAGTAGATGAACCATCTAGCCCCACCTTAGCCTATTGACTTGTGGATTATCCCTGCTTTTAAGTTGTCAACTCATACACACTTAGAAAAAATCATGTAAATTTAGGTGCTCTGAGAGTGACATATACGAGCGTCATTTTTGACTTACATTTGAGTCATAACAGACGCGAAATATAGCTTAATCAAACGTACTTTTCGTCGAGCAACGAACTTTTCAGTCTCGGAGCACTTAATATTACATGACATGTTTGTTTACGTCTCATCTTTTATGTCAAAGACGGATTCCGTCACGTGTAAAATTAGTTATTTCTAAGTGTGTAGTTTGTAGAGAACATTTTGCACTAATATCATGATGTATACATAGTTTCTTCTTTGTTAGGGTATTCAAAGCTTAATCACAGACAAACATATATAATTCTTTGAAAAAAATTCTTCAAAAATATCGTCAAGGGTATTTTGCATGCGCACTAGCACCATCTATCATGCACATTCCCAAGCATTTATGTGCAACCAGAGCATCTCTCGTTCATGCCATTTTTTCACCAGTTGCTTTCCTTCGTTCTGTCAATGCGTCAACTGTGTTGAATAAAAACAAAACAGATGGAAGTCAGTGATATTGGTTCTACGAAATTTTCCGTAGATCTATTGGCAAATCAAAGTTGGCACTCCTGGAGAATAGAAGAACTATGAAAGTGATGATGGTTTCAAAATTTTCCACGGGGAAGTATACGAGTGCAATCTTAAAATGCTTTTATTTTGTGAATGGAGCATTTTATTTAAATCTGGTTACCGCTACGGTAGTAGAAAACTTAAGGACTACTCAATAGACATATAATACAGAAAACATAATTTCTTTTCAGATTTTTAGGTGCAAACATAGATTTCAGACTGTAGCAGCAACCAGATTTAAATAAAGTGCTCCATTTTCAAAATAAAAGCATTTTAAGATTGCACTCGTATACTTCCCCGTGGAAAATTTTGAAACCATCATCACTTTGATAGTTCGTCTATTATCCACGAGTGCCAGCTTTCATTTGTTAATAGAATTGATTGAATTCTGTAGAAATAAGGATCCGTAGGAAAAAATCACAGAAGCTAAAACTTTTTTTTATAGATTTGTTTTGTTTGTTTAGTGTGCTTTTTCTTTTGCAGGAAACAAGTTTTTAAACGAGGTAATGCATCACTAATTAGTGCTTTTTCTACCACCGCTCATAACTTTAATGTGTGTACAGCAAAAAAATATAATATGTATCAATCAATGAAATTCATGGTGAAGTATTGAACATCAATAACTGGTAAAAGGGGTAAAAATTGATAAAATATTACAGTCATCAACATGATTTGTTCAAAAATTCTGTGTTAATCGTATAGCGTAATATAAGGAACGGAATGACTAATAAGCAGCACTTTTGATGTAATATTCAACAACTTTTTTTTTCTGTATTCGTCAGATGCGGTATGTGTCTCCAGTGGGATGCCTTGACCACTTATCATTTTCAAGAGCTGACATCTACTAACTAGAACTAGCATCACTGATAAGTTCGAAATGTGGTGGCTTGCTCAATGCTTCAGTGGCGCCACCATGACAAATGCAAGCACATTCCCAACTAAAACATTATTTGCGATGAATGTGATTGTGAGAGTTATGTCTGCTTATCTGTGGCTTAATGTTTGATGATATTAAACTAGACATTTCAAATCTTACGAATGTTTTTTAAAATTACTCATTTAATATGAACAATACATGCAAATATAAAGTAACGAAACAAACGGAATCTTTTCCTGTTTTATTAAATTCTTGGCTTGATCAGCTACTTAGAACCACCGAAAATCTGTCAAGTGGATCAGGAGTATGTAAATACCAAAAGGTCAATGTTCATGCGTTACAATTTCTCCTCGCTTAACCCTTTTCCAGTACAGTGGTATTTTGATTATGGCATGTTTCGATTTTGGTATGCTTCGATTTTGGAAACATGGGGACTATTCATAAACCACGGGCGAATTGAACGGGCGATTGTCTACGTGAATGGAGGGGGAGGGTCTAAAACTTCACTCGCAAGTTTCTCCCAATTTATCTGGATGCTCATTCCAATTTCTCGAAAAATTACCATCAGCCTCCAAATTCCAGTGGAGGCGGGGATTTATTGATAGCTCTACATAGAGAAAAAATCCCGGCAATGGTGTGCTGGTATTCTAGTTCTTTTTTGGATTTAATTACGAAAAATTTTCCAAAATTTTCTAGACCATAACGAAAATCCACCTCCAGCATGGCATTGCATTATAGCTGCGTCTTGACCGACTGAGCTAAGAAAGTCCCCTGATAGTTTCCTGGTTGATGTGCTCGATTATTAGTGAAAATGTATGGTTAGAATCCTTGTTTTTTTTAGCAATTTCTCAGAAAGTCTAAGAAACTTCCTCACAATTTTGATACGAAATTTTTTATTAAACTTTGCGGGAATAGTTTCCAAGAATGTAGGCTCTTGGCAGGGAACCTGAACGCCCACCAACCCAACTGGGGCGATTCATCCACCGATCCAAGAAGCACAGCGCTGGCAGACCCCTTCGACCAAAAGGACATGGTCGATCTTAATGACGGTTCTTCGACCTTTTTCAACGGCAAGCAGTCCAAGGCTACATGGACCGTAAACTGGGACCTTCACGGCAGTGACCACCATCCAATACTCATCCAGCTTTGCGTAGGATCGACACCTGTAACGACGTAGCGTCCAAGATGGCACTACGACCAGGCAGGGTAGGTGGTCTATGAGACTTATGTCAATATGCTATTATAGCAAAAGAATCCTACCAATTTTCCAGAGTTCACGAGTATGATCCTAGATACCCCCTAGCCATTCCCTGCGCTTGCCCATCTCCCGGGCGAAAATATCTTCGCAGGTGGTCTAAAGAGACAAATGTGGCAGTAAAAGCTAAGGCACTTCGGCGTGTCAAGCGCCTCCCAGCTAACCACCCGCGAAAAGAATTAACCCTACAAACATATGGAGAACGGCACAACCAATGCAGGCAGACGATCCGGGATGTATAACGAAATAGTTGGACCGACTTCCTGGATAGCATAAATGCTTCCCAGTGGTATGTGTACCTGTTTGGAAAAATATATTCCCTTAGCAGGAAAAGGCGCAGCACACCGCTCTCAATCAAGACTGGCGGTACCAACATCACCTATTTTGCTAAGCTTCCGCTATCAATCAATATGAGCCCACCTTTCCCCGCAAAACAAGACGATCTACTGCCGATATCGCCAATTCCACTAGACAGCATCAACTCTCCAAATAACCAAGACTTCTTCTTGAAGGAGCTGCAATTTGCATTGCGATACAGCACCGGCAACTCGGCTGGCCAAGACGAAATAGTTTAAAAAATCTTCCTGTCAACGGCAAGGACAAATTATTGGATTTTTACAACGAGGTGTGGTGCACTGGTAACTTTCCGGCCACTTGGCGAGAAAGTTTGGTGATCCCGAGGCCAACGCTACCACACGAGGTACCGATAAATTCCATTCGATTGTGTTAACCAGCTGTTCAAGCAAGGTGCTGGATAGCATGGTCAATCGTCGACTTTGCGCTGCATTGGAGGAAAATGGATACCTTGACCACCGGCAGCACACCTTCCGGGGAGGAAAGGAAGCCTCCACGTATTTCACCTCGCTGGAAGAACTGTTGAAGGATCGTCTCCTTCGATATCCCCAAGGCTTTTAACAGAACAAAGACGCCGTTAGTATTGCAAAAGCTTATCAGCTGGGGTTTTAAATATCTTTTTGGTCTAGACGATCTAAAGGTTCATGTTGATAATAAAAAGCATTTCCAACCAACTCTGAAAATCATTAACTTCATACGTGAAAAAAAAAACACTTTGAAAGCTTATCTTAAGGTTATCTTTCGGTGTAAAACATTCGTTCCGAAGGGAAGTAAAACCGTTGGTCCCCGGTTCATGAGTTGATGGGTCGATAGGTTGGAAAAAGTTTGGGAGCTGCTGCTGTAATGTATATTATTTTTTTTTCTTGATTTGTTTTCCGTTGATCTTGTTTTCCGTGATGAGCACCAATTCTACCGACGCCAGGAAGGCAGCTCCCACACCTGGGCCCTACTTATCGACCCATCAACTCATGAACCGGGGACCAACGGCATGTCATGTCTCAGAATATCCCGGTGACGCCGACTGGGAATGAACCCAGGCCTGCTGGCGTGAGAAGTTATCACGCTTACCACTACACCACCGGCGCCGCTGTAGTAATGTTTACAAAACTACCTTCAGTAAACTGTATTCAATAATTCTCTCCAATTTTTCCAATTATTTTGCAAAATGGCGTCTATCATTTTTCAATCAATTGTAGTACGAAAACGTCACTTCTGATCAAAATAACGCCTGAGACCAAGTTGTAGAGACAAATAAATTCCTTATAGAAAAAATGTACACGGTACATATTTTTTTTATATTTTAAGTAAAAACGACAAAAAAGTGTAAAAACTCAAATATCTCAAAAAGTAGGTCTTAATTTTTTTTTCAAAAAAAAACTCATGAAAATAAAAACTTTTGAAAAATTTAAAACCATGGACACTTAAAAATTGTGCAACAAAATATGATGCTCAAATATTTGAACTTTTTGTTAATAAGCTTTACTCGTTTTCAGCGCAAAAATTACTAACAAGAAGTTCAAAAAAGTTCCATTAGTTGATGTTCTAGGATTTTTGTCAATTTTCAAGTGCCTACACGGGAAAAAATCCGATCTCCGAAATGAGAAAAATGACTCATGATTTCATGAACACAGCGTATTTTCATGTTATGAAAATACACCATGAATAATATTCATGATATCATGAGCAACTTTTGCGTAACGCAGCAAATATTCCCAAAATCATGAATCATCCGAGTTGAAATCATGAGCTAAATTCATGGGTTTAACTTTTAACCAAAAAATGCAAAAAGAATAAATTAAAGCATCAGACTGGATCCGAACCAAGAACCTTGAGATCACTAAACCCATACTTTCACCACTAGACTATCAGCACTTGTATAAGTTGGAAGACAAAAGGCGTATAAGAGATACCTATGTAGTGCGGTTTATGAAGACGGTTTGCCAAGTACGTGTAACGCTTGTAGCGGTCTTGATTCCACTGCATTATGAAATCATGAATTTCCATGACGAAATCATGAATCATTGTTACGATTTCATGGGATGGCAAGTTTTTTCATTTCATGATTTTTTATTCATGAAAATGGAATCGGATTTTTTCCCGTGTATGGTTCGAAAATTCCAAAGTTTTAATTTTTCATTAGATTAATAAAAGATATTTTAAAATTGAAGATACACTTTTTGAGATATTTGAGTTTTTAACATTTTTACCCTTCTTACAAAGAAGGGTATAGATATCACTTGAAAAACCGACTATCGACCCGAGGCCCGGAGGGCCGAGTGTCATATACCATTCGACTCAGCTCGACGAGATCGGAACATGTATGTTTGTGTGTGTGTACGTGTGTATGTGTGTATGTGTGTGTGTATGTAACGAAATGAATGCGCTCACGTTTCTCAGCAACTGCTCAACCGATTTGGACAAACTTGGCGCCAAATGATAGGTCTTTGGGTCCCATTGAACGCTATTGAACGGTTTTGAAGTCGGTGAACCGGTTCCGGAGATATGGCCGGAATAAGATCCGGTGAATATGGGCCTTCACGCTGGATTTAACGGAAAACGTATCAAAACCATCATGCGACACATCAAATTACTAC
Source organism: Ochlerotatus camptorhynchus (assembly GCF_037179485.1). Lineage (NCBI taxonomy): Eukaryota > Metazoa > Arthropoda > Insecta > Diptera > Culicidae > Ochlerotatus > Ochlerotatus camptorhynchus. The sequence goes on from NW_027040666.1 coordinate 820,795, forward strand.
AGAATTCAAAAATAAGATCAATGCAAGTCGTGTTAAGTGTTCCAGACCACATTGGACACACTTGGACATGTTCCGGGTACCCCGGGGAAGTTGCTTGAATATGAATTGAATTAAAACCCATTAAATCACATTAAAATACGATGATAAGGTGATGATAAGGTGAGCCTCACCAAATAGACTACACCCGGATATATTCCGGGTACCCCCAGGCAGTGGCGTAGCGTCACTGGATGACACGGGGGTGGGGGGCTAGGTCACTGATAATGACAATAAAATAAATAAACTTGAATAAGTAAGAAGGGTCTGATCACACCATAGGTGGATAAATTCGGGTTTTTTTTTGTTATTTTTACTCAAAATTAATAAAACAAAAATTACGGTGTATATTTTTCATAGAAAGACTTTACTTTTCTCGACGATCGACGTAATTCCGATAAGAAGTGACGTTCCCGTGCTACAGACGTCATTTTAAAAAAAAGTTTAAGATCCAAGAAGGCCAAATTTTCGCAAAAATATGAATGATTGCCTATAACAAACAATAATGGAAAGTTTCATACAATCGGAAAAGGTCGAGTATTTTTTTCTATTTGGTCTGGAATTGCTCAAACACTTTAAGAGCCATATAGATTACTTAAACAGTATTAATTTGAATAAATAATATAAATAAATAAATAAATAAATAAATAAATAAATATTTGAATTTTTTTTTAAAGACATATGTGCATAAGTCTTTAACATGTTTATCAAACCTAATAAAAAAAAATAGGTATTTAGTATGTGCATTAATTGATTGCTGATTTTTTCCACCCCGTCCTTTGACCGTCAACTTTCATTAATTTAAGTAAATCGTAAGAAAAATTAAATCCATACCGCAAATATCACAGACTACATCGCAACCGTTGCATTAAATTTTCCACACCCAAATTGCATTGTCACAGATAAACGCATCATCGTCTGCTCTGCACTCGTCAGCCGAAACCCCACCTCGCCACAGAATTGCATCATCAGCGAATGATGATCGTTCGGGGTCACCATTCACTCTTTGCTACTGGTACTGCAGCTGCACATGGTTTTGAGGGCGTTGCAAATTATACATACGGCAAAACACCAGCAACAATACGCTTAATGACAGGCGAAGGATAAGCGTATGTTTTGTTTAATACCTTTCATCGTAGCTAAATATTTATCAACATTAAATGTTGATAGAAACCAATAAACAACTAACCGTGCCGTCCGTCGTGTCTCACTCTCTTCTGGCATGGACGGGATACGTAGTCTCGTCATCAGCAAAATGAGCAAACGGGAAATGCATTGTGACCCTCGCGCAGAACATGTCCAAACTCCAAACGATTCATACTAATTACACTAACCCAAATTTTCCCGCATATCAGTATTAACGTGAGTAATCACGGGGCCCTGTGTCTGGTCTTCTTCCTTTGCACGGTTCGTTACAATGGACCAAAACCACCGGACCGAGTGGCCAGACGTCCCTTTCCCATCGCATATCGCTTGGCCGCTGGGATAATTGTGGAAATTACGATTGTTTGCAAACTCCGTCCGCAGCATGGGATTCGCTCTTCCTGCTTTTCTAATTAAAAATACGACCCAACCCTCATTTGGTCGGATTTCGGTTTTTATTTATTTGTTGTTGCTGCATATTTCATGGATTCTGTCATTATGAGCCAACCAGCCTACCAATTTCCGGTCCTTTCGACGGAATAAATAAAACCAGACCGGAACTTCAACGCGAAGAGACAAGATAATTAACAGCAAAACTTCCAGGATCAACGGATTGGGATTTTTTCTCATCGCCTCATTAGACGTACCGCAAAACGGGGTAATATTGATAATTTTTTAAAGTATATTCTAAATATTTTTTACAGCAATGAATGTTTTTCAAATTTTATATTTTTCAAACAAGTACTGAGGATCCAAGAGTCAATTCGTTAGTAATATGTTTAATAGAAATTAAAGCATTTGCACTATTTTTTTTAGTTATGTGACCGAGCTTCAGTTTTTTGATTTGGGGTTACTTTGATAATGCTCGATGAATGTAGAAAAAAAATGAGTGAGACTCAAACAATGTAGTTCTTTAAATATGAAACTTTGAATGAGTGTTTAATCAGAAAACCTCATAAGCAATAAGAATGCAACAATGAATTTGTGATGGCTTTATCTGAAATACATTTCATAATTGATGGTTGCGTGCTTTTTCAAACAGGCGAAAACAAAACGAAAATGGTCTTTTAATATGTTTGTAAAATATGTAACACATAGGGGAAATGACGGCTTCGGCATGCCAGACTATTTTCGGCAACCCAAATTGAAATACTATTTTCACTAGATTTTCTTACGAAAACACTTCGTTGAATGCATGCACACGATTCTTTATGCTTTCACCTTCAATTTGACTATATTTTTACCACTGAGAAAAAGCAATATAGCAAGGTTTTCTTGAAATGAAACACACGCACTACAAATTGTAGCTGATTTCGAGTTGCCGATAATAGAACAGCAGATGTATATGCAGTTCAAATGGAACGGTTGCCGAAGAAAAACTGGTTGCCGACAATACTCGCTCTCACTAGAGAAGATTGTAGCTTTGTAAAAGCGTTTCAAAACAGTTTTTGACAATTCTTTCGACTGAAATTGTTAGAGCAGCTGGCAGCAAAAGATTGTAAACAAACCAATACTGCACATGTGTGCGTTCCTTAGAGAAAAAGGCTATAGAAAGAAGGTCGCTGCTTAGGTTGCCGAGAATACGTAAATTACCCTACTATATAAAAACTATATACAATATCGACGGAAGTACCGTAAGCTACAATATGGAACCAATGTTTCTTATGTGGAAAAAGCATAGTGAGTAACTATAATCTTTACATTATACTATCAAAGTTACCCGCATTATCAAAGATACCCCGTTTTACGGTATTAGAAATGGATTGGATATTTTATGGATCATCGACTGGAACCCATTCACCTCTAATGCGGAGCTTTGTGCGTTCCTGGAAAAAAAAATCTCCGTCAGGTTATCAGAAGAGGTTAAAAGAATTATGTCATCGACTGTGTGTCTAAAACCCTACCAATCGGAAATGCTAAATGTCACAAAGCAAGTGCAAACGTTTCGAAATGTAAGGACGCTTCCGTGAGCAACATTTCCGTTAACCAGAAACCATTTCCAAGCTCATCGTAAAACATCGTCAGCATGATGCCAAAAACGTCCAACCACCCCAAGACATCTGTGTCTGATAATACCCCATACCAATTGAATCGGATATCACCATCGTCATTATCTTCAAAGCAAATGAAACCAGAGACGAGCAATCGGATGTCATAAACGCACAAGCTTCCAGCAAAGACAATAATCAAGCTCTATCTTGGTGTTTATTAGCATCTCAATCGGATGACTGGCCCCAGTCAGAACCGGCACTGCTGCTGACTGTGGAAGAGGATATCATGTTTAATCGCTGAAGTTAATAAAACATTAGTGATATGTGAATGATCACCATCGTAGTCATTGGCAACGATAGTCGGTCGTCGTCGTTGGAGTTCATCTTTTTGCGCTCTATCTATTCTCGCCAATAAGAGATTTGAGCAGTGAGGCAGAATAATTGCCATGCGATAGTGAGTAAGAGTTGAAGCTATCCTCGATGACAGGACTAAAATAGCGGATTAAATGTTTGTGTTGAGTTGCTACAAGTAGATGAGAACGATAAATAAGAATGGAGGGGATTTTTTTGTTCCATTTAAGCACATTTATGATTTTTAACTCAAAATTACTTTTACCTTGCCAGACAGCATTTCGATTGGAAGTGACGTTTTCTTGTTATGATTTATTTTAACATATCAAATACGCCGTTTTGAAGTGTTTTTCTGTGATTTTAAAAATGGCCGAATTTTAGCTCAAATGTGAATGATTGATCATAACAAACAATTATGCAAAGTTTAATGCAAATCGGAGAAGGTCACGTCAGATCGATTCGTCCTTTGGCGTGGAACTGCTCAGCTATCATGTACAGTGAACATGGTCTGTTAAGTAAGATCCAATCAGTGGTTGTTGGAAGGGGCAGAATGATCACACTCCCCAGCAAAATACAACGCTGTGCTATATGAAAGCAATATATGTATAGTTCCATGTGTAGCCCTGTCAACAACCTGCCCACCAGCAAAACGAACTTGCAGAGACAATCAGTGGAGACCAGAACAGCAGCAATAGCATGGGAAAAAAACTTTCACTGATTTCATGCAGATTTGCCTTCTTCGTTCAGGTTGTTCTCCAAGTCCATCAGTCCCAGGATAGGGTGGAAAAAAGCAATCAGAAGTTAGTTCCCACGGCAAGTTTTCATCCCCGTGGGTTCTTGGAGAACTCGTTCTATCGACAACGGCCAAACAGTTATCGAGATTTCCAGATTTAATTTTATTCCGCTCAGACACATGGACATGGACACCGACGACGGTGGGTGCTGACGCGGCTGGTCAGAAAAGAAACTAGGACCCAAGAGTTTTTCCCCTGCCAGTGCTGCCTGGAGATAATTTGATAACTTCCCACACTGCTACCATCCCCAAGAGTCGGGCCCGCGTGGCATATTGGGCGTGCGAGAAGCGCAGAGAGGAGAGGAAAGACGAATCTGGCACTGATTTTCCCCTCGAGTTTCTTTGCGAAAGGAAAATAAGCAACAGGGTCATGAAAAGTAATATTCTAGAAGTAATAAAAGAGAGCATCCCAGCAGCAGTTTGGCGAAAGCTGATGTTCCATTAGGGTTGCCAAAGTATTGAATCCATTTCAGTTTTTCGTTACGCAAAGTTGTGAGAATGTAGTGCAAGTTGGTTGCCCCTAGAACGTCGGATGATGATGCGCGGATGGTGGTGAGCTGGCATGACCGACGGCACGGACGGGTTGAAGGGTTCGGCAGCATCAAATACAAATGCCGAGGGAGGCCAATCTGTGGTGTTTTCCTCTTTGGTCTCATCGCGGAGGGATTTGTTTTGTCACATCCATTAGGTCTGCCAGGATGAAGGCGGGAATTATCGGCTCGGGGCTGTAATTTTTCACTTTTGCTCACGTGGCGTATTAGAGGTCGTGTTCCATGGGCGGATCTGTGAAAACGAGCGACTGGAAAGGATTTTCCGCCCTCTCTCGTGGGATTGATGTGCTAATTACGGACGATGGGAGTGATGGGTATTGATTGTTACCATCGTGCTCCTGAAGCGTGATGCTGCGTCTTTCACACAGCTGCAAGCCATGGCTTATCTGGCAGGTAGCATTTTTTCACCTGATTTGAGAAGCTACAATTTGGAAAGAGCGGAATACAGCAGCTGGTTTAAAATATAGATTTTGCTCCACCAAGCTGAATCAAGTCCAATCAGGTCCTGATCGTTCTCTCAAATTTTGAGCTTATTTGAACTCGTACTGCACTGTCCCTTTCAAGAAAATCAGCTTGAAATTCTAAGAAAAAAAGAAGAAGAAGAAGAAGAAGAAGAAGAAGAAGAAGAAGAAGAAGAAGACAATTCAATTTTCTTTTTTAAGTCAAGAGGATTAAGTCGAACAATTTTTAGGAGTTCTGGCTGCTGCCGATGTGTCACCCAGTGGTATTTATGACTTTACCGTGATGTGGCGTGGTTTTTGAGCCTTCAACATGGGCGCCATTAATCGGAAATCAAAACTGAACGCTTTGTTGTTGTCGTTTTAAATGGTTTTCTATTTTGAGCGAAAGTCGTTGTTCACACCGAGTTTGAAAGGTGATACCAATACACGATCAATGTGTTTGGTTGCATGTAAGGAGCTTGGTGGCGTAGCGACAACCATTTTTGCAAAGTGCGGAAATGATCAGGGTTTACCGGTTTACGGGCTTCTTCGTGTTATAAAAGATGTTTTTAATAGAAGAGAACGTGAAAAATCGCTAGTAATGGAACTCGGTCGGAGGTAGGTGGAAAAAAGATTTTACGCATGTGCTCGATTCATTTCAAACTGTCAAATCGAACCAAGTCTTAACTCTTCCGCTAAGACGAAAAGAATGGAGGTATCGCAGTAAATAAATTAATAAATTATTCAAGCTCTTCCCGAATCGTTGTAGCGATGCCGTGTAAGTGTAACCAACAATCGAAGAGACACGGTTTGGCGTAGTGAAAAATGCATTTTGATAGCGATGGCGTGATACGTTGAAAAAAAACTCTCCCCATCCTCCAGGTTTGCTCAACAACTTGAAAACAGTAAGCATTGGAATATTGATGCGTACAGAAGACTTGTTTATTCTACTAGGATAAACAACTTTGTCGAGCACGTCAAGTCTCCAAAATGTAATAGTAACAAGTTAGATGTTGGTGACATCTTTCCGGATGAGTTTGAAAATATCTGTTGATGTCAATAGATAGCTCTAATTATTGTGTGAAATTTTCCTGAAGTCACACCAGATTGCATTCCTGACCGATTGCAAAGTTCTAACGACCGTGTGACTATTCATCATTGATTAAATCAAGTTTTTGTTCCTCTTAAAAAAGCTGATATACTAGGGTAAAAGACGGCATCGGAAATCCTCTTTCTATTATCGACAGAAGGGTAATTGAAGTATCAAGGACTCATTTTTAGCATGAGTGTTCATAATACTTCAGAACATCGTTTTGCCAAAATTGAGCACTACAGGACACTGATGATAAATAGGTATATGGTATGGATTATTCAATGCATTTGGGTCATTTCATGCCAAGTGTCTGACGCAAGTTAATTAAATAATGTTTGGTTGACCTCTTTCGATTTAGTCCAAATATGAAGGAGATGTTTATTTTAGTCTAGCTATTAAGCCGGTTTTCAATCTTATTTTCACCCACTTTTCTAATTAAGGGAACTATTTAGCGGCACCGGTGGTGTTGGTGTGCTAACCGCTCACCCCAACAGACCTGGGTTCAATACCTGTCGGTGCCGCCGGGATTTTCTGATGCATAACATCTCTGATCACGCCTTTCTTCGGAAGAGAAGTAAAGCCGTTGGTCCCCGGTTCATGAGTTGATGGGTCGATAGGTAGGGTCCAGGTGTGGGAGCATTAGTGCTTAGCACGGAAAACAAGATTGATGGAAAACAAAACAAGGAAAAAAGAGATAACTATTTTTTCTCGCCTACTATTTCAAATGTTTTTTTAGCAATAAAACATGAAAACAAGGAAAAATAAAGACTGAAACGCGCAAAAATTGGTCGACAAAAAATCGTTTATCTCAGTTAAAAATCATATCACAAAAATCTTCTGAATTTTTTTTTTTTTGGTTGTACATTTCATATATTTAAATGAAAAAATGTTCGTTTATTCTTTTGGTTTGCCAAATCCGAACTGCCATGCCTTCCGCTTAACCCCTTCCATTAAATTTTGCACAGTGGTCTCATCGACCTTATTCGCTGTCGAACGCCAATTAGATTTAGACTGCTGCTCGTTTTCCATCGATTTATTTTTTTTTTTTATGATTCCGTTTGACGAAGGCGGAGCGTTCGATAGGGCGGAGTTCTGGGCTGTTGGGAGGGTTGTGGTCTTTGGGTACCACAACCACGTTGTTCGCATCGTACCCCTCGATTGTCTTTTTCCCATAGTGGCAGCTCACCAAGTCCAGCCAGAACAGCACAGCTCTATTATGTTGCTTTAGGAATGGTAGCAGCCGCTTTTCCAGGCACTCCTGCACGTAGATCTTTTGATTGATGGTTCCCGTAGTAATGAAAATGCCGCTTTTTAGACCACACGCACATATGACCTGCCAAACGAGATATTCTTTCGGGAACTTCGATAGTTTGATGGTTTTGAAAATTTCAGCCACCTTCCCTTTTCCTGATTCGGTGTAAAACTTCTGTCCCGGAAGCTGCTTGAAATCCGCCTTCACATAAGTTTCGTCGTCCATGACGACACAGTCGAACTTTGTGAGCAGATTCGTATACAGCTTTCGAGACCGCTGCTTTGCCGACGTGTTTTGTTTGTAATCTCGGTTCGCCACTTTCACCTTGTTAAACATCGACAACCCGGCTCGTTTCTTGGCCCGCTGCACAGTAGTATGGGAGACATTGTGCCTGCCAGCGACGTCCCGGATGGAGAGGTTAGGATTCCGCTTATATTTCACCGCCACCTTCTTCGTCGTTGCTGCCACGTCCGGATTACGATTACCGCCGCTTCCAGGCTTCCTAGTGGTCGACAGACGCTCCCCGAACACTTTTAAAATGTTTGTCACGGTCGATTTGGCCACATCCAGCAATTTTGCCAACTTGGCGTGTGAAAACGTCGGATTCTCTTGCTGCGCGGGCAAAATTTTGCCGCGCTGCTCCTCTTGCTTGGACGTCATTTTGGAAACTGGAGAGCAGGCGGTGAAAACTCAACGCAACCATTGTATATACACTCACTCAACTTCCAAATGCAGCATTTCAGGTTTTTTTAGGAATTTTTAACAAAAATACACCAATTTGAAGTTGACCAATTTTTGCGCATTTTCATTTCATTTGTTTGCTGAGATTCAGCTAAGTATTATCCGAGATTAATTAATCAAATGTAACATTTGCTGAGATCTCAGTGAAACTTTTTTTGCCGAGATTTGCAAAGCCAATTTCGGTAGACAAAACTAAGTGTGTAGTTGCTGTGATATAGAATTTTGGAAGAACAATATTTTGTTCTTCTTTTTTTGTATCCTTTTAGTGTCTTTTTCGTATGCTGTTTACTGTCTTATTGTACTAGCTGTTTAAATATTTTAGCTAAGTAGAGTAGATTATCAAAGGTTAAAGTAGCATGATACTCAAGCAATGTGGCTGGGGGACCTCTTTCTAAGGCTTCCCACCCTTTACGGAGATGAACTAGCCTACGGTTAAAAATTTCCTAAATAAAGGAGGAAAAAAAAAAGAACAAATTAAAGATTTCATGAAAGTAATTTTTTGAGGCAAATGGAATCCCTCTCCAGACTTATTAATTTCAATGTTTTTAAAATATAAGTTCCCAATGAATCTATAAATGTATTTTTTGGCACAGTCATGCTAAACAATATTTTTGTGCGTTTGAAAACTTTAAATGTGTTTTTTTTTTGCTTCAAAAGATAGGTAAATTTATTTAAAAATTTATTTTATCGTATTGACAAACAAATAGACAATTTAGATCACATGCTGATCTTCTTTCACTCATTTAACAGTTAGTTTATATTTTTGATGGTAGATAATACAGCCAGGACAAGGAAAATCTACTAAGATAGAAATTTTCGGATAGTGTTGATGCTTCACATTTGGTTATTGAATCTTAAATGCAAAAACTTAAAACCTGCATATAATTGCAGTTAAATCCCATATGCATTGTTGTTTATTTTGAAATATCAAATATTTGCTAGTGCAGCTATTTGCAGTTGCACTTAATTTCACATTATGTATTAACACTACTACGGACTCAGAGTTCTGCTTTTTGAATTGCCATATTTTTCGCTGGAACCAAAAAACTTGCTGGCTTAATTGCTCCTTTTAACTTTAAAAAATAACTGGATACTGGATATATATATATAAATAATGCTCGTGGTTAACCGAGTGTTATAAAAAAAATTATTTATTCACCAATTTACCGATTACAAAGAACGCGCACTTAAGACTAACCGAATTTTCCTATCGCTAAACCTTTTATTAACTAAAACTACCTGATCAGCACAATCCAATATCGTTCGATCGGTCGTAACGCGTTGTTCGTGTCCACGTTGCTCCTCTGGGTTGTTGCTACGCTGATTCTTCCTAACTCATCAATTCTACGGTGCATCGGTCGTTGTGGTCGATCGATGTGGCGTTGGTCGTCTCGGCGTGGCTACTCTGGCTGTTGCTACGCTGTCCGGGTTGTTGTTGCTGATGATGTTGGTTGATGCAGTACAGTTGGTCGGCCGGGGTGTAACGCCTCCCCTCTCAGATTGTCGTCCGTCCTCGGGCGATCTACCAAAAAGGATGAGACTTGGTAGAGATCCGATTGCTCCTTTTTGCGACTCCTTGTTTGTAGTCTCTGTTGGGTGTTGGATCTCCAGGGTGGTTCGTTGCTTCGCTCTAGTTTTCCTGTTAATGATATAGGTAACGAAAGAGCATACTATGGTTATTATGAGGAGAGTTCCTCCCCAGATGGCTGTTGTCCTCTTCGTGTGATGAAGGTCCAGTTTTATCTCTTGAAGTTTGTCCAAGTTATCAAGTTTGATGTGAGTGAAATCGTTGTTTTCAGCTGTGAGATTTAGTTGTGTTAACCTCTTGCCATAAATTGGTATGAGGTATTCCTCTTGGGTGGTCGGATGATTTTGGTTATTGAACGTATAGTTCATCACCTTGATCGTGCAGTTGTTGGTTTCTATAATTGTTGGTGTATTAATCAATCTTGAACCGTTGCATGAGTCCGAGATTAATACGTTTTTGTTCGTGTCTATTAATACGATTCCTCTCTTGATTTCTACTATTCTGATAGGTTGCCTGGCGGGTTTTAAAACACATCTTGGTGTTAGATGATTCAAGAGACCATGGATGCATTCATCATCAATGAGGGTTGTTTCGTCGCATATGTCACAAAGTTGTGTTTGTTTGTAAATGATGTCTCCATGTTTGGCTACCAGTTTGATGTCTGTACTGATTCGTGTGTTATTGATGTTCAGCGTCTGGATGTTGATTAGGTCGAACTCGTTGTCTTCTAGGATGGGTATCTTTGCTAGGATCAGGATATCAGTGCCTTTAATAATTACACTCCCTGTACTATACTGAAATATTTGGTCTGGATAGTCTACCTTCAATTTTTGTGCTTTGAGTCTATTGAAAATATAAATTTTATCTTCGTATGAAAGCAAGTTTCTGTTTAAAATATTAAGTTTGGCAAATTCAATCTGTTCTTCTATATTGTTGAGAATTTGTACTAGTAAGTCGATATTCATTATTAAATTTATATATTCTAAGTCTGTCTTTACAATCAATGAGTTATTGCTTTGTGAAATGATTTGTTTATTAATTTTCTTGAGGGTATCTGTAATGTTATTGATTTTTATCTGAATTTGTTCATTTATAATGGTCTGTTTTGCTAGGGATTTTGAGATTAAATTTTCCTGCCTTTCTAACATGCCTAAGTTTTGATTTATAATTTCCAAGTCATCACTATCTGGGTTACCTGCAATGTATTTTATTGCGGATCCTAACGCATTGATTAACGCTCTTTTGCTTCTATGGGGGTACAAACTCAACAATTTATCTCTGGCATATTGAACTTTAAACTCTAGTGTTTTTCTAAGATGATCAACTATTTTGAGACTCTCTGTACATTTTTGTATATAATCAATGTTGTTTTCAATAGAATTTAAATTAATTTTGTGAACTATCCTCTCAAATCCTATTCTCATTCTAATAGATTTTAGTTTGATAGCAATTATGCCGTTATTGTGTGAAATATCTTTAAAATTGGTAGCATTTATTATAACGATGCAAGTCAATCTGCAATGAAAAGGTTGGAAACATTTTTTTTTTTAAAATGGTTATCTTTTTATTCGGTTTTTGTGTATTTTGATGTCATTGCCATCTTTAAAAGTCAGTTCATTATTTTGTTTGACGGTTGTTATTTTATACGGGTTAATATCTTTAGTAATTCTTTGTGAAATTTTAATATATTTAGTGTCGCCGGGTTGGAGATCTTTGGGCTTTTCATTGTCTTTGTTTTTATCTTCGTATTTTTGTTTTTGTTTATCCAGTTCAATTTTAGCTGCTGATTGTAAATTCTTAGATTTTTCTGAAATCTCCTCCATGTTTGTGGAATTTGAGCAATTAAATATTAAATTCCGTGGAAGATTTTTAATTACAGAGTGGAAGCTATTGTTGTAAATATCTACTGCGATATTTATTTGCTCTTTTGTTGTTAAATTACTGAATTTTGGTTTATTTGTGCGGAAAATTTCTATGAGCGTCGAGTGGAAACGTTCTACAATCCCGTTTGAATTAGAATTGCTTGCGAAATGGATTTCGATGCCGAGATCGTTTAAGAAACCGATAAAATCTATGGACCTGAACGATGGTTCTTGGTCTCCTACAATGGTTTTCGGTCTTCCAAATTGCCGAATATGTTCTGTAATAGCGTTTTTTATATCAATTATTGTTCTAGATTGTATAGGGATCGCGTTGGCAAATTTAGAGAAAGAATCCACTACAGTGAGCCACATTTGACTTTTTAGGAAGAAAATGTCGATGTGAACGCGATCGAAAGGGTTCTCACCAAATGTACTTTTTCTTATCAATTTTGGTGGCTTCCTGTCATATTTGGCCTTTTTGCAAATATCACAGGAGCTAATAAAGATTTTAATCTTACGATCAAGCTGTGGGAAGAAATATGTTTGTAATATTTGGTTTCGGTTTTCCTTCGTTCCTCGGTGACCAAAGTTGTGGGTGTCTTTCACGATGTCGTCCTGTTGAGTTTCCAATCTTACATCTTCCAGTAGGGTTTCTGAAATATATACTTTGTAGATTTTGTTGGATGAAAAGTGTTTCCTAAATGTTTCTTGTATCTGTTGTGCCAATGATATAGGGACTTTAAGACAGCTGGTTCCTCTAGGGTTCAGGGTTCGTTTAAGAGTGTTAACTATTTCTTCTTCTGTGTATTGGCTTTTCACGATTGTGTGTCTGTGGTATTTTGGGAATATTTGTTCATATGCGGTTATGTTAATGTTGCCTGTTTTGAAAATAATTTGTGTTTTAAATGTATTTATTGGTTTTTCTGTGTATGGAATGTAGTGGTCATCGCTTGTGTCCGCAGAGTGTATGGTCATTCCATCGCTTTCCGAATCAGATTCATTTTCTCCTTCTGAAGGTTCCCCTTCTACTGACGATTGTGAATTAGCATTAATCTCTCCGACTTTGAGTCGAGACAAAGCGTCAGCGACGACATTTTGTTTCCCTGGTTTGTATATTAATTCGTAATCAAACTCTTCTAATGCGAGTTTACCTCTAATAATGCGATGATTCGCGTTTGTCATGGAGAAGGTCAAGGGTTGGTGGTCTGTGAACATTTTAAATTTTCTGCCGTACAGGTACGGTCTGAAATGTTTCACCGCCCAGACGATTGCCAAGAATTCTTTTTCTGTTGTCGAATACCTTTCCTCCGTTTGACTCAAGGTTCGTGAAGCGTATGCGATAGGTCTGTCTTTGCCTACTGGCCCTTGTGACAGCACTGCACCTATGGCATAGTCGCTTGCGTCGGTGGTTAAGATAAATTCTTTGCTGAAATCTGGGTAAATCAGCACTGGGTCGAGTGTTAGAAGTTGTTTGCATTTATTAAAACTCTCTTCGATTTCTGCAGTTATTTTGAATTCCGTGTCTTTCCTTAGGAGTCCTGTGAGGGGCTTCACTATTTTTGCGAAATCTTTAATGAATCGCCTGTAGTAACCCAGTGTTCCTAAGAACTGTCGGACTTCTTTTTCAGAATTGGGGATCGGCCAGTTTTTTATGACCTCAATTTTGTCGCTGTTTGGTCGTACTCCGTCTTCAGAGACGGTGTGACCTAAAAACTGAGTTTCCTTCCGGTAAAACTCACATTTATCCAGTTGAATTTTCAATCTGGCATCTTTCAATTTTTGAAGGACTAGCGCTAGGTGTTTCGCATGCTCTTGAAGGGAACTGGAGAATATGATGATATCGTCCATATAGACGAAACAGCATACTCCTATCAAGTCTCTAAGAATACAGTCCATCACCCTTTGGAATGTAGCCGGTGCATTTTTCAATCCGAATGGCATACGCGTGAATTCGTATTTGCCGCCATTGACTGAAAAAGCCGTTTTTTCCGTGTCTGCTTCCGCCAGCTGAATTTGATGGAAGCCAGAGACTAGGTCGATGGTTGTGAAGTACTTGGCCCTACCCAGTTTATCCAGAATGTCTGTAATTTCTGGGATTGGGTACTTGTCGTTGATGGTCTTTTCGTTTAGTTTTCGGTAATCGATTACCAAACGAAATTTTTTTCGGCCAGACGCGTCAGATTTTTTTGGAACCACCCATACTGGTGAAGTGTATGGGGAAATTGATTCCTTAATGATTCCATCATTTAGCATTTTCCTTACTTGCTCCTGTACCTCTTTCTCGTACACGTAGGGATACTTGTATGATTTTGAGTGTACTGGGATGTTGTCAACTGTACGAATGTTATGTTTAATTCTGTGGGTGAACGAAAGTTTATCCGTTTCCACGTATAACACGTCTTTAAAATTTGTGATCACGTTTTTCAGAGAACGTTTCTCCTCTTCATTCATGTGATCATCCCTAAGCTTGAGGTTGGTGAGGTCGACTGATTCCGGTAATTCTTTCAAGTCGAACGGGTCATTTTCCGTGGCATTTACAGGCTTGTTATATGTTTCTATATTGTTGAACGCGTCTTTGTTAATTTCAATTTCGTTGGCGTTGATTTCTAAAGGTGCTTTTACATGATTTTGGATGGCAACCACTGCTTTGTTATTTGAGCTCTGGTATAGACCAGGTAATATAGAAAAGTTTCCGAAATGCTTTTCTTCCGATATTAAAAAATCGCCATCTTTGGATGTTTCAATGGGAATATACTGAAACTCCTGTTCTGTCGTGTTTATTTTGTGAGTTTCCGAAAATTTCTTTTTCATTTTGAATTCTCTTCTACCAATTTTAAGAGAATTCTTACCAATATTTAATTGAGCGTTTAGGTCTCTCAAGGATTCATATCCAATCAGACCGTCAAAAAATTCGTGAAATTTGAACACGTAGAATTTCAATTTCTTTTTGACTTGAAAGATGTCAAAAGAAACCGAGTGTTTTATTTCGTGTGTTCCGTTAATATTGCTCACCTTTACGCCGTTTTCCGTCTCGCAATTTTCTAGCATGACTCTGTCAGTTGAAATATAATTCTTGTTGGCTCCTGTGTCAATCAAGAATTTCATTTCGCCTTTACTAGTCAAAAAGCTAATGTACGGTATAAAATTGTTGTTAACTACGTTTTGGGCTCTTTTGTGAGACCCTGGAGAAAATTTAGTTCTTCCCCAATAAAGTAGTCGTCTTCGTCTGACTCCAGAACAGAGTTATCCATTTGCGGTGGGGTGTCAAATTCTGGTTCGTCATGTTCAGGTTCATTCGCTTTGGTGTTGCCACCGACATGTGTGTTTATTTGAGTTCTGGATCGGGCAGTTCTCATCGAAACATCGTCGTTCAATTCGGGTTTGTTGGTCTTAAACTTTCCTGACCCGTTAAATTTATTCGCGAATGCCTGTGGGTTAGGTTTGTTTTGGGTGTTTGGGAAGGGTAGCGAGGTAGGCTGTGTTTGTGGCGTTCGCCTGTTATCGCTCCGTTCGTATTTTGGTTTTGAATCTAATTTTTGCCTGAATTGCGCATTCGAGTACTCCCGTGTAATTGAATACGCTTCCTCTAATGTTTCAGGTCGGTAGCTTCTAACGTGCATCGAAAGTTGCTCCCCGAGGCCGTCCATATAACGTGTGAGAGTCATCAGACTGATCAGCGTGTTGATGGCTTTCGTCGACCCTTTATATTCTTCATGCATTGCCGCCGTTGCTTTTATCGCGGTGTCTATGGATTTAATTTTATTATAATATTCAACAAGGGATTTATTACCTTGTTTTATGTAAAATAGGGATTGGATATGAGACGTAAGGTCTCGTCTGTCCCCGTAAGTATTGAGTAATACTTCTTTGATTTCTTCCCATTTGTTTGGGTTCCCTGCGGCTATTACAATTTCTTTAGCCTCGCCCACAATTTTATTTTTCACCGCGCGAACTATCTGCGCGTATGTGGGTGTACCTTTGTACACTTTAAACAAGTCAAGCGTGTTTTGAGTATCCTCAATCCACGCTTGGGTCTCCTTTTTGTTCCCACTGAACGTTGGAAGGTTTTTGATGGGGTCCGGAGTTTTGAATTGCAGGAATGGATCATCTGCCTTGTTTTTCATTTGAGTAATTGTACTAATCAAAGACTGCTGCGTCTCAGTTAGGTTTCTTATGTGATCAAGTAGCTGTTCTACTGATATTTGCTGTTGTTGCACTTGTGGTGCATTTTGCTGTTCTTCCGCTTCCTCAAATTCTGGAAGCGGAATCAGATCGGGAGAGATCATATCTCTTTCCATTTCAAATTTATTATTCCCCTCGAACACTAATTTAAGCAAGGAAGAGTCAAGTTTTGTACACTCACTTCACTAGCTTTTCGCTTAATTTTTACACTACACTTTTTGTTGTGATATTTGGTATGAACGAGAAGTAAATGGTTTGTACTTACAGAAGAGCTGCTCGCATCTTCCGGAGTCCTGTGGTACGCTGGTGGGTTGTAGGTTGAGTGTGTGGGTCCTTCCTTCGCTCCGAATCACACAAACTGCGTGATATTCGCTCAGCAGTGGCTTACGCCGATGATCCGGTTATTCGCGATGAATGTTGCTCAGGTTGGTCTTTCGTGGGCCACTCCGTCTCCAAGCGCTTTCGGTTGTTGAAGCTGCGCTTATGTTCACTAAGGATCAGCTTCGGTTTGTGATACGTCACTTTGGTTTGTGATAGTCACTTTTGGTTTTTTTTCACTAAGTCCGTTTTTAAGAAAGCACTTGTAAAAATTCGCGGTTCACTACTTCCACACTTTTCCGAAGACTGCGCCAATAATGCTCGTGGTTAACCGAGTGTTATAAAAAAAATTATTTATTCACCAATTTACCGATTACAAAGAACGCGCACTTAAGACTAACCGAATTTTCCTATCGCTAAACCTTTTATTAACTAAAACTACCTGATCAGCACAATCCAATATCGTTCGATCGGTCGTAACGCGTTGTTCGTGTCCACGTTGCTCCTCTGGGTTGTTGCTACGCTGATTCTTCCTAACTCATCAATTCTACGGTGCATCGGTCGTTGTGGTCGATCGATGTGGCGTTGGTCGTCTCGGCGTGGCTACTCTGGCTGTTGCTACGCTGTCCGGGTTGTTGTTGCTGATGATGTTGGTTGATGCAGTACAGTTGGTCGGCCGGGGTGTAACGTATATATATATTTTTTTTTTTTTTTTTTTTTTTTTCAAATAACGTTGCTTTGACTGCCTCAGTGAAAATTCCGTATCACTAATTTGCTCAATGAGTTCCCTTTTTTTTCCGTTCGACGACATCGGGAATGCGCTCCCGGATATATTGATTTGGTGAGTACGTTCCAGTTGAGGATTGTTCTTGTACATTTCTCGATTGCATTTTCGAGGGGACGTGTCTGCTTTTGTGGGCAGTGCGTTTGATGGTCGGTTTGGTAGTATCCTTTTAAATATAATGTCTCATGTCCAAATAACCTCGATTTTCGGTCTATTGATTCAATACTTTAGTATTATATTTTCAAAACATACAATGATGCATTATGTCATTTCATGTCACATAAAACAAAAAGTGTGTGTATATGACCCAATAATCTAGGTTATTTGTATTTTGTTATACATCTTTATTTTTTATTATATTTTTCATTTTACTACATATTTTATATACATTATATATTACATGATTATATATAAATTCATAATGTAAATTACAATAAATACTGGGACGGGAGGGAGCATCAGGGCATCATTGAAGTTGTATCTGGACAATGGAGTGGAGTGCCAACCGGAGTCTAGGAGGGAATGTGTACTGTCTTTTTAGATAGTTACATTCCACTCCAACAGTTACAATGAATTTGACGCGCTCTTCTTAAACAAACCATCCCGTGGAAAGCTTAAAATGTATTGCGAATTTCGTTATTCATTTTGTTGGATCATATTGTTGGAAGGAGATTCTCTTATTCCCGCGGGTTTCGCGTAAGTGCCTCTGCTTACGGGCCCGTCCAACCCTTTTTGGCCCTTCATACAGCAGTATGTTGAATTCAGAATGATGACGGAATTTAATCTTGCTGTTGAGTGGAGCCGCATGCAGGGCAAGACCCAAGCTAGGATGGTGGCTACTTACATACATACATACATACAATAACGTTGCTTTGACTGCCATTTTCCATATGGGACTGTTATACAATTATATTAAGTAAACAAAGGATATTTTTGTACTTTATATTTTCAATCAAACAATTACATTTAAATGCTGAACACTGTTCAATATAAATTTATTTACAACAATTCAGTAAACCGTACTTAACTATACTTACTAACTATTAAAGAATTTATAGAAAGAGACTTTGTTGCGGTCATGATGGAGGTACCAGCAACTCACAGGAAAACGGAAATCTGTGTTACTTCAGCATACTTTCCAAGAGACTTGGGAGATATACCTACCGCTGCCAGAAGTAACGCCGTTTGTTTCATACTGCAAGAAACAAAATAAGGCATTTATAATTGGCTGTAATACAAATGCTCATCACACGATATGGGCTAGCACGGACATGAATACCAGAGGTGAGTAAGTTTCAGATTATATTTCTAACAATGATATAGACATATGTAACAAAGGAGATGCTCCAACCTTTATAAATGCAATTAGACTAGAAGTTCTTGATTTGACTTTATGTAGTCCAATAATCACGGACAAAATCAAAAATTGGCATGTATCAGGCGAAATATCTCTGGCCGATCACAAGCAAATATTATTTGTATATGAGGCGGGTCAACGGGACACACACTTTTAGAGATCATAGGAAAACAGTATGGGAGTTATATAATACAGAACAAGCGGTATGAAGACACACGATAGTAATTAGTTCTAAGAACTTGAGAATAGTTCTAAACAACTTTCAAGTTTGATTCAACGTGCCTTTTATAAGAGTTGCATCGAAAAGAATACTCTACAAACAGGGATGTAGCTTGGTGCAACAACAGGCTACAACAACTTCGAAAAAAGGCCAGGGATAAACGAAGACAACAGTGGGAAAAATATAAGGAATCGCAATTTTTTTTCATAATTAGTGCTTCTTATGTTAAAAAGATGGGGAACATGCTGGTTCTGTCAGATTGAAAATCTATATTTACTCTTTCTGAGAAAATTGCGTTATTTGTAATTGCGTAAAAAGCAAAAATGAAACATTTGGTAACACTGTACATAAATAATAAACAATATTAAGATTATTTGTAAAATTTTCACATCAAAATATTTTACAATGTTAATTGTATGTTCAGTAGATATTGATAAAATAAAGTAGTGCTTCTGAAAAAAATCGTCATAAAAATTTGGGTTCTTAACAGTAAGACTTAACATATCGTCCAAATTTGGCCCAAATCGGAAGAGGTCAATTACAATTTTGAAGTTTTTCTCGGTCACCTGGCGCGCAATGACGCATATATAATAATTAATGTTTGTAAATTTACCATTGGATGGTGCAAAGTTAAGAGTTTGCCACCAATCACAAAATCTTGAGGACAGCTCTGGTTGCTTATAAACAATTTAGAAGAAATTGAATATTTTTTTAGACGACATAAATTTCGTTAAAAGACCGACATTTGTGATATTTATTTACTATTTATTTTTTTATTGAATGGTTGCTAATCTATTTTTTTTTATACCATTACGAACAACGGACCAACAGCTTTACTTCCCATATTTTTTTTTTTTTTAATGAACTTCTCTCTTATTCTGAACTTTGCCTAATTTTAACATATTTTGTTTGACCAAGCTGCCAATTTTTATAATTAAGTTAATACCATTATGGTGGCAACCCAATCGATTCAAGCTTTTCAGCTTAAAGCTTGAATGTATATGCTTATCGCTAGTATTTATTTATTTATTTATTTATTTATTTATTTGTTGTTTCATCTTCGATAAAAAATAAAAATCGTATAGACTACTTTGCCTAATATTCTTAATCCTATTTTTAAAAGTACTTTTGCTAATCACAAAATCGAAATCCTCGTTAGTATCGTTAAAAGCTCGCAGACAAGCGTCGAATGGATTGTTGAAACCGTGGAACGTATAGAGGGACATCCTGTAGTAGTTGAGGACAATCAATGTTGCCACGCAGTAAGTCGAAAATAACTAGTTGCTGAATGTTTGTGCGCCTAGCACGTAAGGTTTCCAAATCAATCAGCATACAGCGTGCAGTGTAGTCAGGCAGATTTAGCGGGTCGTTCCATGGAAGGTTGCGCAGCGCGAATCGAATGAAAACCTTCTGAATTGTTTCGACTCTGATGATCAGCGATGCGTGATAAGGTGTCCAGACAGAGGCCGCGTATTCCAGGATGCTACGTACCAAAGTACAGAACAATGTTTTTTTTGTGCAAAAATGTATGTAAACTGCCACCTATAGCGTCGAATGCATCCAAGAACCGTAGAAGCTTTAGCCGTGACAAGTGCAACATGTTCGTTGAATCTTAACTTCGAGTCAATAGTAACACCAAGATCACAAATTGAGGTAACACGCTCTAATGACACGGATCCAATTGTGTATTGGTTGTTGACGGTGGTGCTCCGACGGGAAAACGATATCACCTTGCATTTTCCTATGTTGACACTCATACCATTTTCTTGGCACCATAGGAGTAGCCCATTTATGTCATTTTGCAGGGCGAGGCAGTCGAGTACGGCTGCGATGACTCTGAACATCTTCAGGTCGTCGGCGAACATTTGCTTAAATGAAGAAATCTGAAGGCACAGATCGTTGACGAAAAGGACAAACAGCATTGGGCCGAGCGCACTTCCTTGCGGTAGTCCCGAAGTAATTGCAAAGGTCTTCGAGCGTGCAGAATTGATCGAAACGAAGGAATGGCGGTCGGTCAAGTAAGAGAGAATCCAATCAACTAACCAAGTAGGGAATCCAATAGCTCTTAATTTTTCGATAGCGTACACGTGTGGCACTGTGTCAAATGCTTTTGAAAAGTCGATGTAAATGGAGTCCACCTGTCGCCGGGCTTCAACCTCTCGAAACAGAGTATTAGTGTAGCACAGCAAATTTGTAGTAGTAGAGCGGTGCTGGACAAACCCATGCTGGAACTCCGATATTATAGAATAAACCACATTGTACAGAGCATTGTACACTAAGGTTTCAAAGACCTTGCTAATGCAACAGATAATTTATATTCCACGGTAGTTTTCAGCTCGGTTTCGATTACCCGCTTTATGGATTGGCACAATTGAAGCTGTCTTCCAAACATTGGGAAATGATCTTTCGCTCAGCGAACGGTTGAATATGCAGGTGATCGGAGAAGCGAGTGAGCGTGTGCAATATTTGAGCATTTGAGCAGAGATGGGGAATACCATCTACCCTTTAGAAACATCGAGGTTTTCATAACGTCGTCCGGTGAGAAACGCAACGTTGGGATATTCAGGTTGTACTCGTGGATGCGATCGAAAGTTGAGGTATTTAGAGGTGGTGAATTTGTTTTGTAAACTGATTGGAAGAAGCTCGCAAACAAGTTAGCAACATCGACAGGTATGGGTATCTTATCGCGCAAGACTGCTTATATTGGCCGATTGGAACAAAACTTTGGATGGTTCAAATCGGAGAGGGTCGATGGAATTTTTGTTCGGTCACTTGAAATGGGATGGGCCATATTTAAGTTGCATAAAATTTTCATGACGGTAGTGAGCTATTCGGCAACTATATAAATAAAAACATTTAAAATTAACGGCAAACTATTAAAAATTGGATGTTGATGATCGTTTAGCATCGCTCGGCTGACTTAGAGTTCCAAATTTAGTTAAAGTAGTGTTCATATTTTTTAAGAAAAAAAGAATCTAAAATATTTGATTTTCAGCTAAAAGGTTAACTTCATAAAAATATTTTCAAGGATTAGCATGCATTACGATTAATTTTAGATTATCACATTTGTAATTGTTTAGTGTTTAAAATTAACATCTATTTCCTCATACAAAAAGATTTAACGCTTGATTGAATCTCACAATTTTTTCCTCTCTAGTGTTAACAAAATTATTTAGTTAATTAGTAGGAAACGAGAAGAGGACATTTTTTATTAAATAGAAACAGACGAGTCTCTCTGCAAACAAGAGAACATAATTCGGTTTCTGTTTGGCTGTCAAAGCTAATCCCGTTAAGTTGACAGATGAAGCCAGCTTATCTTGTTTTTGTTATTGAGCCTCGTCACTTCAAACAGGGTGTGTTTCACATTTGATCCCATCGTCGTGCCGCAACGAAGAAAACTGGAAGCGAAAGATGAACTAGGGTGAAGAACGGCTCCGGGACCACAATTCTAAACACACGGTTTATAATAACTTACAGCGATCATTTCTTTTGCAGTAGGATGCTGCACATCACATCATCTTTTCGATAGATTTCTGATTAATTTTCTTTACAAAAAAACCCCTGTGCTTGGAGTAGGGTCTCGGGGGGGCTGAAGTCGTGCTCCACCCTACATCATTTGTTTTAATTTCCCAACCTTGTAAACCTATACGATGTCAGCTCGATTGTTGTTGTCTTCTCTTGTGGTGTTATGTTTCTTGTTCTTGGTTTGATCTAATTTAAGTTTTCTTTCGATCTGTTTTCAGGTGATTGTTACCTACATCAGTTCTACGTCTGAAACCATTCACTGTTTTTTGAATGAAGCATAATTGCACAATAACCGATTCATGCGGGAATGGAAAATCGGATCGGTCGATGCATTCAATCAAACTCGGAAATTGCAGCACCGACACTTTGTTGCAGCACACAAGCATTGAACGGGAAATCAGTTTACAAAAGCTGTCACTCATTTAACCCATTCGCTCTGGGCTGACATCCGTATGGAATCAACTACTGTGTTGACATAGTACCAAAGCACCTAGGTGCTTCCTGTTTCGGCCGGGAATGTGTGTGTCAATCAATTTTAACTTCCCCGCGCGGTTCGTTTGAAGAGCAAGTATGGCGAATCCGCAAACCAAGGCAACGCACACATCAAGTCGAGTTGTGATCGAGTGTTGATACCGCTTCCAGATTGACGGATTTTCAGTTCATAATCCAATTGTCTGTGAGTTCATTCAAATGAACTTTCAGGATATTTATAGGACTGAAAAGAACTGATTCTTGCACAAATTTTGGTTTCTTTTCGAACGTTGGTATGCTTGGAAAAATGGCACGAATCAGGCGTAAAGTAAATAGCAATGCTAAATAATTTCATATAAGAAAGGAACTTGTCACTGGTAAGTGGATTCACCAGGGTTTGTCAATTATATCAGTATTATCAGTTCATGGTTGTTTTTGGTTCATATGTAAACTAATAAACCGAACTAAACGGTTTATTAGTTTACATGTCTGACAAGCTTGTTAACAAGTTCATTGCTTTTGCCAATTTCAGCTTAAAATTTCCCGAGGAAGATTTTTGTTCTCGTATTGCATCACAATCCTGAAGAAGTACTCAACTAAGGAATAATCTTAAATCATGAACATCGTCATAACAATAACAAACGATTCTGGTTCGATAAAAAATAGAATGAAGAAAACTCAATCAAGTTCAAAGCTCGCCATCCCGGTGACTGGGAAACTGCAGAAAGCACATTTGTCTGTGCCAGCGTCTGAACCTGGGCCAAACGAGATAGAGCAAAAGTCGTCTATAATACAGTTATTAGGGTTATAGGTGAGATCGATACCGATAGAATAGATGACATACGGAATTTGTCGATTCAAATCTTCGCTTTGGTTGGACTGCTGCTCGCACTGAGACTGTGGAGAACAGAAGCATCAAAGCGACATCATCAGCCAGCAGCGTCGCACAAACGTTCACGTATCAACGACTGCTCTCAAAGAGATTGAAAAAAATACGGAAAATAAGATAAGCGAATAAAGATCGACGCATGTAGTCGAGTCGAGGGCTCGGGATGATGAATGAGAAAAATCGTACAGATAGATGAGCGATCCAAAGTGGGATGAAGTGGAAAAGAATAAGTGGAAGTACTGCAGACATGTTGCATATGACAGTCAAGTGATGTTAATTTAATTAGCTTGGCAGTCCGCATCGTGCTCTCTTGCCGTGCGGATCTATTTGCTTTTTGCTGAAGGAAGTGTTACTACTACCTAAAGCTACAACAAATTTAAACAGCACTTTTCAGTGCTCAACCTGTAAAATTTCTACCTTGTTCAACTTTTTTCCTCTTCGATCCTTGTTTGGACCCTACCCGAGGTAATCCTTCTTGGATATCGATTTGGAAAATTCCTCTTCGATCCTTCAGATTCTTATAGTAATCTGCTTGGAAGTCGATTTGGATAATCGCATAATCGCACTTTTCAGTGCTCAACCTGTAAAAATTTTCTACCTTGTTCAACTCCTCTTATTCCTCTTCGATCCTTGTTTGGACCCTACCCGAGGTAATCCTTCTTGGATATCGATTTGGAAAATTCCTCTTCGATCCTTCAGATTCTTATAGTAATCTGCTTGGAAGTCGATTTGGATAAAAATTTACTGCCGCCATGGCGCCTAAACGCAAAAGAAAGGGGCAAACTCTTGACCCCCCTTCTGAAGAAATTAATTTGAGTAATCAATTTGATTTGCTCACGGATGATGAGAATGATCCATCATCCAAGAAAAATTCTAGTAAACTTTCCCGGCTTAATGCCAAGAAAGAAAAGATTCCCCCTATTGTGATAACCACTTCCGATTTCCATGCTCTTCGCATGGAACTTTTGAATTTCGTGAAAGTTGAGTTTTCACTACAAATTGGACGTCGGGGTGAATGCCGTGTATTGGCTGAAACCTTGGACGGATTTAAATGTCTTCTCAAGTATCTTACTGAGAAGAAGCACAAATTTTTTACTTACGACACCAAAACTGAACGTGTGTTCAAGGTTGTCATGAAAGGACTGCCCAGTGGTGAATCCCTGGATCAGATCAAAGATGAACTGGCAAAATTACTTGGAGTTGTGCCACTCCAAGTAATCAAAATGAAAATGAAATCCCGTCCTGGCGATTCGCGCAACGGGATTTCTAATGATTTTTATTTAGTTCACTTCAAGTCTAGTGAACTAAACAACCTTAAGGCCTTAGAAAAAGCTAGCCTTATGCTCCATGTCCGAGTGAAGTGGGAACACTTCAGGAAGACTGGAGGAAATTTCCAAAACCTCACCCAGTGCCGTAAATGCCAGGGATGGGGTCACGGAACTAAAAATTGCTACATGCCAGCTAAATGCATGAATTGTGGTGATTCCTCTCACGCAAAGGACGACTGTCCTGTGAAGGAAGATCCTAAGAAATTTAAATGTACAAATTGTGGTGAAAACCACAAATCCAATTTTTGGGAATGTAAGACTCGCAAAGCGATCCTACAATCTCGTTCTAACCGACAGGTAAGAAACGCTCCACGTTTCCGACCAGGTACAAATTCCTCTGCTGTTAACAACGGTCAGCGAGGAACAAATTCTACATTCGTACCCGTAGGTACAAATATCACCCCTGCTTCAAATGTTTCATCTGTACCTACTCCCCTCGCTGCTAACAATGTTCAGCAAGTTAATGGAGCTACCTATGCTGCTATTGCAGCGGGTAGAAATCAAAATACTAGCCAAAGTAATTCTAACGGAAATTTTGACAATTTTGATTTAGGAAGCATTACTGCCCCTAAAATGGAATTTTTACAGAAATCATTAATTGACATGATTTCTGATATGCTTAAATCTAACTCCATGTTTGATGCTATTCAAACTGGAGTAAAATTTGCAAATAATATTGTCATGACTTTAAAATTCAGTAATGGATTTTAAAGCATTAAATATTGTAAATTGGAATGCTCGATCTCTTAAAGATAATGAAGACGAGCTATTTAACTTTTTGCGAGTTCATAACGTGCATATTGCCGTTATAACTGAAACGTTCCTTAAACCTGACCATAAGGTTAAGAAGGACGCAAATTACTTGATTTATAGAAATGATCGTCTTGATGGACCCTGTGGTGGCGTTGCCATCATTATTCATAGACGAATCAAACATAAAATTCTTTCTTCATTTGAAACCAAAGTTTTTGAAACTTTGGGAGTTTCTGTTGAAACAAAATTTGGACAACTTACGTTTATAGCTGCCTATTTGCCATTCCAATGCGTAGGCCAGAAAAAGAATTTTCTCAAGGGTGACCTCCAGAAACTTACCCGTCATAGGTCTAAATTCTTTATTATTGGTGATTTTAATGCAAAACACCGCTCATGGAATAATGCTCAAAGCAATTCTAATGGTAATATTCTGTTTGATGATTGTTCTGCAGGTTATTACACTATTCAATATCCAAACAGCCCAACATGCTTTTCTTCTGCAAGAAATCCCTCCACTATTGATTTGGTCTTAACTGATTCATGTCAACTTTGTAGCCAATTGGTTACCCATGCTGACTTCGGTTCTGATCACCTTCCAGTAACTTTTGAAATATCCCAAGAAATAATTTGTAATCCCAACAGCTCTACTTTCAATTACCATAGAGCTAATTGGGAGCAATATCGAACATTTATGGAATATAACTTCGATCCAAACATTCCTTTGCAAACCAAAGATGAAATTAATTATGCTCTTGAATCTCTGACTACTTCTATAGTTGCAGCAAGAGCTGCCTCAGTACCAAAATGCGAGGTTAAATTCGATTCAATTATAATAGACGACGATCTTCAGCTCTTGATCCGTCTTAAAAATGTTCGTAGGAGACAATATCAAAGAACACGCGATCCTGCCATGAAGGTTATCTGGCGGGATTTGCAAAAACAAATTAAAAAGCGATTCTCTGCCCTGAGGAACAAAACTTTTGAAAATAATATTTCTAAATTAGACCCGAGTTCCAAACCTTTTTGGAAACTCACAAAAATTTTGAAAAAACCTCAAAAGCCTATTCCAGCGCTTAAAGAAGGTGGTAAAATTTTGATCACAAATTTGGAAAAAGCTCAGAAACTTGCTAAGCAATTCGAGAGTTCCCATAATTTCAGTTTGGGTCTTACTAGTCCTATTGAGAATCAGGTTGCTCGGGATTATCTGAATATTTTCTCTCGGGAAAATATTTTTGATGATTCCTGGGGGACTGATTTGGACGAAGTAAGGTCTATAACTAAAAAGTTTCAAAATATGAAAGCTCCAGGAGATGATGGAATTTTCTATATCCTCATCAAAAAACTCCCAGAGAGTACCTTGTCTTTCCTGGTAAAATTATTTAACAGATGTTTCCATTTGGCATACTTTCCTGATAAATGGAAAAATGCAAAAGTTGTTCCAATTTTGAAGCCGGATAAAAATCCAGCTGAAGCTTCTAGCTACCGCCCAATAAGTTTGCTTTCTTCAATAAGTAAACTTTTTGAAAAGATAATTTTGAATAGAATGATGCTTCACATCAATACGAACTCA
Source organism: Ochlerotatus camptorhynchus (assembly GCF_037179485.1). Classification (NCBI taxonomy): domain Eukaryota; kingdom Metazoa; phylum Arthropoda; class Insecta; order Diptera; family Culicidae; genus Ochlerotatus; species Ochlerotatus camptorhynchus. Next base: position 847,973 of record NW_027040666.1, read on the forward strand.
ATTTTTGCAGATGAGCAGTTTGGATTTCGCCATGGGCATTCAACTACTCATCAACTCTTAAGAGTTACCAATTTAATTCGTTCAAACAAATCGGAAGGCCACTCAACTGGAGTTGCTCTTCTAGACATAGAAAAAGCATTCGACAGTGTTTGGCATGAAGGTTTGATTGCTAAATTGAAAAAGTTTAATTTTCCACTTTATATTATGAAATTAGTTCAAAATTATTTAACTGACAGAACTCTGCAGGTAAATTATCAAAATTCCAAATCTAATCGACTACCTGTTAGAGCAGGAGTTCCTCAGGGTAGCATTCTTGGGCCTATATTGTATAACATTTTCACTTCGGACCTCCCTGATTTGCCTCAGGGTTGCCACAAATCTTTGTTCGCTGATGACACAGGCATTTCCGCTAAAGGAAAAAGTCTTCGTGTTATTTGCAGCAGACTGCAGAAAAGTTTAGATACTTTCTCTTCTTATTTACAAAAATGGAAGATTTCTCCCAACGCTTCCAAAACTCAACTTATAATATTTCCACACAAGCCTAGAGCTTCGTTTTTGAAACCTAGTAGTAGTCACATAGTCACTATGAACGGAGTTCCAATTTCCTGGTCAAACCAAGTGAAATATCTTGGATTAATACTTGACCAAAAATTAACTTTTAAAGATCACATTGAGGGCATTCAAGCCAAATGTAACAAATATATTAAATGTTTGTATCCTCTTATAAACAGGAAATCCAAACTTTGCCTGACGAATAAACTTCTAATATTTAAACAAGTTTTTAGACCGGCCATGCTTTACGCTGTGCCAATATGGTCTAGTTGTTGCACTACCAGGAAAAAAGCACTTCAAAGGATTCAGAACAAAATTCTGAAGATGATTTTGAAGTTGCCTCCCTGGTACAGTACTACCGAGGTACATAGAATTTCGAATGTTGAGACTTTAGAAGTAATGTCCAACAAAATAATGAATAATTTCAGGCAAAAATCGTTGCAATCCTCAATTGCAACGATTAATTCCCTTTATACTTAGATAAGATTTAGTTTTAGTTTTTAGTTTTAAGATATCAATTGTTATACTGACATGCAGGTTTAAAAAACCTGTTTAAAATACTTAATTGCCAAGACATGAACAATGTAAAAACACTTAGATATATATCATAACAATTAAGGCTGGTACGTTACTGCAGTAACTGGAGCACCTAGGTTAAAAATGAAATGTAATTTATTTTGAATTTGGAACAAATAAAGAGTTAAAAAAAAAAAAAAAAAAAAAAATAATTAGCTTGGCTATCACTCTGCCTGACACAGCATCCAACCAGGACCAGACCAGACGGTCGGAGTCACTGAGCCGGCCACGGACAATGAAACTGTTGAACGTGCTCTCAAAAAAGGACTGCGCTTAAGATGAGATGTTATCGCTCGGGGATTAATTTACTGTATTTGACTGATATTTGAACCGTTTCCTTTGCAGACATTTCGTCACCATGCGTCGTCGGATGGCAGGGGAAAATCAACATTCCATAAAGAAGACACCCCCTCCGAGTGCCATTTTGCTATGAAACGTGCCCCATTTCCGACTTCGACTCCAACTCCGAGTTCTCGCACTCATTACGCTTAATGAAAGGATTGAAAATTGGAAAACCCAGTCATTCGGTGTGCTGCACTGCTTTAGCAAGAAATAGTCGAAATTAAAAAGCAAAGCCGAGAAACATAAAACCCAAAAGTACGTGCCAGCGGGCACGTTATGGCCCTCACGAGGCAAAGAGCAAAGAAGCGAGCGGAGAAAATTGTTGTTATCAAAACAAAATCACATTACATTGCTCAAATTCCGAAATTGCCGAAAGGGCTTTCGCCGAACAGAGGAAAACATCTAAATTGAATTTCATTGTTATTACTGCTCCTTTTCACAGTCTCTTTATGTACACCGGGATTTTTCGGGAGGATTCTGCCGAGGCCAAACTCAACCTCGCCTCACTCCTACCCTGGACCGTCTCCATAAAACGTTATTGCAATATCTTGTGCCATTATTTTTATTATTCATTTTTAGAAGTGCTCGTGATAAAAAGCAAATACGCACTCGGGGACAAAAACCAAACCCAAATGTTTAGGTAAAGCTTAGTCTACCGATGCCATCAGCCAACAAAAACGGTACTCTTTAATTCTGAGCATCCTTTTTTCCTCAGCCGAGGAACTCCTGTAAAAACAATCCGGAGCGTTCGCCTCGGTTTAACCATTGCTGGTGGGTGGGACTTGATTTTCTTTTTCTTTTTTTGGATCCTAAACCGACATCCTTGGCATTTTTCTCCACTCAATCGTTCGTGGTAGCTCTGTTTGCCATGTCTGTGTCCGCAGGGCAGATTCTTATAGGTTTTTTTTTCTTCGTACATGCATATCTACTTCATTCTGAACCGCTTCGCTGGCTGTCTGCTGAATCTATAACTATATCTGCGAATTTAGCTCGACACACTGAGCAACATTATTGAAATCTACTTTGTGCAAGTAAAGTTTGCGAATTCAGCTAAGTTGGGAGTATGAGAATTATGTAGTTAATAATAATAAGAAGAAACCATCATTTTGACAGTGACGACCGATTATCCTTTTATTGTGGATGTTTGGTTAGGAATCTTCACCCAGAGTGCATAATAAGCTATATATTGGCATATTCAGCCAAAATGAAGAATTTTCTACTATCTGTCGGCAGTTGCTTTAGTTATTTGTTAAATTAGAAAATAATGTGCTATAATACAATAAGATTTCAAAAACACAGTGTTCAATTTTTTTGGTCTAATGGGTCAGTAAGGTCAAATTTAAACAATTGTGTAATTTGACTTTGTGTTGTCGGTAGTGTTTTTGATATGATCTTTTGGTCATAAAAAAATTGTACGAAACTTGTTCTCAACTGCTATTCAAAATGTGTCTTTTAAATTAATCATTCTGGAGGTTTGGTGTCTTCAACAAAGTTGATTGTTAATTAAAAATATTAAACTCTTACCAGAACGAAAATTGTTTGCTTCCTTAGTTGATAAGATATTGATTTTCTTAGATTTCAAGTTTTTTTACACATGTTTTTTTTTTCATCAAAAGTAAATTTGTTTTATATTTTTTACTGACGTATTCAAAAAAAAACTAAATTTTGCTGAAAATACTACCCTGTTTGAAGCACCGTTTGACTACCAGGCGTCTCCATTGATTCATAGCGACTGCAACATGGTCACCACGCATGGTAGTTTAGTCGCATAGGAGTATTGAGCGAAAACCCAAAACTTGATAGCTTCAAAAAAATATGACTCAAAAACGAAAAAAAGGACATCGCTAATTATTTTGTATTTTGACTAAAAACGCCGAAATTTTTATAAAAAAATATAAACACATATGGCACTATCTAGCTACAAACCATAAAAACTATAAAAAAAAATTATCAATGTTTTTCAATACTGTAACAAGTACGCTTTCCATTTATATAGTTATTGATTTAGTTTGTTATATATTTGTACAGAATTCATATTTATACAATTTACTTATTTAATCAAATTGCACGAAATTTCGATTTTACAATTAAATTCATATATTTGTTCCCCGCCAAGGAATGTCAACTCATGTAGAACTACACTTGTCATACAAATATCAATGAGTTCTCAGTACGTTCAGCTAATTCATTTCATGCGACCCGAATGCGCCATCTGTCGGTAAAGTCCGAGGTTCGAATCCGAACCGTTCTCTCTTGTAAAAGAGTAACCGAAAATAGATTGGAGCAAGATAGTATGTATACTGAAATTGCATGACAAGGAAAAAGATGTAGCATGGAATGTTCTTCAGAGAAAGATGTTGAGAATTGTCGTTTGAAAGGTCGTTGAATTACTTCGGTAATTTGACGTACTTCCGGTCACGATGACCGTTCAAATCACACCTATCTGAGGGTATCTGGAACTTCTACTCGTTCACTTTGACTTGAACTGTGGAAGAGTTGGGTAATTAGTACCTAAGTGTACTTAGTGTCGCGGTGTGTTTTTCGTGGTATGTGTAGTAAAAAAAATGGGGGCAGTCTAAAAGACTGAATTTAATGTTACATTTCTCGTTCCTTTCCGTTAGCCTGTAGAGTACAAACGATAGGTCATAAGTTACGTGCGGTCAACTTTTTGTGTGTGCAAAGTGTGTAGAAAGTTAAGGTGAAGAATGTATTTTGTGTACATGGCTTTGCTCGGCACACCGCACCCATGAGATTTGATTGCGCTCTCTAGACCCCACGCTTCAGTGTCAAGGTTCCCGGTTTGGGGAAGAATCTGCAAGGGAGACACCGTGACCCTGTTCTCCGACAGAGCGTTGGCCAAATATCTGCCAATATCCACCACGGAACCTACGTGCTGTATTCAACGACGACGACCCTCACGTCAATATTTGCGCCATCGCCAGTCTTCGCTAGTTCAGTACCAACTCGAAGGTCGATTGGGAATTTCTGCACCACACCAGTTCGGAGTGCAATGCGCAATACCACCAATGCTGAATAGGGTGCTACTTTGCCGACCTCACTCCGACAAAGGGATGCTACTTTGCCAACTCAGGTAAAGCAGCGACGACATCGATGGTACCATGAGTAAACAATCGCATGCAAATCTCCTCACATACAAACACATGAGCTCGAAGACAAGACCAGGATAGGCTAGCAATCGCTAGAACCGCACACACAATTAGGGAGAGCTATCAAGCATAACAACAAATGGGAAAGGGACAAGTACTATGAATGAACCTAGGTTTAGAAACACTAATAATTTAGAGAATGATTTCCGTTATTTGGCCCTGAAATAAATGTTGTTCCGTGAAATTAAAGCTATCCCCGTAATGTTAATTTTGGTTGCCTAGATTGTTCACATTTGCCGTCGTTCTATTTTTGCGTTTTTTGTTGTAATTTTTGTTTTGTAGCTGAATTTACTCCAGGTTGGACTGCCTAGGAAAACAGTCTCCGCACCCACGGGTCAGGATCGGTAGAGGAAATTTGAAAGGGAAGTTCCTCCAGTGATGATAAATGTGAGTGGGGTTGTTGTGCTTCGGTAGAACTACGGTAAGCACCAACTTTCGCTTAAGACCATTTGAAGCGGCCTCTATCTGAACCGACTATCTGTGAGGATCTCAATCCCTCCTGGGATTTCAGTCTAATGGATTTTTTAAAGTCATTTAAAAAACTAAAAAACAGTGGTCTCTTTAACATAGAAATGGTCATCCAAATAAAAAATTTAAAAAAATACGTGTTTAATATTTTTCAATAAGGGACAAAACTACCAAATTTAACTAAATTCTGAGTACCACTAGATCGTTTTGCTATGGAATGGCTGAACTTGAATTAAACGAAATTTTTCAAATTGATCAAAGCAGTTTGCGTCCAAATTTGAAGAGGCAAATTTCTAATTGATACAAATGAAGAAAACAGTAATGTAATCAATGTATGCATGCGAACAAATGTAATGAAAATAGTAGTAGAAACAATGGTCGATTTCACGTTCAATCAAGCAGCAAACCCGAAACAAACACCCCGAAAGTGCAGTACCAGCACCACTGCGGTACGAAAGGGTATTTCTGTGATGATACTCGTGAGCACCATTGTCACAATTTTGACACGTGTCAGCGCGCTGATTGAACCATGAATGAAGACCGATTTCGCTTTGTAGCAGACCAGCAAATGGAAAAAGCATGAAAGAAATTGAAAAAAAAAATCGCTGCGTTGCACTGCTGGCTTCTACCTACACCCATAACAAGTCAACCAGCCAGAGTGTGAAAAACCTGATCGTCCCCTTGCACTGCCCAGAAAGGGCCGTGGTGCGCGGTGACGTTCGATCGATATGGAATTGATTTTGGGATTTACAAGTTGAGCGAACAACAGCAAAAAAGCGCACTGTCAGCGATGTCACCGCTGTCAATCGCGGCCAGTCTGACACAGTGACGGCGTGAAATTGAAAGGCCGTGTCGGTGCGCCGAGATCGGTGCCTTTGTTACAACACCGAAGAAGGTGTTGCGTTGAAAGTCGTTGCCCCACCACGTGATCGATATAGGGTATGCTACGTCTTTGCCTATTTTTTGTGCTTATTCCCACCGGAGGGTGCACCCTCAATCAATTTGATAGGAATGATGGTTGGCATGATTCACCCTATTGGAATTTTCTTTTTCGAAGTGGCAAACAAGTGCTATAATTAATGAGCTTGTTTTATGCTATTCTCTACATGTAGTTATCCATGGATGGAATTTCCACTGTTCCTAAATTCAAACTGTCTCCATTTCACACCACTAACAAAGTCAAAACAAACCATTATTTACCTTGTCCTCCAATTTGACAGCCTGAATAGTTCCAATTTATGCTTGATCTCATTCTTCCGACAATTTAATTTGGATTTCCACACCATTTTCCTGCGCAGCAGCGCTTCCACTCTTGGCACGTTTAGGAATATTTATATCCTCCACTGTCACTAATAACATTACGTTCCGTACCACATAAATGCTATTATAATTTATTTGAAAATAAACACAACAACTTGTGACGAAACAAAAACAAAAAAAGAACAGAAAACGTCAAAATCACTGATCTTCTTTGGTTTGTTTCGAAGAAGAAAGGAAGCATTGTTTGTCATTTGGTTGCATATTGAATTACGCTAGATATGAAACGAACCAAGAAAAGTGGAAAAGAACGACCCATTACCATGCCATTGGAAAGAAAGCTAAATAGATGTACACGGAAACGTAATCCCCCTTGACCGGAATGCTACGGGTCGTCAGGTTGCACCATGGATGGATGGTGTGGCGCTGCTCAGTCTGTAGTGAACGGAAAAAGACGGCAGCTTAAATTGCCTGTGTAATTCGGTTTCAGCTTGCGTAAGCCACAGTCAAATTGGCTGACACTGTTCTACTAGGACGCTTACATCCTGATAATTGCTAAGTTGTACTTTTTCTAAACGCTTGATTTTTGAAACACTTTGTGGAGAAGTGTGCTTAAGATCTTGAACAAAAAAATTGTCTAAAAATCAACAAAAAGTCCAATAAAACATAAGTCATTGCAGACGTTTTGGTCACCAAGACCGATATCAGAACACGCCCCATTTGAGGTTTCAATGTTACTGAAAAATACAAAAATCCAAAATTCTAGACCCTCAATAGAACATTTTCATACTAGCCTAATATAAAAGGGGCAAACATTAACTTTCGTCTGGTGAGTGTTTAAGCGTTTAGGTGTTGTGGTCCTATTGAAATATTTTTGGAGTGCGTCAATTGGTTCTGGAGATAAGGCCGGAACATGTGGTCCGCGTCCAAGCTGGTTAATGTATTGAATTTTCCTAGAAACACTCTATAGCGCGTGCTAAAAAGGTACAGGGAAACCTTGACGACGAATCGGAAGCCTCAAAGTAAACGCCGGAGTAGAACTGCCAATCGTTAGGTCCATGGAAAGGTCGTGAGGTCCATCAGAAGGTTTACAGGCATACCGCGCCAGTAGGCAACCAAATCGATCACTCAAGCTCAATACCGTAGCTAGATCCCGTGTTTGAAAGCTGTATGACAACCTGCAGACCAAGTCCGGTGGGTGCACACTCATGGATGATGAAACCTATGTAAAGGTCGATTTCGGACAGCTTTCAGGACCAAAATTAAAAAAAAAAACGTAGGCTCCAGGAGGTGTCCCTGGAATTTGTTTTTGCGGATAAATTCACACGTTGCAACTGTGACCAGAAGGCAAAGGCACTGAGAAAATGGTGAACTCGGAGGTTTACAAAACCGAATGTCTCCAAAAGTGAATTCTGCCCTTCATCCTGTCATATGATGGTCTTGTGACATTTTGGCCGGATCTTGCGAGTTGTCCTTACAGCCTTGAAGTTCAACAATGGTACAATGACAACGGAGTCCCGGAACAAACTGGACTCAATCCGACAATTGTCCCCAGTTTAGGCCCATTGAAAATTAGTGGACAGTTATGAAGAGGAAACTGAAGGTAAAAGGTACAGTCATCAAAATGACAGCTCAGATGAAACATTGGTGGGATAAAATCGGCAAAACAGAGGTCGAGACCGCTGTGCGCCGCTTGGAAAAGTTCAAGCAGACACGCATAAAGTAGTTAAATCACTACATTTGAATTCACACCAATGAGTTTCTTCATCGTAAGTCCAAAAAGAGCAGCAATTATTTCTCTTATCGTTTTTGTGACGAACAAATGATAACAGCTTTTCGCCTGAATACAAATCGACTGTGTTTTACGTATCTATAGTAACGTCAAACTCTTTTCTATCTGTTGCTTCAAGACAAGAAGTTTGTGCGAAAAATTGAGCATGCCAACCCTGGCAGTAAGTCGCTCTATTTCGTTAGTTTTGTTGTCAATAATAAAATGTCAAATAACGTAAATAATTACTATGCTTGTATTGAACATTGCATTATATTGCATTGCATTGCAAGCTTTTTGTCAACAATGCATGATAAACATGCATCCAAGTTTTTTTTTTATGGAAACATATAATTCGAAACATTTGTAACGTTGATGAGATTGTTACTTTCATATCTCCATCCACTTCGTCGTAAGCCAACCGCCAGGGTTTTTTTTTTGCTTTCGGTTTGAAATATTACTTTTCCATTGATGGCTCTTCTTACTTTCTTTGAAGGTTTTCTCTCTTCACAACGCAACACCAACACCCACCCCATTCCACTTCGAACACCATGGGAACGAAGCCAACATTTCTGCTGCTGGAAAAACAACCGAGTGTCTCTCGGTTTCGTTCAATTTTCCCCTGGCTCATAGATTGTGTGGATCAGGTGCAGTTTGGCTCGTGGAGTGGAATTTAATACTGTTTAATAGTGTCGCAGAAGTTGAAATTGGATGATGATGAAGAAGAGCGCCGTCGCCTTTCGGTCGGCGAGAGTGAATGCAGTTTGTGTGTATGATAGCAACCGATAGCACAGCTGTTTTGCGGGTTCCCTTGAAGGGTACTTACTTACACTGGCACTGCGCTTGCCATCCGCATAATGGAGCCAAAGTGTACGATACCCACATAAACTTTATTGGATCGATGAATTGGTAGAAAGTCCGCTGGGACATGTCTTACTAGCAGTGTCGTTCCATCTACAGGACAGCAATTGATGACGAGAGTTTCTCAGCTTATTTGCGGAATTGAAAAATAACTGGATTTTATTTTCTCGTGACGGGACACTTTTAGTGTGTAATGTTTCAATTCAGAAACGCTATCGATGATGCATTGCTTTCCGATACGCAACACGTGATGATATTGAAGCAGGAAAAAAGCCGAACGTGACCGAAATGCTATTGAATTCATTCTCTACCACTTTGCCCCTATTTCACTGCAGCAGTAGAAAAAGCTCAGTGCATATCCCAGGCAGCATTAAATATTTGAACATTAAAATCATTTTTATGTCCGCGTAGCTGTCATGATGTAGCCACTCTGATGCACACATCCAAGGGGAGCGGTCATGCCCCTTTCGCGACTGAATGAGTTTCCTGGTAATGGGGGGAGGAGGTAGGTGCAGTTAGGCAACCGTTGTCACGCTCGATCACGGCTTACACATATGTATGAGCGTCAAACACCCATCACCCCTTGCCACACCAATGGCACACATTTTCTGTCAAATGCCAGTGGCGTTCTGTTGGTTTCGAAGCGACATAAACACACAGCACTTGCTGAGTCACAGGAGTACAGGACATGTTTCACGGCTGGCATCCTTCCGGAGAAACTGCACTGTTCGAAAAAGTAGTGTGAATTTCTGTTAAATATGATGGATCGTTATAAATAATCCCAACAAACAATTTTAGCTGCAAATTTTTCCTGTAAAAGTTTACATGTAGCTAAACATGTTAGGGGCCATCCATAAATGATTTATCTTTTTTATTGACAAATAATTGACCCCCCACTTCCCCCCTCGTTGCGTGTTTTTCTATACCTAATACATGGCCGGTAAAACTTCTGAAACCCCCTTACCCCTTCCTCCCTCAAATACTACGTCATTTATGCATGTTCCCTTAGTTGGGGTACAAGTTAAAATTATATGTCATCTTATATTATGAGACATTCCATGAAATATATCAAATATTGCTTGAAATCATCCAATTTTGTATGCAATATTTCTTGCAGTTCCTAGTTTGCGTTAAAAGAACGAAAAGTTTACATGCGTAAGTAATATTCATATTTTTTTTTCTGTGTGGACTGTGTTTGTTCAATCGCGGAAGGGAAAGGAACACTTTTTTCCTGTCAACTGCTACGGTCGTGCTGGAATGGTTTCATTGTTTTATACCATGCACGCCAACACATGACCTCGCGAATACCGTCGGTTTTAGTAGATTTGAAATAGGCAACACGATACTATAGCTTAACGTAAAACCAGAAGAAAAACTAGTTCAATGAACATGTGAGCCTGATGTTTCGACAATGCACAATGTGATAGGGTAAATGACGAATTCGGCAGTCATTGACTGTCCAACCAAAAGAGATAACAACTGAACTGCTTCAGCAAAAATGAGTACCACCAAAAATTACCAAATTTCGTTGAAATATACTTTAACGTGTATTGTTTACATCCTGTAAATTTGGTGAGATTATGTTGGGTAGATTTCATAATGGAACCGAAGCAGCAAAGAAACCGTCCGCAAATTTTGCTCGCCCACCGTGAAAATCCAACATTATCCTACAGAAAACTCGGAAAATGACTCGGCATAGTGCATACTACTGTTTCAAGAGTGGTAAAACGATTTTATGAACGTTTGACCATCGAACACAAGACCGGTGCAGGTCGAAAACCAGGTCCAGTGAGCAAAACCGTACAACAGAAGGTGGTGTGTGCATTCAAAAGTAATCCGAATGCTTCGTTAAGGGATGTGGCTAAAAAGTTGGATGTTTCAAAAAGATTTGTTCAGAAAGTGAAAGGTCGTGCTGAATTACATACGTAAAAGTTCCAGAAGTTCCCCCATTAAGATGAATGGCAGAACTTGGTTGCAAAAACCCGCGCAAGAAAGCTGTATCCGGAGATTCCAACAAAATATGATTGCTTTGTAATGGATGACGAAACATACGTCAAAACCGGCTTTCAACTATTACCAGGCTTGGAATTTTCCACTGCCCGTAATAAATTTGATGTGGCAGATACATTTAAGCAGAAAGAAAAATTTGAAGCTTTCCAAAATATATTTTATTTGGTAAGCAACCTGTAGTTGCGGTAAGCGAAGTGAGATTTTCGGCACAACCGGAACTGTGAATCAACCAATTTATCTAAATGTTTGCCCCCAAAAACTTCTACTTCCATTTTTGAAGCAACACGGTGGTTCAACAGTATTTTGGCCATATTTAACCTCGAGCCACTATGTAAAATCAGCAATGGAATGGTATCGGATGAACAAAGTCAATGTTGTGCCCAAAGACAACAATCCGTCAAATTTCTCCGAACTCCAACCTATCGAAAAATACAAGGCGATTATGAAGCAGCAGCTGCAAAAGTCAATGGAAGGTATTAAGAGAAAAATCTATGTATTTGTTTTTTGATACTTTACTCGTAAATAATGTGACTCAATAAAATATTCATCAAAAATCAATCTTTCATCGGTTTCGTTTAAAATCTTCTAGTAATCAATAGTATTTTCTGCTGAGAAATGTTAATGACCGCACCTTTTTTCATAAACCATCCTATTAACTTTTGTACAACAACTGATCTCCCTATTTTCTCGATTTCTTCCAAACCAATTTTGACGATAGATAGGGTCCAGGTGTGAGAGCTGCATCCCTGACGTCGGTAGCATTGTTACAGAGTACAAAAAACAAGACCGACGGAAAACAAATAATGGAAAAAAAATAAAAGGTTCAGACTAATATATTTTTAACAACATTATGTTTTCCTTTAGAAATTAAGGGAGTAGTACACTTTGAACGTCCAAAAAGTAAGGCATTTTTGTTAATTTTTTTTAAGCAATAAAACACTCAGGGAGGGCAAATATTTTATAACCAGTTTATTAGTCATCCTTCGCACTACAATTTGTATTTTTTTGAACTCGATTGGCGTCTCCCCGTGGCCGGTGCACCAGGTCGCGCGGGCGTCCTCGCGCGGAAGTCGGTAAACGGCGTGGGAAAATACTCCTTTCCATGTGATCCTGGAACATAAATCGAACAAAAATCCTGATTAGTAATGAAATTTGGGTTAGAAATACGTATTCCGATTTTTTTAAATTAATTTTTTCAAAAGTTGTGGCCTTAGGAAAAAAAAGTCCATTTTTTCACCGAAAAATGCTTACAAAATCGTAGATTAAAAATCCATTTTTGACCAAATCGAAAATGTGGATACCTATTTCAAAGCAGAATTTAATTCTGAACAAGAAAACCTAGGCGATACCCAAATTTGATGATAACTGGTTAGAGTTATTTCCCACGCCAGTTTGAAAAACCCCGTTGCGAGATAAACGCGTTTAAAGATAAAATTGCTCTCTCAGCGCGCCGGTACATGTTTTAGGAAATCGCTTCGTAAAGCGGTAAGGAATATTCTGGTGGACTTGAAATCTATTCTAAGATAAAGTATACATCCCAAGGAACATTTTAAGCCAAAAAAAATGCATTTTTGTTGAAAAATCAAAGTGTACTCCCCCCTTAAGTTGAGTTAATTTAAAGGTTTTTTTTTCAATTCCGTTGAAAATCACCAAAATTTGTGAAAATTTCAGTTAGTTCATGCGCTAAATTCCCGTTAAAAATAGTCGCCACTTCAATCATAAGCAGCAGATATATTTTAATAAATGTCTACCGTATTTTGTTTTTGGCAAATGAGATCAAATTGTGGTTATTTTGTTGTGATCAATTTCATTTGAAGTTAAGGTCGATTTATGTCGCTAACATTTATAATTGATCTCATTAACCTATGTTCATTTTCGGTGGAATTGGGGAAAAAGTTGTGATAACTTTTGATGGAAGTTGTAAAAGATGTATCTTGATATCGAGTCTTGTTTTCATACAAATTCTGAACATTTCATTGGGGCTAATTACGATTTTCGTTGAAAAATGTTATTTGAGTTTTGTAACCGATTTCATTATAAGTTAGGCAAATGTTATAAATCTATGGAATCTCATTTGAAACTGGGTTTTCAAATGCGGTACCGTTATAAGTGATGACCGATCAAATGACCGATTAACACTCCAAACACGATTCTTCTGTTAAAATGTTTAACGGAAAACTTGCTATGTTTGAAAAATCACAGCTCAGCGATTTATTGACGAATTTCAAATCCATTAGCACCATTTAAAACTGTTTCAATAGATTTAAAATCCATCGATAAATTGCTCAGCAATGATTTTTCAAATATGGCCACTTTTCCGTTACACATTTTACCGGAGGTATCGTGTTTGGAGTGTTATGTTATATATATATTGAGATTAGTTTTTTATACCTTTTGAAACGATACTTGAAGTCTAGAGCATGTGTTTCGGTGACGAAATGGTTGGCGAAAATGGTGAAAAACATGCACTGCCACTGGTGGGAATCGAGCCCATTCCTCCCAGTATGACAGATGGGTGCTCTACCATTATGCTACCGCAGACTTGATCCTACCCTCATCAATCTTACGAAGCAGTGATGTGATAGAGACGGTCCAATTCCCCTTCCCTAGTACGCGGGATACATTTTCGAAGCTCTGAAATGAACTCGATTTTGGTTTCTTTCATACGATGTATTTAACACATCATTTCTATAACGCCTAGCTAGACTATCAGCACGAAACGAAAATGAAAAAGAAGCACACTTCGAACGAAAGGCTGACTATGGATCCTTTCGTCGTTGCTTAGCTCATCATTTTCAATGAAAGTAACGTCGATTATCGAGAAAGAGAGACAAGCAATTGAAAATTTATGTGTAGGCACCGATTGAGGTTCTAGAATACTGCGAGGCTATTCGACTTCAACAGAAAAGAAAGCTAGCAGTCTCTTCGTCACATCGATTATGTCGATTGAAGCTGATATTGGGACGTCATGCGTAAGATGTGATTCATAATTTGCCTACTAGTATCGAAGTGAGAGAGTTTTAATGACTGTTGTTTGCCACCACATTATCATGTTGTTCGCAATTCAGTCTTGGCCTCCACACATGGGACATTGCGACGAAATACGGTCAAATAATATTTATATATTGCAAGGGTCAATATCTAATGGTGAGTAAAACTAATTTTTCTACTTCTTGAAACGACACTTGAAGTCAATTCGAGAGTATTGGGAGGTGTGGATTCAATTCTCACCTGTAGACAGTGGATTTATTTTTCACCATTTTCGCAATATATCTAGCTACCCAAACACATGTTTTTGCCTTCAAGTATCGTTTCAAATAGAGAATAATAGTTGGGCTCCACATTAGTCATTTCTCGTAGGAATATTGATATTAGTTTAGTTCAAAATTACCTATTCAAAATAATTAAAATTCTCTCTTATAGGATGCGGCACAATTTAAGAACTACCCCCTAAAATCAGTCTTCCAACAGCTTCGTGATTTTTTTTTTTTTGAACTTAACTCGTGAGCAATAATTTGATGCGTGAATGTTTGTCTTAATTGTTTTTGACACGTATGACGGAAATGGGTCTCACATGTTGAACTAGTGCTACACCCTATTATATAAAATTTATTTAAAATAATCACTTTTATTGGCTATTATTTAGTGATCATACAATCCATTAATCAAACATTATAAAGCATTAAATATTTGGTATGATTGTTTAAATGTCTTCTTATGACATTTCTGCATTAATTTAAAAAAAAATAGTCTTGAAACAATTTTACTCAAATGTTTTATCTTATTCCAAAATACGCAAGATACATTACTAATTTGATATTCATTAATTTTACTTTACAGAAAATATTTGAGACTGTGACCAAGAATCTCTTTGAAAATATGTTAAATATAAATAAATTTCGTAGCCATTTTCCATGCAATACTTTTGCTTATATGTAGTAAAACTATCTTTGTTAAATAGTTATTCAGCCGGACTTAATTGATGTAAGTTTTTATTGCACTTAGATTGAATTACACAGCCCTGCCCGTAAATATGGCAAAGTAGGGTAAAATGATGGTTAATTATGTGCCTGTGAACAAAATTGATTTCATTAGACCAATGACAAGCTTATTGATTTTTGTAATATCAACCAAATATTAAAATTTTAACTGCATTTGGATGACAACAACCAAAGATAGAGCGATGAAAGTGTGTTGCATGGGATTAATCTTTTTGTCACTTGCACCTCTTTGCATCTTTGCATTTTACTAATAATCGCAGAACCTATCATACGCGTTTCTTTAACAATTAATTGTTTAGATTTCACGTCGCACTCAGCTGCTGACGCAGCAGCAGTTGTTTTTCTCGATGTCAATCACGCTATCGTCAGTTTGAATAGAGCATTTCTAGGCCACCGAATCATGACAAAACTTCAAAATGGTGTATTCGATATATTTTTTATCGAATCATAACTCTAAAACGTCTCTTCCAATAGAAATGGTGCTTTCTTATTTTCCAAAATTACCTGATTTTTTACAGTGTATATTTTTTTCTGAAAAGGATATAGCCAAAATGGCCGAATTTGAATGGCTGGCCGTAACAAAAATTATGAAAAAGTTTCATGCAAATCGGAAATGTTCGCATCAGATCGATTCGTCATTTGGCATGGAACTGCTATACATTCGATGCAAGCAATTGTTTCGGTGCAAATTGGTCATTGCCTGCAGCTCGGTTTGTGTTTTTTCGTCGCAGTTGGATGCAAAAATTTCTTTGTCATGAGAATGCAGAAAGAATCGGAATATTTTCCATGAATTACTAGATAGCGTATATCTTCTGGTAAGTTGTGTGTTTTTCAAAAGATTTTTTTTTTGTTCGAACATTTATTCAACATCCGTACAATTATGGATCAGCTAACATTCCCTGTAAAATATTTATTAGCGATTATCAATGCTCTGCTTAGTTTGTAGGGACTCAACATTTTTATCAGATTACAACGGTTCGTTCTCGTAGCAGCCAAAATCGAACTAGTTTTCATATAAACTTCAAATGGTTTGTAGAAAGCTAGTTTCCAAGCAAATGAATTCAAATTTCACTAGGTTTATCAATACCCAATTTGGAGCGACTTTTTTCAGTTTATTAACCCACTACTATGGACTAGCTAATGACTCAGTTCTGACCCTGGAGTGACTGTAAAAAACTCTGAAAATGTACTCCGATATAATTGCTTCCAGTACCGAAATTTTGCAGTATTGGAACGTCCCTAGGTGATCCATAAATGTGGTGTCATTGTAGTATGTCGAAGTGCCATATTGAATTATATAGGACTTACCCTTATCGTATTTTGTAATGCATCAACATCTTATCAGTGCATTGGATATTGTGGAAGAAGATAGCACTTAAAATTCCGTACCTGAAATTAAAGAATAACAGAAATTTTGTTTTAAACCAATTAAAAAGCAACGAACAAAAGAGTTGATTTCTAGCAGCAATTCAACAACGAAATACCCGAAATTCAGACTAACGAACGTTTCCCAATTCAAACAAAGTGTCATCCATATTTGTGAAGCATTTTGGTTTTCGTCGTTATTTTATGAGTGCACAAATTCTTTTTTCTCCGTATGAAAGGAATGCGAATGAAAACATGGGCAGAACGCTGCTGTAATTCCGCGGTTCTCTTCTATCTGAATGTAATTCTATCATCATGTCACAGTGTAAATATTTGTTTATATTTTCTATTTGATCATCGTCTTCAATGGTACCGTACAGACTGGTTAAGCTTTTTCTACGATTTTATACATATTTTTAAAACAATTTTTGAACACATTACAGGGGCTCTGAGGCAGAAACTGAGCGGATTATAACACGTTTTATATCCGGGAACAGCAAAGAGTGCAAAGTACCGCAACTGAACGTTCAGAGGTATTGGCAGGAGAAAGTCAGAGCAATCTACGCTATTATTGAGGATGTCAATAACGAGGTATTTTGAAACCGATCGCGAAACTGTTCAGGCTAATGTTATGACTAAATCTTCATAAATCCTAATAATGATTTTAGTCTCGTAATAAAAGTGCCCATTCATTAGTCTTGCTGTAGCAGCAGAAATATAATGTATTACAGATTATTATTAATATTATTGCTACGCAAAGTTGGCCGTCAATTGTTGACTGGGAATGTCTGTTCTCACACGAGGCTCTCAGTAGTTACCCATATGTAGATAACAATGTCCTTTTCGTGACTGTCATTTCCCGAAATAATTTCATCGCTTGGGCTTTGTTCGTAATGATGATGACAGTCGCACAAAGAAGTTCGTCGTCGATTGTAGTGCCGCATGTTGAAAAAACACTGGCACTCGAATAATCAGTCAACCACTGACTGCGAAGACCAGGACTCAGTAGGGAAACAGCTAAGAATAATTGATGGCGCACCAGCAGTCGATATGGCGGACAGGAACAGGACTGCCCATGTGCCCTCCGGCCACCACCAATCCGCCATTTGTATTTTTTTGTGGTGCACGGGGTGGTTGAAAAATGAGATTGATGGTCATTGGAGACCGACTATATTCACGCAACCGGGTATCGCACCGGACACGTCGTGGTTATCCTTCGACACTAAGAAGGAATGAGGCAAAAATAATAAAGTTATTGCCGGGTGAGTGTGGCTTCTACTGACCAGAAGGGTTTTGCTTTACGCTAGGTGACTGAATAATGAATGCAATGTGTGGCGGTTCTTGGTATTATGAGAACAAAAAAGTGTTATACTCTATTGTTGCGTACGAGAGCTTTGAATTATTAAAATCCATTTGAACCAAATAGTCTTACTAATGGATGCATTTTGTGTTAATGGATTTTAGAAAATTACATGAAAAGTTTTCATTGGAATAAAAAACTTAAAGGGTAAACTCCTACTTCGCCAATACCCTTGCGCTGTCAGGTTAGAAGTAAGCCTCTATAGCAGCAATGGCAATCAATTTCCCATTCTGAATCCTCACACAGTAAAGGAAGGCCCCCAATGACGGTTTACTTGTCTGAAAGCGCAAAACCCAACTAGGCCAACACGTTTGATATGCCGAAGATGTAGCACTAACAATATTATTTAGTTGCCTAGTGTTTTCAAAACATCCTTCTGCTTACATTGTCATGGTGCGAAAACAATTCCACATCCAATTTTCCACCAGAGAACATGGTGAAAACTTCCTACTGCCACCGTCGTTTCGGGCAAGATGATTTTCCCACTCGAAAATTGCTAACCCACAACCTTTGAGCTGTAAATTCTTGGCTTCCAGACTCCTTTCGCTCGGCTTGGTTCATTATATAAACATGAATCCCGCGTTGTTTTCTTATGTAAAATACGTTAACGTGAACAAATGGGGCTCTGAGTGTGTATGCGTGCGTGGGATTGAGAATATTTATGCAATTCAACTATGGACTAAGGTAGGAAAACGTTCGCCTTGAACAATTTCTCTCATCCAAGCACGATCCTTGCTGGTAAGCTTCCACCTGCGAAACCATTAACCAACTTTCGCCCGACTGCCATCGGCATGAAAGGCAGGTGGCGATATTGATTTTTAACCATTGCCAGCAAATCTTTCACCTTTTTCGTGCTTCACAGGGGAGATCCTGTCGAATCTCTTTAGTCACACAATTTGGCAATGGTTTGGAGCTGTGTGTGTGTTGATGTAGGTGGTTTAAGTACTCGTCGACGTCGTTAACGAGGCTGCAAAAAGTCAGGAGCAAATGTCGAACAAGATTGAGGGTGCATAGAAAAAATCGCATTGCACAGCGAGTGATTCCCACTGGCTGCAGGTTATCTAACTAGGTATAGGTTCCGTACAGAATGGGCAAAAAAGTGGAAAAGTCATTTTCGCTTGAGTTCATCGCTCCTGAGAGGTTATGGAGTGCAACTTTCCTTCTTTCTTTTTGCATATGTCGTGCAAAGACGAATGATGCCTTTGGGAGACTGGAAAATTGGAGCGCTTTCTCCAGAATGGAGGTAAAAAGTCAAAAACTGACGAGAAAGGTCGATTGCTGATGCTGATGATTTCGAAGGCACCCGAATTGAATGCAGAGCGACAAAATTGTTTCCAGTCCTTGCATTCCTTCGGCTCCGAAGCTTAGTTGGAAGTCGCAATTGATTTCAGTGCTAACATTTGAAAACGGCACAAAAGCCATTTGTAAACAAATGGTTTGTGGGCCCTTTACTCGCTACCCGAAGAACGCCCACGCAAACCAACAGCATCGTCAGGAAGGGGAAAATTTCCCCTACCCGATGTTGCTGTTGTGTCGCGTGGGTGTACTTCAAGTAGTGAGTAAAGGGCCCACAAACCATTTGTTTACAAATGGCTTTTGTGCCGTTTTCAAATGTTAGCACTGATTTGATGATTTTTTATCTCCGTTGGTGTCTAAAATAAGGAATGCCTATTCTGATGACAAGGTACGAGATTTATCGTGGGTGACCTTCGCACTGTGCGAATCTATCCATTAAAGTGTAACGGCCCCACGTGAATATAAAATCATCCAAGGATGGGACAGTTATGGTTCTATTTGTGTTAAAAACATTACAATTCCACGAGAATGAAAGGCAGCAATTTAGGGTGAAAATACGTTCTTCTTATTATTCTTCTTCTTCTTCTTCTTCTTCTTCTTCTTCTATTGACTTTTTTACGTTCCTACTTAGATTTTACACCGGTTCTCAATTTTTTTTTTTCTTTGAGCACTTGTTAGCAGATAACCAGATGTTAGCAGATGTACCAATTTTGCATGAATGGATGCTTGGACAATTTTTTGAATTCATATGAGTAAATACCCGCATAAACAATAACCATAAGGCCTCACCACCAATTCATGGTATAATCCCAACTTTATGTGGATCGGTCATACCATCTTTGATATCGTTAGTGTATGGTACCCGTTTATTAGAGTAAAGCCATAGATTTCAGTGGATGAGGTATTTCGATATTATTCTTGAAATTATATACGGTAAACAAAATATTCTGATACTATATAAGTAGACAATTCTATAACTTTATCTTAGTCACACTTTCAGCATATTTGGGGAAGTTCAGATTCAGATGCAATAAACAATAAATAAATCACTATAATAAACAAATAGACAAAGCGCAATTTTTAGCAATCTTCATGTTCGAACAACAATATGGAACGTGCTGTACATAAAAAAAACAACGCACTAGCCCCCCGGTTCGTTCCAAAAATCTACAAGCAGAACAAAGAGTGTACACATCGAACGCACACACAGATGAACGCGGATGGGTATCACAAATAAAAAACAGAAAACGAGATTAAGGCTCAAGACACCGTCACTCAATTCGGATTCTTCTTGATTTTGAAATATTCTTCAATCATCATCATTAGTATACACATACATTCACACACAAGCCATCCGGAAATTTAAAGCAAGTATTTCATAATATTATATCGTATATTTTCTGGGAAAAACACCATCACTGCATTTACTTAGGGGCTGTCCATTAACTACGAAGACAGTTAAGTGGGGAGAGTTTGGAAATTATCCACGGCCAATACAAATTTAAAAAAATGTGTATAGACAATTGTCTACGCAGGGGGAGGCCCCCCCCCCCCCCGGTCAAAGCATAAAATATATGGTGTTTACCATACCAGTGATATTTATGATGCATTTGCTGTTTTGGCACGGCAACGCACGCTACCAACGAATTTTACCAATCCTCTTAGAAAGTGATGATTTAGGAACACAAGAAGAAGAAGAAGAAGAAGAAGAAAAAGAAGAAGAAGAAGAAGAAGAAGAAGAAGCAAAAGCAAATCAAGTGATGGTTTAATCGGAAAGAAGCTACCTTGTGATGGTATTGGAACCATAAGCAGCAGCAGTCAGCTCTCCAGAAGAGGCAGCACAGCAGAAGCAAGTTCTAGCTTCTAAGCATTACCACCGCGGGAATCGAACCCAGCCGCTTCCAGCATGATATTGCTTTATAAATGCTTCATAAGACTTACGATACCTTTTATAGCACCTCAGTTAAACCGATAGACAAGAACTGTATAGAACGTGGAATAAAAGCGTTATAATCCAAAAAGACTTCTATAGTGCAACACTATGTATTGAGTTTAACACGATCATCAAAAACAGTTTCAATAACTATAACTACACACATTTTTCAACTACATTAAAGTTGCTGACAAGTGGGTTGTACTGAAACTTATACAAAATATCTAAGCAACTCTTACTAGAGCATTATTGCAAAGGAAGGAAGCTCATCTCTGCTTCGAAAAGTGAAAAAAATCGATGTACTTTAGAGTACCACCTAGCGGTGGAAAGTACGCTTTTTACACGGAAAATATTGGTAGTCTTATACCAGTTTGAATGACAGGTACGAGTACAGCTTGGCTGCTTTAAAGCGGTTTTATAAAAAATGAAATATTTGTCTACCAATACAATTCATTCGTATAGTACCGTATACGGTAAAGTAGAAAACCGAAAGTTCCGACACGGGCCAATTGATTTCACTATCGATCTGTAAAACATAACTTCGAACAAAATGTATTCGCACAACGGTGTATTTGAACAATCTGTCGAATTGAAACATACTCATGGCGGTAACCCTCTTCCACGTGCAAGCTGGAAATAAGACTTGCGAAAAATCTTTTATTTATTTTTATGTTTTATAGGTACGTTAAACCTAACGTATAATGCGCTGTATAGCGCTTCATTGGGTGATTACAAACAAGAAAAAAAACTCGTAGTCTGATTTTATGGTTCGTGGAACGAAAATATTATACTCAGATTAAATCCTGATCTCAAATGTCAGGTTGATTTGGTATCGACGTTGGTGCTAAGCAATACAATCATTAGCAAACATTTAGCAGATTTTCCAAACAGGGATGATATTAAAAGTTAATCCCGGTTGGAGTTTGACGCCACACATGTACCAAGTTTTGGAACATGGTTACCAATTTGTAATCTGTTGGTTAGCTCTGAAGAAAAAATATTTGTTCCAAAAGTCTGATGGTATCTTCATTTGCAATTTATGGAAAAATAATCATTGAAATATTTTTTACAATGCAATTTAATTTAATTATTACGTTTAAAAACGTACATTATCTATGTCCGAGATTAAAGGAGGAGGGGGGGTTGATGAAACATGATATATCGTAATTTCTAGGGATACTGAAGTT
This sequence comes from Ochlerotatus camptorhynchus, assembly GCF_037179485.1. NCBI lineage: Eukaryota > Metazoa > Arthropoda > Insecta > Diptera > Culicidae > Ochlerotatus > Ochlerotatus camptorhynchus. Next base: position 870,116 of record NW_027040666.1, read on the forward strand.
TCATGTTAATGACCCAAGGAATCCGGAAACTCTCAGGAACCATGTGTCTTCTATTTATGGGGGCCTCAAATTTCTCAACAACTGTTACCTTACTGCAGGCTAAGAAATCTCCATTATCAACAGTGAAATTGCTCAAAGGACACTAAGTTGAGGGGCTAGAGAAAAGGGGTACAAGTGATTTTGATTGATTCTCTTCGACTTTCTCTTTTGATAATTACGGCTTTACCAACCAATTTCTCACTATTTTCGCTACATAGTTTGATAAATTAGGTTATCGTCTGTCATGCAGGATAGCTACCGCATCAAGGAATATGTTTGCCGGTGAGTTATTAACGGAAGACAAAGTCGATGAAGAGAATCAATCCAAATCGATTGCACCCCTTTGCCTCTAATCCCCTCAGTTGAGAGCAAGCGTAAAGTTCTAGTTGGGGCATAATCAGTGTTGGAAAAGTTCACGATATTTAACGAAGATCACCATGGGAAAAGTTCGCGAGTCATAGTGAGCTATCGTAAAGTTTTCCATCACTGGGCATAATAGCCAAAGAAGATTGCATTTTTTTTTTTTCTTTAAACCAAATATCACAAATAGCATGAAGCATTTTTGCAAAACTGTGGTTACTCAATTAGAATATCGAATCAATCATGAAATTTATAGACAACTGCAATCAGGACCTCTTGAAATGTTAATCTAGATATGTCCATTGTAATGTTAATCTAGATATATACATAAATACAAAAAAAAAACTTGTTTGTAAAAATTGTTGTGAGCTTTGAAACAACAGTTCGTATTAAGCAGGATGAACTGTAAAGCTAACGGTCATTTCAAAACGTAGTCAGAAATTATACCATTTTATTCCAGATTCAACTGGCATAAACGAACACGTTAAATGTAAAATGATTTGAGGAAGAAAAAATCGTTGTTGATTTCTCAATCATCAGAGTAAACACTTTCTGGATCAGCGTTTGCATGAAGTTACTGTTCCTTTCTTTGATTCTAGTTATGTGGTTTTATTGCTAAACAAACGTGTTATAGGGGAAATGCAGGTAATGTCGGCCTACATGTCCCTAATTTGGGCCCATCGCTAAAAGTCTGCTATTTATCAATTTTATCTAGATGAACGCGTTATTGGGACGTTACTAATGGATATTTTTGGTTGCTATTGAAAATTTAGTTGATTGCTGAATTTATGTATGGGCCCAAATTAGGGACACTTAGGCCGACATTACCTGCATTTCCCCTATATTCCCTCACAATAACCAGAAGGATATTAAAAGATGAAAAACAAGTTGAAAAGGAGTTCTGCAATCGTCACTGCTACTCTTGGACAGGCAGGCTAACAGCTTCACAACTAACAGTGCTTCCAGATAAGTTTGTTAAACATTTATTCAATTAGTTTGAAGTTTTGATGAGGTTGTTGTTTAATGCCTAATAAAACTTTGTTTCAGCACCTGCGCGACTTGCTTTATAAATACCAACCACAATGTTGTTGCTAAAAATAATACAAGTAATAGGTACGTTTAGATGAACGTAAATCAATGATTATTCGACTGCAAGAAAAGTCACTCAAGATGAACTTCATATACTTCTCTCATATGATCAAAATATGTAATCAAGAATAGAGCAGATTCCTAGCCCTGACTACTTCAAACTAGAGGAACAGGATTTTTCAGTAATCGAAGGAACACATCTTAGTGCTTGTTACTTTTTACGCCTTGTTGATAGTGGCAAGTCTCGGCTTTGTCCACCGAGGATGATCTTGAAACAAGGAAAAAAAAATGAGTTAGTTAGTCTTCATCTATGTGATTCCTAATCTTCTATTCGTTTTTCCCTAGTTTGAAGTGGTTAAAACTAGGGTTCTGATGCATGGTCATTATCGGTGTCATTCCTTAATTTTGTTGCTAAAGAATCCAATTTTGACTGACATAGGGGCACGCCTTTGGAGGGTGTTTCAACACTCCTAAGGGTATAAATAGCGGGACCTTTCAATAAGAGTCGGATCCTTGCGATAAATGCGAGAATGACAACTATAAAAAATTCGAATACTTCATCATTTCTCAATAGTGATGGAGTAATACGACATTCACTAAACTAAGAACACGGGATATACTACAATAGATCAAATTACTGGTCGCAGTGGTGTTAGGTCCCGAACAGGAGAAAAAAATAATAGAGCAGATAGAAACAAAAGCGGCTTGCAATCCAGGATCATGAGTTCGAATCTTGCTTAGAGAAACACTCAGTGGAATAGAGGTAAATTATATATGTGTTATTGTTATTTATAAATGAAAACAGTAATTTAAGTCTAGAACCGCACTACCGTTCATACTGGTGACAACGCTCTGATGTGACAACGAAACCTTACCCCCAAGCTACTCCCCTGATCCTATTCTTCGACAATGTACCTTTCTAACCTCGAGTAAGCCACGAGTATTCGGCCTAACTCCCACTAGACATAGAATTAAGTGAATTTTGTTACAAACAAAGAAAAATGAACTATCGGCTCCGTAAAGCTAACGCGATTAAGCCTTCCAAATTAATGAACTAGCAAAAAAAAATAATTTAAGAAATATATAATAAAATTAACAATTTTGTTTCTACATAAGTTCGTTCAATTAATCATTAGAGTGATCAATTGAAAGAATAATAATCAAAAATTTAACAGGCGCATGTTACTACTTTCTGTATCAAAACAGAATGCAAAATAAGACATAATGACATGTATTTTCAATGTTCACAAATAAATGGGATGGATAAAAAAATTACAATCGCTTATTTTGGCGTTCCACGATAATTGATAAGCTTATTTTAATCTGTGGATATTGTGAGTGCTAACACGACGGTTTAGTTTTTCCTTGATTTGTTTTCCGTCGATCTTATTTTCCGTGCTGAGCACACTTACCTATTGACCCATCAACTCATGAACCGGGGACCAACGGCTTTACTTCCCTTCGTGAGCAGAGATTTTAAGCGTCAGAAAATCCCGGCACCGCTGACTGGAATTGAACCCAGGCCTTTTGGGGTGAGAGACAATCATGCTTACCACTACACACCGTTCGAAAAATTCATGTAAATTTCTGCGAGATATAGCGCACATAAAATTAACGCTAGATTTGGCATAAATTTACGCGATATTTCGTTTAAATTTAAGCGCAATATCGCATAAATAAGCAGTATTGTATGCAAGCTTGTAAACGATTTCGCTGTTTATGTCAAGTGTAGCTCAAAATTAAACGAAGGGAGATTTTACGCGACAGTTAAAATTCAGAATTTTTTTCTGTGCACCACCTGACAAATTTTCTTATACAAAATGTAAATTATGAAATTAATTTCACTTTTATTTTTGTGAAAAGTGCTATATTTGCGCCCCTTAATTGTAATTGAATTATTGTTGCTGACCTTTTTCAACGCTAGATGGTGCGTGAAGCAAATTTTTTCGGGTCGCCATTACAATTTTTGGAAAAGACATGCATATTGTTTATATGATATATTTTATGTTTGGATGGTGAAATGAAATAAAAGTGCGGAATTAACACATTCATACTTTATCAATAATCATCGTTTTTTTTAAACGAAAATAGGATATAGCTTGCAGCAAAAAGAGGCAGAAAATTGCTTCCTTGAGCAAAACTATGCGTAATGAGAAGTTCTGAAAGGTTCTAGAATTAAACTTATCCCCAAATCTTGATACAGTACACGAATTTACTACATCAGCAGAAACGTGTCGTACCAGCATACCAATTCATCAGAATTACAGTTAGACTTGTGAAGACTTGCGAGGCTCTAATTTGCAAACGCAGCATAAGCTGTATATGCACTTTCCTTGTCTTTATATAACTCACACACATGTACACTAGCTGACTCCAAACCTAAAAACCTAATAATAAATACTCTCAGGTGAATCGCCAAAGCGTTCGGTCGTTTTATCCGAAAGTCCGAACGTATCATGGTCCTCAGGTCCGAACGTATCAGAATTCATAATTTACGAGAAATAAATGCAGGAAAAGTTAACTTAATAACACACACCCAAAGTATCTTGATAAAACATGACATAAATCATGAACCATTATAGATCGCTAATTAGCTTCTTCAGCTAGTTTGCTTCAAATAAACAGTTCTACAACATTGTCGATTAATATGACGGTCTATTCCAAAGTAAATTACGGCTTTCCTATTAAACTAAATTACGTACCGTAAAACGGAGTGAAGTTGATTACTACACCGTTCAATTTTCGAATCCCAACAATCCTTTTTGTTATAAGATAATAAGCTTTATTTTTTTCATTAAGTAGTTTTGAATACTACTTTTGAAATGTTTCCCCTAACAAACGATGCATTCTACCGCTCTTAATGTAAAATTTTGTAAAAGTGATAAAATAACTTTTTAGGCACACCCTATCAGAATGTGTATTTATTCGGGATCAGTGTTCAACGAAATTAGACATTTAACTTAATGTTGGATCGCCGAATCCGAATATACAATTAAGTATCATACAAATGATTTTGTGTGATGTTAGTTGCCTGCAACAAATTATGCATTTTTTCGTAAACCACTGCTTTTGTTGAAATTTAAACATAAATCAAGTATAAACTTTTGAAAATTGCATTTAAAAAAAACTTGCATTATCAACTTCACCCCAGGATTCTAGAAAATAAACCAAATAAGCAATTTAAAAAGTAGAAGAGTTGGTACTTAGAGGCATAAACGAAAGCTTGACGTAAGACCGCTAGTGGACGGAACAAATATGTTGACCCTTTAGTTCTTTTAATTGATCGATAATCTATTATCTTAACTCTTTCCGTTTTTGAATTGGTGGCTCTGAAAAGGGCCGGTTGTTTTTCGAATGATGGCCCTGAGAAGGGCCATTATTTGTTTTTTTCTTGTGTCGTTTTGATCGTTAGGAACGGCTACCGTGTAGCTGATGAAAAATAGTGATTATTGATACCTGAAATTTTAAAAGTATGTTTGTTACATTAAATTTTGAATGATGATATTACTACTTACCTATATTAGTAAGTATAGGCCGATGGTAAGAGAAATAGGCGACGAATGCTTTACATAGGGGTAAAATCTAAGGTCAGTAATATGTATTGCAAAGGCCGTGAGAGATCGGAACAAACGTGTTTGCTCAAGATTAGTTCTTTTAATTATTTGAAAATCTATTATCTTAATTTCTTCTGTATTTCAATTGGTAGTCCTAAAAAGGGCCGTTTGTTTGTTAATTGTTGGCCCTGAAAAGGGCCTTTTGTTTTTCAAATGGTGGCTCTGATAAGGACCGTTTCTTGTTTTTCCTGGTATCCATCGAAAGGGCTCTTGAAGGGTACGTATTCGTTTTTTTATTTTTTATTTTTTTATTTTGTTGTTATTTGTTGATATTGGCTTTCTATTTGCTTCAGTGGTCGGAGAACTAATACGAATGCATAAACGTGCTATCAATTGACGTCTGCGGGAAGGTTTAGAGCTGGATGAATGATTTACGCAAGTTTATGTTCTCACGGAGGCTCAATTACCCAAAGATGATAGTGATTTTCCGAACACTGTTATAGGCACTGATTGATGATTCTTTGCTGTTATTCCTCTCCATGGTCCACAAATATTTTTGAATCTGTTTTACCCACCATCTAGAGATCTTAAAAGAAATTCTAGTGGAAATATAGTGGCCCTGAAAAAGGACATTTGGGATCCAATAGATTTTCATGCTGGTACTTTCGGGATGGCGTGCTTAAACTATTGCACGGCAGTTGAAATTTTGCAGGTGATCAATGTTGTAGTTGGAACGACTGCAGTGGAACGTCCGAAAGATGGTGAAGCAACTCAGAAAGCCTTCGATGTCCGCGTCCTTCAGGGTCCTACTAAATTTGTGGTGACCATATCCGTCGCAAATGAAACTGCCTTTTTTGTATCGAAGCTGGCTTAGTTGGCTTTCCTGGCAACAGCATAACGCAGGTGATCATTATAGTCAAACTTAGCTGTGTAACGTTCGAAGGATGTCGTTACCGTTGGTAATTCTTCTCATTCCGATGTCCGCGTCCACTTTCTGGATCTTTCAAATTATTTGTGACGACTGTTCTCACAGCTAATGGAATTGCAACTGATCATGTTCACTGAATTACAGTCTGTTTTACACTTGCAGAATAGCTAATTAGGCCCCTCTCTTTTGGAGTATTTTTCGTCAGAGCATTCTTAGTTGCAAGTCAGCATTCACACCAGACCAAGACGTGCTCCAACCAGCATTGAATTGGATTGTTGTGAAAGAACAACTAGCGCTACTTGGCTCTTGCACACCAGTGCAAGTCGATACCGACCGGATGACGGCGACCCAGTCATGCTGCCTATTGCGGGAAGCCTTTTCCCCCGGTCGATGTGGGTGCATTCGTCTTCGTCTTCGTATTGGTGCGATACGTGCTGTTCTACTCATACGTCGTGCCCGACGCTTATCCGTCCGTTGCTCTAAGGGAACATGCATAAATGACGTAGCATTTGAGGGGGGAGGTGGGGGTTTCAGAATTTGTGACCGGCCATGTATTGGATATAGCCAAATACGCTACGAGGGGGGGAGGAGGGGTCTAAAATTGATCAAAAATATGCTACGTCATTTATGGATGCTCCCTAAAGTAAATGACGAAGAAAACAATTTGGCAAGCGTCAACCGAGCGATGAGCTCGCTCATGTGAGCATGCGCAATGTATCGTGTGTTCGATTTGCGCTCTACCGTTACGTCCGTGTTTTGGATTTTTCGTTACATGTATGGATTTTTATGTTTTTAATGTAACCCCCAGTAATGAGATTAAAAACGTAGTCCTTCGTCAAAACTAAATTCGTAAATAAGAAAACCATTTGCAAGTATAGGTTTGAGAGATATTTGTTTGTATGCAATACACATGGTTGGAAAATTATTCAGTTTTAATCTTCTAGTTTGCAGAAGGTTCCACGTGGTTTCATCATGATATAATCATAAATTAAATAGTAATTTTTTTTTTGTCATTTTAAGGACCACTTCATTTGCAACTTTCATCAACATAAAGGCCTATTTATAAGCAACAACTTCACAGAAGACACTTTGCTAGTAAAGTTGCAATTTCTGAGTCAAAATATGAGTTTTCTACTAATTTTCATTCCTGGACCACAATGGATGCAATGAGTATAAATATTCATACTTTGTGCTCTTATAGGTTTATTATGTAGCTCTTGAACTTTAGTAGCGGAAAAAACGTTTTATTGATTTATGCACTTTTTTCCTTGATTTGTTTTCCGTGCTGAGCACCAATGCTATGGACGCCAGGAGACCGCTCCCAAACCAGGACCCTACCTATTGACCCATTAACTCATGAACCGGGGACCAACGCCTTTACTTAGGCGTGATCAGAAACGTTATGCCTCAGAACATCCCGGTGGCGCCGATTGGGATTGAACGCAGGCTTGCTAGGGTGCCGCTTACCACTACACCACCGGCACCGCTTCACCGGTAGGTTGCAACACATAGGATGAAAAACGTTGTATTAATATATTACTTTGGCGAAAACAAATCTAAAATTTTTACATTACTGAACATTTAAGAGGTGCTCAAATGCTTAATCTGCTATGAACAAAGTAGCAAAACTTATCACGTTTCCTCAGAAACCAAGTCCTGAGACAGCGAAAAAAAAGCCCATTGAATCGAATCGATACTGTTTCCCGCACTCGTGATTGCACTTCACTGCCACAGAAGATAAGAAGAAGCGGAAAATCCGAACCGGCACTTGAACAACGCACTGTCAGGTATTCCCGAGATAATTAAACCGAAGAAATCCTGCTCCGGCGAGAACTGGGAAAATGGACTTCGAAGAATTCGCTTACGCTTCGGGATTAATTCAATTTTCCCATTTCAGTTAGCCTCTCTTTGCCTTCGTTTCTATCCCATTAGCCATCGAGCGCTATTTTGCATTCGATTAGCATAAGATACGCTCGATTTTTCTTACCTTTACCTTTCACGTATTCCCACCTTTACGAGTTGATTTGATTTTCCTTTCTTATTCAATTTTATTCCTATTTCAGAGGCCTTCTGGGGAACTCTCTCTCTCTCTATCTCTCCACCTGCTCCACGCGGGATGGAACTGATAAGCGTGAGGGTCAAAGGGCAGAACGAAGAAAACAATTTAACCTCCTCCGCATCATGCCAACCGAGGATCAGGGAGGTTTGCTCCACATTTCCCTCCCTCAGACCTTCTTCGGTGTGTTAATTGTAATTGATTTTATTTTACGAGGCTACAGAAATGATTGTGTTGGCACTCATAAACCCATGCAACATTTTCTGTTTTGTTATGGCTTTCAAGACCATTCTAAGCCTTATAAACCTCTTCTAAACCATGATAAAACCAAAATTGTGACTTGGGAAAGGAACGTTTTTATTACCCCGAGCTCTGCAGTTCGGACACGTCGCTCGCTTACTGACTGACTGACGAACGAAGATGATCTGAACCGTTACTGAAACCTCCGAAGCAAGGACTCGATTTAAGGACGACGCAGCGACAAAAGGTAATGGAAATGACTGCCAGTTACTCTACAAAGTGGCCATTAACTTTCAATGTGCCCTTCTCATCACCCACCGCATCAATCTGTGGGACGAGAAAGAGGTGCGATTGCAGGTTGGATAAATGCTTCGCTGCCTCATGGAGAGTTCGTTTTGTTCGCAGCTGAATTAGTGCAATTTAATGGATAATCACTTGGTGAAATGTGTCGGACGGAAGCAGTTGTCTGGGTTTACGACTTGGAATAATTGAACAGATTGATGTTTCGAGTGAACCCAAATGTTACCATACAGAATAACAATACCCCTTTGATTTGGGTTACGGTCCATCGCAATGATTATTGAAACTACCCAAACTAATCCGATTTAAGCTGTTTATCATACATACTAGCTCGTAAAAGCAATCATAAATTTTCTGACAAAATAATCCCAATTTGGTAGCTGTCCCGAAGCGACAACCCATAACATCGAATCAGATTCTCAAGATCTAGAAAACATATGCGAGAGAAATAAAACAAATTTACCGAAATAAAAAAAAAACGGAAAACACAAACACCCTTGCCGTAAAGCCTTTGAACGTTGAGCACGAGAAAGAAAAGTTAGATTCACATCAGAAGACGAGCAGCTCCCAGCCAAGAAAACCCAAGGCCCCCAAAATCCAAGTCAACAAACAAAGCCTTTTTATTATTTTCTCGCCCAACCATAACAAATCACTTTTTAAAAGTGTTTCTTAATCCTCCTCTAATGTCGTCGCAATTTACATCTTTTATGGTAGCTCTGTTGCTGCCTTTTTTATATCCTCGCTCGAATCATCTTCCGAAAACTCTTGACATTATGTTTTCTTTCTCCTTTCGATCCATCGCAGAGAGCAAAACGGTCGATGGGCTGAACTCGGCCCGGTACGTTGCGTCCTATAGGCAGCCCGAAGTGGAGGTGTTCAACAACGTGCATGAAATCGTTGCCCCACACTCACATGGCATGGATGGGAATATGAGGACGAGTCGAAGGAACACGCCCTCTGACACATGACATTCTCGGTCTTCTCGGTCGGTGGCTGCCTTCAGTGTTGATATCTACAGGCAATCGTGGTAGGCGGCGAAGACGTTTCCAACTGGGAGGGTGAGGAAAAGGATGAAGAAGCAAAAAATAGAAATGGAATAAGGTGACCTAGCAATTTTGGCCGACTGATAACACGCATCTTGATTTGATGTGTGTAGGATTTACACGTGTGGCTTGGATCATTTGGATTTCTCGAGCAGTACTAGAAGGAAGAACGTTTTAATTTGCTGTGCTGCGAAGCGGATTAAATCTTTACTAAGTCTTTGTTTATTTTAATTCGGTCGATATCCTTGTATGATAAAGTATGAGCTAAAGAATGCAGTACAATAAATTTAAGACATTTACGTAAAATAGAATCACACGACTATTTTTGCTTGTAAATAGTGCTTATGGTTTTAAAACTAGCCTAGAATAAGCCATTTTTGGCAACTTTGCCACGGCTAGCTGGGGCGAAATGTTCAGTCTTTCGATATTTTTTTCAAAAAAATAATAATGGAGTAGATCTGGAATTGTTGGGATTGTTGTTGGGATTAGAGCAGAAATTTTCAATTGGACGCATTTGAGAAACATAGGGAGGGTTAAAACCTTGGGTGAAGAAGCGCTCGATTCCATGTAGCGTTTTTTTTTTCATAATTGAACGGTACAAGGTCAGCTCAAAATACTGCATATTTTCCACATGATACTTCTGTATAAACCGGAAAACTTGTGGCAAAATTTTGCTGCATTCATTGCAGACTTCAAAATGTATGCAGCTAACTCCAAATTTTAAAATTATTCTTCTAAGGATTCGAGCACAAATTACGTTTCAGGGAGAGGGGGAATTTTACGTTACATATTGACCATAGTTAAAAACAAATCAAAACCGAAAAAAAAACCCTGAATAAATATACTTGACGCTGTGTCTAAAACAGATTAAAACCTTTCAAAAACTGTAAATTGACATCTTTTATTCAATCTTGAAAAAAGGGAGGGAGCGAGTGAGTTTATGTTAAGTATTTTGAGGGGGGAAATTTTTGCTATGATTTGTTTTCCGTCAATCATGTTTTAAGCTCCTACACCTGGACCCTACCTATCGACCCATCAACTCATGGACCAACGGGTTTACTTCCCTTCCGAAGGCAGGCGTGATCATAGATGTTATGCCTCAGGAAATCCCGACGGCGCCGACTGGGATTGAACACAGGCCTTTTTGTAGTGAGCGGCAGTCACCGTGTACCGTGTACCCAGGAGAAGAAAATAGAAAAAATGTAGTCGTAGAAGTTTATGTTTGGAAAAAAATTAACAAGTTTTCGCATAAAGCGGCCATAACTACAGAAAAACAGTACGTATCGCTTACAAATTAGGGCTGTAAACAATAAACATATGACAGCTTGAAATGAAATTTCAGGATTTATTGCTAAGCGGCAGGCACACCGTTTGAAAAATTCATGGAAATTTCTGCGAAATATAGCACACACAAAGTAAACGGTCTATGCCTAACGTACGTAAGCCTAACATCTGTATGCCAAACGTGGTTATGCCTAATGGGGTACACTCATCGAAAAGTGGCCTTAAGCAAAGTTTTCTAAATGTACAGCTATCATTTAGATCATTTAAATAGAGCGATATGGTGAATTGTTAGATAGATAGATGAACAAAAAAAATGGTTTTCCCATAGTAATTTCCATATAAACTTCAAATGGTTTGTGCCAAGTCAGTTTCTTTTTTAATGAGTTCAAATTTTGGGAGGCTAATCAGGATCAGATTTGGAACCATTTGAACGCTGTGGAGCAAACTTTTGAACATACATGTTCGACCTGATTCAAGGCAATTTTGAATGTCCCGCTGTGATTGAGCAAATCCCGTAGAGCATTCATCCCCGAAGATTTCGTAGCTCATCGCTTTTAGCTAATAAGCAATTCCTTATCATCAAACTAATTATGGTCACAACAATCCTCTCGACTCGTACCTTTGCGTTTTCAATGATGTAGGAGAAGAATTTGATTTTATCATATTGAAAACGATATTCAAAAATAGGATTAGTAAATAGTTAAGATTGGTTGTAAGTGTTCAGTCTGTATAACTTGGTCAAAGACGGTATGTGAATAAATTTGAGAAATATATTTACACTTGAATGTAGTACAAAGGGCGAATTGACACTGCTAGGTCAATTAATTTTATTCTGATTCAAGTTTCAATTTGATTAGTACTATTAATTTCAACAACAAATTTCTAGTTTTGAAATTAATTCCGCTTTGGCGCGGTTCCGTTTTCGGCAACTGGAAACGAGAAGCGTGTTGCAAAAACGGAACACTACTGTAAATCATAAACACAAAAAACAGCTTATCTTATCAACATGATGTCTGAAACAAAGTTGTAGGAAACTGGATGTAATTTGTCAATAACAATAGTTTTCTGCATAAAACTGTAATCATTATTTGTGGACAAAAGTTTTAAATGTATACCAAAAGTTTGTGAACTACGCTTTTAGTTAATGCTGAAGGGTTCGTTATGTCCATTTCAGAAAAGTTAGCAGTTTTGATAAGCTTTCAAATAAACATGAGCTTAAAAATCTTAAAAATGTAGAATACCTATTATGAAGAAAATGTTAAGGGGCTATCAGAGAGAATCCTAAAATTATTCAAGGGGATTGTGGGAATTCTTCGATGATCCTGTGGAAATTATTGAGAAGAGGTATAAGCAAATTATTTAGATATAGGGGAAATGGATGTAATGTCGGCCTAAATGGCCCTAATTTGGGCCCATACATAAATTCAGCAATCGACTAAATTTTCAATAGCGACTATAAATATCCATTAGTACCGTCACAATGACGTGTTTATCTTGATAAAACAGATAAATAGCAGATTTTAAGCGATGGGCCCAATCTTAGATCCATAGGCCAACATTAGAGCCATTTTCTTTAGATACATTTTTTAAACATAGGTAGATACATAAACCGAATTCAAGATCTATAATTTAGAAACGTTTTCATGGCTCTCAGGCTTTGAAAAAAGATGCTTCTACTAGTTCGCTCCACGGGTACGCCCTTGCAATCTGCTGACGTTACACGCTATTTGGAGGCTACTCAAAGACTGGGTAGATGGCACTCATTTCGCATGCTGTAAAGAGTTGTCAAAAAATGAGTAAACTGGCTTTGCTCCGACTCAACACAGATTCTGGGCAATTGGTTCTGATATATGTTTTTCCTAAGTTGCGCACTTTGTAGTTGTGAATAGGAGATTTTTGCGCAGTGAGTCTAAAATAAGTTTTTAGGCGTGAATCAGTGAAAATGAAGCAGCTATAATAGCCGGGATGGCGAAAGCTATCAGCAACTAGTTTGTTGGTATCAATAAATACAGAATTATCATTTTCCTATTTTTTTATTAATATTCTTCCTAGGCGAAATAATTTATATATAAAGAATTCATGGGTCATTCATTCGTTTCTATCGAAATGAGTAAGGTTTACTCAGTTGACAAATGTCATCATCTGAGTAGCTGTTGCCCAATTTCATCCATAGGCACGTTTACTAAAATTTGAGTAAAAGCATGTTTACCCAATTTTGGGTGATTTCCCTTTTAGCTGGACCGAATGATTTTCGACACAAAAATGAGTAGCTTAAAATAGCGTTCAACTACCGCGTCTGCCCTATAGTCGCTATATTCATAGTCTGGCGGATAAAATCTCGGGAACCAATTGAGCTGTAAAATAGCGGAACCAATCGAGCAAATCACGACCAACAACAGAAAAGAGCACATCAGCTATTGCGAACAAAACTTCGGAAACCCTTTTCTCGTGGCTCAATGCTCGCCGACGCAAACAAACACCATATTTAGGTTGGGGAAAGTTTCCCCTATCCGATGATGCTGGTAATTTGCGTTCGATTGACGAGTAAAGAATAATCAAAGTTTTTTTTTTATAAAAGTTGATAGTATCTTTTCCATTGTTGGACTACAATATATTGAATTGGTTCGGCTTTTTGATAGATCGAAATGCCATCCGCCAGACTATAAATATAGCGACTATAGTTTGCACTCCCTATGGCTTATCTAGATATTATCTACTACGGAGGGTATGCAAGGTGTTTTTGTAGCTATGCTGTCCCATTGATAGAATTAAAGCTTTGCGCTTTTTTAATCAAACAATCACAGCCAAAATCAGAGATATTCCATTTTTTAATTACTTGATTAACAAATAATTATTAATTATTTTTTAACTCGCTGTGCTGTCATTTTTTCACCAATAAGAGTGCAATACATGTTTGAAACGATGGGTGATGATCCTCTGGAGAAGTTTTTGCTTGTATCGGCATGATATATCCGATAACTAATATTTTACTTTTCGGTTCGGTTTCTGTTCAGTTCGATTAAAAATCGGACATCACTAGATGAATGTGAAACGTCTTTTCAAATATAAGGGCTGTTCATATATAATAAAAATAAATAATAATAATAAATTTGTTCATAATCCAAATTCAAAGAAACCGGGGCTAATCACAAATTACGTTCCCATGGTGACTGAAATAAACACGAGTGTTGACCGGTTGGATTAACTGTCAAATTTGCCGTAAAGTATCACAACCATATCAATTATGCATCGCACATTACATCATATGTATATGCCTTTTGGATTACATGTGCACACACTGTTCGCTCGTGGCTGATATTATGAGAGGTGGAATCACCAATTACGGTTTTTCGTAGTATTTTCTGTTCAATCAATCCCAATGAATAACCATTTTCAATTTTTACCATCACGTTGAATTTCCTTTCGTTTAATTTTGAGCTAAACAACAAAATCGTTTGCAAGCTTGCATACAACATTGCTGATTTAAGCGATATCACGCTTCAATTTACTTGAAATACCGTGTTAATTTATGCTATAGCTAATTTAGAGTGTTAATTTAGATATAGCAGAAATTTACATGATTTATTCAAACGGTGTCGATGAACTGTTAAACTGTTATGTGGCGAAATCTCTTCAAAAATACGATAAAAGTGGTAGTGAATCATTTCACCTTGCGTTGAGCATTCAGTGCTCCTGCAAAAAATCCATCACAATGATTCAACCCTGAAGCGTACAATAACCTGCCGACAGATACTTCTGTCGGCATCGCCCATTCATAGTGTATGTATATTTAACGATTCCCATCTTTTTAGTAGCTGATGAATCTCATTTGATGCACCCTCCTTAGACACAGGTTGCACTATCCCAAGCCACGTTTTATCGACTGACTCCCAGATAAACCGTCGTCACCACCTCCAACCGATGACGACGTTGACGCACACGGTGATGGTTGTGCTTATTGGAAAGCTATTAATTTAATTGGATAATTTAAACGATTTATCGACGATATTATGTCGGCCTAACTGCAGCAGTTTGTTGATTTTTTTTTTTCATTTTTTAGCTTATATCAATTCTGAGCCTGCGTATGTATGCACTTAGGGTAGGAGTGTATAAAACGCACCACCAGGGCAAATCGCCTCCTTTGCATGTTTACGAATCCAGGATTAATATTAATACAAAATTGGTGGGCATGCCAATTATTTAATGGATCCATCCTACTATGGGAGTTTGACAGCCGCCAAATGTCACAAATTAACAATAAAAACCAAATCCAAACGTCATTTTGGTAAGCATATTTACAAGGGTATTTATTCTCTCGTTGTGCAGAATGAGACAATTGATATTGACGCTCTGTGGCATGTCACATCCTTGTTGTGGGGTACTTTGTTGGATGCAACTAAAACTGGACTGTTCCAAAAATGGAAAAAGTGTTGTCTTCGGAGCACTTATTTCTTGCTTCATAAGAAATAAGTGCACCAAAGACAACAAATGTAAACGCGCAGATTTATAACACTTTTAAATAAGTGAAAACTCGCTTATTTGGCCAGTTGATATGCTCTATACTATTCCTTCAATATATTGTTTTTTTTTTTTGTTGTGGAGTATTATTCCCCACGTAATTAAAGAACTTTTAATTCAGATGTTCCACTTATTTCTAACTCCCAAAGCAGCAGATATACGCAATTGTTCCATTAGTTAAAGCGGGAACGGTAAAAATACAGTCGCTTTTCCTTAAAGGGGGCGTATAATACCTGTTTACCCTACAGGTTGGGGCCCCGAGCTGAGTCTGAGTGTGCTTGTTTTGTAAATTGGTTATGTTTGCTCTTGTTGTTATATGACCGATTCCGGTGTGTGTGGAAATGGCTCTCGCTGCGTTATTGAATGGCGGCTTGGGCAAACAAACGATTCAAGACCTGATGACACTTTACGCGGCCGCCGCCATCCAGTCCGCCATCCATCCTCGTCGTCGCCGTTGCTATTTTGAAGAGAGGGGGCGAAAACATGGCACGGAACGGCTACGGCGGCGGTCTCCCGCTATCGATGTTAGATCGCAAGGAAATGATAGTGATTTGCCTTACCTTTAGTTGTTCGCTGTCACGGACCTTCTTTTTCTTATCTGAGCGATTAGGCATAATGGAATCGAAGCGACGACGCGGTAAAATCGTCGCTTGTCGAAATGAGGCGTTATTTGTTCCAAGATGCGGTGCAATAAGTTAGTCGCTAGCTGATTAACATTCTTGGATGGAATGGAAATAAATCGATTTAATCTAGGTTAATGAGCGTTGAACAAACCGCTTAGTAATGGAAAGTCATTTAAAGTAGATTATTTCATGATTACCAATTTTTCTCCGGCGTGGCTTCCATCTGTCTAGACGGAAAATGATCCCCACGCAAAGTTAGTCCTGTGTTGAAATACACCAGCAAGCCTGGTCCTGGGCCCCCTATCTGCCTGCCTCTCGTTAATTTATAGTATTTCACACAGAAACATATATCCTGCCGCCGGGAAAACTTTATGGCAAGAAATTCACCCTAATTTAAACCTCTAAACATACACACCTCACATACCTACCTACCTTCAAATGCCATGTCATGCTCTTCCACCGAGTTGGTTCTTTTTTTGCACACAACTTTTACTCTATGGTATTGCGTGCTTGTGATGCCTCGGTTCTTCCACCGGAACCATTCCAGGATGATATATAAGACAGCCAAGCATTCTACGGGACACTGCCACCGCACTAGCCACGTCGGAATATCCGGAAGGAGATGGCGACTACGAGGACGACTACGGCGTCGACGGTCGCACAGTGGTTTACTGTTGTCAGTCTGCAGTTTTTGAGCAATATTATTGAAAACGCCTCAGCAGCATTCAATCGTTGGAGAGTTGATTTCTCGAACAATAATGCTTCAAATATATTCTGTAAATCGACAGTGAGCATGCATAAGGGCGTATACGCGATGATCGATTCTCTTCATCGTTTTTCTCTTTGCATTGCTACAGCTAAGCGAAACAATTTTGTAGAATTTGTTCAATGTAGAGTTGTAATAAGTTGTATTGGCTTTCAAAAGCAACAACAAACGCACCGACAAACGTTAAATCTAGCGAGTTATTAAGAAAAGAGAAAATCGATGAAGAGAATCGATCATCGCGTATACGCCCTTATGAATGCTCACTGTCGAAATAGCAATTCATACCAACTTTAGTGTGTACCCGATTTGATAAACTCGTATTAAGAACATTAACTCTACTGTGTGCTAAACTTGTTTTGTCATTAAATTTACGGTAAAAAAAATTGCGTATAAAGGACAACCTCGGCTCAGTTAAATGGATAACACAGTGTAATATGCCTTGATGAAAAATCGATAAAACATACTTTTTTTACATGGAAAACAAGTAATTCATTTAAGAAATTCTCGATTTCCTTTTTCCATGCTGCGAAGCTAAGGGCTAAGTAAGCTAATGTTGTTTGAATTTTGAAAAATGTTCATTCCTAGAATTTGAACGAGTCCAACAGTCATCTTTCGGATTGTTTTTAAAGTTTTCCAATTATTTACATGCTCCATTTTCACTCAACCCGAGACCACTGTGACATACGGTGGGTTGTTCCCAACTCAACCCCTCGGTTGATGATTTTATTTATTTTTCGGCAAACCGCTCTCCTCGGTCGCGTCCCTGCAGCTTCACCCTCCTGGCAAGCCTAAACTGCTTGCTCCTTGCCCACAGTTCCAGCTGTTTTCACTCTCATCCTTGAACCCTTCGCTATTCATTATCACGGAGCATATTTTACGCCAGGCGAATATATGTCCCACAATTCCTCCCTTCCCCTCTCTGGGCCGTCACCCCAGCGGACCACCACAGAGCAGGAGAATTCGGTCGTTGCGCGCTATCTCCCGAAGCATTTGTTTTCTTTTCACTCTTTTCCGGTTTCACTTTATTGGTTTTTTGGCTTTTGATTTTCTCCCCTCTACAGGCACGTCTGCTCAGGTTCGGTCGTTCCGTTCTCGATATTGCACGTTTTTTTTCTTCTTCACCAGGTTCAGGGCTGCTTATTTAGGCAAGAAATGTTTTGTTTAGTACCTGAACCGGTGTGTACATAATTCTATTTTACACTTCTTTTTTTTTGCTTCAGTCGTACCGGTTTAACAAATTTCCGATAATTAGTTTATTTCTGTACACAATTTAAGGGATTCGGTAGCATCAGCACTGTTGACAGGAGGTTCTTCACAAAGAACCACTCTTGAATAAATAAGGGTCCATGTGTACTCTGTAAATGCACAATGCAGTATGAGTGGATCGAATCGTTGGAAATTAGCACTGAATGCGACGCATTCAATTGGTTGCAATTACATGTTATTGATTTTCAAGGGAATGTTTGGGAACAGTTGACTCAGCTGCGTGTGACAAATTTTAAAGGTTTCGGTCGGTGCAACTTTGCTGCCAATTGAATTCGATGGCCCTCTTTGACCGACCTCCCATCAGTCAATTTGGTTGCATTGTTTGAGAAAATATGGATTGCGCTATTTGCTCGTAATTGTACCTTTGCGGTAAAAATACATACTCACTATTTCATGCTGCACAATTTCAAGGATTTATTCATAACCATTTGGAAAACTGTAAAGTAGCATCCATTAAGTACATCATGTGAAATTCTGAAAAAAGTAATCCCCATTCCCAAGTAACAATTCTGGTTTTATGAGGGTTATGTAGATCATGATTTAGACTTGTAGAATGCTATAAAACCTCTATAAAACTTGCAATGTTTTTTGGTTTCTCCCCTTTCGTTTCATTTTCACAATATCTCATAAATTGTTTGTCAAATATTGATATCGATTTGATATCGATGATTTCGATAACCATATAACAAAGCATTCATTTCAAAAAGCTTTAGCAGTTAAATGCAATTGCTGCACTTTTAATGAGTTCGATGGTAAGTCCGAATTATTTGAGGAAATTAGGGTAAATTTACAATGTTTGCACAGCTAATTACGCGCTTTTAAAGGATGAAAGCGTGTTTGAAGTAGGGATTCCACAAGAAACCTTTGAATACGATTCATGAAGCATTTCCAGAACTTATTGGCAATTTATATTCGTAAAATGTTTCTTATGAACAGATTTGTTTAATGTTTTTCGAAGCCCAATTGTTGCACGCCTACTTACCTTACCAATCAGGCTGAAACCAATTGATGTCCTCTGCTGTCCGAAGAAGTAGTCTCCGCTCTACTCGATCCATGGCCACACGTCACCAGCCTCTTAGTCTGCAAAGGGTCCGCTGGCCGCCTTCTACTTGGTCGATCCACCTTGCCCACTGCGCACATTTTCTTCTTGTTCCTTATGAGTCGCTTTCGAAAACCATTTTCGCTGGGCATTATTACAACGTGCTCAGCCCACTGTAGTTGCCCAATTTTTGCAGTTTTGAATGGTTCTCCCAGCAGCTGGTGTAATTCGTTTTTCATTCATCTCCTCCACGTTCCGTCATGCATCTGCACTCCACTTTTGAATGGGATGTGTTGTTCCTCAAGGTTGGAATTGAGTGCAGTAAATAATAATTTAATGTTTCTGAAATACATCAGCCTCTTACGAAAACATTTGTAGATCTGTTATCAGGATGAATTCTGCATACAGGGCCAAATTGGGAGCTTTGTTGAATATTGAACGGTACGGGAGCAAAGTGCAAGCTGATCACAATCATAGCTGATGACTCATAAATAAATAAATTTCATTGCTCTTGAACTTGAAGTTCTTCCATAGAACTTGAACGGCGTTCATGAATCGATATACTATTCGAAGAGGCTGACAGCCATTTCTTCTTGAGATTATGCGGCGTATTGCGAACTGTGACTAGTCAAAAATTTGGCATTCAAATATTGACCATAGAATAGTGCATAGTGCATGACTCACTAAAATCCAGTTATTTTTTCTATGTATTTTGTTCCAAACGATCTTCAGACTTTAGGTGCGAAGTGCTTTAATACATGACGGAAACTTAGAGCTAACTTAATGGGGCAGCCATTTATAAATTCAATCATGACCCAAACCTTTCCGTATTTTCTGTATCTAATACATTGTTTGTCTTAAAAGTTTACACCTCCTTCCTCTACTCTTACACCGTGACAGATGCCATCATACGTTACAAGATTGACGCTCAGAAGATCTACATATAAAGCCACGTTCAATTTTTAGAAAAATAATATGGATGGTCATTGGGATATCCGTTAGAGATAAAGTATGATGCTGTAATCTCGGTTGTTGCCAGACATGTTAGGGCTAAAAATTAACAAATGTGACAGCTACAGTGAATCTGAGCACAATATGGAGTGATATAATTTACAAACGTCTCACCAGCACCAGAATGAAACACATCAGCAGCAATAGCGCCTTCATCAGCAGTTTTCAGCAAGCACACCCGCAGAAAATGACCAAACAAACCCCATTCATAAGGTAGGTACGTTCATAATTTGCCGTTCTGGCGAAGGCTCTTCGAGTTATTTCTTATGAACTGCACGGGCGTTCATTCAACTTGAACGCAAGTTCAGATCTATAGATCAGATCTCGATTTGATCGTGTTCAAATGCATCACGTTTCCAGCAATGTTGGTAAGATTATCAGGGAGTTCCAAATGGTGATAATGAACAGGTAAATTTGGTGTTCTCTCACTACGTGGCACTAGTGTAGATGTGAACTTCTATCTATATCTTGATCCTGACCATCTAGGAAGTTGTTGTTTTCGGAAAACTTGTTTAAGTGATCAACGCATTTTGAATGGTAGACAAATTAGTTCACAAATTTCTCATTACGTGGTGCAAGTATGTGAAGTTCCTTATGTCTACCAACAAGCAACACTGGACTTACTCAAACAAATTTTAGATTTGTTAAAAACGAAACGGATAGTTGAAAAACAAAAACCAACTCACGACCTATTTACTTCTCTGGAGAGCCTGGATCATATCCTGAGTTTTATGATTTTGTTGTTGTTGGGGAATTTAAACTAAACATCCAGTGATTCGAACTTGTGACAACCATTGTTGGCTTCTCAACATGAGAATATATTATAAGATGTTTAATATTGTGCACTCTTCATAATTATCGGTGTTAAGTCAGAGGGTACTAAGTGGCAACATAAAAAAGAGGAATGATAGCATTGGATAACGAATTTCCTCTGCTTCAATTTTTGACAGATTCGGAAAATGTTGCAAATAGTAAGAGAAACAGCCAGAAGGGTTGTCCCATTACAAAGGAATCAATGCTACACAGCCAACTTTAAATTAATTTTTCTCGAAATAATAAAATTGTCACTTAGTTCGGTCTGACTTCACACCTACCTAGGGTTACCATATGGTATCCTAAAGGAGGACATGTCCTCCTTTTTCAACAATTTTTCTACATCCTCCTTTAGCCCGAAAATGTCCTCCTTTTGCATTTTTTCCAGTAACATATTCATCAAATTGTTTTCAAATAGCGTTGTTTTCAGAGCATTTTTTTTTAATTATGTCGCAACCTCATTTTATATAGCAAATGCCATTCGATAGTGGGATCAGGATACTACAGCTGTCAACCCCCTTATATTTAGACTGTGGTTCATTTGGTGAACTTTCATTTGACAGTTGGAAAATTTTAAAATAAACCTGCTATTCTACCAGACTGGGATCAATTTGAACAAACACTTCCTCGAAATTCGGATGTAAGTGAACAGCCAAACAATTCTCGATTGCGTTTTCGGAAGGATGTATCAGCTTTTGTAAACAATGCATTTGATTGTCGATTTTGGCGTAACTGGTAGCTCGCCCACGCATACTAACACACACATCAAAATGGATTGCTTGTCGGTCAGAAATAAGTCTGATGCAATACCAGGGTTATTTGAAAATTTCCCATCTTTAAAATGTAAGTGAAAATTTACCAAATGGATCAAAGCCTTAGATTGAATCCAACATGTGTTCGATTTTGACGTTCTAGTTTTATAGGGTTTTAGGTAGCGTAGAGCACTACTTCGACGTAATCGCCTATTTCCGTTCTATCGACCAGAAAAGATCAATTATATCAATGATTTCACCGTGCACAAATCAATAATAGGTTTGTTTCGATGCGTTAGTTCATTAGCTACAACATAAATCCTGTTATAGCGCATTGTATGAATATTTACGCTCATTGTTCTCAAAACACAAGAAACGCTCGTAGCGAATCCCTATTTTCTACGTTTATCCGTAGGACGAAAAAAATCTAATTGCGTTTCAATGCTTTAGGACGGAATTGAAACTCGTAGAATGAATTAAGAATCAAGTATTAGATTTGAAGCAATATCTCAAAAAATTGTGACTCTTTATCAAATCCATTGTACGTATGGAAAGGTGAATAAATTAAGAAGTCATCTTTGACAGAAATATTCCATTTTTTATTTGAACACGTTCAGAAAAGATAGGTAAAGTGCGGATTGTGCTTAGTAGGACGGAAATTAGACCAAAAACCCTATTGGTTTAAAATCAAATGCTGAATCAATCATAAAATTAACAGATTTCTCAGATGTTCCTTTTTCATGTTGGTTTCAATCAGCGATGACATGTATCTTGGTTTTTGTACATGATAAAAGTTAGGATAAGGCTGTAAAGCTGTAGTTTACAAGCAAAACAGCTAGACTAGATCATTTTGTAGTATTAAAAATAAATTATGAAGGCTAGTTTGATGCATTTTTCAGAACCATAACGCGAAGATGAATTGAATTGATAACGACTACAAGTTATGAACAATCTCAATTGAATCTTTGAAAATCATGAATTTTGTGATAGCGCACATATTATTAAAACGTTTGATAACAACTCATTGTCCTCCTTTAATGTTAAGAAAAGGAAACATTGTCCTCCTTTATCTCCAAACCTCAAATGAACTGTCCTCCTTTTCAAGTTTTTGTTATGGTAACCCTACACCTACCATATTATCGCCACTGATGAAGTGCCCAAGCAAAGCTGGAGAAATTGCTGTTATGATGTAACTTATTTTGAATACTACAGTTGATCTCATTTTGGTTGACACAGCAAAATGAGAGAAAAATTTGGCACTGTTGAATCAAATGGAAACTAATCCTGCTATCAATAAAAAATAATTTCATTGCTGATTTTGCATTCATAATATTTAACTGAATACGGGCATGGCGTAAATAACACCCGCAGAAAATGACCAAACAAACCCCATTCATAAGGTAGGTACCCAGCGTTCATAATTTGCCGTTCTGGCGAAGGCTCTTCGAGTTTTATCTTATGAACTGCACGGGCGTTCATTCAACTTGAACGCAAGTTCAGATCTATAGATCAGATCTCGAATTGATCGTGTTCAAATGTTCATGCTTCTCACGTTGAAAGACTTGAGTTCAAATCTGACCCCGGACTAGTCACGAATGACCTAAAATGTGTGCAACATAACAATTAGACAATAATCGTTAGTTCAATTTTCAACTAGACGTTAACAGCAGAACTTTAAATTTGATAAACTGAAAGCACAATATGAAAAAAGACTTAACAGTAAACTTTAATATCGATTTGCTTTCATTTCGTTAACCGACTTTGCTCGAGTTTACCTCAATACAGATTATGTACATTTTCACAAAGGCAGTTGTAATCTTTTCGGGAATGATGTGGACCGTCACTGATCTTGTTATTAAATTAGTATGTGATTTTAAATGTCGCCTGATAGACTTTGACTCAGGGTAGATTAAGGTCATCCGTAACGTGTCCATTTATTATTGTTGTTTGACAATATATTTAAAATGTCCACGTGGACATTGATTATACTCCCTCCCCCTGCCTGTGCAAAAGCGTGGACTTTTTATGTGCCCCATCCCTCTTTCTCGCGGTATATGAACGTCCCCGAACAGGAAATCAGCCGTCTTCCCAAATGCTGAGGTCAGTCCTTCTCCAAGCAACATTTAGCTCTCCCAGTTATTAATTAACACGTATCGATTTTTGCCGACGTTCACATGAATATTCATAACAAATTTCCCATTCTCACACGGCGCAAACATGATTTATTGACAGAGGAGAGGCAAAACGCGCCGAAAACTGCTTCATAATGAATTCATCTGCCCAGGAAAGTGTGGCGCCCAACCGCGTGCTTAGTAGCGTAATAACGCTAATCAACCCTAAAGTAAACCCCAAGCTCAATGCAGCAAAGACCCTATCGATGTAGAAGCTAGAAAAAAACTTCCCGTCGGTTCCCTGTTTCGACCGACCCGGCCATGCGAGGGAAAATTAAGTTTAAACATATTCCAAATTAAATCGAGGTTCTGCCTTCTGGCAGCGAATAATGGAACAGGCGCACACACACCCGGCCCGGCAATAATACAGTGACGTCCTCTCGAAACGGTTGGAAGCCACGCACACTCGAGAGTTGAATAAACAAAATTCACGAAATTAGCTAATAATTCAATCGCAGCCCAGGTCAACCCCCAGTGGCAGTCAGTGAGTCAGTGGTGGCCCTGGCCAGCCAGAGCAGATCGACACTGGAAAAGGGGTGTTAATTCTGTTGCAAACCTTCCGAGGGAAACATACGTACGGCTTCCTGAATTGAAGGGTCCGGCAAGAAGGGAACGAAACCGTGGAAAGGGGTAATTTATACTACCTAGAATTTCACGCTACTGCATTGTAGTTTCGATTACTACTGTGTACGGTGGCGGCAATAGTCTACCCATTTCCCTGCTATTGTTGATGATGATGATAATGATGATGATGATGATGATGATGATGATGATGGCGCTGATAGTGAAGTGTAGATTGTGCTGTTTGGGTTCGAAGTTCGGATCCAAGATGAAATTCATTATTATAGTAAATATTAAATATTAAATCATATAATCAATATACAACAAAGCATTTAAACTGTCCACGCAGTTTCCAAATCTGTGATAATATTTTTGAGTTGCTTTTCATATTTAAGAGTTACAGAACAAAACCTGTCAAAACAAACAAAAACCGTTGCAATGTCACTTAGAATATGTCAAAAGCTAATGCTAAAAGCGTCATGATTGGTTTCAAGTCAGTTATGGAAAAGTTGTTGTTAATAACTTCGATAATATTAACCGAAATCTCAACAGCTAACTGTTCAGTAGGATGTGCAGTTAAATTGTTTTAAAGCTACAACAAATCGTATAATCCACTAGAATGACAAGATTTGTCCAAGCCTGAACATGATTTGATTTTTTTAAAGAGTAAAATAGGCTCTAAAATTATGGACAAAGTTTTACCAAACATTCAGCTGTTGAAATCTTGGTAAAACATTAACGAACACGACAAATTTTAAGAATATAAAATGATTTTTTTTTTCAATGTAGTATTTAAATTTAAAATGTTTAAACATTCAAAAATATCTTACATTGTCCAAATTTATGTAGGTTTAATAATTTTTGAGAAATAGTTTTTAATTGGATAAAAAAAATCCTTTTAAGTACCGATTTTTTTTAAGGAAAACAAGTACACAAACTTATTTTTTGTTTGCATTTACCAAATACATCCGTAGACCATAGGTCCACCGGTGTATAATTGTCAATGACCCGTGTACTGAATGGAAAATTATAGGTACGAATCCCACCGATTTGTTTCGCAGATTTTGCCACACACGTCACACCGACGGTATGTGCTTACCTCTCACTCTCTCAGATTCTTCTCACTTTCTCATAAAGCAAGGATACTAATTTTTTGTTTGTTGAGCGTGTGGTTGGTGCGTTTATCCAGGCTTTTGTTCACGCGAGTCTGATGTGTTTGAGAAAGAATAGATCCCGCGAACACGTTCGATCATGCAGTGTTTGGGCTTGGCTCTTGGCTGAATGGAGTGAATGACCGGGATTGGTGACCGGGAGTGCCAGCCAAGCAAAAATTTAGTGCATAAAGAAAAATTAATCATACCTAATTATCGTGTGAATGTTAGAATTGCGTTCTTTAATTTTGAAAAATGTATCGGTTTTTTTACGTCTTCTGATAGAACTTCGTTTTCTGAGCACAGCGATAATTTTTTCGAACCAGCAAACTTTCATCTTGATTTTCAAATCAAGATTTAAAGCAAAATAATCGCTTCACTGTTTAACACTAAACTAACAAACTGACAGCTCGCGCCCATGCAAAGTGACAAAGAGGGGCGCTAATAAGGTGATTTTTGCAAATGCAATCGTACTTATTTAAAATAGTTGCAGTGTACCAAAATGGATGAAATTTTGGGTTGGGATCCATTTTTTACGATTACGAATATGCATTTACCTCAATACCCTTAAAGAACCCAATTGGCTGGAGCAGTAATTCATGTTCACACCATTGGACATTGATCGTGGATTAATGTGGTTAGTTCATTCCTGTTGCAAAATAATTTAATAAATGTATTAAAACTGTAATTGTTTCCCTTTTGCTACCTAGTGGGATAACCACTCTACGGTGCTCAAAATAACACGTCAATGTAATCAAGGTTTTTAAGTATCCTTAAGAATCATCATACATACATAATTTCAGGCATAACATTTGATATCGGACCAAAAGCATTTGTAAACAAACTTTCTAAGGCGAACCAAAGTACGTCCACGCAAACCAATGCCATTTTCGGAAAGGTGAGAGTTGCCCCTATCCGATGATGTTGTTGGTTTGCGTGAGCGTTCTTTGGTTCGCGTGTAAAGGGCCTTAGAAAGTTTGTTTACAAATGCTTTTGTGCCGTTATCAAATGTTATGCCTGATATGTTACAAAGTAAACGTAATATATAAAAATATATATCCAGATTAACGACCTGTTCGGTATTCGGTGCATTGCGGTATCGGCTGTAATGAGAACGACATCATTTCACCATTCTTTCCTATGACGTTTGATATCAAAATTGTGTATATAATGTAACATATGTTGTAGTGTGAATGGGATTAAATTCCAAATGGGAATTTGAACTCGTGACTTTGGCGTGAGAGGTACGAATGCTGACCACTACGCCACTTGAAAGCGACACTTCACTTATCGATCAGAAATTGACTGTGGTTGGCAATATTTAAGTATTCATCTCTCAAAAATATCCACGCTGATTTACGATTTCTCATCTCTAAAATTAAGATGAATATTTAATTTAATGAACTACGGTCATACACGCTAAGATTTGTAACTTTTGTGTTTCTTTTCGGCTATTACAGTCAGCAGTATTCCAAACGATAAGTTTTAACTTATATCCAACGTTTCAACTCAGGGCTTGAGTGTTCGGGGGGAATTCTAGTTTATCGCTTTTCGTTTGGTCCTGAACATAAAACTATTAGTGCCGTATTTAGATCGTACATCGAAATCATTGGATATCAGCAACTAGCTTTGTTTGCTAACTTTTCTGAAACGGAAACAATGGATACTTAAAAATTGAGAACAACTTATTCTATCAAGGTATCCTTTCCTTTATTTAACGTCGGTCTCTGTTCCGCAATCTAGTGCCAATCACCGGCGGACATCGATTACCATCAAGGAATCAAAAATATCTCCAAATGACAAAATGACAAGCGATTAACGAACCGAATAATAACGCTATGTCAGAAGTTGAAAGCAATAATGATATAATCTTCTTCGTTCTTTTTCATGACAAGCAGCCCGTGCGGCACAACTCACTCGGGGCGGTTGAAGGAAACGAGCAAATTGTTGGCAAGCTGCTTCACGAAGTAAAGCCGAAGATGATACACGTGTGTTAATGGGATTTTTTTTGTTATGTCTTTTCTCGATTCATATCAAGCTATGTCCTCATCCGTGTATATTGCAACAAAGCAGGCAAGCAATATATCATTATTCTTCTACCTTTCGGATCGAGCTATGTTACAAAGCGAGTTTGTCATGGTAGTCGTAGCAACCGTTTTGTCTGTATTGTTGGTTGCTTTATGTGTTTGGACTCGCTGATTACCATCCATTGACGGCAATCAAATGTGCAGGAAGGCAGCTCTTCCACACCTTCGTGTGATATCGCACCCATTCAAACACACATGGGCCGGGACCAATGGCTTTCCTTCCATTCCGAAGGAAGACGTGACCAGAAATTTTTATGCCTCAGAAAAATTCCAGCGACCTCGGCTGGGATTGAACCCAGACCCATTGGGGTGCGAAAGCAGTCACGCTTACCACTACACCACCGGCGCCGGCTATATCAAGGTATCCGACCACATGGCACTGCTTAAAATGACTTAATCCTATTCTCATAGACTAATTTACTAATGTTGAAATCAAATACATGGCAGGCTCTGCAGCGCACGCGTTGATGATTTCGTAGCTGGCGGGCAGGTGCATGTATTCACACATTCTAAAGTATACTGTCGATGTTGCCGGTTAAAATGTCGAAGTTGTACAACCTCTCTAAAGTTTTCATTCCAATATGCGCACACCGTTGATCTTGTAGTAGGTTGAAGGGATCATTTCAAGGTAGACCCCGTAATGCGTACCTGACGAAGCGTTTCTGAACTCGTTCGATTCGTTGTACATGACTGTTATGATATGGAGTCCAAACCCATACGGTATATTCTAGGACAACTTCAAACTAATGAGCAATACAGCGGCTTCTAAGCATAAAGGTACTCGAAATGAGCTGTATTGTGGCGTATGAATCCAAACATCGCATACGCTTTAAAAACTGTTAACGAGATGTGTTCATGAAACCGCAACTTTCTGTCAAGAATGACTCCTAAATCCTTGATCGAATTTACTCTTACTAATGGTGCGAGCAGCAGCATGTAGTCATTCACAAGTGGAGATCATAATGTACAACGCTCTACCATTAGAAACGAAAACTTTAAATGTACGATTGACATCAGGTGTGGCCCATTTAGAATTGGAACCAAAACAATTACGCATATTTCAGATATAGATTAACATAGTAGAAACCTGATTCATCTAAAAAGTTGGATTATACATACAAATCCAATCAGTAAGGTTTACTGCGTTCAAAAATATGAAAATGTATTCCGACCTTGAACAGACTTAGTTCTGTTAGCCCCATTTAATGATAGAAAATAAAATATGTCAATTTTAATCATTCCATACCGATAACGGTTTTGAGTTTTTACCGCCTTTTTCAGCAATTCAAAAACTCAGTAAAATCATACTGACTCTTGTAAAATAATCTAAGTATGTATGTGATCTTGGGGCCACCCATAGCTCAGTCGGTAAAGGCGCAGCTGCAAAGCAAGACCATGCTGGAGGTGGCTGGGTTCAATTTCCCGGTCCGGTCTAGGAATTTTTCGGGTTGGAAAATTTCTCGACTTCCCTGGGCATAGAAGTATGATTGGACTTGCCACTCAATTATATCAATGCAAAAATGGTACAGGCATTAAGCTCTCAATTAATAACTGTGGAAGTGCATCTAGAACACTAAGTTGAGAGCACGCAATAAGCTAAATATGCGATATGCAATAAGCTTGAAATGCGAAGAAGAAGGAGAAGAAGAAGAATGTGATCTTTAAAGGAAAAATACAAAACAGAAATATTTATCCCTATTTAGAAGAAATGTTCAGACTTTTCCCTGAATACGGCTCATCAACCGGCGCTCATTACTCTCATCCATCGTTTCGGCAAGCTTATTCCACTTGATTCTCAATTTATTGATGTTTTTGACGACACTGCCATTTACCATCAGCTAATAGCTCAAAATATCGCTATCAGTTGCATGTTTCTCCATACATTTAAACCAATATCCCCATATAAATTTTAAATCAAAAGCGCCAGCTGAGCTGAAATTTTCAGAGAGAGGTTTTCTCATCTAATGGCACAAATCTAGGGGTTGACCCATTGAAAAAACATTATAAATTTACCCCCATGTACTGTAAATGCGGGCCAGTCTAATACTGAATAACTATTGTGTAGAGTTCAACATATTCATGTATAACAGGTAAATAATAACGAATCAGGGGTGTTGCTTTGATGAGACTTTTATTCGAGTTTTGCTCGTCCGGACAGTTCCAACCTTAGAATAAATGATCATCAAAAGCATTTTCATACAGTATATAGATCTAGATAAATACTGTTGATAATTCTCAAAAAGAAAAGTCCGCTCTACGATTGGGCGCTTCACTTTTTCCATGTTGACTTTCTCTGAAGCACGTTCGAACTGCGCTGCGAAAAAAAAAATCTGATGTTTTTATTTTTGTAGGGAACACATAGACGACAAAAGATTCGAAATCCGACCACTAGGGTCGCTGTAAAAATCAAAAATGTTTGTTCTAATTCTAAGTGGGCCTTGCAATAAGTATAAAAGAATCTGACGAATTGATCATTTTAGATGGTCAAGTTTTGAACCCACCACAGCATGCTTTTGGCGCTACTGTATATGGACGATCAAATGTAAAATACTGTGGTAGCCACAGCATAGTTCTGTCAAAACCTCAGCATTTTCATTGATCCATTGAGGTAGCCTTAGAGGTACACAGCAAAAAAAATAATTTTAATATCACATCAAAGTCCGATAGCACTTCAATCGCGTCGAAAATATGATGTAATATTACTTGTCAAAAAGGACAAAATTATCATTAATACAATGCATGATCTGACGTTACGCTGCTTTTACCGCATTTGTTTATTTTGTGGCCATAAAAATTACATGAGATTTTCAACATGATTAAAGTGCATCCTCTTGGATGTAATATTAAAATTTATTTTTGCTGTGAAGCTGATAACAGTTTAGTATATACTTTTGGCTACAAATAGTTAGTGTAAATAAAGCAAATAAAATAAAATCGTGATTCACAAACTTATAGTTAAATTTATGAACTATTTTTGCACGTATTAGGTAAAATGGCTCTAATGTTGGCCTATGGATCTAAGATTGGGCCCATCGCTTAAAATCTGCTTTCTATCAATTTTATCTGTACTAATGGATATTTTTGGTCGCTATTGAAAATTTAGTCGATAGCTGATATGTATGCGATTATGTATGAACCCAAATTAGGGGAATTTAGGCCAACATTACATCCATTTCCCCTATATATGTCATGTATGCATAGGAAACGATTTTCTGGACAAAAAGTATATTTTCTACATTAAAACAATACAAATTTGTGTGTAAAAACCTAAAAAAATGTCCTAACAGCTGATGTTGATGTTGATGTTTTAAAGTTTCCATTGTGTCCATTTAAGAGTAGTTAGCATTTTGGATAAGCTTTCAAATAAACATAAGTATAAAAATCTTAAAAATCTACTTTGTGTGTTATTGAAGTGTTTAATAGTATTTTTTTACATTTTTGGCGAAAATTTTTGAGGTTTTTTCATTGTGTATTTTTTTTCAAAAAATGAAATCCAATTTCTTACAACCTTGTCTCAGTCGTCATTCGATTAGATGAGCCGTTTTCGTGTAATGATTTATTATAAAATATCAAACATGCCATTTTTAAATAACATACGTGAGTAATGATTCATTGTTCCTGGCGAACAATTATGTGAAGTGTCATGGAATTCTGAGGGGTAAAACTAATAACGATTCGTCAGTTGGTGTGGACCTGCAGTTAGCGAACGTTTAGTGTACCTATATTTCACACTGAAGCTGGTGAAACAGTTAGCAATCGTTTCATGCCGTTCATATTTTTTTCTAATCTTAACCCATTTTTAACAAGCAGTATAATTTTCAAACAAACACGTTCCCACCATTTGGCAAGACATTACATTTTATGAGTATGCCAACAACGGAGAATCGTAGCAAACACACCGCAGTGGAACCTGTACGGCCAACGAGAACAACCCAAATTTGAATTTAGTTTACTCATAAATCACATAAAGCGTAGGAACTCAGCGATGACTAATGTTTGCTTTATGTTTTTTTTTAGGTTTTTACAGGTTTTTCCACGAAAAAAATCCCGAATATGAGAAAAGTAAAGATTGAATTCACTCAGTCTATTGATACTACTCCTGGATTGAGTAAAATTTTCGTCAATTTTTCTCATTTTCCGGCAGATTTTTAAGGTTTTCCACAGAAAAGCATGAAACAAATTTACTCATCGCTGAGTTCCTGCACTTTTTGCGATCATAAGTAAACTAAACTCAAATTTGGGTCGTTCTCTTTGGCCGTGTGATACCTGCATCTCCGTTTTTACCGACACGCCAGGACTCGGCAAAAGCTTCCGTTGACATTTTTCTGTTCACTTGAAGCCTGACTTTGATCGGTGCGATAAGTCACACGTTGTTGTTTAATTTTTATTCTCTCTGAGTTTTACATCAGAGTTGCGTTTTTCTCTTCTGTTTTCGGATAAAAAAAAAGATGAAATGCAAACGTGCAGCTCCCCACCTTGTGATGATAGCGGAAAACGTCCACACTGTCATTACGAAAGTCATTCTAGTTTATTTTTTTTTCCTGGTTTGGCAAAAGAGCAGCGTTCCGCGTCCTATCGCTGCGAGGCTTAATAGCCTTCAAATTATAAAATTTATGCACTACTAACAGCTGCCGGAAGGCTCAAGGCAAATGATGCTGACTTTGCACGGAGCCACTTTGGTGCGAAACGTCTGGCTCATTCTGTATATCCTTAGCTTTCGCCAAATGGGATGCTTTCTGGTTTACATTGGCATAGGAAAAGGGCTCTTCCGATACAGCGCTTCCGTGAGAATTATTTGTTGGGAGCTTGGCTGTGGTGGAGGGAAAGTAGAGAATTAATTTCAAAGGCTGCACAACCCGGCGCTCATCGCTGGCTGGTGAAATGGTCATATATTTCGGATCATGAGATGCGCTCGTAGATAATCTTTCCTCTTGCCGGAAGCGACAACTAACCGGTACAGGTTGCACTTGGCTTGAAGTTGGTGTCGTTATTTATTTACGGCTGGAGGTGGTTATTTTATCGGTAGTTTGAAAGCTGTTTGCAAAATTACGCTGATAGTGCTGGAAATAGAAATTTAATTACTCCTTGCTGCTGTATTCAGGATATTGCACGACGAGAAAATGTATGCTTCTCCGTGGAAGGAATCTGTGACAACAAGTCGAAAGGGTGAAAGTTCGAAGGACAAAAGATCGAGGGGACAAAAAGTCGAACGGACAAAATGTTGAAGGGACAAAAGGACGCAAGGATAAAAAATCGACAAGGACAAAACTTCATCTGGACGAAAGATAGATTTAAGATAGAATCAGAATAACCATTAAGGGTTCTAGGGGCCAAACCTTATTCTGATCGAATTATTTATCAAACTACTTGTCTTATCTCTTATACCTATTTGTATTGGATAAGGATAAAACATGCTTCTTCCGTATTCCTGCGAAAATGGATATAATGGTCATTCAAAATGGCTCTAGTTTCTATTACTTATAAATAAAAGGGTTGGGATATGTGAAGACAAATGGATTTTATGTTAATTTTTTAATTAGTTAAGTGTATTTTTTTATTTCCACTAAATTTATTTGGTAGGCTCATTGCCTCTTGGAGCTAAACGGAGCCGAGGGACTCATTTTTTTCAATACAATTTACATCTTGATTCTTAAAGTGAAGACCGCTAACCAACTTTATCCGATCCACTTTATCACAAGAAATTTTAGACTAACGAATGCGTCTGATGTGAAC
This sequence comes from Ochlerotatus camptorhynchus, assembly GCF_037179485.1. NCBI lineage: Eukaryota > Metazoa > Arthropoda > Insecta > Diptera > Culicidae > Ochlerotatus > Ochlerotatus camptorhynchus. The sequence goes on from NW_027040666.1 coordinate 903,500, forward strand.
AAATGAGGAACCAAGAACCCAATGGTGAACGTGCCAGCTACAAAACGCTTTCCCATTGCAAATAAACGAAAACTAAACGAAAAACTTCAAATTCAATCTATATTTACATCTACTAATTCATTGTGTTGAACTAAACTAGGTTCAAAAGAGCAAAATTACGCTTTATGGCCATGAAAAAAACCTTCCGACGGTTCGTGGCGAAGGCAGCGGTTTTGAAATTGCACCTGCTAGCTTTACTCGGTATATTGCGTTTTCAACTAAATACCTTTCTTTTCGACATTTTGTTCTTCGACCTTGTGTCCTACAACCCCAAGGAGAATATAAATTCAACTGTTCTGAATTGCAATAGTCTGCGAAACAAAGTTAATTAGATTTTATTAATAAACACATTCAGGTGCCTGGCTGCCTGAAAGCTGGTGACCAAGCGGATAAAATATTTTATTATCAATTATTATTCCTTTTCCTGGTCAGTTCAATCGCCAGTTTTAACTCTGCTAGGGGCCTTAGAATCGAGTATCCAGCTCGGACAAAAAGAAAATTTTTTTTTGATGATATTTCAGCGTTCCAAACTTTTCGAGAATCGTCAAGACTTTTTACCAACATTTCTTCGAATCATCCAAATGTACCAATATTTGACAAATCAATTTGCTATTTGCTGAACCTATCAGCAAGCAGAGTAAATACCGAAATCAGCAAATGTATTTACTGAGATTCCGGTATTGACCGCATCCTTTACCGAATTTCGGTAATGTGGTATTCACTTATTTCACTTCCTTTTTTTTGCAGAGGTGAAAAAACTGAATTTATCCACCTATGATGAGACGCGACTCTTCTTACTTAATAAAATGTTGATTAAACTCCCTGGTGGTATCCGGAACATGTCCAGCTGTTGACCAATATGGTCCTGAGTTTTTTAAAGTGACCAGCAATTAGCTTATTTTAAAGCAGATTCGAATGTGACCAATATAATTTTGGACACTTTTTTCCTTGATTTTTTCCATCGATCTTGTTTTCAGTGCTGAGCATTAATGTTACATGTTACCGACGGCAGGGAGGCAGCTCCCACACCACCGGCGCTGCTAATTTTGGACACTTGATATGTCCTATTTTGAACAGGATCTAAGAAAAGTTGAAAACACAATAAACCGAGTAAAGCAAGCAGGCATTTCCGCAGCAAGAACGGCGCCATCTAGAAACATTTCTTGCAAGTTGAAAAAGAAGTTCCCATGCTTGAATTTTTGTATGCTTGGATTTTTACATCACCATAAAAATTCAGAATGTTTTCTGTGCAACTCATACATTAATCGATGAGGCTACTTGAAGTTTTTCTTTAAATCCACAAGCAAAAGAGTGCTTCAAGTCCCCTCATCCATTAATGTATGAGTTAGGGAGTGCTGCAAATCCTCAAAACCAATTGTACATTTTTGATGAAAATGAGAAAAGCAGCTATCCACTGCCAAAGAAGACCTCCTTTGAATGGGTTATAGCAGTGGCTTAGTAATTTGTCGAAGGCATGGATCATACTCATTTGAGAAACGCTTGATATCGTTCAATTGAGTGTAACCTACACATAAACGGAGCTCTGGTTGACATTCCGGCAAAAAAGCTATGCCAACCCGACACCAAACTGACTTCTACCAAACCCCAACCCGATGTTGACTACAAATTAACCCAACATAAACCCAAAATTTACCCAACATCGACCCAACATTGGGTCGACATCAACTTTACATATCCATTCGGGACCATTTTGCTGGGTTTCTTCCATACTCCACTGTCGTATATCAAATGATAGTGAGTGATTGAATTGACAAAAACGATGAGGGCTCTTCAAATGATGGGCATGTGAGAATTCGTTTTGACAGAATTGATTGAATGGTTGTATTGGTTCATCTTCATCGAATGATATGAAAATTAACAGCACTGTCAGAGAGTCACAATCAGACCTGACCCACCAGAAGTTTCACACATTCGATTCCGGAATGTGTGTAAAAATTAGATTATCAATTGCATATCATAAAATGAGGATCAAGTCTCCTCTACTTTCTAAAACTGCGTTTCCTGGGAAACTTACCTGTACGAGCTTGGTAGACCTTAATAAATAACTTTTAAATGTGTCTTAAATTGTGAATTATGCATTCCAGATTATAAATTACACGGTAATCTGTAGTAGATTTGTTGCGATTGATTGCGCAATAGGCTGAAGCAAAATATAAAATTTTTCGCTGCACAATTGCATATCACCCGTTTCCAAATCGGGTCCCAATTTTTAAGCTCATTTGGTCAGAAACTGACTTGGCACAATCCAAACATCAAATTAAATAGTTATCCATTGTTTGGTAGATTCATAACCTAATGGCATGATCAAGTAGCTGTTTTGTGGGCAACATTGTATTCTGCAGTGTGACATAGTAGCCATGATACACCAATGTTGCCTGTTGTTGTTGAACAGTTGATTGAGCAAAATTATAAGATATCAGTGACTTGAATCATTTACAACTTTCTGTCCTTGAATTTGATCTAAAAGTGGTCTTGAACAAAAATATAGCTGAGAAAATTTCCTACGACCGCAGCTATCATTTTTAAAATCAGAGTCGAATGGTGAATTTTGAGATGGATATGAAAAAATAAATTGATTACCCTTAGTAATTTCATAAAGTTTGTGCCAAGTCAGTTTCTCAATAAATGGGTTCAAATTGTGTAAGGCTAATCAGGACCCAATTTGGGACCGTGTAGCGAAAATTTCAAATTTTGTATTAGTTTATTGTGCATGGGATGGAAAGCCTAAGAAATAGTGTATCTCCGTAGATAATGTTTTGGTGATTTTCCTTAGGAAACCCTTATTGAATTTAGTGATTATTGTGCTCACTGAAAAAAGCAGCTAAGCATCAAATGTTGTGTTTTATCTAAGTATTAACACCACTTTCGAAACCAATATGCCAAACCCTAATCACTCGCAACAAAGACGCATGAAACACAACCGTTAACCATAATAGGTGGCAATTGAAGGAAGAAACCAAACATTGTACGACATAGAACCCCACTAAATGCCAAGTCGTTCGAAACAGATGTGCAAAGCCAATGACGACACCCGTTACCCAAATTTATCACCGACCTGTCGTGTAATTACTAGTGTCAAGCTACGACTCTGACTTCATTTGAATATTCACCCAGCTAGCCTGTCCCTTTGTGCCATCTCTTGAAAGCTCCTCACTCTACTCTATTTTTCGCAGCCATTTAGCAAGAAGATGTTCCTGCGTGTCGCCTGGGAAAGAGCTTTCCCAAAGGGTCTCATCGTGCTGCATCTCCCCCGCACCCCCCAAGATGGGTTGTGGCTTGTTCGCGCATACATGTTGAAACTTCTACTGTCTTCGAGTGCAAAAAGCGCAGCAGCACAGCCGGAAAGACAAGAGGAAATTAAACCCAACACCGACTGACACGACACTGACAGCTTTAAGTTCCTCCGCAATGTAGCTTCAAAAGCTCATTAGTAGCTGTTGTTCATGGGGGGGTAAGGAATTCTCTAGCTTTCGCACCATCATCGTCAGCATCGTCACTCAGTGTCTTTTCTCGCCGTTTCTCACGAAGGCGGTGAGATGCCAAAAATGTTTCCCTTTTCTGTTGCAAGAAACAAAACTCGCTGTTGAATGTTTGACTGTTCTATTTGGCATACAAATTAGTCAAACATACATCCAGCAGCTTGCGATCTAATATCAAGAAAGCGCCATAACTTTTGTGCTAGCTGTTCGTTTAGCGTACACGTGTGGAAGATTTTCACTAAAACACTGCAGGAGTTGAACAAACTCTAATTTGTTGCATCCCTTCTGTTGATGTTTGGCAGCTCAGTTGGTCTAAGCCTTCGAAAATAGCTATGTTGATCTTGTATACAGTGATTGACCTTTTTTATGATGATCATCTACAAGCCTGACTTTTGTTAGCGTAGGACGTTTATAAATGATTCTTTAATTGTTTCAGTTTATGAAGTTAAGACCAGACACTAGGCTACAATAAATTCACCACAAAGTAACATCTCACAAACTTGTGCTCTGCTTCCCGGAACATTTCCAAACTGCGATATGGGCAAAATAGCTTGCTGGAAACGAGGCGAGAGACTTTCGCGCTCACTTCTTCGTCGGAGCTGATTTTAATGAGCTTTGCGAAAAGCGATTTAAAAGTTCACTACTTTAACGTACTTTAGTCAATCTGCGTCGTTTGCGCTGGCTGCTGTTGGGTCCCTCTTCCTGATCGCATTGCGAGCTGAGGCTTACCCATGTTCAACACCGAGATAACAAGATGTAGCGAAAAGGTATTATATTTAACTTAATCTTGATTTTTATTGCCGTTCTCCGTGTGACTCGTTCTCTCCTGGGAGCGCCTCTTCTGGCACACGTAGCCAGATCGAATCACTCGACGCATATTCCTCCAACCCCTTGTGATTCAGGCAGTGAGCAAGCAGTCAGTGGCGGCGGCGGTGTCTTCGTCGTCGTCTTCGTTTGGAAGACATCTTCGCTCATTTTCATAATTCCAATATCAATATGCTAATTCAATCACAACGAGGCACCACATCATTAGCGAGCATAAGGTGTAGACAGAGAGACTGAGCCGGGCCAACAGAGAAGATGGTAGTAAACGACTTTTCTTCTGTTGTACCTTGCAGTCTTGTTGCTGATGATGTAATATGGAAGTGCATCGATGAACATCAGGGGTGAAGTTTTATTTTGATTTTAGATAGGGTGTACGTCCCTAAAATCGGTCTAATATGAAGCCTTCAATTACATTTTATGCCGTATCTTATGTAGTAATTGAGCTGCAGTCGTCTCTGGCGAGAAGCGGTTTGCAGTCGGAAACGATTTGCAGCCGGAGGGACATGTGTATGGCACATAAAACCAGTCAATTTTGCTTTCAAATTTGGACACAATTTACAAAAAACGAAGAGTAAGTTTAAAGTGTCAAAATTTATAATTATTAAAAAAAAAATTATGAGCTTTTTTACTAACAAATTTGGAATATATTCTTTGTCTCAGACTTCACGCTTTTGTGCTACAATTAATTGAAAAATGATAAAGACTCCATTTTGAAAAAAGGTATAAGATCGAAAATGGTCGAGAAGGTCGAGTTTTTCCGATTCGTCATTTGGCGATTCAAATTGTTATGATGGAGACAGTTGATAAAAAAAATTAAAGGGTTGTGTCCTGGACACGACCGCTGTATGACGCAAAATTGATGTACAGCCATCCCCCGAAGAACGCGTTATCCACTGAGTTACACCCACTGCTATTTCTCGGCGGGGTTTCAACCAGTCGGTCTGATTGTTTGCATGTGAGTAGGGTCAATGGAGAACTAGTCACTCGCAGAAAATCAGAGCGCTTGGTTGAAAACCCACCGAGACAAAGCGGTGGGTGCAACTCACTGGGTAACGCGTTCTTCGGGGAAAGCTGTATGTCAAACATTTTTAACTATTACAATTTATCTTAAATTTTTCAAATATGTCAATGTTTCGGTTATGATTCAAAACATGCGACAATTCATGTTAGCATAATCAGACCACCGTTCATCTTACGCATGAGATAATGTATTTAAATTTAATGTAATGGTTAAGAATTGACAGAATTTTCCCTTCATAACTATATTGTGTTGATCAATGTTGAGCTATTTTGCTGTGATCAATGTGCACTGAATTCGACATTCACATCGACTACAATAGGAACTGACACTATTCCGTCACACATTTTTTGTTGGTTTGCACCTCAGTATTATAAAAATGCCATGCATGTTGTTGGGTAAAACAAACACGTTTTATTTTCAGAGCTCCATCATTAGTTTTAAAGCAGAGAAGAGAGTGAAGGTTGCATTTTATGATAACGCAAGAGGCAGTTTTTTTTATTCTTTATTTGTTCCAAATTCTAAGTAAATTACATTTCATTTTAACCTACAGTAACTTACCAGCCTTAATTGTTATGATATATATCTAAGTGTTTTTACATTGTTCCTGCCTTGGCAATTCAGTATTTTAAACAGGTTTTTTAAACCTGCATGTCAGTATAACAATTGATATCTTAAAACTTAAAACTAAAACTAAATCTTATCTAGGTATAAAGGGAATTAATCGTTGCAATTGAGGATTTTTGCCTGAAATTATTATTAATTTTGTTGGAAATTTGTTCTAAAGTCTCAACATTCGAAATTCTATGTACTTTGGTAGTACTGTACCAGGGAGGCAACTTTAAAATCATCATCAGAACTTTGTTCTGAATCCTTTGAAGTGCTTTTTTCCTGGTAGTGCAACAACAAGACCATATTGGCACAGCGTAAAGCATGGCCGGTCTAAAAACTTGTTTAAATATTGGAAGTTTATTCGTCAGGCAAAGTTTGGATTTCTTGTTTATAAGAGGATACAAACATTTTATACATTTGTTACATTTACAATGCCCTCAATGTGATCTTTAAAAGTTAATTTTTGGTCAAGTATTAATCCAAGATATTTCACTTGGTTTGACCAGAAAATTGGAACTACGTTCATAGTGACTATGTGACTACTACTAGGTTTCAAAAGGAAGCTCTAGGCTTATGTGGAAATATTATAAGTTGAGTTTTGAAAGCGTTGGGAGAAATCTTCCATTTTTGTAAATAAGAAGAGAAAATATCTAAACTTTTCTGCAGTCTGCTGCAAATAACACGAAGACTTCTTCCTTTAGCGGACATGCCTGTGTAATCAGCGAACAAAGATTTGTGGCAACCCTGAGGGAGGTCCAAAGTGAAAATGTTATACAATATAGGCCCAAGAATGCCAGTGCTATCCATCTCCTTAACCGATCAGACGTATAATACCATTCTCGAAGTTCTTTTGTGTGACGCGCGTGGATTTTGTTGCCCATAGCCATGCTTGGCATACACAGTGTTGGTCATGAACTGCTCATTTGCTAATAACTTTGCACACAGTTGACGGAACATAGTTCTTTTTGAAGCAGTAGATAGAATAGAGTGTAAGCTTGTTATAGATATGTAAAAAAAAAGTAGATTTTAAAGATAGTAGTAAACTGTATTTGTTTTTGCATTGTAAAAATGAGGTGAGAAATGCTCACTACACATCTCGGAATTTAAGTGTTAAATTTATTAGTGTTGATTCAAATATTAAGCTTTACCTAATCTTCACATATCTATAGCAAACTATGAGCCTTATATATCAATTACTTCAAAGGAAAATAAATTTCAACATCTGAGTGAAAAGTTATTACCAAATGAGCAGTTGGTGTGTACAACTGTGCATGCCAAGCATGGCCATGCGGGCTTTGCGAGAAAACTGTGTCGTTTGGGATACATCCATTCTGCCTAAGCGACCGTGTATTTCGGAAATCAAACGATTTTTAGAAAGTGAACTGCAACTTGATATGTCACAAGTGAAATGCATCCAGCCACACAATGTGAAAAACGTTGTATACCTGGGTATGCAAAGTAACGAAGTAGCAAGAAGAATCGCTTCAGCTCATCACCTGAAGCATTTTATGGAGTATGAGGGAAAAAAGATCTCTATTCCAATTTATGTCGAAAGCAGCGCTGTCGACGTACGTTTGCATGATCTCCCAGATGACATGGAAAATGTGGCTATCATCGACCATATGCGCCAGTATGGAGAGGTGATAGCAATTCGCGGTGAGGTTTGGAAGAGTTATTTTCCAGGCTTCAGCAATGGAGTGCGTGTTTTAAAAATGAGACTTATTCTTCCCATCCCGTCATTCATCACCGTGGATGGCGAAATTACACTGGTATCATACCCAAACCAAGTGAAAACATGTCGCAATTGTGAGCGCAAATCTCACCCAAAGCAACGCTGCTCCGATGTGGCTGCAGCAGCAGCAGCAACAGCAGTAGCAACAGCAGCAGCAAACGAAAACAATACTCTCAGTAGGAGCACCAACAACAACTACGTTAACAGCAAGAACAAGAACAACAACAACGCACACAAACTTCCATCAAACGCAGCCAACAGTAAGCAGTGGCCCTCGCTCCCGAAATCGATACCAAATGCAGACCAACAGCAAAACAACAAAATCGAAACGAAACGCCAGCGATCAGTCGACTCGGACACCACAAACAATGCAACCAAAAAATTGAACGCAAATGACTCAAGCGAAAGTGATAGCAGCCTGATCTCTGTGAGTGGTGATATTTGTCCATATACGCAGCGCCCATATACGATCCCAGATCTTTCGCATATTGACGATCCTGAAGAACGGTGTGCATTGATCGAGGAAAGCAAGAAGAGGATTGATGCCATCTATTTAGAGCAAATTGAAAATAAGAAAAAGAAAAATAATGTATTTGAACTAGGATTTATTGTATTTTGATAGACCTCGGTTCCGTAAAGTTTAATGACATTTGAGCCTAACAAATAAACGAATAGTTAAAAAAAGGCCCAAGAATGCTACCTTGAGGAACTCCTGCTCTAACAGGTAGTCGTTCAGATTTGGAATTTTGATAATTTACCTGCACAGTTCGGTCAGTTAAATAATTTTGAATTAATTTCATAATATAAAGTGGAAAAAATCATCCCACTGCGACCTAGCAAGAAGTACAGTCGACTTGTTTCGCGCTCCGGTATTTTGGAAGTTTTCTCGGTATTCGGTTGGTTTAAATTATCAGTTTTTTCTCGCTTAGTGATAACTGGCATAGTACCCGGCTAAACAATTATCTGAAAGTGAGTTTTTTCTGAGAAGAAAGTGTGTTTTCGGCATCATCGGAAGGAAAATTGTTTTTGCGATTGCCAATTCGCCAACCATTTTGCGCACCATCGGTGCGTGATCACGCATACCTGCACACGGATCATCGTCATCGAGTGTCAGCATCTGCCTCCGCATTTATACCGGTCATCCATCATCGTGTGTCCAGCAGAGTGCCGAACCTCATACAAGCACACCACTACAAAGATCGCCCGCACACGCGCATCGAAGGTCACCCACGCTGCGCGTCGCTCCGCTGCTGCTGTGTAATCACTCGGTGGTAGTAGTATAGCAGATATTTTTTTTTTTCCTGTTTCTTTCTCTCGCCCATCAGTTAAATTTAATTTTGTGTTTCTGTGTTTGTAGTTTTTTTTCTGTTTATTGTGTCTGCGTGGTTTTAAGCATCGTTTCAGTGGTAGAGCGTTTACCGCTCCCACTAGTACGGCAAAATGGACGTCTCGTCAGAAGACGATATGGACATTTTGTCGGAAGATGACACCAGTTTGCCACTCGATGGCAAGAAAAGACGAAAACGTCCTGTCATTCATGGTTCGTCTCAGAAAAGCCCCCGATCGCGAGCCTATCCAGATGACTCGACTGGGCCATGGGTTGTCTACTTTCAGCCCAAAAACAAACCTTTGAACTTGATGCAAATTTCCACTGATCTGACGAAGCGATACTCGGCCGTGACCGAAATCACGAAGGTTAGGCATAATAAACTTCGTGTTGTCGTTTCTAACCTGAAGCAGGCTAACGAGATTGCTGCCTCCCAGCTCTTTACGATTGAGTACAGGGTTTACATACCAGCTCGTGATGTGGAGATCGAAGGTGTGGTCACCGAAGCGAGTCTGACCCCCGAGATCTTGGAGAAGCAGGCGGTTGGCCGTTTCAAGAACCCCTTGCTCCCCCCGGTGAAGATACTGGATGTCCAAAAACTGGGCTCAGTATCTGTCAGCGAGGGTAAAAAGAGTTTTACCCCCACAGACTCGTTCCGTGTGACCTTTTCTGGTTCAGCCCTTCCTCACTACATCGAGCTGGGAAAACTTCGACTACCTGTGCGCTTGTTCGTTCCCCGGGTCATGAACTGCCAAAACTGTAAGCAGTTGGGACATACGGCGTCCCACTGTGGCAGCAAGGCACGCTGTTCCAAATGCGGGGAGAAGCACGAGGATGGCGCCTGCACAGTCACTGCACCAAAATGCGTGTACTGTAAGGGAACTCTTCATGGTCTCTCGTCATGCCCGGTGTACAAACAACGCGGGGAAAAACTAGAGCGCTCTCTTAAAGAACGTTCCAGGCGGTCTTTTGCAGAAATGCTTAAGACAGCCAAGCCATCGACCAACGAAACAAATCCCTTCGCTCTTTTGTCAGATGACGAGTCTGGCTCTGACTTGGCTGAGGAGGGAGTTTCTTTCAGTTTTCCGGAAGGTTCTGCCCGGAAACGAAAACGCATTCGTTCGCGGAAAGTTGCAGATCAAGAACCCCAAATCAGCTTGCCCAAATCAAGGAGTGGTGGAAAAAAGGAGACTTCTACTCCTCCTGGATTCCGCAGAACTGATTATACCCAGGATTTTCCACCTCTCCCGGGGACATCCAAAACCCCCGATGCCCCAATTTTCAGAACACAAGCCCCTTCTTCATCTGGGTTGTTCTCATTTGATAACATTGTGGACAGTATCCTCAATTACCTCGATTTTTCTGATCCTCTGAAAAGCATTGTTCTGGCAATGCTTCCTACTGTGAAAACCCTCTTGAAGCAGTTGACATTGAAGTGGCCCCTCCTTGCAGCAATCATCTCCTTCGATGGATAATTTTCCAAACGAGGTCGGGGATTTGATCACTGTTCTACAGTGGAATTGTCGAAGTCTTATTCCTAAGATAGAATCGTTTAAGTTTTTGGTTCACAATAATGATTGTGATGCATTTGCTCTATGTGAAACTTGGCTCTCTTCAGATATCGATCTTCCTTTTCATGATTTTAACATTATTCGACTGGATCGTGAGGATTCGCGTGGAGGAGGAGTACTTTTGGGGATCAAAAAGTGCCATTCCTTCTATAGAGTGAATCTTCCACAATTTCCAGGTATTGAAGTTGTCGCATGTCAGGCTTTTGTTAAAGGCAAGAGCCTTTGTATTGCTTCTGTGTATATTCCTCCCCAAGTTTCGATTAGTCAAAAACAACTTTCAGATATCTGTTCAGTTCTTCCTACTCCACGGTTGATTATGGGAGATTTTAATTCCCACGGTACAGGCTGGGGGGAACTGTATGATGACAACCGTTCTACTATGATATATGACCTCTGTGATAACTTCAATATGACAATTCTTAACAATGGAGAAGTAACACGTCTGGCTGGTCCATCCTCAAATGGAAGTAGATTAGATCTCACACTTTGCTCTAATTCATTATCGTTGGATTGCACGTGGAATGTGATCCAGGATCCCCACGGTAGTGATCACTTGCCGATCGGCATTTCGATTGCCAGTGGGTTCAATTCGTCGGAATCCGTTAACGTCGCGTACGACCTCACCCGTAATATCGATTGGACAACGTTCAAGACCGCGATAGATGAAGCCGTGTCGTCGGTAGAAGAGCTTCCACCGTTGGAGGAATATAACTTCCTCTCCAATCTGATCTTGGACAGCGCGCTTCGAGGTCAAACTCGGCCGGTTCCAGGAACGTCTTTTCGTAGGAAACCTCCTACCCCTTGGTGGGACCAGCAATGCACTGAGGTTTATCGTAAAAAGTCCGACGCGTTTAAGCTTTTCCGGAAACGCGGAACACCCGTACATTTCGAAGCGTACTCGGCTCTTGAACGCGAACTCAAGAGCCTCATCAAAGCCAAGAAACGCGGATACTGGCGGCAATTCGTGGACGGTTTATCGCGCGAAACGTCGATGAATACGCTTTGGAACACGGCGCGAAGGATGCGTAACCGGTTTTCAAACAACGAGAGCGAGGAGTACTCGGATCGGTGGATTCTCAAGTTCGCGCGAAAAGTATGTCCTGATTCCGTGCCGGCACAGATGATTCCTCGCGAAACGACGAATTCGGTAGACGAGATCAGCCAGCCTTTTTCAATGCTAGAGCTCTCACTCGCGCTCCTTTCGTGTCGCAATTCGGCTCCGGGGGCTGATAGGATCAAGTTCGACTTGTTGAAGAACCTCCCAGACGTCGCTAAGAGGCGCATGTTGAACTTGTTTTGTCAGTTCCTGGAGTTCAATATTGTTCCAGATGATTGGAGGCGAGTGAGAGTTATAGCCATTAAAAAGCCTGGAAAACCCGCGTCAGATCATAACTCGTATCGTCCCATCGCGATGTTATCGTGCATTCGAAAATTGTTGGAGAAAATGATCCTTTTTCGCCTCGACAAATGGGTTGAGACGAACCACCTACTCTCAGATACTCAATTTGGATTCCGTAGGGGTAAGGGAACGAACGACTGTCTCGCGTTGCTTTCCTCGGAAATTCAGTTAGCTTTTGCTAAGAAAGAGCAAATGGCTTCTGTGTTCTTGGATATTAAGGGGGCTTTTGATTCAGTATCGGTTGAAGTCCTTTCAGACAAACTCCACGCTTGTGGCCTTTCCCCATTAATTAATAACTTTTTGTACAATTTGCTGTCAGAGAAACACATGAGCTTTTCTCATGGAAACTCTACAGCTTCTCGATTTAGTTACATGGGTCTCCCCCAGGGCTCATGTTTAAGCCCCCTTTTGTACAATTTCTATGTCAGAGAAATTGACAATTGTCTAAGTGACAACTGCACGTTGAGACAACTTGCAGATGATGGCGTAGTGTCTACGACAGGGCCCAAAGGGGTCAACCTGCAAGGACCCTTACAGGATACCTTAGACAATTTGTCTACTTGGGCTATCCAGCTAGGTATCGAATTCTCCACGGAGAAAACTGAGTTGGTCGTTTTTTCTAGGAAGCATAGCCCAGCACAACCAAAGCTTCAACTTTTGGGTAAACCGATCACTCATTCCATGTCTTTCAAATATCTTGGGGTCTGGTTCGATTCCAAATGCACCTGGAGATCCCACATTGAGTATCTGAGACGAAAATGCCAACAAAGGATCAATTTTCTCCGAACAATTACCGGAACGTGGTGGGGAGCTCATCCGCAAGATCTTCTAACGTTGTACCGGACAACGATTTTATCGGTTTTAGAGTACGGTAGTTTTTGCTTCCAGTCGGCGGCTAAAACTCACATCATCAAACTGGAACGTATCCAGTATCGTTGTCTTCGTATCGCGTTAGGATGCATGCAGTCGACTCATACGATGAGTCTCGAAGTGTTGGCGGGCATGTTGCCACTATCGGATCGGTTTTCGGAATTGTCCCTCAGGCTCCTCACCCGTTGTGAAGTTATGAACCCACTGGTAATCGAAAACTTTGAGAAGCTTCTTGAGCTAAACCCTCAAACTCGTTTTATGTCATTGTACTACGTGTACATAACTCAGGATGTCAGCCCTTCACAGCATAATCCTCATCGTGTATGCTTCTCCGACTTCGGCAATTCAGTTAGTTTTGATTTATCCATGACGCGGGAGATTCGTGGGATCCCAGAACATCATCGTTCCATGATTGTTCCGTCAATTTACGCTGCAAAGTTTGGCCAAGTTGATTCCGCAAGATCGTTCTTCACAGATGGATCATTAATAGAGGCGTCCGCTGGTTTTGGTATTTATAACGAATTTCATAGCGCCTCTCGAATGCTTCAAGCTCCTTGTTCCGTATATGTTGCTGAGCTGGCGGCAATACATTATACGCTAGAAACGATCGCCTCACTTGCACCAGATCATTATTTTATTTTTACGGATAGTCTCAGTTCTGTCGAGGCTATTCGATCCATGAGGCCGGTAAAGCACTCCTCGTATTTTCTCATGAAAATACGAGAGCTTCTGAGTGCTTTATCTTTAAGATCTTTTGTCATCACCTTTGCATGGGTCCCATCTCATTGCTCGATTCCGGGCAATGAGAAGGCGGACTCACTTGCTAAGGTGGGCGCTATGCAAGGCGATATTTACGATCGACAAATCGCCTACAATGAATTTTTCTTCATTTATCGTCAACAGTCGCTCGCCAGCTGGCAAAATAAATGGAGTGAAGGGAGTTTGGGACGATGGCTATTCTCGATCATCCCTAAGGTGTCGAAGAGTCCTTGGTTCAAGGGGTTGGATGTGGGTCGAGACTTCATTCGTCTGATGTCTCGCCTCATGTCCAATCACTATTCGTTAAACGCTCACTTGTTTCGTGTTGGGCTGGGAGACAGCAATCTCTGTGAATGTGGACAAGGTTACCAAGACGCCGATCACATCCTTTGGTCTTGTGCTGAGCATCGTGGAGTTAGATCTGAGCTATGCGATTCCCTTCGGGCTCGAGGTAGACAACCTAATGTTCCAGTTCGGGATATTTTGGCTAGACGTGATCTGGAGTTTATGAAACTCATATATGTTTACTTTAAGAATACTAACCTTAGATTGTAAGTTTGATTAACCTTGTGTTTAGTTTGTGTATTGTGCGTGTAGTTTTTTTTTTTATGTTTGTCTTCAAGATGAATAGAAATAAGTTCATGTTTTAGGATTAATTAAATATTTGTATAATAAATCATATTTCAAACCTCCTTCTCCCTTTCCCCATCCAAAAAATTGTAAATTTCCACTAACCTCGAGACGACCGCGAGTAATCGGTTCAATTCCTTTAACTCTAGATTTAAGACATGAATCATGTATAATGCAAATGATAACTCGGCTCTGTAAAGTTTATTCGATTGAGCCTGTACAAATAAATTAATGAAAAAAAAAAAAAAAATAAAGTGGAAAATTAAACTTTTTCAATTTAGCAATCAAGCCTTGATGCCAAACACTGTTGAATGCTTTTTCTATGTTGAGAAGAGCAACTCCAGTTGAGTGGCCTTCTGATTTGTTTGAACGAATTAAATTGGTAAAGCCCTGTTTTCCCTATCAGAAGACGGTACTTTCAATATTGAACATAATGTTGGTTCACATGTTAATTTGGAGGACAACCCTAACATAAAATTACCATGCATCATCATTATGTACTTTACAGCGTATTCATAGAATGATGCTTAATAGAATACTATGACTGTTCCTAAATCAAACGTCAATTTTACATAATGAACATTTCTACGATTCGTATTGGCTGCTCATTAACTACGTAGATAGTTTTAAGGGATTCTTGCCCTCTCCCTCCCCCTGCGTAGACAATTGTGACACGGTGCCACGCCGTCCGAAGCGGTAATGAGCAGAGGCACGCCAGCAGTGCTGTTCTTTATCTTTTCAGGTTCAGCCAAGATGTGCAGCCAAGTGCAGCTTGGGAAAAACGTTTATTTAATGGAAATAGTGATAATATTAACGTTTGTACCTTCTTTAAAATGTTTTTATAGAAGATTGGATAAATATTTATTTCAGATTTACCTTATTTAAAACCTTATTCAAAACCTAACACTATTTCACCACACATATTTTTTGATTTGCACCCCCAGTTAGTCGACAAAGACGTAGTTCTACATCAAAAAAGTTCCTGAATAAAACAGCTTAATTTCAAATTCCGGTCAATACCGCAGAGGCACTCGGAGCATACCTAAATGTTGCGATTGTTAGACACTCAATATTACACAGCGCAAAAATATTTCAACAGTGCAAACACAAGATCTGCAATAGAACGCACCAAAATACGATTCGGAAATCATTTAGGGGAGAATGGTATACAACGCACCCCCTGGGCAGAACGCACCAGCTGACTTTCATTTGTGTTTTTCATGGCTTTTACGTAAGTTTTTTGTTGTCTTATCAAGCAGCACTTCTAGCATAGCATCTGAACTCAAAATCCTGCATGATAAATCCTAGAATTGGATTAAACATTCCAAGAAAAAAACTCAAAATAAAATGAAAAAGTGCGTCTTACCCCGGGGGTGCGTTATGTACTGTTCTCCCCTACTACTCACTCACATGCAGACTACATCAGAAACGAGCAGTAGGTTGTATAAGCCACACTGATTTCGTTCGGGAATTGAGAAAAATAGACAGCTGAGCATGAATGATTATGAGTGTAGTAGTGTGGATTATTCCTCACTTATTATGTTTTGCATGCTGGGCCTTTTACGATTGCATACTCTACTGAGTGACCTGAGTGAAAATTTTGAAGAAAATCCTAGATCCAATCAGTCGTAAGCCAAGAAGCGGATGTTTGATCTCACGCTACTCATTAGCTTCAGCACAGATGCCTTTAAAACAATGTTGGATACTTTGGATAGTCTTTCGGAAACTTTGTAACGGAATCCGCTGCCTTGATATATTTCCGCAAATATGCTTTGGGGACAGTTTGGCGGATTCATCTCCTTGGGTACGAATTGGACCTTGTTGGCTTTAAACCAGGCTACTGTGTCCTTGGAGTACTGAACCGACGCCATATCCGACCAAAACAAAACTGAGGCATCGTTTTTGCGGATCATGGGTAACAGACGCTTGTTTAAACACTCACGCACGTCAACATCGGTTGTCATTGTCTCCGTTGTCATAAACGGTTTGGAATGCATACCACACTCACAAATGGCTTGCCAAACCATGGCCTTTTTGCCGAATTTTTCGGTAAAAATCGACTTATCCGCGTCTTCAACGAAGCTACTCTGCCCTTAAGACTTTTCTTATGAAGACGATTTATTTATTTATTTATTTATTATTATTATAGTCCATCTGACTTGATAGTCTCAATGAAACGCTTAAATCTAAATGTAGTCACTCATTAAAAATTAAAAATTGGCCAACAGCAAACGATGACAAAACATCGAGGCATTGATGTCAAAGTCAAATAGGTCAGAGGCTTCATTGAATTGATGAATCATGGCGACAAAGGAACTGTTTGCAGCATAGTTGGTTGCATGTAGCAAGGTTCTCGGACGGAGTGTTCGGGCAGGAGCATACAGATTAATTTTGGCCAGTAACTCAGGAACATCATATTCTGCGAGTAAAACTTTAGCAACGAAGACGACCTGCGATATGTTTCGTCGCTTAGCAAGAGTATCCAAACCCAGTAAACGACAGCGGTCAGCATACGGTGGTAAATTCAGCGGGTCACTCCATGGAAGATAGCGCAGTGCGTATCTGACGAATTTGCGTTGAACAGCTTCGAATCGTCCACTCCATACAGCTTGGTAGGGATTCCAGACAACACACGCGAATTCCAGTAGTGAGCGTACCAATGAACAGTAAAGGGCTTTAAAACAGAGAGGATCACGAAATTCCTTAGATATCTTGAACATGAATCCAAGCTGTCGATTAGCTTTGTCGATCGTGGTTGAGAAGTGGCGAGTGTATGTGAGCTTTTCATCCAACATGACACCGAGGTCTTTAACGTGATCGACACGTTGAACTGCAGTTCCAGCAACGTTATAATCAAACAAAATGGCAGTCCTAGTTCGACGGAAACTAATTACGCAGCACTTTGAGACGCACAGAAACCATAAAATTACGTTCACACCAATCATTAAAGATTTCAAGAAGGTTTTGTAGTTCTAAACAGTCGGCATAGCCTCGAACGAGTAGATAAATCTTCAAGTCATCGGCAAAAAACAATTTACCTCCTCGTAGTAGAATAAACGTTACATCGTTCACAAATAAAGAGAAGAGCATTGGTCTCAAAGTGCTACCCTGTGGAACTCCTGATCTGTTCGAGAAACAGTACGATGAGTAGTTTCCAATTTATACAGTAACTTCACGTTGCACGAGGTACGATCTAAGCCAGCTGCAGAAGGAAACAGAACATCCAATTTGTTCAAGCTTTGCTAGCAGAACGTCGTGCACAACTCTATCAAACGCAGCTTTAAGATCAGTGTAGATGGCATCCACTTGAAGTTTCTTGCATACATTTTCCATACAGAACGACGTAAAGCTGACGAGATTAGTTTCCACGGAGCGGCCATAAAAGAAACCATGTTGACATGTACTTATGTAATGCTTGCAGGAAGCAAACAATCTCTCATTTATCAGCGACTCAAACACCTTAGATTCAACCCCAAGCGAGGTAATCCCACGGTAGTTTTCCACATTGCGTTTGTCTCCTTTCTTGAAAACAGGGAACATAGTAGACCGTTTCCATAGTGCGGGAAATTTCTGTTGACGAAGTGACAGGTTGAAAAGCAAGGACAACTGAGCAGCTAAGATATCGGAGCATTTTTTTAGGACTGCAGATGGAATAACATTCGGACCTGGTGAAAATGATGATTTGGTTTTACTCATCACAGAGAGAACCATTTGTACATCTACGGCAAAAACATCCATGTTTACGACGTCGGTTGGCACATCACGGACGGCTCGCTCAATTTCTGCTTGCGATGGGGAGTCATTCGAGAAGACGCTTAAGAAGTGCCTAGCAAATAGGCTGCATTTGTCCTCAGTTGTCAATGCTACGTCATTGCCGAGAAACATTTTTGACGGCAGTCCAGTTTCCTTCCTCTTAGTATTCACAAACGACCAGAATCCCTTGGGGTGGCATTGCAGATTATGTTGAGTACGAATTACATACCTCTTGTAAAGAAGCTTGTTGTAGTGGCGATAATCATTGCTGGCAATTGAAAAATTTCGCTTGGTAAGGGTACATCGTCGATGAGTAAGAGCACGGATTGTGATGTCAGTTGAATGGAAAACTCGCTTTCAATCTGTTTCGCAATTTTCGGAGCTGATAGTCCCCGGCCCAGCTCCGCCTTCTTCACGATAGCTTTGTCAATTCGGCCAGTTGTCTTTGAAGGACGCCCCGATCGCTTAGCTTATGAGATATAACCGCGCTTTTTGTACATCTGCACAATTCTAGCGACCGTATCTTTGTGAAGCTGGACAATGTCGGCAATATCACGGTAGCTTTTGCCAGTTTTGTGATGTTCAATAATCAAATTTCGGATACTGATCGAAATTTGCTCTTTTTTGGGCATTTTGAAACAAATAACTTCCAATTTTGAACACAAAACTGAAATTTTGAGCACGAAATCTTTCAGAGCACTAAATGACAGATAGACACAATGTTAACATTCGATAAAATTGCAGAATATACACTAAAACTCTGTAAAACACACTTAAATCATAGTATCCGTTTGGGGGTGGATAAACTTTTTTTGCGTAATTTTTTACCATTTTTCATAATTTATCACATGGAATCTCAGGAAAAGATATAAACGCCGTATTTTCAATGGCAATGTGATAAATAAACATAAATTGATAAATCATGGAGGAACACTCATAAAATTAAACTGATTTTCACCTGAAAAACAAAAAAATGTTAATTGGTAGGGGGGTGGATAAACTTTTTTTGCATACTGTAAATCGGTTTAACCATCGCCGAGAAAAGTGAGTGAGCTACAGACTTATGATATTCGATCAAAGCAGATTGGATCTCTAGAAATGTCCATCTAGAATTTAGTTGAAGCAATTTTGCTAGGATTATCTCAACAATTCATATGGCCAGAACCATTCTGTGGAGTTTCTGCTCATTCTCTTAAAATGGAAATCAAGAAATGGGAAAAAAAATTAAAGTGAATATCAACTGGAACAACACTTCCATTGCTAGGCAGTCGAAACGGTTCATAATTCCGAACATTTCAATGACTATCAGAGTTCTTGAACTATCAAAGAAAGATCTCAGTGTCTATACTGCTTTAATAACAGGATATTGTGTCGATTTTGTGGCATAGAAAAGGACGACTCTGAACACCTGCTATGCTCTTGAACAGCAATATTCAATAAAAGACGTATTTTTCTGGGACTGGCAGAACCCTATGATAATGCAGATCCTAGTCAAGTACTACATTTCATTCCAAATGTAATACCTGGCTGGGAAAATGATTTTGGTGATTCTATGTCGGTCGCTTCACAAAATAGTGATACGACATACTGTTAAAGCGATATAAAAACGGGAAATTTATCACAATAGATCACAGTAATGGTCGCATTGATGAATATACCCAACACGGAAAAAACTAACTGTCTTTTGAATAAAACTGATATCATAAAGATTCATATGCGCCGTTTATAGATATTTATAGAAATTTCGTAATTTTTTACTGAAAATCATTAATAACTTTTAAAAATTTACATTATAGAAATTAAAAAAGGTGTCTAGAAAACATCATTAATGAGATAGCAATTTATAAAAAATACTTATTAAAACCCGAATGTTTAGGGGCTATCCTACTTTACATATTACAAACTAATATTAATCGTGCACCATTCGAGATAGAAAATTGATTCTTTCAGCAAAGTTGATTCAATCATCATTTTGTTCAACTTTGTCGGCTATCTAAAAAAATAAAATGCTGATATTTAGAACTCATCAACCGTAAGGACTACTCTAATGCCTTGAACATCAAAAGATTGGCTTATATAAATGAAAAACTTTCCCGCAGACACTATTTACTTTAATCTAATGTTTTGAGCACAACAGAAGTATTCCACATAAATACGGCTACTGGACACTGTGCATTGATCCGACATCGGGTTGTCACGTCTACTTGAAACACTTTCGTGGTTTTCTATCACAATCCACTGCCATAGTCAATTGAAAGTGAATGTGACTAAATTGACAGTAGAAGAGGTTAGTTTGAAGCTGTATATCTTCAATTTATGGAGGTGAAAAATACAGAATCAATTGAATTGTGGCAGCACTGGTGTTGGTAAAATCATAAAGTAAGCAACCATTTCTCTGGCAGAGTACCCGGTACATTACAGGATGGAGTGATAGCAATCCTGGAAACTTATCACCAATCATATTAATTTTGCATTCTTATGTGTTTTAAAATGTCACATGATGGCGTATAGAATATTAAGCCATTTTGTAATCCCACTCTAGTGGATCCTGGACACATTCTGTCTATATTTCAGAACCGGAAGACTAAACCATAAACGCCATAAAGATATTACTCCATGAAGTAACATTAAATATGCGCACTGCACAACAAAAATGTGCCACCGAATTACGCCAACCCTTGCATCCACCCCCTCGACGGAAAAAGCAATCTCACGCGAAAAAAAATCAGTTCTAAACCAAAATGATTAATTGTGCAGAAACCATACTAGAGAGCCACAACTTTTCTTCATTCATAACCTTTATCATTTATAGGATGCTGCAGCCAACACCAAGAATTTCTTAGAAGTTGAAAGGAATTATTTCTCTACGTCCCTCCTTTCTTTTCTTCTAGTGGAATCCAAGCCCTCGGAAAAACAATTCCCGCACATGCAAGTATCAAGGATTCGAAAAAAAAAAATCCCTCAGTCTCTGGGAGGAGCCCAGCCGGGTGGTTGGTTGGATGCGCTGTCAGCTTTTTGATGTGACAGAGGGGATTCACCTTTAATCCCACGTCTCACCTATTCCTACCAACCCAGCAACGTGACGGTACAAAAAAATTTGAACAAAGACACAATGTAAAATACGAACCGTGAAGAAAGGTAAGATTTTAAATATGCTTTGATGACTTTATCGAGAATGCGAGATTTTCTTCGCCGAGGCAAAGGAATTAGCAGTCGAGGAAAAAAAAGGGAGCATCAGTGTCCTTTTCTGCTGTTTTTCGGGTTGGGTGGAAAATATTTCACGTTGTTTCATTTTTGTGGCATCTCGAGAGGAGAGAGATTTATGAAGCCCTTCGGAAAATACTTTTGCTTTGTAAGATTCCGATTATTCTTTTTTTCTTTGGTGCTCTAACTCTCCGTTGGTGCCCTGCATCAAAGAGGAGGGGAACACTTGAAAATTTTAATATATAAAAGCAAACACTAAATCTAAAAGGGTGCGTGCTGAATAAATTATTATGGTTATTAACATTTTATTCATGGCTATTAGAATAACACAATGTGATGGAGAATAAGAGAGCAATAGTGAACAGCAGAAAAAAACAACTTCCAAGGGAAAACTACAGCTGATACGCAAAATGGGAAATCGAATTAGATTAAGGGAGTGCATTAGAGGGTTTTCTTTTACTTTATTACGAACAATTCAATGTACTGTTCATACTTACTAATTTGATAACGAATCGTGCCATCAACTAACCTGCAAAGAGAAAGAAAACGAACAATGTTAGAGTCAAGTCGATTAACGAAGCATTTTCCCACAGTAAACAAGACAAAAGTCATAACATTTCCCGTCCTTCTCAAGACAAGATGTAATTTTTCAAGAAACCGTTGTGATTCCTCAGAGAATTGTAACAAAATTCCCGATAAAAGATGAAGAGTAACTGCTATATTTACCGCAGGGAAGCCCATCTCCAAGGCAATCATAAACTCATTAAGGCAAAACATATTGTACGCTTAGATATGAGGTCACCCTCCCAGACAGGAGGAACCCACAGCTGGGACATCTCCGTGGCATTCTCTATCACTGACTGCTCGGTGCCATGTCATATGACTGTTATGATGGAAGACAGTGTGAGCAGCTATCTGAATATTTCAACCAAGCAGTCTCAGCCAGCAGTGTTGAACTCTTCATATTGCTTCACATGCTTCCTGCTCACTAGATCGAAGCAAGCACTACTTCATCCATGGTAACTCGACAACAGTAAAAACTCTCACGGAACGAACAGTCCACGCCATTCTGCCATCGCAGAACGGAAACGACTTGTTACAAAAGCAATAGTTTCCAACTCAATGAAAGGACCCGTGAAATGCGCTGCGAAAGCGCTCAGCGAAGGCGTTTTGTCGATGTTGCTGTTGGCGCTGGCGCGGATGGGTACGAGAACTGAAAAAGGAACCTATGTCTTATTTTCTTCTTCTTCTTTTTTTTTTCTATGTTAGCAAGCAGAGCTGTAATCCAGCCCGGGACCGACACGAGCGACGACGCCACAACGAGCAGAAAGGTAGGTATACAACGACACGGCGCAGGCAGCGAGGACCAGATGTTTCCCATTTTCCGCTTGTCATTGAGAGGTAAGTTTTCGGTTGTATCGTTTTCTTGTTACTTTGCGTGTTTCAGAGGTTTTGGAGTAAACAAACGGGGGCCTTGGAAACGTCGAACGTTTCCAGGAGGAGTAGACGAATGGGTGGACTTTAAGTTATTCTCTATAGAAAACTTTGGAACGATTTAGATTGATACTTAATAAGAATGTCAATATCTTTTTAAATTATGGGTCCACAACATTATGTATACAATACGAAGTTGTGTTAGAACCAGTTCTGTAGACTATACGATGAATTCAAGCGTATTCATCTTCTTCTCCTGTCTTTAACGCTACTAAACGAGCTTTTACATGCCCTCAACTGAAGCACCGTCACAGTTATTAACTTGGGGGAACTGTCTGGAACAAATCTCAATACCTGAAATCTGCTTTAATTACTAAACGCTTAAGAATTGGAAAAAAAATCCATATTTTTTGTAAAAAGTGTGGAATTTAAATTACATTTAATTCATTCTAATAAGATTTAAATACCACACATTCCTATCGAGAAAGCGTCAATTGGGTTCGGAATTTGAAACGCTGAATTGAAGACTAAATTTTCAAACAGTCGTTTCAGCTTTTGTAAACTAAGATTCAAATCTCAATTTCTGGAAACTCTTAGCTTGCCCACGCAAACTTTCCATAAGTAAAGAATTCACTATTTTCATTTCGTTGTCAACCGGTTTATTATGTTTTTGCTCGATGAATAGTTCGTTCAAGCAGTTGTAATAAAAGGTTTTTTCACCATTCATTTCGCAATTTCGTGTAAACAACTTATTTAAAAAAAAAATCCTTACGCAGAACATAAAATCATTGTTCCACCAAAAGCATAAATTATTATACGAGCTCCGCATAAATTATTATTTTGCTTTTGATGGTACCCATTGTGATGTACGGTTTACTCAGTTTACCGCATTGGAATATGGTCTGCCAGATCAAGTATTTTTTGGCAAATTTGTCCACTTTCTACTTCCTCATGTCTTCCGGAACATCAAACCGTGATTTGGCAACGTAGAACTCCAGCTCCGGTATCTACTTTGCATCTGCCTTGATGTAGGTTTCGTCATCCATAACCACACACATCGGTTTCGTTAACCACTCTCGATACAGCTTCCTTGCGCGGGATTTGGCCGCCGTGTTTTGTTGATCACGTCGGTTCGGTGCCTTCCGGAATCGAAAGGTTCGCTTGAAATAATCCAACACCTTCCGGGCCTTCACAGGGTCAGCTGTCTTCGATTTTCTTCCACTTCCAGCCCGCCACTCGGTCGTCTGGGACTCCTTAAACGATGTTAAGACCCGAGACACAGTTGTATGGGTGATTTCCAGTTGTCTTTCGATCCATCTCATGGTCGCAGTCGGATTTTCCATGACGGCGCGCAAAATTCTCCGGCGATTTTCTTTTTGTTTCGATGACATCTCAATAACCACAGAACCGATTGTTATGAAATTTTGCACGTGTAAACAATTCACTCCAAACTAGTTATACCCAGATTTTCGTCAATTTTTACCCACGGATAAAAAAGTTACACACGGATAAAAATGGTGCATTTTTTTCGAGTACAAGCCATATTAGCTGGTGATTTTAATATTAATTGGCGTGACAACTAAAATTCGAATCATTTGAAGCGTTTAACTGATTTTTTAAAATCTCAAACAATTGGTAGATGAATATACGCGTACTTTCAGGAACAGTAGAGCCTTAATTGACCACTTTTATTCCAATTTTGATTCCATTTGTTCAGTAACGGATACTGACTTGAAAATAACCGATCATAAGACCTTAGTGATTAATGTATTAGATAATATTAATAATATCGATGACTTAGTAAAATTGAACTGCTGGAGGAGATATTCAAAACAGCCTGTTTCGAATCTTGTTGAAAAAAGGATGGATTTTCTATTCGCGACCAGTAATTTAGATGAATCTAAATACAGCTGTACAGACTAACACTTTGAAACGAACACCAATCAATTAGTTGAGCAAAAGTTTGTTTCTTTGAAAAACTCGAATAGCTGGTACAATTTTGATCTTTTGCGTCTTAAACGTAAGAGGGGCAAATGGTACACAAAGTTTTGTAGATCAAATAGTGATAATCATTGGAATAGGTACACAATCGCAAGTAATACATATTCACAATCGATAGAATAAAACTTGCATCTAAATTTGATGATTATTTTGTCGACAGTGTTTCATTGATTTGGTCTATAAACCTGACGAAATAAAGCAGCCACTTAATAGTAGTTGTAGATTTTAAGGTTTTCACCCAATTACATTAGATAACCCTGCGCTTTGGTCAGGTAGCGTATAGGGCGTCGTTGTGCCAATTTGGTCGTGACACATTTCGAGTATGAGAGAGTGATTGCAGTTTGCTCAAAAGTGCCTGAGTAAAATGCAAGTACTTTCGATGATTACCCGTAGTTGTTACAGTGAAGATATACACCCATATTCTCGTTTATGTCTGGACTTGAAGAACACGGATCGAAGTAGGCCACATGACGTGTTTTGATTTTGCTAAAAAAAAGTCTCTGTGTTTTTATGGATTTTATCAAATTTGAACGATTAAAAAAAAACTCTAAAATTGATTGTGTACAAAAAAAGATCTTATTCCGGATTTGTATCTGAAGGACGAAAAATGGAAGAGGCTGATAGGCAAACAGAAGATCATCAAGATGGAGTGAATCAAGCGGGCCGCCATCCGGGAAGTTGAAGCGTTTATTCATAAGATTTTGAAATATGACAAGGCAGGATGTAATAAATTATTCAGACAGTGATAGATGAGGATTCAGTGAGAGTGCAGTTTCGAACGCCTTTGAATACGGTTGTGTTTTAAGTTTGTTCTCTGTTTTGTGCGTGCGTTCGCGTTCATAGTTTTCAGCTGCATTTGCCGGATTAGCGCTGGCGCTCTGCCTCCCGGATGTTTATACGTGTGTGATTGGTAGTTTTCTCGCTTTCCGGGAAGTTTTAGAATAGAGAAAGAAAACGTGATTCAACATGTTTGCAAGCATCAGAAGAGATGTCGCAATCTGCGTTATTTGATTTTCTCCCGGACCATAAATTATCGCGAGTGATAATTTTTAATTTCAGTTTATTTACACGCTGCAAGGTGCGTGAAAGAGTTCGGCACAATCGGTGTTGATGTTGGCTTGCTTGCAACTTTTTTTTTGTGTTTTCGAAAGAAATTGATCGAAAGTGTACCAAAAGTGCTTCTGAACGTTTTTCGCAGTTGGGAGTGGTGAAATTCGTAAATTCGCGGTTTATGTTCAGTGAAAATTCCGTATCACATAATTGCTCACCGAGTTCCTTTTTTTTTGCCGTTCGACGACGACGGGCATGCGAGAGAAAAATAAGCATCGGGAATGTGCTCCCGGATGTATTGATTTGGTGAGTACGTTCCAGTTGAAGATTGTTCTTATACATATCTCGATTGCATTTTCGAGGGGACGTCGGAGAGCTTTGAGATTTAGGCGTTGTTGCTTTTGCAGGCAGACGAGTTGGTCGCCGGTAAGGGCCAGTAAGTGCTGCCAGCAGATGAATCAAGAGGTATTTGAAACAAAATTGGTAAGAAATGTCCATTCAAATCGATTTAATACAGTTGAACAAATTTCAAAACTATATACGTGCTAGATTTGGAAATAATATTTTTTTAATCTGGAAGTGTGTTTATGATACCATTATCCATTTGATAAAGGTAGAGTGAACATGCGGGGCTTATTGTAAGTAAAAGTGACCTCGGAGTGGTCGTGAATTACCAGGCATTCTGAAATGTGTCACATAACACTGCCGGACAGTGAGGGTTAGATTTTACACACACACACACACACACACACACACACACACACACACACACACACACACACACACACACACACACACACACACACACACACACACACACACACACACACACACACACACACACACACACACACACACACACACACACACACACACACACACACATACACACACACACACACACACACACACACACACACACACACACACACACACACACACACACACACACACACTCACTCACACACACACACACACACACACACACACACACACACACACACACACACACACACACACACACACACACACACACATACACACACACACACACACACACACACACACACACATATATATATATATTCTCGTTTATGTCTGGACTTGTTTTCATACAGAAACATTTTTATTTGATTTTGTGTGGTGGATGGGTTTCGGGCGTGGATGGGCATATGGGTGATAATATTAGGTTTACGTTAGGATAACGTTGAAAAATTGAGAAATGTATCGCTTCAGTTTGAGAAGTACTTCACATCGCAACCGATGAACTATTCTGACGACCCACATTACCGTGCAGGCGTCATGTGTTGGCAGGGTCCAATATTGGACAGTTTGATGTTTTTAAAGTATCATCAACTAAAACTGTATTTTGAGCTTTATCTTATACATTCTTGGGTGTTTCTTAGAAGATTATCATGTTGGTGTACGCTGATTCAAAGAGTAAATGGTATTAACATTGAGCTGTCCATAGTTGGGCGTTGTTGAACTTGTGGTACTTGCACAACATTTCATGTGACCACCAAAGTAACCATATAGTCACAAAATAATGTAGGTTCAAAGTGATGTAGGTTTTAATGTAGGTTCAGAGTGAGAAAATGTCACTGAGATATGGTTTGTTGGGTATTCAGATAACTGTTACTTTAAAAAAACTAATCTTGGTAATATCTTTTTTTCGTTTGCATGTAACACTGTTTGATATTACTAACCGCACCGAGCCTTGATTCTGGGTGGTGAGCGAACCTGAAGAAGAAGATGACCATGAGCCTCTTCTCGAAACAAGTGTATTGTTGATGAATATGGTCAAGATTGGTTTATGTAATGATAAGTATCGTAATCTTCATCGAAATGTAAGTATTATTGACAATAATCATAACAATCAACTCGTATATACATTGAAATACATGTATAAAAGAGAAAGGAAGGTCCAATAGGACACCCGATTGAAGCAATTTGGACGGGGAGAGTGGGAATGACAACTCCCTGTTGATAACATTTCGTTGATAAAGGGCGGGCTCTTCTTCCCACTTATTCCTCATCTTCCTGTTTGGGGGCTTGTTTTTTTTTTGACCAATTGGCTGATCAAGTTGCTGGAAGGAGATTCTTTATTGTTCCGTAGATGCGTATAGGCGACTATGCCTATCGATCTACACAATTAGTTTTTGGCCCTTCATACAGCGACATCTTGAGGACAATCAGAGGTTATTAAGCTTGATCAAGACAAACAGAGAAGAGAGCCCACTGCTGTCGGAGTTAGCTTTCGTGCTACAATGGGTGGTAAACCACTATCATCATCATCAATTACATTAGATGAACTTAGAGTTATTTGCTTTTTATTTGGAAAATCGGCTGGAGTAGATAATGTTTATGCTAGAGTACTATACTGTACTATAAATTTGGAAAGAATGCTTTGTGGTTCCTATTCTAAAAGTTGCTGGAACGATTAGAGCCGAAGAGTTTCGTTCCATCAACATGTTGCACACATTAGAGAAAATGTTAGAACTTGTTGTTAAAGGCCAGCTGTTGGAGTATTTGAATTGCAACTCTTTGTTGATACCAGAACAATCAGGTTATTAAAAAGGTCATTTTTGTGAAACTGCGTTGAATTTGGTGTTAGCGAAGTGGAAAGACAACTTGGAGCGGAAAGATACGACTGCTGCTGTTTTTTTTATCTGAAACGAGCTTTTGAAACAATTTCTAGGCTCTTATTGTTGAGATCAATCAAGCGCTTTCGAATTATAAATACTGTATATAAATGGTTTGAAAGCTATTTGTTTGATAGAACTGTTTTAATGATTATATTTCCAGTCCCGTGGGGAATACCCTTGTAGTGTCCCAGGGAAGTGAATTAGGGCCCGTTTTATTTATTATGTATAGTATTATCTTTTTGCAGATGATATTGTGTTATTCATTGCAGCTAAGGATTTAGAAGTTGCCGTTTCAAACTTGAATGAAGAATTGCGATCTCTTAGTAGATGGTTGAAATGTAAGCAGTTGAAATTGAATACAACTAATACTAAATTCATGTTAATTCCGTGGAATCTACTAAATGATAACGTTTTTGTTGTAGTTGATGATAAGACTATTGATCGCGTTCGGGAGATTAAATATTGGGGCGTGATTATTGATGTCAAACTTAAGTTCAACTCTCACATTGACAATGTCATCAGGAAAATTGCCAAGAAGTATGGAATTCTATGTCGACTGAAAAACGATTAAACTATTATCAGTAAAATACAGCTATACAAATCAATCATCTCTCTTCATAAAGACTTTTGCCCTTTCATTTTATTTCTGGCTAATGAACTACAAATATCGAGATCACAGAGCTTGCAAAATAAAATAGTGCGTTTGATTTTGAGATGCAATAGATTCACTTCCTCAACTTTGATGCTAGACGCCTTACAATGGTTGTGGGTGAAGCAAAGAATTATATATTTGACTATGGCGTTCATTTTTAAAATACTATGCTGCCTCAATATTGTTGTGATCGAATTGAAAGAGAAAGTGATTTTCATAGATATAATACTAGACGCGCGGATGAAATAGGAACACCAAATTTCTTGACTTGTGCTTCAAAGAATTCATTTTATTTTAAAGGAATTAATGTTTTCAATTCGATGCCTAGACACATTAAACGTGCAACAACATTAGCAGAATTGAAGAGACATTGCATTTCACACGTTAAATCTGTATTTTGGACAGTTATCCAGTGATTTTTTTTAATGAATGTGTCTTTACGAAGTTATCTCAAACGGATTATTTTGTATGTATAGCTGTCATAATGACTTTTTAATAATTATTATAGAACTGCAAAAACTATTTTCGTGTGTGGTGAGAATGGATTTTTTATATTTGATTAATAGTAGTAGATTAAAAAAAAGTAGTCTACAAAGGTTTGAGCCTCACACGCATATTACAGATAAAGACTGACTGAATTTGAAATTTATTAAAAATAAATGCAATTTTGAAGCTTATTTGGAAGATACCTTGAATTTGTTGTAAGTTTTCTGGCAAATGTCGGAGGCTCGTGAGCATTCCTGACATTGCTGAAAATTATTATAACATCAGATTGCGGGATTGCTAGTGTAATAGGATGCCTTTTTCAGCAGGCCTGGGTTCAATCCCAGTCGGCGCCGCCGGGATGTTCTGAGGCATAACATCCCTGATCACGCCGGAAGTAAAGCCATTGGTCCCCGGTTCATGAGTTGATGGGTCGTTAGGTACGGTCCAGGTGTGGAAGCTGCCTCACTGGCGTCGGTAGCATTGGTGCTCAGCACGGAAAACACGATCGACGGAAAACAAATCAAGGCAAAAAAAGGATGCCTTGTTGATTGTTCATTAACTCTTGATTGCTTGTAATACTTATGAATATTTTAGGTGGACAAAAAGGCGAACTAAAAGGTGGACACCTAAGCTATTCCAAATTTATATCGCTGTGAAGCAACCGTAAACTTAGCCTTAGTGCTCCTATTCAGTCAGGCCCGTAGCCAGCATTTGGTTTCGGGGGGAGCTAATTTTATGACATAAAAACTTCAATGATTTATAAAATGTGCGCCTAACTGAACATCGATTGATAAACTGTTTTTTTTTTACCTTAACCAAAATCGTTCAAAATCATGTGTCATCATTTTTTTTTTTTTTTTTTTTTAATTCGTTTTAATCTTTGATCGGAATTTTTAATGAACCATCAGAATGTAAAATAATAATTTTTCAAACTCTTTAATACGCAGTTATGAGAAAAGTTAAACAAATGTATGAAATTCAAGAAAATATATGTAGTTTTAATTGTTTTCTGTTGGTAATGATGATCAAGATTTGCATTCTGTTAAGAAAGACAAAAATTTGTTACATATTTTTTAAAACATAATTATTTTAAGATTTTAATGGTGTTGAATCGTAAAATCACCGGCACCGGATCCTAATTCATTTAAATTTTTGAAGGCGGTAAATAACAAACATCCCTCGATGCAGTGGTAGCAATGTGATCCACACGAAACACGAACAGCGAATATTGTTGCCTTCATCATTCTGTATGTTTTTAAGTTTTTGTTTTAGCATCACTGTATTTTTGTTTTGTTTTTGAATTGATCGTTATTCTGTGATATTTTGTATTATTCCAGTCCGCTATATAAGTGCAAATATTTAATGCAATTAGATTAAGTTTGAATTTGACTTCCAATCAAAGTGCTGCCTGAAAGAGGTAATAAATAGTGAATGAGAAATGTATTCTTTTACTTCATTTGAATCAGTTACCGATCTCCAAACTGCTGTCCAAAAATCTGAGCAACAAATAAAACACAACGTAGAGCCATATCGTGGACATTATACCTGGTTATTACAAAAGTAATCTTCTAGCTTTACTCTAAGCAGTTAATTGATATTATAGCCAAGCCCGAAAGTCGCTGGTTTCCCATTAGTTTTAATTCGTTTCAGTGTGGAGAAAGATATTTCCACACTGGCTGTAGTGACCGGTAGTGTCAACAAAATTTTCAACAAAACATTGATTGTTGGAAAATACGTCGAGTCACATTTATCAAGCAGCCCAAATGCCTCAAAATTCTTGTTAATATTTATGGATGTCCGGCACCAGAGCTCGTATTTCACCTTTACCTGCAACCAGCCAGTGATGCAAAATATCATGACACTCACGTGACACTCGTCTTCGCATCAACCGACTATCGCTGACAGATCGTTTTGTCACGCTCTGAGAGTAAGAGCTATGGCAAACAACAATCACCAGTAATGGTCGCTGCTCACAAGCAAAACGTTACACTCGCTGCTGATCATGAAAAGCACAACGAAAACAGTGAAGAATTCTGCAGTACGATGATGAGAAAAAGTGAAGCGACAGAAGAAAATGAAAACAATGCCTACGCATTCCAAGTTCGTCTCGGCAGGTGCGACTGTGTGAGTTACAAACAAAGCAGGCAATATGAAACGGAAGCTGTTGGGCTCACTCACCAACACACTCAAATAAGCAAGCAAAGCAGCAACTGCTTCAAAACGAGCACAGATGAGTGTCGTGATTGTCGGGAATGACCAGATCGGTGATGGATCACAACAGAAGACGACATTCACCAGTTGCTTTTAACTTCTTTCGTCAACTTGATGGATGGTCAGCTTCGACGAGCACATTGATAGAAATGTACAAAGCGTTACTACCATCAACTGTTTGGCGATCGTGATTGTGATAGGTCGCAACTCTGGCAACCACGCTGGTGAAATCACAGAGATAACAGTTAAGTTTGTCAAGTTGGGCTGACTCTCCAATATCTGTAAAACCAGGCAACAATATTTGGAACACCGGAAGGATGTCATCATTTTTTGTGAAACGTCCCATCATGTTTTGGATCAATCCATCGAGTCATGGAATGAAAACTGCTCTTCGATAGTATTCCTCTGGTGCTTCTACTGATTGATTTGCACGTATTGTTTGCTTGGATGCACGTGGATGTAGTCGTAACTGCGCATTCGAAAACAGACATATGCAGCTTTGAGGTTGCATTAAAAATTTCAGCAAATTTTGCTTCAGCGTCAGCTCGTCTCTCCTTAAAAACCTGTATTATACTGTTCGCATGATTAAGAGCCGATATGAGGTCCACATATTTAGATTGTAATCCTATTGGTTGTGTTGAAAGATCACATTGATGTAATAAATATATAAGATCTTTGTATC
Source organism: Ochlerotatus camptorhynchus (assembly GCF_037179485.1). Lineage (NCBI taxonomy): Eukaryota > Metazoa > Arthropoda > Insecta > Diptera > Culicidae > Ochlerotatus > Ochlerotatus camptorhynchus. The sequence continues at coordinate 935,900 of NW_027040666.1, forward strand.
CTTTTATAAACAGAAAATGAATACTTTGCCTGAAGAATTAACTTCTAATATTTAAATAAGTTTTTAGACCGGTCCTGATTTACACTGTGCCAATATGGTCTAGATCTTGCACTACCAGGAAAAAAGAACTTCAAAGGATTAAGAACAAAGTTCTGAAGATGATTTTGAAATTGCCTCCCTGGTACAGTACTACCGAAGTACATAGAATTTTGAATGTTGAGACTTTAGAACAAATCTAGATAGAGCTGGAATTAGGGCGTAACAGCTTTTGTAAACAATGAATTCTCTCGTCGATTTCTAGCAACTCAAGGCACCCCTACACAAATCAACTTATCCATCGGGTAGGGGAAGTCTTCCCCTATTCGATGGTAATGTTGATTTGCCAGGAAGAGCCATGTCATTCGAAAAATCATCGAGAGAAGCCATTGTTTACAAAAGCTGTTATGCCCTAATTCCAGCTCTATCTAGAAATGTCCAACCAAATAATTAATAATTTTAGGGAAAATCGTTGCAATCTTCAATTGCAACGATTAATTACCTTTATAATAGATAAGATATAGTTTTAGTTTTTAGTTTTGATGTGAATTGTTATACTGACATGCAGGTTTATTTCTAAGGCAGGAACAATGTAAAATCACTAAGATTTATATCATAAAAATTACAGCAGATAAGTTACTAGGCGGCTTGAGCACCTGGGTTAAAACGAAAAGTAATTTATTTTGAATTTTGAACAATTAAAGAGTTAAAATCTAAATAGAAACAATGTGTGACTCTTTGTTAAATCCAATGGTACATATTAAAAGGTAAATAAATTAAGAAGTCATTTGTTGTAGAAACATTCTATTTTGTATGAAATCCTGCTTGAAAAAGAGGGGTACAGTGCGGATTGTGTTTAGAAGGCTACAAATTGGGTCTACACCCTAGTTCCTACGGAAGTGAAACGAGGCTGATCTTTCATAAAAACTCGATGGTCCCATGATCTTTAACAGAATCGCTGCAAACATAAATTGTTCATGCACACTATATAGGTACAGCCCGAGTCTCATTTTAGAGGGGGCTATAGGCCTGAAGCCTCGTCCATAAATTATTTTAATATAATATGAAAAATAAAAAAACCTTACTCAGGTAATGGATATCTATTTCCTGTACAGTACAGGTAACAGATATCTATTATCTTGGGTCAGATTTTTTTTTTTCACTTGATTATAATAATTTGGGGGGGGGGCTTGTATTCAGTTGATGATACATAATATATCCCATTTAAAGGGGTTAGAAGGACGTGAAAAAAATAGAAAATAGCAGAAGCCGATACTTTGATTATAATATTAATCATTCACATTAGGGGCTATCCACAACTCTCGTAAACACATCAAGAAAGGGAGAAGACAGTTGTTAAGTGTGTACAAATCCTATTATTTGGTGAGAGTGCCCGTTTCTGTTTGTCACTAACATCCTTTACCTTCTTATCCCGTCAATTCCGGCTGCCACGCGCTCAATCAAATCAATTTTGTAATGCAGAAGATGACTTTTGACTTGTATTCAACCGAACGAAAGTCCAATCATAAAAGACTCGTTTTCTCCAACTAAAACTCGCCATTCAGCAACCACAGCTGTTCAAACTACCAAAGATAAACACACAGACAGAGAGTGTGATTCATTTAATTTTCATTTCAGCTAATGAGATAATGAAGCAAAGAAGTGTACTCCAACTTGGAAGAATAAATGCAATTGAGCTTCAACGTTCGCTTCATATCGAGACGCAAACGAGGCGAGAAGAACAAACAAGTCAAACATCATCTCCACCCCCTCGTTTTGAGTCATCCAACGAGGACGACGCCGACGCTCAAATTTGCCCGATCGTGATCCCACCCGACCAGATGTGCATGTTTTCAGGTTACGGATGGATGGCAACGGCGACGCCCGCCGAGAAGTCAAAACTGCCAATCTGTCGACTGCCTCTCTGATTCCATCATCGCAGATCGACAGGAAGGTTCTGGTAGTGACAGGAGCATCCATCCATCGCACACACAGAAGGATTGCTGCAGAGACGACGCACGGGGAAAAGCTGTTGATACGAAAATGTAAATATCCATGAGTCTCTCCCGAGAAGTGGCATTACAAATGGGGCGCAACGTGAAATGTAGGAATTTGCACTTCAAAGGAATCGACGCACCACGACTACACAGTTACCAGTCAGTTGGGTCGGACTGGCTGCGAGAAATGGAGTTGATGAATTAAAAATGATTCCAATGAAAACACGGCCGGTTGCAGGAAGTCACTTGGAATCTCAGTTTGTTTGGAGGTAAATGGAGCTAATCTTGTTTGCAAATGGATATTTTCATGAATGAGAACATTAGCTTTGAGTGGCGGAAAGAGGGACTGATGATTGGAATAGCACTGCATTTTGTTCAACCCATCAGAAACGGAAAATGTGTTGCAATGATTGAAGCAGGTGCCTTCACCGAACAATCGGTAATCGGTATTTCCAAAAAGATAAAATAACAATTGCTAATCGTGAATGACTAACAAGCCCAGTATTATCGATCGAACTACTCAGCGCAGCATTTCACGGTGCCATCATCGTCGTCGATTGCGGCGGCGGACCGAAAAATCACGCCCCGTCATAATTCGATATCATTATCTAGTGATATTTCATTACCGCTTTGCGATAATAATCGGAAATCACCTCGAACACGGAAGTGCGCGAAAGGGAAGGGAAGGGAAGAGGACCCATTTAGGGATCGTCATTGCCTCATCGTTCGGTGACCATAAATTAGACGGTTTCGGCGATGTTCTTCCACTCGCACACACAACTCTTTCTTTCCAGCTGGAAGATTTCATTACTTTACACACGCAAGCGAACGCACCTCGTACCCATAATCGAACTCACGCGCGGTAAAGTTCAATGAAACGATCCAACACGCTTTGCTAATGCTTTGAATATATGTATGCTCCTCATATCGATTCCACGCAAGCAATCCATTTATCTACATATATCTCCACAATGAACTATTCCACTAATGTGGCCCCGTACCGGATTAGATGTTTAGATATGTGTACTTAATGCTAATCCGTATGTCTGACTTTCCGGTGGTAATCGTATATTAATGATACTGATTTAGGAATGCTTATTGCTGAAATTCTTTGAAGTTTCCTTCGGAATGGGGATTCATGCATTTGTGGAGTGCCTTTTTCAAAGTTCAAACAAATTCCATTGAAGTCAAAGCAAAGCCAGAAATCATAGCACTTTTTCCGTGTTTGCACAGCCGAACGACGATAACAGCGTGCGCTTATCGTCTGCATGTCACAGTCCGTCCGTGATTGACACGGGCTCGTAAATTATCGGCGTTTCGGATCAGATTGTTGTCAAATAGATGGTGATTTCGGGACCAAAAAGAAGAGTTGTAGAATAAACACAGCCTGTGGATTGGACAAATTGTCTTATCTTTGTGTAGAAAAAGGATGAATGATTTGGTCTTTGAGATGGATGTAGAGTAGATTGAACGCTGAAGTTCTGGGCATATTTCAATATTGAATATTTGTTATCGAAGGTAGATTAGATTTTTTTAGATCGATTCACAGTAGGAAGGTGCTTGTGTTTGGAATAGACATTTTTACGAGAATCTGGCAGCGATAAGTTATGTGTGCTTATAAAATTGTGGACACTAGCTGCGGCGATAGAAGTCTCTATTTTATAAGAGAAGGAGAACGATGGCGACTACAATACCTTGAGACAGAATCAATCGAGATGTTTTCAAATTATTTGACAGACAATGTATATTTCCAATCATGTTTCCATTGTACTTGCAGTTCCATTATCCATTTTAAATCGGAACTGTAGACTTGCGGGGTTTATCTCTTATGAGGGGGCGTAAATTACCAGAAATTCTGAGATGGGTCTCTGGATCAGCAGTAGAGCTATCACCTTATAATTGCTGATATAAAACTGCTTTCAATCAACCTATTATGGTAACTTCAAGCAGATTTCTTCCATAATACCACTGCCGATTAAATTGATCATTAAAGTTTATTTGTGTGTGTGATGGAGGTTGCAAATTCTTACCCTTTTTAACAAAAAAAAACATAAGCAGCACTGTTTGTTTTCATGATGCCATTTCACTATTATTTTATAGATATAGGGTAGAAAACTACTTCAGCATTAGCACCCGTTTCCGTCATATCGCATGCGCATGTCATTTTTCATACAAACTTGACAATTTTGTCATGTTTGTTTTTCCTTGATTTGTTTTCCGTCGATCTTGTTTTCCGTGCTGAGCACCAATGCTACCGACGCCAGGACCTTACCTATCGACCCATCAACTCATAAACCGGGGACCAACGGATTTACTTCCCTTCCGAAAGAAGGCGTGATCAGAGATGTTGTGCCTTCGAACATCCTGGCAGCGCCGACTGGGATTGAATCCAGGCCTTCTGCTTACCACTACACCACCGGCGCCACTGACATGTTGTAACTTTGTTCTCTTAAGTTCAATTGAGCAGAAATGCTCGCTACAGAACTACAAATATGTTCAATTTCACGATTACAAAAATCTAAATTTTTGAAAGCGCCTGCCGTAAAATGAGATCAATTATTATTTATATTATTATTTCGACTGTCCAATAAAGTGCCCATCTCATAATTTTTAAAATTTTCTCATTTTTTTTATTCAAATTAAAGTAAACACACTTTAGTCTTTTTTGATATTTTATTTTATGTATTTTTTAAAAATTTTACTTATGGAATACTGAAAAAAAAAGAGTTTTACTTAAAGAAAAAAAAAACAATTTGCAATGAAAAGAAAAAAATATTGTCAAAAACGAGCCCACTTCAAAAATTTATATGTTCAATATGTTTTCGATAAGTTTCCATCGGAAAACCCCTTGAGTGTTTATGTTTTGATATTTTGACATGTTTTGAAGCAAACGGCTCGACCTGGTGCATTGGTACACATGATCGCATTTGATTCTTTTGAAAAAAAAATGGAGAGCGCTGTGTACAAGCCAGTTGGCTGTAATTGCTGGAGTTGGAGGCGAAGCCTCCCTAATAAAGATAAATTAATTAATGTAATTGCTGGACCGAAGGTTTTTCTTCGCCGTCGAGACGGCTCCCAAAAGGGCCAGTAGAATGGCTACACTAACTTGCACTTATTTTTGCTATCTTCGTTCTTTCACTAGAGCGCAAGACTAGCACACATCGATCGCGCACCGTTGGAGGAATTAAACAATCTTCTGCTTTCCCACTTTGCACTAAAGTCGCGGACAAGCACTAGAAACCCACTTTCGGACCTTGGATCAAAGAAATTTGTGTTTAATTTTGTCGCGCGCAATCGACCGTGTATTCACGCTGTGAGCGGAGTTTGGACTGATTGTTTTGATCGGGTTGATCACTGACCTCTCATCGATCGGGTGATCAAGTGTAATACTTGTGTTCTTACAATGGTATTCGTTATTACTCTCTCGGTTATCTGTTATCACACATAGATCTTTAGGAATAGTAAATAAACCGTAGCTTTAGGGTAGGTTTGGCAATCTTTGACTTAAATATATATAATTTATATTTAGGTTTACGGTAGGGCCTCAACATTCCGGCCACCTTTGAAATAGCTCTATCATTTCAACACTAATACTAGTTAACTCAATCACTTGAATTATGCATCTTCTCTTGCTAGTGGTATCTGCGTCACCGGAGAGGATTGTTTACTCGACTCTCTGTTCAATTGGTTGATCTTAACAGCGGCGATGCTGTAGATAGATTGAGTGCGTTGACCTCGTTGTCGTCAGCCGAAAACAAAAAGAAGACCAGGTAGATCATACGGGTGGATTAGATTTATTGGAATGGTAATTACCTGGTTTCTACAGGCATGATCTTCAAGCCGGTTTTTATTTATTTTTTTTTTTATTTTTATTTTATTTATTTTTTTTTTCTAATGGTCTCCGACTGTTGCATCGGACTAATCGTTGAGTATTGGTAGCAAGGCAATCCACGCGACGAGTCACACGACGTTGTCCGAGGAGGCAGTCTTCAGCGTGACCACTCTGACGATCCCGTCTTTCCCAGGATGGGCCTTCACAATTTTGCCGAGGGACCATTGAGCGGGTGGTAGGCGATCGTCCTTGATCACGGCAAGCCGTCCTATCTCGATATTGCTGGGTGATTTGCAGCCTTGAACAGCCCTGGATTGCAGCTGCTGGAGATATTCCGGGTACCAACGTGCCCAGATTCGCTGGAGGTGGCGCTTAGTTTGTTCACAATGGTTGAGCCGTTTTTCGAGAATGTTGACCAATATTGCTTCGGGAACGGATAGGAGGTTGGAACCTACCAGGAAGTGACCAGGTGTCAGGGCTTCCAGGTCCGATGGTCCTGAGGACAGGGGTGTTAATGGTCGCGAATTGAGGCACATCTCAACCTGCGCTAGTAAGGTGAGCATGTCCTCGTAGGCAAGATTAGTATTGCCAATTTCCTTGAGGAGGTGAGTCTTCGCGGACTTCACCGCAGCCTCCCAGAGGCCTCCAAAATGAGGCGCGCGTGGCGGAATGAACTTCCACCGGATCTCGTGGTTTGCGCACCAGGAAAGGATATGATTTCGGTCAGTGGCGTCCTGCTTCAGCATTTGATACACTCGATACAAGGTGGGTGAAGCTCCTTTGAAGGTCGTGGCGTTATCGGAGTGCAGCTAGGTAATCTTCCCCCTTCGAGCTATTAAGCGACGCAGTGCGGCAGACGTAAGATCGCTAACGAGCTCAATGTGGACGGAACGTGTGGAAAAGCAGATGAAAATTGCCACATACACCTTCGTTGGACCTCGCTTCCGGCCTGTCGATTTGACATAGAACGGCCCACAGTAGTCTACGCCACAGACGGAGAAAGGACGCGTCGGAGTGACACGGGATGCTGGTAGATCTGCTACAGTTTGCTGAACCAATTTCGGCTTGCTACGGAAGCAAATGATGCATTGATGGTACGTGCGTCTGACGAGGTTTCGTCCGCCCAGAATCCAAAATTTTTGGTGGAGGGTAGCCAACATCAATTGCGGGCCAGTGTGAAGCAACGTTTTGTGATAGTGCACAGCGAGCATGCTGGCAAACGGATGTTTGGCGCTTAGGATAATAGCAACAATCAATACGAAGCTAACGATTTTAAATTGGCTCGCTACTTGACTAGCCTATTGGTCCCAAGCAAATCGACTAACGTGCCCCATTCTAGTATAAATTCCAGTACTACACTATGTTTGTTTTGATTCGCTATGAAAGTTTGACACATAAAATGAGAGGTTAGTGGATTTTCCTATGTTTCGAGGATTCACCCCTATGATTAGCTTGGGACCGAAGAGAGTACCAGAGCTGAGCCAAAAAGTTGAGCACGTTTCTTCCGGACCTTCTAGTGTTAGAGTTACCTCTATGATAATAGAGTGCTTGGTAGACTCAGGTAGTTCGGCATTATCGAGGCGTCCTCCAACGCAGATCAATCCGAATTCATCAACGTAGGGCTTCAACCACTTCAACGAACTCGATTTCGTTACGTTTGTACGAGCGACAAGATCGTTCCGCTCTTCTTGGAAGTTATCCAGCTGTGCTAGTCGACAGAGGACTCGGTCAGCCGAGTGGAGTTCGTCGGAGTTGAGTGACTGGCATGACTCAGTTGACCTTTTGAGCACACCTGGATTGATTGCATTCGAACGACGAAGAATTGCACGGTCACGAAGAGCTTGCAGAAATCGCAACCACCATGCGACCGTACGGCGAAGCTTGGAAAAGCTGGAGTATTTGAAGAACAAATCTTCGTGGAATATGCTTTGGATGGCTGTCATCGCTACGATGGGAATCTTGCGGCATTCTTGGGACACTTCTGCTGTTTCTTTCATAGGTAGCGCTCCTGCAGGCCAAACTTCAGGTGGAACCTTTAACCAGGATGGACCATTCCACCACCTTGCCTTGTGGAGAAGTTCGGTTGGATCTAATCCTCTGGAGATGCCGTCAGCAGGATTGTCGGAACCAGCTACGTGATTCCACTTATCGACTGGAGAAGCAGATTGGATTTGGCTCACACGGTTGGCTACAAACGTTTTCCAACGTCCAGAGCCACTGTATTACGGTGGTCGAGTCTGACCAGAAGCAGATGGAACCGTTTTCAACGACAAAGCGACTTTCTTGTACATCTGTGTGGAAAGCTGAGCTGCGCATAACTCAAGTCGGGCTATCGTATGGCGTGCTGCTAGGGGCGAAACCTTGGATTTGGATACCAGCAGTTTCATGGATATTTCTTGGATAGATTGGGCACGAACATAGCAACACGTTCAGTAGGCCTTGTCTGACACATCAGCGAAGAAATGAAGCTCGATGCTGATTGCGCCAATAATGTAAGCAAATCGAGGAACTCGAACTTCACGTAGCAGGTCGATGTTAGTGTGAAACTCTTTCTACTCTTGCTGCAGTTTTGGTGGCAAAGGTTGGTCCCAATCATAGCGTTCGTTGTCAGAGGATCTCAGAGACATTGCATGAAGAGCTTTGCTTTCGTAACAGCGGGACCCACAAGTCCCAACGGATCGAAGATTTGAGCCACGTAGGACATGATCCTACGTTTGATGAGAACAGCAGCCGGAAGAGGTTACTTTACCTTGATCCGAAAGATGTTGGTCCCGGGCTCCCAGATTAGACCGAGAGTGCTGACGGATTGTGGATCTCACAGGTCGTACCATGGCTGGATAGATCGATCTTCTGGTGGAATATCTTCAAGGACTTCGATGGAGTTCGAAGCCCACTTCTTCATTGGGATTCCAGCAGAATCGAGCATCGCTGATACTTTACGTCGAATTTGGATGGCTGATTCGACATCAACGACACCTGACAGAAAGTCATCGACGTAGAAGTTCTTGGCCACTGGTTCCACAGCGGCAGGGAATAAGCGACCTGCATCACTCACCAATTTTTCGAGAGTTTTGGTGGCAAGATACGGGGCAGAAGCAGTGCCGTAGGTCACGGTCTGCAACTCGTAGGTAGCTATCGATTCGGATGCATCCTTGCACCATTTGATCATGTGGTACGGTCGGTCTGCCTTGTGCAGAAGCATCTGACGGTACATCTTTTAGACGTCACCGTTGAGGGCAATGGGGTAGAAGCAAAACCGCATGTAGAGCGACAGTAAATCGTCTTGAACGACTGGTCCGACAAGAAGTAGATCGTTCACCGAATAGCCCAATGCTGTCTTACACGATGTCACGAGAGCTTGAACACGGGATGATGCGTAAGGTAGCAGTGCAGCATCGTGTTGTCCACAGGTTCGTCGAGCTGTACCATGTGTCCGAGACGCTCGTATTCCTCCATGAATTGATGGTAAGAGGATTTGGTGCTGGGATCACGCTCGAGTCGGCGTTCCAAGCTGAGGAATCGGCGTTCGGCAATGGAAAATAAGATCGACGGAAAACAAATCAAGGAAAAAAATGCAGAGGATGAGTAAAGAAGAATATTATATTCAATGTGGAAAGGCAACATGATTGTCCGGCTCTACTTTAAGCTTCCAACTCATGTCTATGAACATTTTTTTTTATTTGGTGCTATACGAGCCTAACTAAAAATGTAAACAATTACTTTAATCGTTGTTTTCTTGTGACTTCCATGCCTATGCCATTATAAAACATTTGTTGTTTGATGTCTGTGTGGGCATTTATTGTTTAGGCAGGAACAAAAAAAAAATCCATAAGGTTAGTTCACTCAAACAGATAGAAAGTAAATTTTATTTTAATCCATACCTATTCAACAACAGGCTTTTGGTGTTGGTAGCAACTATATATTGCATACGTGTTCAGTTAAATAGGTTTATAACTCAAAATAATAACACCAGTGTAGAAGTATCTTCCTAAGCAATCGAAGTGTGAAGTTATTTAAAATGGAGTTTAAAAAAAAAGTTGTACACCTTTTCAAAACAACAGGAAAAAGTTTTCACCTAAAATTAGAAACTTAACGGATAATATGATCGAAAAACTTATTTCAATACTGTTCATTGAATTTGTCATTCGTGTCGTTTATATTAGTATCGTCCTCATCCAGTGAAAAAGTGTTGAGCAGCCAGAGGGGTGGGTAAAAATGTGTGATCCTGAGAATGACCGATTGTTCGAACTCCACTACGGTATCCGATGTGAAAATGAGCTTCGTTATGACATCGTTCTTAACTTAAAGCTCATCCCACACCTGCCCGATATCATCCGACTATTCATAAATGAGAGATAAATACGGAAAACCACCATATCGGGTAGGTGCAGATTAGACTGGCCCACAAAAATAAAAGTTCTAAATTCCCATGGGCCAACGCTTATATTTGTACCTTTAGGTGAAATAGCCATTATCTGAAAGTTTCAGCTCAAAGGGTTTTAAGATGAGTTGACGCTTTTAGTTTGAATTTTGTATGGGGAATCTGCATAAAATACATGGAAAAATTACATTCCTACACTTTATCGATCATACAAAAGTTTTCTTGTTTCCGATTTGAATCAGATTTTAAAGACATGTAGTTCAATTAATGAGCAACAGTTAGTTTTATTGAGATATTCGCCTTTGAATGTATATGAGCATTTTTATATGACAATTTCAACCAAATCTCCTATATAAACATTGGACATAAAGAGCCAGCCGTGTAACGTCAAAAACAGCTAAAACATCTAGAGAGTGGTATTTGTACCAAAAGACACGTCCAGGCTCGTTGGCCTGTGGAAAATATGAACTTTTATTTTTTTGTGGTAATATAGTTGATACGTTGCATAAGCTGCCTTTTTTGTTGCAATATACGAGCACACAAAATGCACAAGTAAAATAAATAAAATTTCCATAATACTAACTTTAATCGTGATGCTGTCATCAGCAAAGTTTTTCCTTATAGCTAAAGCTACGTGTGCTGAAATTCTGAGCTTAATCAAGTTTTCTGAACCAGTTATATGCACGAAAGAGTGATGGAATGTTATTTCTCCGTACATTTCAACCAATATCCCCACATAAATTTTAAATCAAAAGCGCCAGCTCGTATTACATCCGAATGAGCTGAAATTTTCAGAGAGTGATTTCTCACCTAATGGCACAAATCTAGGGGTTGGCCCGTTGAAAAAAATTATAAAAAAAAATCCCCTTTACAAATGTGGGCCAATCTATAGCGTGGATAGCTTAATGCAAAAACAGCTGGTTGAAGAGGTGAGTCTCCTTCCATCCCATCGCTGGTTGTCAAGGTGATCACGCCGTCCGCTGCGAGGAAAATGTTTGTGCACGACGGCAAAGGGACAAAATTCATCTTTCAACACTGACTTGCTGGTTGCCACGCCATCCGAAGCGGAAATGAGCAGAGACACAACAGCAGCGCTGTTTTATAACTTTTCAGGTTCAAGTAGAACTATTTGCAACCAAGGGGTACTCGATTATGACGACTGGGTTTGATGAAAACGTTATTTTCATGAAAACAGTGATAAAATTATCATTTGTACATTTTTCAAAAGTTTTGTCATGAAATATTGGAAAACTATTTATTTTAGAAGACTTGCAGAGCTACAGATGGTGTATTTAGACTTTAATTTCATCTATAAATGACAAAGTGTAACGAACATGAATGTCGTTAATTGTGAGATATTTGTTTCTTGTTAACTAATTAATTAATATTCAAAAGTACTAACAGTACCCCACTTCCCCTTATCCTGTCACGTTTCGTGATAATAAACGAATCTAGAGCTTCGTCATTTCTCTCGGGAAATGACGTAAACTGATAGTGGAGATGATTTGAATCTCGCGCCTTATCTGAGGATTTGGGACTTGGTTCGATCACTTCGTTCTGGCTTGTAGAAGAGGCAGGAGTGATCAGTTTTAGTTCGCGCCGTGATGTGTAATTGGAGGTGATTTAAATTGACATGTGTTACCTTTCTGTGACTAACTTAGGCTTTCCCTTTAGCAGTTAATAGGCTTCTCGGACAAGTTTGTGCGTGGCTGGAAAATTGTGTGTGAGTGGTTTTGGGAAAACAGGTAACAGTGTGCTTATTCCGCTGCCAAACGGCATCATGTGTATCTATAGATTTGTGGCAGTCTTGCGCAACCAGCACATCACACCTGTAGTACCGATCGCTTCTTACCCCACCTGCTGGCTACGGAGTTCTCGGACGTACGGTGACCGGAAGAGGGTTGCGTTTGCCAATATCACGCCCTAGGCAGGTTGGCAAGACATCCGTTCGCCATTTCGTGCGCCAATCAACGTGGAGACACAATCTGGTGGAAGTCTATCTGCAACGTCGAAGTTCACCCCCGATGCCACAACGGTCAAACCTCGATCACAAACCACGAGGCATCGACATCAGCGTCATCATCATCCATCGACGCGACTTCGATCAGCGGTGCACTTACTTGCGTAGTAGTGACCGTTGTGATTCCGACGACGACATTCCCGCCACGCCTCAAAGCGTAGGTACGCTGTAAAACCGTGAGTACTATCAGGCCTGATATAATATAAGACCATGCGCATGGCTCAGTTCTTCCCGCTACCGAATGACTACGAGTAGGTAGCGTGGTTACGACCGCAGAATTTTAGTGGCATTCCTTCGAATCGCGCTTGCGCCGAATGTCAGCCTGAGCACACACACACTGTAGGATGAACACATCGCACGCACGCACCACACCCCCAAAATGAACAAAGAAGAATGTTAGGTAGAGAGAAAGGGAAAGCCGTAGTACGTAGGCCTAGGCAATAGAGAGAAGAACAATATACGAGTACTCTAAAATGAAAAATTAAACTGTTTTGCTCCTTCCAAATGTGTTAGTCGATAATGGTAATGCAGGGGAAATAAATGCAGGAGAAGGTAATTTGAAACCCAAAGTCGCCTTGATGAGTTCGAACCGATAAGAAAGTCACTGAGAGGGGATACATGTTAATCGCGTCGTAATTCTCTTCTTTACTTTATTCGTTTTACTGGGGAGGTTGCCCCGAGATCAACCAAGACCACTCTCGAGTCTTGTACTGTTGGAAGGGTGGTCGTCTAAGTCTCCCAGTGATGAGAAGTCGGTGGGTTTAGTTTCCGTTATCAGCTGGATTCTTTTGCTATAACGTAGACTTTCCTTTTCCACGACTTTCAGGTCGTATAACCAATGAGGCCTTTGCCGAGACTTTGCGCTAGCCAGCTCGTTTCCCTTCCCACTTTCGGGAGTAATTAGACCCTTCCCTGAGGGTCTCAACGGCCGGGCAAACCGTCAACTGGTAGGTGGTCTCCGAAAGGAGTGGCGCTTAAGCCACCTTACTTAAATCCCGGGAAACTCGTTAGGCTGGCCGGTTCCATTTGGCGCCCAACGTGGTAGTAGTTTTTGTTTGTTCTTGTAAAATATTTTTCTTGCTTGTAAAATGGGTGGAACTCTCATAGTGTAAAATCGTATTTATTTATTTATTATTTATTCGCTTATTTATATACAAAGTCATTTATTAACAGATGTATTTATTACCTATTTACTTGTTATATTTTTTTGTAGTTTATTTATTTTTCATATACAAATCTATTTACTGGCACTTGGTACTCTTGAACAAAAATATTTACAATTTTTTTTTCCATATTTTTTGGTTAGTAAAACTAATCTATCGGCTGAATATTTTCACGTGGTTAAAAATCATTGCCCAGTAAAACTTTGCCTTTAAGTCAAAATGAGTCGCGTATTCCCTTGTTCTGAATATTTGAACCAAGAAGAGGTCGACTATGAGCTTATGATTCGTAGTCAAACAGAAGACGTATTTGCACTCGATTTGGCAGGAAAACAAAGACTTCTGAGAAAGTTGTTCAAGAATGACATTAAAGAAGGTCGTTCCTATCGTTCGCCTTACACAATATCTGTGGAGGCAAAGCACGTTATAGGGAGAATCGAGACATTGGAAAAAGCACTCGAGAAAAAAGTGGAAGCTAAATATGAATCTAGGGTCCTACATTATTGGTATCGTGTGAAATGGAGTAAGGCAATTGGGGAAGAAGAGAAAAAGATTCGTAGGGACTTATGCAGGAGGATAGAATCCATCATGAAACATTTTCAGTTTGGGCCACCCCAATCTCCAATCATCACCCAAATTAACAGCATCATTGCGGGTAACGACCAAGAAGGAGCAGAAGGTGGACAGAATACTGGTACCGATGAATTGGAAAATAGCTCGAACAGCGATAAGGAACCATTCCCAGAGCCAGATCCTAATTCAGAGGATGAGCCAACACCTGGAATGCTAGGAACTGGAACTATACCAAAACAACTAAAGAAAACCAAAAAACATCAGCCAAAATTCGAGGTTTCTCGAGAAGAATGGAGCAGCATGCGGAAGATGATGGCTGAGATGGCGTTTAAAATTTCTCAAGCAAACCTCTTGAATTCGTTGAACAAAACAGAAAGGAGACAGACGTCCAATGCTCCAAACCCGTTTGAATTTCCACCTTCCTTAAATAAATTGCAGCCAATGACGAACCCTACTCCAGAAATTCTAACCCAGCAAAAGCGTACAAATTTGGTGCCTCCATTGGGACCAAAACCAACGAGCTGCCAAAAGCAGCCAATAGCCAAACCGTGGAACATATACCAAGGTAACGAGTACGATACGAGCAGCGAAGAGGAATCCGATAGACGACCGACTAGGCAACCATTTGGACCGGGGAACAGGAACGCACGATCTGACAACACAAGATCACAACGATATCATGGAAGAGGAGGACACCGAACACCGGAGGTCAGCGAGCAAGATCAATCGTCGGAACCAATCTATGAAAACGCTAGACATGGAAATGCGTTCAGACATCCACGAGCGCGGCTAGGTCCTCTGTGTCGGCATGGTCATCAAAATCGCGTTGAAAAATGGAAGTTGCGGTTTTCAGGTGATCAGAGGTCGATGTCCGTAGAAACATTTTTGTACAAGGCAAAAAAATTAGCCGATCGAGAGGATGTTCCAAGGGAAATCCTATTGAGAGATATTCACATGCTGCTTGATGGTCCAGCATCTGACTGGTTTTTTACGTTTGTCGATGAATTGCAAACATGGGACCAGTTTGAAACCTCGATCACGTATAAGTTTGGTAACCCGAACATGGACCAGGGTATTCGATCGAGAATTCAGGAACGAAAGCAGCAACGAGGAGAACCGTTCATCGCGTTTGTCTCAGAGATTGAGAAATTGGACCGCTTGTTGTCACATCCACTTTCAAAACGCCGTAAATTTGAAGTGATATGGGACAATATGCGCCAACACTATCGGTCCAAAATCTCTCTGGTGGAGGTGAAGGACCTCAGACACTTGATTCGTCTGAATCATCGCATCAATGCGGCTGACCCTCAACTACAACAGCAGTCAGGAGATATGCCAGTTCGTAGACCTGTGAACCAGATTTCTGCTGACCAGAGTGACTACGAGAGTGATAAATCGGCGTCAATCAACGCGATCGGAAACCGAGGTAACAGGAATGTTCGGCAAGGGATTCAACAAGCGATCAAAACCTAACACTATTTTGCCACACTTTTTTTTAATTTGAACTCCAGTATAGTCCACAAAGACGTGTCTGTATGTAGAAAAATGTAGTTTGTAATTTTTTCAGCATATATTTTTTTTTCTATAAATCTCAATTATTGTTTATTATTTTTAGGTAAATACATATGTGAAAACACGTACGCCGCTTTGAAAAAAAATAACTTTGAATCAAAATGGTCTCTTGGTCTGTGGTGAAAACATGATCGCCCATACCGAAGATATGTTGAAAGTTTCATTCAAATCGGAGATGGTTGGGAAAGATTTTGACTTTTTCTGGCAGATTTCACCTGGAAATGCTCAATGGCATGATTAGCTGAGTCTGCATGTATTTTGATCAATTTTAGTAATAGATATCTTTTAAGTAGCCTTTATGTAGGGCAAGCGTACTAATTTTTTACCTAGCACTAGACCATTCCATAAAATTAAAAAAAAAAATCCTTACCTCGAGTTTAACGCATAAAGCAAGCTTTTCATTATAAAAAAAGCCGATTCATTGAAAATAGACGAATGGGATAGGGTTTTCCCCTTTTTTTGACGAAAATGTCAAATATAAGTACTTGGTTTAAATTAGTACCGTCCGTAGGCGAACCAGTCTCAGGCTGGTACTAACTTAAATTAGTACCATTACCCCACAATTAGTCAGATTGTCTGAAACTTTGTTAATTTGTATTATTAATTTTTTTTACACGGTTTTTTACATGGTTAGTGCAGCTGAGTCGCGATTTACACGGTGTGTTTTGAACGATTTCTCTACAACGATACACGCTATCAACTTGATTCCAATAACATAGTCCGTTTCAAGCTGTAGGTAATCGAATGGCATACTTTTAAAAAAATTACAATGTTTGGTGTAAATACAGACATTTTTAGAATATGTCTATATGGACCATAGCATGCTATAATTACGTATGGCATCAAAAACCGATTTTTTTTTTTTAAATAGTTTAGCATGTGAAAATTTAAAATCTCGGTACGTTTTTTTTTTACACGGTACATATCCCCCGTGTTAAAAAAGACCTGAGTGTAAATATTTTCATACCTAAATAACCGTTCATTACGGAAGAGTTTCAACAAATTGTTTTTTTTTTTTTTTTTCATTTGCAATATACCGTATGAAAAATTCACGTAAATTTCTGCTATGTATACCACACACGTTATTAACTACCCAAGTAACCATCAAGCCCGCTGATCGCCCTTTTTGCAATATAAAGCTGATGTACGGCTGATAAAAAGTATGGAAACCCTATATTATCCTTATATTGCAAAATGGGCGATTATCGTGCAATAAGCAGGCTTGATGGGTGGTATAGCTTTAAATTAAACGAAATGAGATATTAAGTGGCAGTTAAAACTCAGAATATTTTTCTGTGTAAGTACACAACTTTTACCCGCACATTTTAATGATGTGCCACTATTTTCATTGCATTACATACCGTCCCATCAATGCAACTATGAAATCCATACCTAGTTGTAGCACTATGCATAAAACTAAAATTGATACCATTGTTGGACTGTTAAAAAAAACACGCAAATTGAATTCAAATGGTTTGGTAAATCAACCGGACACGGGTATATGTATGTATAAATTCGATATTTTGTATGCAACATTTATTATCAAAACAGAGCATAACAAAAACAGGATTCTTTTTATGATACAAACGTTCTACATGATACGATTGTGATAAAAATTTGGCTTAGATTTCAATTCGCATCAGCAGCTCATTAGAGCCGAGTGAAAAATGTAGACCACATTGCTCGATTTTAAAACCAACCTACCCGAATGACATCATCGCCAATTTCGACAAAGCGCCAATGTCAGAGCATAAATCTCCAGTTCCTTCGGCGCTCGCTGCGTGTTTCCAGTTCCACTTAGAACGAAAAGAAGAAACAATGTTTGTTTTACTAATTAGGTAGCCCTCCTTTGCTTACTCATCCCCCCCCCCCCACTTTCACCGCTATACCACCGAATTTCCGCAGCTGATGGCCATGCCACGGCCCAACAGTTAATCTCTCATTTGGAACAGCACTTTGAAAAGTTTTCTCCCTTGGTTTTATGATCATCGTAGTAACTAAACAGCTACCTACTTGAATCTGTTTGCACTGAGCGTTTGCCGGGAGAAAGCAATGGAGATACATATCTAGAACAAAGAGCGTGATTTAGAAATTTCATTGAAGCGGACCACCCTGGGTTTTAGTTAGCTGCTGGGTTGAAAATGTCCCATCTGGGAAATCACGCATGGCTGTTTACGTTCACACCGAATTGTTGGTCGTCAGGGATAGCTCGATGCGGAGTAAGTTTGTCAACGAGGCCAATTGCATTCTTTCTCACAAGGAAGGAGGGGCCATACTTGCACTACTATAGATAAGATTAGAAAGCAACGACGGCGACGGACGTGTCGTAAAGCTGTTGACAAGTTTGTATCTAAAGTTGGAGTTTTGTAAAAGGTGAATTGCCAGGAAGAAAGGTGTAGTGAGAAGTTAATGTAAACAGAACCTAAGTGTTTCAGCTGTACATTTGTATGAGTCAAGTAAGTTTCTATTCAAAAAGAAGTAATTTTAAAAATGCGTTCTTTCCAAAGAAATGTAGCTCTAAAGGTTAATGTTAACAAGCAAAAATAAGAACAGAAACAACCATGAGTAAGGCAGTCGAAAATCCAACAGCCGCATCCAGCCGGTTGGTAACCGTCAATCTTGTTTATAAGCTACCGACAATAAAAGCAATACTTAAATCTTAAACAGCTCAAAACAAAACGGAGAAACCTTACCCGCACCAACCAACCGAGTGATCCATCGTAATAAGCTGAAACGCACCGAGAGGCCAATACATGCTTCACAAGAGAAAGAGTGTGACATCTTTGTGACGACGACGGCATGACGTCTGCGGTCGAAACCAGCCACTTTACTTTTGACCATATAGCTCCGCATTCTTGCCGTTTACAAGAAGAACCAACTCTGGCCAAAGAAACGCAGAAAGGGAGCGAGGGATATTTGAACCGTGTCAAATGTGACATACACAGCCCAAGAAACAGAACCAAGTCACAATGATTGAAGTAATTGGATATGAAAGAGCACTTCATCTCTGCAACTTGGGATGACTGGCAGTCGGAGGAAATCTGGATGCAGTAAAAATGTATTTCTTTCATTTACGTTTTCGTTTACGGTTCGATGCTATTTTTATGTGCGGTTTGCTCAGCGATGATGATGATGATGAAGCTGCTGGTCGGTCTGTTGAGAAGCGAACCGTACATGCAAATCGTGACTTTCCGTTTCCTGTTTGTTTGTCCAAATTCAATCCCGTCGAAAAACAATCACTGACTGGTGGTGAGCTAATTTGGTTCCAATTCGGTTTGTTTACTTCTTGTCTTGATTTTAGTGTTATTATTATATATGTAGAGTTGACTATTAGATCACCTTTTCGTGGTACGTTATCCCTCCAAATCTCGATTAGAGCCATATTAACGGAGATAAATCGATTTAAAGATTTTCACACCCAACAGCCTGAAAATTATGGGTTGGGACATGTTTTTGTTCGAAAAAAATTTTGACACCTAAAATCCCTCCAAATCTCGATTAGAGCCATATTAACGGAGATAAATCGATTTAAAGATTTTCACACCCAACAGCCTGAAAATTAAGAGTTGGAACATGTTTTTGTTCGAAAAAAAATTTTGACACCTAAAATCCCTCCAAATCTCGATTAGAGCCATATTAACGGAGATAAATCGATTTAAAGATTTTCATACTCGCCAGCCTGAAAATTATGGGTTGGGACATGTTTTTGTTCGAAAAAAAATTAGTCCTGACTACTTCAAACTAGGGTAACAGAATTTTTCAGTAATCAAAGGAACACATCTTAGTCTTTGTTACTTTTTATGCATTATTGATAGTGACAAGACTCGGCTTTGTCCACCGAGGATGATCTTGAAACAAGGAAAAAATGAGCTAGTTAGTCTTCATCTATCATTCGAGCTCAAGTGGGTACAGAATATTAAAAAGTTGTGGTCGATGTCACCGATTGGAGCCAAACTTTATCAAAACGCTTATTTTGGCATTGAACAAACGCCTTTTTTTGATTTTTCTCAAAAGCTCCTAGATTCTTCTCGGCTACAACCCTGGATATTCGAGATTTTTAAAAATTTCAACTTTCAGAAGAGATTACTCCACAACCAAATAAGCTATTCATAAGTGTACCCGCATTTTGTTTTTAATAGTAACTACAATAAACAGATTGATTACCGGCAGATATCAACCATTTTCAAAAAATGGCCTATTTTTACCATGGGTGGGATTTTTTATTTTCTAATTAGACTATATGTTTAGTATTACTTCTGCGTGAAGTCAACGATTTACAAAGTTGAAGATGCTAATTTCAAATAACAGACTAAAGTGGTAATTTTTTATACGATAGATGAGGAGATGAAAGTTTAGAGTTGATAGTTCCGTTAGAGTACGGCAGTGTGAAAATTGCATATAGATAGTACATAGCGAGCTAGGACATCTTTTAAGGAAGGTACAAATCGGTTTTTTCATCTCTCTTTACCAAACTCCCCCTTTGGAGAGGGATGGTGACGCCTGAGCTTTTCCACATTTATATCGCTGTGAAGCATCTGTAAACTCTAGAGGGAATTTATATCTGTAACTGTAAAACAGTTCGATTTTGTTTGCTAACCTGGTTAAAATGTCATATTTAATTATCATAAAAATAAATCGTCCAGCTCAAACCTTTGTAGAGGTGGGACCATCATCATTTAATAGCTTATATAGTTGTGGAGTAATCTCTTCTGAATGATGAAATTTTAAAAAATCTTGAAAATCCAAGGTTGTAGCCGAAAGGGATCTAGGCACTTCAGAGCAAAATCAAAAAAGGCGTTTGTTCAGAATGCCAAAATAAGCGTTTTGTCCAAGTTTGGCTCAAATCGGGGACATTGACCACAGGTGGTGAACCTACTTGAGCTGGAATGACCTCAATGTCATTTCAAATCTTAAATTCGTTGTTTCTCTGGTTTGAAGTGGTCAAGACTAGGGTTCTGATGCATGGTCATTATCGGTGTCATTGCTTAATTTTCTTGCTAAGGAATCCAATTTTGACTGACGACGGGGCTCACCTTTGGAGGGTGCTCTCACTCTTCGAAGGGTATAAATAGCGGGACCTCATTTGGATCAATTCTTTGGGATGAAGGCAAGAATGAAAACTGTATCAAAACCGATATGGTCGTAGTGGTTTTATGTCCCGATTAATGGATACAAATTTACATTACTTTTCCTATAATACAATTTCGTTTGGTGTAAAGTTTAAGAACTCGTCATGTGGCAAAAATTTGAATCAGCTAGCGGAGTTGCAGTTCGGAACAGAATAATCATGCACTCGTTTCCTTACATACAATGTTATAGTAAATACAAAAGAAAATCGGAGAGGATGGTGTGTGCTTCCGATACATATGCAGGAACTTTCCCAGCAAAGGCTTGTGGCGAATCCAAACTATCTATTGCCAAAACTTTAGGAATTACGGAAGCTGCACACAGAGTTTAGATTACTGAAGTTGGTAAAATTTTACTGGGTTTTCAAATAGCTGAGTTTTCAGTAAGGGTCTGTTCATAAACTACGTAGACAGTTTTTTTGGGATTCTTGACCCCCCCCCCTGCATAGACAGTTGTCCATACAAAAAAATTAAAATTGGTATGGGCCGTGGATAATTATCAACCCCCCCCCCCCCCCTAAACTGTCTGCGTAGTTTATGAACAGCCCCTTATCAACCCTGTAGATTTTACTTTAACTGAAAACTCCGTAAATCGCAGAATCTTTGAACAGTCAAAAATTACCGTTTAAATCAGCAAAGAAATGCTGTATACAACAGTAATTTATGTGTTTACATTTTTTGCTTAGTTTTTCAGTATTTTGATGAATCAGTCAGTAAATTCATCAAAAAAGTTGATTTACTGGTAGTTATTGATTTGTTTCGAATAGACTCTAATTTTTTACGGTTTTTATTTGGGGACTGAGGTTAACATGTTTAGCACTTCCTGGTGGCTCGGCCAGTAAGTCTTTTGGTGTGTTCGATTGCATGTCCGTGTCTGGAGCAATGCAGGAGTGCTTAATCTGCCAATCCGTGACAGTTTTTGAACTTCTGTGTTGGCTTCCAGAAGTTTCACTTATTATTAACAGGAAACTTATCACACAGAGATTGCGGAGGTCAAGTGCGCACGGTGACAAAGAGGAAGATGAGGCAAGCATGTTGACTTACTAGTGAGATCAGCAATTTTGATATTTCATTTGATGAAATATAATGAAAACTGAAAATATGATACTCTATTTTACTGAGTTTTACTCATTCATCGTAAAGCTGTTATATTGCCGAAAATTTAGTACTTGCTACCGTTTTGATTAGTTTGTTGTTAAAGCTACTGAATATCAGTAGTTTTATTGAGAATAGCTGGATGTTCGGTACTCTTTGTGAACTGTAAAAAATAAACCGAACAGGGAATCCGTGATTAAATGTGTGCATTGCGTCAGAGACTGAAGAAAGTATATCAAAGTTGCTTACGGCTAATCGTAGTTTAACTTAATGTGTTTTCTTTTTAGGGATTCGGTCGATTTAGAATAACCTATATTCAAGAGCAAGAAAAACTAGTTGAACATTGCAAAAACCTCGATGATTCCTTCTACGGAGTATCGATCAGGGATTTCCCTCGAGCGATTTTCAGTATGGCTGCCGGGTAAATAGGATGGCACATAAGACTGATGCAAAATTTGACATTTTCGCTCCACAGTGCTCAAGCGGTTCCAAATCGAGTCTAGATTAGCCTCTCAAGGTTTGAACTCATTTGGTAAGGAACTGACTGGGCACAAACCATTTTTTCCATGAAGTTTATATAGAAATTACTATGGAGCAGCCCAACTTTTTCTTCGTAGTCTTCTATCCTTCTTCCATATTGCAACGTTAAAAATTTCCTATTCTTATAGAAAATTTTCTCAGCTACAACTTTGCATAATATTGTTTTTCAGCCAAACATCAAATTAAATAGTTATTAATTGTTTAAGATGTTGATAATCTTATGGCATGACCAAGCAACTGTTTTGTGGGAAACACTGTATTCTGCAGTGTGACATAGTAGCCATGATGTTTTAGGTCTATTCTACGCGCCAGAAACACCAATGTTGCCTGCTGAGCAGTTGATTGAGCATAATCATAAGTGACTTGAATCATTAATAACTTTTGATCCTTACATTTTATCGAAAAATGATTTCCAACAAAGTTGTAGAAACTTTTCTACAAGTACAGCTATCAAGTTTTACATCAGAGTAATAGGGTTAGTTATTAGATTGATAGGGGTAGGTGGGGCATAGTGGGCATGTTAAGCATTTCACCATACATCTAATAAAGTAAGTAATATTATTGTACATTTGCAGCGTTAAATCTTGGAAAGGTATCTTACTATCATAAACTGACCATTGAAATGCGAAAAAAAATTGAACGAGATGAAAACCACATGTTTTTGGAACGTGTGAAATTGTGAATCTAAGATACCAGGTGGGGCATAATGAGCAAGCCACGTTTTGTACAAATTGATTGTTTCATGTATACTCTTGAAAGGTTAAACCTTTGTCCAACAGTTTACGAGGTATTAGTGGATTGAGGGGTAGAATACCTTCCGGAAACCCCTGACTCAGTCTTTGCCAGCTAGTTGACTCTCGATGTTTAACGGGTGCTGTATTTTATTCCGAACCGCCATCTGAAAAGTCAAGCTGCGGGTGTCTCGAACAGTTATTCCGTAACAGGAAACTTCCAGCTTTAGGATATGCGACACCAGTTCGTTTTCCTCAGCGTTCAAAAAAACAGTAGCAAATGATCCAATATGTTTTTTTTTTTTCTGGAGTCACCGAAATAACGTAACGTCCTAGAGTTGCACGTGGAACACGGTTTACTGCTTCCACTGCTAAATTAGTGAGGTTACTTTTTTTTCTCTGCTTACTCTACCCATCCGACGGTTGCTCACTATGCCCCACCCTATTTAAAAAAAATCAACTGGTAGTTTTGATATTAAATTGAATACATATTATGTGTAATATGATGCAAACAGTCTGCGTATGCTTTGAAAACATGTTTAAGCTAAATAAATACCTACGACGCGGTATTCTTAAAACCTTATTTAAAATCATCGGATTTTTATTTTGCGTAGACAAGATATGCCCAACTTACACATTTTACGATATTTTTCAAAGTTTAAATGCGTTTTATACAATAATTCTCTAGAAATTAATTGCAGTGACGGCATTGAATTAATTTATTTTATTTTCTATTTTGAATAAATAGAAATTTATGGCTAAAATACAGGGTGCTCATTATGCCCCACCTGTTCACTATGCCCCGCCTACCCCTATGAATACAAAATTTGGTTTTCTCATAGTAATTTCCATATAAACTTCAAATGGTTTGTGCCAAGTCAGTTTCTTACTAAATGACTTCAAAATCTTATCAGGAACCAAATTGGAACCGTTTGAACACTGTGGAGCAAAAATTTCAAATTTTGCATCAGTCTAATGGCACATGGATTCAATTCGCAATCAATGATAGCTGGTAAAGAATGAACGCTTTCTTTCGTGCGTTGACACAGATAATCTCAGCAAACTTCTCAACTCCTACGAGCTTAAATTTGTACAAAAGTAGATGTTTCGATTTTTAATATCTGAGAATCTTAAAAATTTATTGATTTCGATGTATTTGTTAAATTGCATACAGTATCTTTAAGAAAAACGTAGATTAAAATCTACAAAAGAATAAATACATGTAACTTTGTCTATTTCCGTGATTATATCTTTATCAATGTGGCAGAATTATAGTTTCTTTTTTCAAGATCTGATTTTTAAGTATTTTTTTTTTAATTCCAGAGTAATGGAAGTGTTTGTATGTGTGGAATGTTACAGAACTTTTCTTAAGCAAGATCTAAAAAATCCAATTCCCAGAATATTATAAACAAATTCAGGGAACATTTCTTTGTTCGCCCTTAAAATTTTGACACAGCCTCCCAATTTTTCTAATCAGAAGGTCAAGAAATCGACCCATGGTTATAAACTAATATTATATGTAATGGTGAAAACGATAGATGAATTATAAAACTAAGTGCCTAATCTTACCTCAGTTTACTCTACACTAATTTTAATATAAGAGTGGGATATTTCGCTGAAGGACATTTCACCGAAGGTTATTACGCCGAATGGTTCAACTTTTCTTAAAGCTCAGTAAATTTTAAAATCAGTCTCGAAAAAGAGGTTTGATTTTCTCAACCTTGCAAGCTATTCAAATGTAATGCTTTCTTCTTTTGAACATGAGCAATTCTTTTGATTTCAAACATTGTCAAATAAAAGATATTTTTTTGATTTATAGGAATGCTTTCTTCCTTTGAACATGAGCAGTTCTTTCGAGATGTACTGATTTCGTTATTTTTTAAAACATCAATATTTGTTTATTTATAGGCATGATTTCTTGTTGTTTAAAACATGACTAGCTCTTTCAGTTTGATTCATGATTGAAATTCGGTGAAATGACCCATTTGGCGAAATGTTCTTCGGTGAAACGTCCTTCGGCGAAATGACACAACCACTTTTAATATATGATCTTTGAAAGGTAAGACGGTGCTACATTTCAAACATAAACGGTACAAAAGACTGGCCCACAAAAATAAAAGTTCTAATTTTCCACGGGCCAACTCCTACACTTGTGCCTTTTGGTGAGAAAACCATTCCCTGTAAGTTTAAGCTCATTTGGTTGTAGGATGAGCTGGTGCTTTTAGTTTGAATTTCGTATGGGGATTTTGGATAAAATACAAGAAGAAATGACACTCCTATCCTCTATCGATAATGGAAAAGTTTCGTTAATATTGATTTGATTCAGATTTTCAAAACTTGTAGTTCAAATAACGAGTAACAACTTTGCTGAAGACTGCATTATGAATCCGGTTTGTTTCATTGAGATATTCGCTTTTTAATGTATATGAGAATTTTGTACACGAAAATTTCCTCCAAATCATCTATACAAAATAGCGGCGCCGGTGGTGTAGTGATAAGCGTGATTATCTCTCACCCCAGCAGGCCTGGGTTCAATCCCAGTCGGCGCCACCGGGATGTTCTGAGGCATAACATCTCTGATCACGTCTTCCTTCGGAAGGGAAGTAAACCCGTTGGTCCCCGGTTCATGAGTTGATGGGTCGATAGGTAGGGTCCAGGTGTGGGAGCTGCTTCTAAGGTGTCGGTAGCATTGGTGCTCAGCACGGAAAACAAGATCGACGGAAAACAAACCAAGGAAAAAAAAATCTATACAAACATTAAACCAAAAGCAGTGTTACGTCAAAAACAGCTGAAACAAACAGCTCACCTACTGACACGAGTATGGATGTTGGCCTGTGGAAAATATGAACTTTTATTCTTTTAGTGGTAATCTAGTTGATACGTTGTATAAGCTGCCTGTATTTTATTGCAATATATGAACAAAATGCACATATAAATTCAAAAATAAATATCTCTATATTACCAACTTGAATCGTTATGCTGTCTTGAGAAAAGTTGTTCCTTATAGAAATGGTTGGAAATGCTAACATGAAGCTTTAGTGTGATGATTTATTAGCTGGAGAATGATCTTTTTTGGTAGGTGGATAGTTCCGTTAGAGTACGGCAGTATGAAAATTGAATAGAAGTTGAAAATGAGCGAAGGGCCATTAATGCGACAGGTTTTTAAAGATTTTAAAGAGATCATTCTCTAGCTAATAAATCATCACACTAAAGCTTCATGATAGCATTTCCAACCAACTCTGAAAATCGTTAACTTCGCGTATGAAGTAACATAAAAACACTTTGAATGTTCCTTTTAGTTTAAGATACGTGTGCTGAGGTTAATCGAGTTTTCTGAACCATTTCTATGTACGAAAGAGTATAGGAATGTTATTTTTCCTTACATTTCAGCGAATATCCCCATATAAATTTTAATTCAAAAGCGCCAGCTCTTGTTACATCCGAATGAGCTGAAATTTTCAGAGAGTGGTTTTCTCACCTAATGACACAAATCTGGGGGTTGGCCCGATGAAAAAAATATAAACAAAAAATCCCATATAAATGTGGGCCAGTCAAATGGTACAACCCTAGTAGCACGGTTGGTCCACTTTAAAAGGAAACCTCCACACTGCCGATAGATGAAGATTTGGCTATTATGCCAAAACTAAATTAGGAGTAAAACTAGATTTAAATTCAGTATTTCAACAATTTTTTCCCACATGGTCATAGGTGTGGATTAAACATACCTATCACGTGCTGCTGTTTTTGTAGATTTAATCTTGGGTGGCATAACAGTCGTTCCTTCGTTTGAGGGCAGTTACACCAATTAATGCTGCTACGGAAATTCCAGAGGGAATTCATTCAATAGACCAATCAATAGAATAATGAATACTGTGATATTAATGATGCCACGTTGCCCTAAGCTAGATTAAGAAAAACTGTATTATCTCGAAAAGCAAAGAAAAAGTTATCTAGGGAAGTGGTTATATGTTCCTATTATGGTATTATGGTGTTCTATACGTAAAGCCATGACTGGCACATCCTTCCTATATGTAGTAATGGTTCAACTCCAATGAAAGAGTGCAAGTTTGCTAAAAAAAACTTTCATAACGTAATTTTCGTATTGGTATCTGACTGATCACAGATGAAACACTCGCGTACGCTCAGTTGTTAATATTCCTGGTAGAAAACAAAAAAAACAGACAATCCACATTTGAAATGCATTTATTGTCCGAGTGACATTTACATGAACCCATATAAATACTCACAGGAAAAGAAGGACGTGCATGCACATTGCGTACATTCAAATGCTCGTTGAAACGTCCAAATTTGGAGCGTGAAATTTGTCCTACACGAAACGGACGACCCCTTCTCGGAGGGTCTCTTTTGACTGTGCAGAGTTTTCTGTTCCCCTCTCCTCGACTTGATTTGCCAATTTCACTGTTGTGCAAATACAAAAGATGTTCAACAGCGAACAAACCGATTTAAAAGTGCAATAAAATAAAACGCTTGTATAGAACTTGTAAAAACCGTAATTTATGGTTTTTGGATTTCGTTTTCGTTGTTTTATTTTTTCAATTTTCAAAATTGCATTCGGCTTTTCCAGCGTGTGTGCAGACTATTTCTCCTTTGCATGGTAACGTCACGGTTGAATGGATGTTCTCTCTCTATGTCTGTTCTGCTTTGACGATGCACCGTGCAGAGGAACCGAAACCGATAGTCGCCCAAACGAACGTGTGCAGGATGCATTCTCGGGGTGAATTTAAGTGCTTTTTATGTGCTCACGTTTCAGTTTTTACCAACGAAGACCGACGACATTTGTGGTGCTGCTGTCCGATAGAGCATCGTTTGTTTTTTTTTGCTTTCTGTTCGGGGGAGGGGAGGAGGAGGGGAATCTGTTCGCCTTTTCGGAACTACCAAGCGCCACTCCGACAACCATGCACTATCACCATCCGGAAACGGGGATGGTCCCCAAGCAGCAGCAACAGCAGAAGAGATAGTCCTTGTTCCTCATTCATTATTCATAATGATTCACTACATTGAACATCTGGTTCACATTTTCATTTTCGTTCATTGTCACTTCACCCTTAACCTTTTGGGATTTGCTGTTCTGATGTCCTCTTCCACATGCCCACTAGTTGTTGAAGCTGCAACCATTACCAACCGTGCAACCGTAGTGAGAGAAATAAAAGAAGAAGGACTCTTTGGTCACGGTTAAATAGTTTTGTGGGATCCGTTTCCTCCTGGATCTTGGCTTGACTCGGCTTTCCGAGAGCAGGGTGATGAATGGATTGTGGTTTTTGGTGGTAACAGTTCAAAAGTTCCTACACGAGGCGCCACTTGTGTCGTCCGCCCGTTCGCTTTGGTTGGCAGGCACTAATGGAAAAAGGCAACATACGAAAATTTCATAAATGATTCAAACCGAATGCGGAACGGAAGCAGAGTGGTTTTTCTTAAGACCCGCACGTGACTTACATCGCTGAGCAGGGTATGTGCACACCGAGATATGTACACACTTACACGGGAGTTGGTATGTTTACATCGCTGTCGAGGCGTTTTCCTTTGGTTGTTCGCTTCGGGAAGCTGAGGTGAGGTGAACGATGCTGGATTTATTCCATGTGCTACTGTTTCTTCTCGGGGACCGCCGACGATGACGATAGAGACGGGATGGTAACCCGACGATATCCGTTACGTGGCGTGGGATAATGTTGATCAAGATTGACGCTCGTAATTAAGATTTATGACGATCTAATGCGGCGGCCAGGTACTGGAGTTGTGGTTTCACTAGCGATAAATATCATTCGGTTGCTTTAATGTGTAGTTTGCAAGTAATCGTTGCTGGAGGTTTCTGGGAAAGGCAAATTGTAATATCAGGTGGATTTGTAGAAATGAACCATCATTCTGATTTTGATTAGATGATTGTTCAAATAACATAACAAGCATGATTTTCCTACATATTCCTGTAAATGTTTAGACATTAAACTTATGCTTAAGCTTAACATTAAACTATTCTTCAAGAAGCAACACAGGTGTTAATTAAGAGCTTTCTTAGTAAACCATTTGCACATGAATTGGTATATTGTGTCACAAGCATTTGTCAATTTTGTTTTCAGCGAGTCAAAATCAGTCATTTTATTACCAATGCTGTCGGTCCTAACGGAATCCCTTATTGCACACTGAAGAGAAGCTCTGCAGAGCTCAAATACCACTATCAGAGCTATTACATATTTCGTTACAGAAAGGGAAGTTCCTAACGCGTTGGAAACCTTCGTTCATGCTATTCAAAATCATCATCAACAATGTATTATTCTCTACCTGCAAAGATTACATTTCTTCTGACCATCTAGCCCCTTTTATTACATTATGTTGTCGTGCTTTCATAGGGCGCAGATGGACGTTGCGTACACATATGTTGAGGCTTCTTTTGCTAGAATAACCACGTCATACTACTTCCTAAACTTGAAAATCACGTCGTATCTCCAGGGTTCGTTCGTTGGTTCAATTCGTATCTTACCAATCGAGAATTCTGTATGAGAATCTGATCAGATAAATCGAACTATTTTGCAAACAGCTTAGGTGTTCCTCAAGACAGGAACTTAGGACCATTCTTCTTCGCATTTCAAGCTTATTGCATATCGCATATTAGCTTATTGCGTGCTCTCAACTTAGTGTTCTAGATGCACTTCCACAGTTATTAATTGAGAGCTTTCGATGCCTGTACCATTTTTGCATTGGTATAATTGTGTGGCAAGTCCAATCATACTTCTATGCCCAGGGAAGTCGAGAAATTTTCCTACCCGAAAAATTCCTAGACCGGACCGGGAATTGAACCCAGCCACCTCCAGCATGGTCTTGCTTTGTAGCTGCGGCTTTACCGACTGAGCTAAGGGTGGCCCCAAACTTAGGACCATTGCTATTCTTAATTTTTATGAACGAGATTGGACTGATCCTTCCAAGTAGTTACCGATCGTTTTATGCGGATGGTGTGGAGATTTATATGATTGTATGAAGCTTAGACGATTGCTTCTGGCTGCAGCATCTAAAACCAGTTGCTGATTGCTATCCTCAGCATCTAATATACATACAAATGCATAGTAAATTATGCGTCTCTACACTCAAGGCGTCTGCATCAGCTTGTTTTGTTGCCAAGGACAGTAAACCAGTTGTAGTGGATCATTTAATATGTACCCCACACACTTAGAAAAATTAATGTTATTATTATTATTATTATTATTATTATTATTATAATTATTATTATAGTCACTTTAACGCTCTTGGGTCATTCGTGACTTGTCCGGGGCTGAGATTTGAACTCGCGACTTTGGCGTGAGTGGTATGGCAGGGAACCACTACGCCGGGGTCGCCCCCAAAAATTAATGTAAATTTAGGTGCTCTGAGACTGACATATACGAGCGTCAATTTTGACATAAAATTGAGTCATAATAGATGCAAAATTCAGCTCAATCAAACTTACTTTAGAACTTTTCAGTCTCGGAGCACTTAATTTTACATGACATGTTTGTTTACGTCTCATCCATTATGTCAAAGATGGATTCCGTCACGTGTCAGATTAGGTATTTCTTAGTGTCCAGGATAATTTTAGTAACCTTGAACACCTTATATTGGATCTTAAATTATGCACACAAACTCTATAATTTTTTTAATTTTTTTGGGTACGATTCGCTGCTAAAGCTCGATTCAAAGTAAATCTGGACGCACGGTTTAGTACACCACCGCACCCCTGGTGGTTGGAACGAAAAACGTTTGACAGGCATTTGTTGATGTTTCATTGACGAAGAAATCGGTGAAAAAATTTCTCGATTGATCGACGCATCCCAAAATTACGGATCATGGAACTTGAGAAAATAAAATTAATTGTGCACAAACATCTAGAGAACCCTTCGTGGTCTGCCTGAAAAATAGCATAAGTGTTAGAATTCCCAAAGTCAACGGTGAGTCTTGTAATCAAACGTTACAAGGATACTCTGAGTGTTGATAGAGCACAGCGGATCTATCATAAAAGTGGCACTAGGGACAAAGAGCTGAGGAGAAAGGTGCTGAGGTACGTGAAAAGCATCCCAGGTGTCTCCATACGTGATTTGGCAAAGAAATACGATTCCAACTTTTCCACCATGCATAACATCCTTTCAAGAGAAAGATATAAGTCTTTTTGTGCCAGTAAACATCCGAATCACTCCCTGAAACAAAATTTAGTGGCCAAAAATCGAGCACGATTACTATACGAACGAGTTTTGACGAAATTTGATGGCTGTATTTTAATGGATGACGAAACATATGGATTATGAACAAATCCCCGGACGAAAATTTTACCAGGAAACTGGTCGTGGGGATATCCCTTCCAGGTATAAATTTGTTTTTGCTGATAAGTTTGCTCGGAAACTAATGATTTGGCAAGTAATCTGCAGTTGTGGCCTTAAAACCAAGGTTTTCATCACATCTCACACAATGATGTCGAATGTTTACATTAAAGAGTGTCTGAAAAAGCACCCTTAATTCGGCAACACAAGACCAACGTTATGTTTTGGCCAGATCTAGGCAGCTGCCACTACTCTAAGGAGGTACTAGAATGGTATGCTGCAAACAATGTTAATTTTGTCAAATATTCAAAATGGCGTCTTTTAGATTTTTCAAAAAATTGTGTAATGGAAACGGCACTGCTATTCGAAATGAAGTCTGAGACAAATTTAAAGAAAAGATAGCGGCGCCGATGGTGTAGTGGTAAGCGTGATAGCATCTCACCCCAGCAGACCTGGGTTCAATCCCAATCGGCGCCGCCGGGATGTTCTGAGGCATAATATCTCTGATCACGCCTTCCTTTGGAGGAAGGGAAGTAAAGCCGTTGGTCCCCGGTTCATGAGTTGATGGGTCGATAGGTAGGGTCCAGGTGTGGGAGCTGGCGTCGGTAGCATTTGTGGTCAGCACGGAAAACAAATCAAGGAAAAAAAGTTATAGAAATATTTTTTTATAAAATACATGCTTGGCATACACAGTTTTTGACACGAACTGCTCATTTGCTAATAACTTTGCACAGAGTTTATGAAACATAGTTCTTTTTGAAACAGTCGATAGAATAGAGTTTAAGCGTGTTATATATACGTAAAAAGAAGTAGAATTTAATTCTAGTAATAAATTGTATTTGATTTTGCGTTGTAAAAATGAAGTGAAAAATGCTCGCTGCACATCTCGGACTTTAAGTATCAAAATTCATTGGTGTTGATTCAAATGTTAAGATTTACCTACTCTTTGCATGTCTATTGTAAACTATGAACCTAACTTATCAATTTATTTAAAGAAAAATATATTTCAACAGCTGAGTGACAAGTTATTAACAAATGAGCAGTTGGTGTGTACAACTTTGCATGCCAAGCATGATAAAATATAGAATATTTAAATATTTTATATTTAGTTATAATTTTATATTTCAGATAAACATTAATAAAAAATATATTGAAGACCTAATTATCTTAAAACAATCTTGACCAATTTTTGATTTTTTTTAAACTTATGAACAATGAAATCTGTTAGATTGCTTAAAATAATGGACACAAACAAAAAATATAGAACAAGAACTTATGGGGAAATTTTTGAACATTTTGCTAAAACATTTTTTCAATAAATAAATCATTTTCTGTTTAAAAATACACAAAAACACGTGCAACCAATTTTACCAGAAGCCCTTGTTTACTTTGTTTGTCTATTTTAAAGTGTCCAGTGACAAAAGTTTCCATATTCAGAAGGCTTTTTTTTGGAAAATTTTCTTCTGAAATGGATTCTTGATTCTGAAATATTTGGGTTTGTGTGTTTTCTAATCAATAGATAGGAAAAAAAAACATTACAAACACCTTATCGTTATTCTAGGTCCAGTTCTAGTCTTAGCGATATTGATGTTGGATTTGGGAATCCTCAGTTTGTTAGCGATAGTATTACAACTTTCCGATTTCCGATGGGTGTTTAATGTAAATTTCTCGGCGATATATGAAATCACCAAATCCAACGGTTTGAACATGCGGAGGAAGCACTAGAAGAACTGCGTAGTGATAATAACCACGATATTTCAACGGTAAAGCAATACGGCTCGATACAGCACACAGCATCATATTATTCAGCATGTTATGTAATTCATTAAGAAGAATTATAAATTAAAATATTGAAGTTTCCATTAAAACGGTACGGTACTATGTTTTTCTTTAGCCATTATACATTACACATCCGTTCAAAGTGAGCATCTCGCGTTCTGAAATCTTTGCAGTATTAGTTTTAGGGGCAATATATTTAGTTTCACGGTCAAAGATTGGCATTTCAGTTTAGGGATGGGTCAAAAACTTTTTATTTTATCTTCATTCGATGATTTTGGTCAATTTAAGAAGATTTATTGAATAATTTGGGTATGAGGCTTTCTACATTGGGAAACCTGGATATATTAAAAAATAACACTGATTATAGAAAATCGTTATAACTAAACCTAACATAAATCAGCGCACACCACGCTTTTACTCATTTATTAAAATCACCATATCAAATCTCATCAATGAATCACACCACGGTAGCTGCTGCCGTTTCTGCGACTGTTGAAATTTGTTTCCTATTGACAAGCCGTCCTTTCACTGGATTGAACCCATAAATCATCGTTCCCATCGTGGCCAAGCCCGGTGAGCATCAAAAACACATCTCTTCACATAATCATCATCAAAATTCAACGACAACAAGATTTCATTCGCCGTCTGTCGTGTATTCCACAGTTTGATTGATAAAGATTTCCTACCGCGCGCGACAATCGACAACTCTGAGATGAATTTAGGCAGACCGTTTTTTTTTTATCATCATATCTCGCCTTATGGCATCTTTCTGTTGTGGGAAGGAAGATATCTTCAAGAGACAAGTGAGAGGGCGACGTAAAAAAGGAAGAGCATAATTGAGCACGAATAAACAATATGATTGCGGGAGGAATTTCATTCTTTTTATGTTTCTGCTCTGCTGAGGCTCCCCCGCTTTATTCCTCCTCGCCTATCCCAGCAGACACATTCATCGTCAGGCCCGTGTTAGACGGTTGTCGAGGTTCAAGGCGGTCGATATCTCAATTGTTCAATCATTTCCTTGAGCTTGGAGTTGTGGTTTTTTATGTTGTTCAGATCAGATTCACTGGGTCGTGGAATTGTCGTTTATCGTGTAATTTACTTAACAGAAAATAATTACGAATTGTTGGCATTTTTTAAAGTGTCTTTTCACTTTAAAACATAAAAAAGCAACATTGTTATAATTTCCATATCCCAATCATTTTCAAATATTCTAAGAACTAAAACTTCAATAAAACGTTTTGTACATCGAAATTTTTCCCTGTTCCTCTCAAATTAAAATTAATTGCGCACATTCGAAGCACTCGTTTTCCATCACATTGTCTGCATTTAATCATCTGGAAACGGAAGAGGCACGTGGCACGTGTGTAAAGTAAAATCATTGTAGGAATTTCCGCTCCAACCAACTTCTCTATGGCCCCTCGAAAAAACAGTACATAGTAGGCAAAAGCAACAGCAGCAGAGGAAGTGCAATGATTCCCATCTTCATCTTGGTTGACTCTTTGTTTTTTTTTTTTTTTTTTTTTTTTTTTTGAGAGTCGATAAATGAAATAAACAAAACAAAAACCTCTGTTAAACGTCACTGCCGACATCACGTCTCATCATAGTAGTCGACGTCGTCATCGTCGTCGTCGTCGTGGTTATGATTGAACGTTTTCCTCGAAAGACACAGGAACAAATCGTAAATTAATTGAATAATTTCATTATGACGAACGCCAACGACTTCTCCGCACCGGACGATCGTTTTACGATTGATGTTCTGAGGTGGGACCACTGTTATTCCGTGTTTAAACATCTCTTTAAACATCATCATTCGGTTTGGGGTGTTGTCTGGCTTTTTTGTCTTTACATTTATTTCACCTTCTCCTGGTGTTGCCTAGCCTCGCGTTTCACTTGTTTAGCTTTGTGGATTCTCCATGCGCCCTTTGCCTATACGGATGCCGCAGTGGAGCTCTTCCCAAGAGCTCAGTAAGTCGTCGTTTTGGCTGTCATAAATTTGGCCATATTTGAATGTAAGTTTTTTACGACTTTCCACTTCCAAAGCCGTAAACATATCTCTTTTGTGGTAAGGTTGGTAAGTATGGTGGTTAGGTGGGGCGCGGATGAATGGCTGGGGATGCAGAAAATGATGGTGCAAATATGTGAATGGCAAACTGATCGGACACTTGATTTGTGAAAAGAAGAATGGTGAGTAGGTAATAGAACATGCAAAAGTTTTGCAGTGTGCAATCTGGTTTTATGAAATACTTTATAAATCTCACGTTTATCTATTATTCAAGCATGTATTGGAAACATGAACTGAACATAGTAAATTATACATTGTATGATAGAAAGCATTTATCATTTTTTTATGGCAAGCAAGAGAGAGAGGGTGCAGACGTGGACCTTGGAGCTTTTGAAAATGTGACTAGAACTAGAATTTTAAGTAACCAAATATTTTGCTCTAATCAATTTTAAGCCTCATAGTATTTTAGGAACTAGCGACAAACTGCCTATATCGTGCTATAACAGTTAAGTCCTTCCCCGAACTATACTGCCTAATCACATATCAGTCCCATAAGTCCCAGTCTCATGAAAATATTTGAAAATTTTTAGTTAATTTATTGATAATTTGTTCAAGTTGAAAACAATTGCAATGATGCTTACATGAGAAAATATGGAAATTCAAAAAGCAGAACTTTAACTTGGCCTCTGGACGGTTGAATTAAAGATTCAGACTAATATGCGATTACTTTGTTTAATGGGACAAACTGACTTAATGTTGTTTTCACATTGTTCATGATCAAAGTCCGTAGTTTTATCACATAATATGAAAATATATGCCAATTGATATTGGATAGGGTTATGCGTTACTGATATGCGATTAAAGGCAGTAGGATGTGTGCGAATGCGACAAACTCAACAATTGTCAAAAATAGCAACATGCCCAAGTAACATTGCAAGTATTATCGAGGTTTTAAAGCATGCTAAAAGTCTAAATCATGGTCTCCAGAACCCTCATAAAACCAAAATTGTTACTTGGGTGATGTCTTGACGATACTGATTAAGCTCTTCCTAGTTGTCTATCTGATAGGAATGTTTCCTTTCGTGTTTTTTTATCTGTCACTTTAATGCGCTTGAGTAATTTTACCGAAGTTCAAGCAATTTTTGTTGCTACGAAATATCGTGATTTTTTTAACTGTCCTTCAATGCGTTTGAATTTAATATTCAAGATTTTAAGAAATCTCAAGAAGTTTATGTTGCTTCGAAAGATCTTTTCTGGAGTACTGAAAGTTTCTTAAACTTGGAGGTGAACCAGCCCAAGGCTGAAAGCCTCCTTAATAAAGCTAAATAATAATAATAATAAGTTTCTTAAACATTGAGAGTTCTCTTTGTTCTGCATGTTCCAAGAATCTAAGTTTATCTGATTTGAGTTCTAAAAGCTTTCCGGAACGCCAGGAATATCGGTAACAGGTGATTTGCAAATAATGATTATCTCTAAAATTATTTTAATGCCTAAAGTAAATTTGGAGAGGTCTGGGGCTTTCAGGAATCCTTTCAGTTGCGTGAGTTTGTGTGCTTATTACTCGCAGTACCGAAAGTTCTTAGATCTCTGAGAGGTTTTGAAACTCCTCTCAATACTTTCGGGACTGCGAGAGCTTTCAGAATCCCCGATAATTTTGGAATTATCAAATTCTACGACCTTTCAAAATTTCGAGAATATCATCAACTCCAGTGTCTCTAAAATTTCAAGATCTACGAGATTTTTTAAACTTCCGAAAATTTTATGAATTCCAACACTACGAGAACTTTATTACTTAAAAAAAGACATCTGAAATTGCGAAAATTGATTAAAACGACTTAAACCACGACAAAAAAAAACTCATGGAACTGGTGTTTTAAAAACTAGAAATGTTTCTTGAGTTATATACTATCCGTCGTTAGTATGGAATTGATTGAAAAAGTATTGCAAGTCTATTGAACATTGTATCGATGTGATATTCAATAGAAGTGTTGCAATTCTTGTTTCCATACTTTTGATGGATGGTGTATAAACACTAGAGAAAATTTCACAATAGTACAGATTGATAATTTTCCACAGATCATAACAGCGTAGGGCTAGAACAATGAGTGCAAAAAGTTCTCATTTCCCATAGTAACTCCCATATAAACTTCAATGCCAGTCGCATCCAAATGAGCTCAAAGTTTTTGATATTTACCAGAAGCTGATTTGAAGTCAATAGGTGGATAAAATCATTCCTTTGTACCACTCTAATATATACTTTCGTAGCATTATTCAGTTTATAGAGTTTCGGAAATATTGAACATTCTTATAGATTCTGGTGGTGATTCTTTTGAAACATCCGATACTCTCGATACTCCCGGTACTGCGAGAGCTATCGGAACTTCAGTGACCTTCTAAATTTCTCACATTCTTATGACTTCCCATAACTTATGAACAGATATCGTAGTTTTTAGCTATTTGTGAAGAGAAACGTCATTTTCACCCGCTAGATAAAACAGTTGAGAATGTGAGAGGCGAGAGAATATTATATTCTTACAGCA
Organism: Ochlerotatus camptorhynchus; assembly: GCF_037179485.1. Taxonomy (NCBI): domain Eukaryota; kingdom Metazoa; phylum Arthropoda; class Insecta; order Diptera; family Culicidae; genus Ochlerotatus; species Ochlerotatus camptorhynchus. The sequence continues at coordinate 973,581 of NW_027040666.1, forward strand.
GTGAAAAGCAACAGCAATTTCTGTTTTTCGGAGAGTTTAAGTAGCCGATAAATCGTTTCTTTTTCAGTGAATCCTGATTGCCGATAATGATTTTTCACTTCTTCCCACACACCTGAAAATGTACTGGTCTACATGTTAGCAGACGGCATTGCGAAAGCAGGTTGAATCGAGTTATCGTACTATGTGCGCTTCATGATTGCCTTTAGCGTTTCCAATATCTTAAGAATTGATAGGCGATTGGTAACAACGTAGGTCTAATAATCGTTACGTTCAGGGTTCAAACTAGGAACGCAACCTCTTATAATTGTTTTTAAATATGTTTATTGCTTCCTACGATCAAGTAAAATTTACCCATCCAAGCAAAAATGATCCGTAATTACGAACCAAAACAAAAGTTATGATTTGACAGAATGCTTTTCTTGTAATTCTTCTTCTTCATCATCTTATTTCACCAAAAAGTGCGGAGACGAACCGGTTGAAATAGATCAAGTTGGCTTGGAATTTATTTGCGCACATTATGCACTTTTACGTTAAGGTGTTTCTCGTAACCACTTCGAAACTTTAAGTGCACAAATGTAAGCTGCTCCGAAACGTACCACAATGAAACTGTTACTCCACGTGTGCTGTACTGCAGCATACATGAAGTAGCGATTTCAGGTGAAATGGGGCATTAATTTAAGGAGTGCAGTTTCGAACCCCTTTGGATACGGTTGTGTTTTAAGTTTGTTCTCTGTTTTGTGCGTGCGTTCACTTTCATAATTTTCGGCTGCATTTGCCGGATTTGCGTTGGCACTCTGCCTCCCGGACGGTTATACGTGTGTGATTGGTGGTTTTCTCGTTTTTCGGGAAGTTTTCGAATCGAGAAAAAAAACGTAATTCATGATGTTTCCAAGCTTCAGAAGAGATGTCGCTATCTGCGTTGTTTGATTTTTTCTCACGGACCAGAAAGTGTACCAAAAGTGCTTCTGAACGTGTTTCGCAGTTGGGTGTGGTGAATTTCGTGAATTCGCGGTTTATGTTCAGTGATAATTCCGTATCACAAAATTGCTCACCGAGTTCCTTTTTTTTTGCCGTTAGACGACGACGGGCTGTAATAGAGCTAACACCTTCGAACTCTCGGTCTAAACCTGCTTTAATTTAAGGGTAATAGTTACAGTTTTCTTCCATAATAACACTGCCGGACAGTGGGGGTTAGATTGTACACACACACACAAACAAATGGGGAATTAATTTAAGAGATGTGAGTAATTGAAAATTCGAAGTGGAAGTGCATGTGCATGGTAGTCATTTGTGGACTCTGCAAGGAATCACCTTAAATCGTTTTGGAATCTTCCGCGCACTTATTCATTGACTCATGACGAAAAATTGCGCAGAAGACACCAAGATGATACAACTAAAACCTAAAAGCGCACTTTTATTAACCATTCCGCACGTTTGAGGAGTACAGGTAGTAATGCAATACACAATATTAAATCGAAGACGGCATTGGCTCTTCACACACAACGGGATATTGGATTTTTCAGTGGATCAAAAGAGTACAGAACAATCTGCCATTTCTCACGCACAAAATGACAGTTGTTTATGGTATTGCAAATTTTCAGTGTCAAACAAGAGATGTAAATACATTTTCGTTATTTTTCGGAGACAAAAATCGCCGAATTTTAAATGAGAGGTTTATTGGCGAATTATAGATGAGAGATTATCGCCGAAAAAAGAGGTTAAAATGTAACCATGTTAAAATTCACCCAAAAGTAGCTTTAGTGAGGAAATGCTTATCATGCACTTGAGCGAGAACTCTACTCATGAAATAGAAAACTAAAAAATTTTCAACTATATTCACAATCACAACATTAAGAATAGATTTCCAGAATTTTTAGAACTTGCCACAAAGCTTGAATAACTCCAGAAAATTCCAATAAATGCTGGTACCAGATACAACTTCTTAAAAATCCGGACTCTTTAAAAACACCAGTAATTCTATACGAAGCATCCGTAAAAGCTCTTGGCAATGTTAAGAAATAGTGTTGCTCGGCAGCTTAATAAAATATTAGAGTTTATTTCGATGCGAATCAAATAAATCGAAATAAGCTATAAGCACAACACCAAGTTATTACCTTTGCACTGGAAACTGGAATCGAACTCGAGACGACCTCATTGGCAAACATTTACACTGCCAACTTAGCCACGCCAACAATCTACATGTAAAAAAAATCTACACGCTCTTCTACAACAAGATCGCTGAGTAGAGGCTTTATAATAGTGCACATGAATCAGTTTTCTCGACTAGTTAATTCAACTTTGTAAAAAATCGGAGTAAAAGATGTAAAACTGTACACGTCTAAAAATAAGCCTATTTGACTGTTAAAATGCTTCGAAAATAGCACTAACACAATTTATTAGCTGAGTACAGGTTGTTTAGTTGTTGAAAAAGCACTTCTGATGTTTTTATTATTCAGCAAGAGTGGTAGGTTGTGTAGAAGCCATCAAATGAGTAATATATTAACTTTATTTGCTTTGTTTTGCAGCTACAAGTTGAAATTTGATTAGTATGTGAATAGAAGTTACATTAGCGTGTATTGGCTGCTGTTATTCAGTGCGACTGATAAATTGAATAACGGTTGTGAAAAAGTTGGGAAACGCTCTCCAAAATTATGTTGCTAGCTTTTGCTTGTAGCTACATCTGCCGCTTTTTTCAGCAACTTAACAGCACAACACTGGTAAAGTTGGCTTATAGCATAGCATAAACCAGGTTGCACAATGTCGTAGGTGGTAAGATTAATTACTACCTCTTATATAAAGGATGTGTCTTCCTCCAACAGAACAGAGCTGTCCTGGCCACGTCCTTGCATCTGGTGGGGAAGGGGGAGGAATATTAGTCCGACACTTATTTAAGAGGATGCAGAGAACTCTACGACCCCTCATAACTGTCACGGAAAGGGCGGAATTTTGTTAGTAGGAAGGGTAAGCCATAGGATACGCCCAACCGACGTTGCTGGCAATTGTTATATTAAGTAACGCTGGTAAACTTGGCTTATAAAGCTAAAAATGTTGGTTGGGCAGGCAGTCTTATGGAACAATCAACTCATGGACCAGGGGATTCATTTATTTGCTTCATTTCATTTCGTTACAAATTTTGCATTTAACAAAAACTGCTCATGTTCCTCACTGACAATTGTCAATTGGTATCCCTTTTTTTTTTTCCTTTGGTTTGTTTTTTCCGTCGATCTTGTTTTCCGTGCTGAGCACCAATGCTACCGACGTGCCAGGAAGGCAGCTCCCACACCTGGACCCTACCTATCGACCCATCAACTCATGAAGCGAGGACCAACGGCTTTACTTCCCATCCGAAGGAAGGCGTGATCAGAGATGTTATGCCTCAGAACATCCCGGCGGCGCCGACTTGGATTGAACCCAGGCCTGCTGGGGTGAGAGGTAATCACGCTTACCACTACACCACCGGCGCCGTTGATTGGTATCCCTTGAAGATCATTTTGTCAGTTTGAGTGAGTGACGAAAGTAATTGTGCAAATATTTCCATACATCACGATTTTTCAGCACTGGCCTAGACAGTGCAGGCACGGCATTGCCAAGTCGGAGGCGTCGGGTTTGATTTCCATATTGTTTGGCAAGCACAATGAGACTCTATGCACAGGAATGTCGAGAAACTTCAACCATTTAATATATGTTCCTCATTGATTGAACCTATGTGGATCTAAAAATTAAATCGGCTTCGTACAGCTCTCGCAATAACTTTGAAAACAGCCCAACGGAACAACCCGTCATAACACTAATTACTGCGTAAACACTGTGAGATTCAAATCAAAGCCACTCGTGAAATGTAAACACAAATGATGAAGTCACCAACAGATCACGAAAGAAAGCTCATCAAATCATTACCCAGCCCTAATCAAGCGTAGCGCTCCCGGGGTCCCCAAACAAGCACAGTACGTAACCTTCGACAACGGCGCTCTCGACTTGAACCACCATGAATGAAATCGATTGCAAATAAGCCGAAAAACCGAACATCTTGATCACCACGGCGACGACGGCGTATTTCGGTGTAGCGAACGCGGCAATATCGTCAGTCAATATTTACCGATATCGTTTGCTTCCTAATGTTTCTCGAGAACACATCCATGCCATGAGCCAAACCACGTCCGTCATGGGGAAGCAAACACAGAGCTTGAGGCGATCGGTGCCGCTCCATGTTTGGGTAAACAATCACCAGAAAATTACATCCAAGACCTCTCCTGAGACTCACCTTGCCTAGTAGTGATGTGATTTGTTCGGTTCGGGTTGGCTCTTCTTCGCTATTGGTGGGTCGGGTTCCGAAAAGTCAATCAATAACACATCAACCTGCCTCTTATCACGTAGTCGAACCACGGCCTATCAGTATCAGAAATCTTCACAACACTCAATCACTTCAAAACACACTCGGTAGCGCTCTTCTCCAATTTCCAGAATGATATCTTACAAGTAGATAATCTTATCACTGAAGCATTCCTTCACAGCTCATCGAACAATTTTATTTTCCACAGTGTCGTGGTCAACTTGATTGATTTCACCGGGCTCGAGCCACTTCGATTGAGCGGATAGATAGCACTTGAGTAATCCCAGTAGGCTCCGATTATTATCACTGAAACACCCGAAGAGAAGCTTTCATCAACGAACGGAGTTGATGGGAATTCCCTTTCCTGTCGCAATCGCGTTTCGTGGTCACTGATTTTGTGGTCAACCGCAGCTTCTCGTAATCTAATAATGATTAAGCACACACCACATGCACAAATGCGATTGGGTTAGGGCCTGATTATGCCAAAACGGAAGCTTTGCACTTGGAATCAATTTATCGCACCAACCAACAACGGTAGAGGGTCATCACCGCGGCACGCCCGAACGAGCACACGACACTCCAGGAGGTTCCGAAAGGCGAAATTTCTTGTGTGCACTAGCGTCGAATGATTTATTCATGTGCGCGTAACTTCTGGTCAAACAGAACGCTCACAAACGCGCGTAGTAGGACTTCTGGGTGCACTTTGTGGTCAACGCCGATATAATTAATACGATGGCACTATAATTGATATTACACGAGGCCACTCGTCCTGACCGGGAGCAGCAACAACAATTTTCAAGCACATTAACACACTTGAGGTCGTCCGCTGCCAAAGTGACTCTCAGAGGAATTTATACTATATGGGTGTGTAATGTATATTGACATAAATTAGACTCGAGCCTTGCTGTCTGGAGCTGATGGTTGGACTGACTTCTTCTTTTCCCACCTTCTGCCAGCCAACGGAACGGCTGATTATGTTTTCACCGATACTATCAGATTTCACGAGCCCTCGTGACGGCTTTTGCATATAATTGAATCCGATGGACGTGTCACTCAAAATTGTACACTCCTTCCTCGCGTTGACGATAAATTAATTCACGCAATTTCCCATAAACTTCACCACCAGATGGTTGAGCAATATTTCTCGCAAAGTCGTTCACGAATCACTTTCAAGCACGTTATCGATTCATGCCTTCCGAATCTACTCCAAACGGGACGAGCAGGAGGGCTGTGGAGCGCAAATATTTTCCTCCTTTCGTTGTCCTGTCGTGAGCAGTGCCCATAAACCGTTACACTTTTATCATTTTCTCGGTTCTTTAATTTATGCAAATTAAAAAATAATAACAACGATACACCCGACAAAAAAGTAAACCGCCCTCTGCTCGAGCGAGGGGGAGCACGCTACTTTGCTGTATCGACCGGGCCTGCGAGGATTTTTCCACCACCCCACATGTACAGACTACAGGAGCCCCAAAGGCTCGCGATTGCTCCTGTTGCTGTGCTTCGCCTTCCTTGCTACTGGCGCAATGTGATTTACGAACACGGACAATCCTTTGTACAGGTTCCAAACACACACCCTTGTCCTCGCAGGACACCAAATTTGCAATAAATTACTAACCCTCCGTATGTATGTATGAATGCATGTATATCTTCAATTTTTCCAGGTAAGACCGCGAAGGACCACCGCGCGCGAAATGTCCACTACGTGTCTCGAGCTCGCTTTCAGCTGTTCTAAACCTAACGAACCGAACGTCGAAGATTGACTGAAGGGACTCGGCCTTGCTGGAACGGAACGACCAGCCATCAGGAATACGGCGGCTTCGGGCACGCGAGCATACAAGACGACGGTATCGCAGATCCAGAGCATATAAACAGAGCACGCGCATAAACTGCACACTTTCTCTCCTCTCTATCGTTTTTTCGTTTATTTCTCTTTCTCCCTCTCACTTGACCGCGAGCAAACGAAACTGTGAGAGAATATGCAACTATGTTGCAGGTTGCAGGCTGCAGCTGCAAGGTCCTGAACCTGAGTAGGAACTGCTGTACAAAACCGCTGCATCAATCGCAATTCTCTCACGCCAGAGCGAAACATCCTAGAGAGTACGCAACAATGTTGATGTAAAGAAAAACATTGATACAATTTACTACGGCCCACTGCCGCCGGTCGGTCGGTGGGGAGCGATAACGATGGGATGACTCAGTTCCACCCTCTCTACTACAACATAGCGGCCCGTCGTGTTATGTTAGCTGGAGATGATCTCTCATTTTTTGTTTCAGGGTCACTAAGCGTTCTCTCGCAACGTAGAGCCTATTGAGAGAATTCATCAACCTGTGCCATGTACGTGACAACTTAGTCTTGCGATGCGATATAGCTGTGTTCATGCAACAAATTCGAACAACTGTTGCTTCTTGCATGTGGGAAATCCTCTTTTCAATGATTTCGGATGGCGAGTAAAATTTGTGGACATGATGACGCTACGCGTCAAATTGCTCCTCTGTAAATCGATTACGTATGACAAAACATTTCTTTTAACACCTTATTGGTTAATTTTTGAGATATTTTATAATAGTCGAATGCAATATTCGATTAATCTAATGATTATTTTTTTTTGTTTTAATATTAAACAGAAAATCCATGAATGATAAGATATGACCCTTCTTACACTATTAAATAACTCAAAAGTGATAGAACTATAGAAGACACAAAGGATCAGACGTAAACAAAAGTTCATGTGTGATTGCCTCTCACCCCAGCAGGCTTGGGTTCAATCCCAGTCGGCGCCACCGGGATGTTTTGAGGCGCATAACATCTCTGATCACGCCTTCCTTCGAAAGGTAAGTAAAGCCATTGGTTCCCGGTTCATGAGTTGATGGGTCGATAGGTAGGGTCCAGGTGTGGGAGCTGCCTTCCTGGCGTCGGTTGACGTTTGAGAGAATTATGAAAAATGCTGAGTTTTCGCAAGCTCGGACAAGACATTTAATAAAACAATATGATACACCTTTTCCTTGTTTGCTACTTACATACACCTTGATTGATTCGTCGGTATCACATCTTGATTGTTACATACACCCTGCATGATTCGTCAGTTTTACAGATCGGTTTTACATGCGTCAAATCAGATACACCGGTTTTTGTTTTACAGTGAAGATACGTCGGTAACTCGGAAAGAATATGTGCAGAAGCAAACTGTTGTGACTTATCAAGCTGTGTGGCTGCATCTTAAAAAAATATATATTTATATTTTTTTTTAAATACCTAGCAGTAGCTGAATTTCGTTAAAATCCATTTTGTATCTACTTAGAAACAACTTAACGCATCTGCTGATTGAAAATGATTGCTTTGTTTGTTCACATATGTTTCACTGTGATTGTATCTGCAGTTTTTGTGTTATCATTAAATTTGGACTGTTAAGTCATGTTGACATCTTGTATCACTTGTGTATCAAAATTATTTTAAAAACAATGAAAGAAGACCACATAGGGTGTTCATTAAATATATTTTCCATTGTTCAAACCTTGTTTTTCATTAGCTCGTAGGAAATGCATGTATTTCTTAATCGGTTAGAAGCAAAACAACGATTTGTTTATTGTTGCGACTTACGTCCTTTTGACAAGATATGTTTGAAGTAATCCCTCTCAAAGCTCCGAGAAGTCCACATCACTCAAGTAAGTCAAGACTGTCAAGATGATGTAATCTACAATTCAATTAAATACATGCTCTATAATTCTGTAACTAAGCTGAAATTTTTTTACGATGTTAGAAACGGAATACTTGGTGAAGAACTAAGAATCTTGCTCCGAGCAACGACCGTAAGGTCCAGATAGTTCCTTATTTATTTCACAGAAATTAACACCAATTTAACTACTAAAAATATTCTAGATCTTATAGTTATGAGGATAATTTCTGCAAGGAATTGAAAATTTGATGAATAACCACATTCTTACTATTTTCCATTTAATTCCACTACTTTATTTGCTTATCCTTGACAGATACGCGTATTTCGTCTACAATGTGCAGACTTCTTCAGTATACTTGTACTATGTCGGCTAGTCGAGTATTTACAAGACACTGAAGAAGTCTGCACATTGTAGACGAAATACGCGTATCTGTCAAGGATAAGCAAATAAAGTAGTGGAATTAAATGGAAAATACTAATCCTTCTCTCTCTCATTATACAGGTATTCCACTAAGACGCCCACATTCATCAGGACACATTCTTACGTTTTAAGTTGTTTCCATTTTCTCGGTTTCCATTGTTATATCGTTGTCTGGCTCGAATTGCAGATTAAAAGACTATCCCAAAGCACTTTTCTGACAGAATTCGTAAATGAAAAAAAAATATAGCAGACAGCTAACCAGCATACTTAGAAGGATTTCATGTACCTTCTTCTTCTTGTTGTCCGCATTTTAAGCTTATTGCATATAAGCATATTAGCATATTGCGTGCTCTCAACTTAGTGTTCTAGATACACTTCCACAGTTATTAAATGCCTGTACCATTGTTGCATTAGTATAATTGTGTGGCAAGTACAATCATACTCTATGCCCAGGGAAGTCGAGAAATTTTCCAACCCGAAAAATTCCTAGACCGGACCGGGAATCGAACCCAGCCACCTCCAGCATGGTCTTGCTTTGTAACTGTGCCTTTACCGACTGAGCTAAGGGAGGATTTCATGTATTGTTCAACGTTTATGCGCTTAAAAGCGCCACGGTAACAAAAGAGGCATGTCTCCTGTGAGTTAAATTGATCAATCGCTCATATGACCACCTTGATAATCGGATATCTTTACATTAAGGCATTTTTAAGCAAAATTGTTCAAATTTTCACTGAATCAAGCTAAGAGTGTATAGAATCACAGTAGGCATTGGTTGTCAGAATAAGTTCATGTGTTTACATCATGGCGTCACCGGAGCAAGCACGTCGCGATTCCATCCATTCTGGTAGTTTACAATCAAATTCCTGGGCAGGAATTTTATACCTCGGTTGACCGGAAGAGTGCCCGGAAGAATATAAAATCAAAAAGAAGTCGAAATTCCCCAAAAAGTTCCTTGTCTGGCAAGCAACCTGCAGTTGTGGACTGAAAAGCGAAACTTTCGCTACTTCTGGGACCATGAACCAGCAAATGTACCAGGAGGAGTGCCTACCGAAGTGACTACTGCCTTTTTTGGAGCAGCATGAGGTGGATTGTCTAATCTGGTCGGACTTGGCAAGCTACCACTACTCAAATCCTACCAAACAGTGATACAACGAAAATGAATACTCCGGAACTAAGGCCAATTGAGGAATACTGGCCAATTGAGGAATACTGGCCAATTGAGGAATACTGGCCAATTGTGAAGCACGTACTGAAGAAAAAGGGTGGAACTGCAATTGAACTAAATAATTTCAAGCGGACATGGAATTTGGCAGCCAAACAAGTGGGGACAGGGCTTGTGCAAAAGATGGCCGTGTACGAAGAAAAGTTTGAGCAATGGCCTATGGTAAGAAGGAAGACTGAAACAATGGTTTTACAATTAGCATAATACCTACTAATGCATTTTTAAACTCCAACAAGATTTTCGTGTCCCGATTTTTTCGTGTTCAACCTTTATAACAATACATCCTGAAAGCATTTACGTCGATTTTCCTTGCCTCAAGCAAGACAACTCACTATTACCGAAAATTACTCAAATATTTTACTTAGTTGATTTGGTGATGTCAGCAGTTACAAATTGAAATTTAAAAACCAATTTTAATCAAACAACGTTAATTTTAATCAAACAACGTTAATTTTGGCTTCCAGAAACTTGGTTAATCTTTCTTGCCCGCAGCGCGCCTCTTCATCTTGTTGCAGTCAAGTCGTTCTCGAAAACTATTTTCACCTGGTTTGAACGAAGTGTCCAGCCCACCGTTGTGGCCCGATTCTTGGCTCGCAATGAGGCTGCCACTTATCTTGTGTTCGAATTCTCATGCTTTTATTGCTTTGGCAGGTTTAAGCTAATATCTTTATATTGTCAATCTGGGTGTTCCATAAACATTTACAATTATAGCCTTTATTGTGCTGGGTAGTATGTAATACCAATGATATTATATTTACAATTATCATGTGATTTTTGTCCGTTTACTATTTTATTTGATAAGGCTCAATCGAATTAACTTTACAGAGCCGAGGATTCTTGTTTACTATACACAATATCGTAAAATTATAGTCAAAAGGTACAGCACAATAAACACTTTATCTTCCGTTATCCAATAAGCCTCCTCCATCAGAACGGGATACGCTTCCAGTGGTTTCATTGTATGGCAGTATCGCCAACGAGGAGCAGAGCACGTCCATTGCAGCAATGGACACAAATCGTGGTCATCACTCACACTCACTCATCACGGAAAGGTTGCTTTCCAAAGTCGACGACACATCTACCGAAAGAACCGCTGATGAAGAACAATGAGGAGAACCACACAATGGTTGCAGTCAAGTAAATAGACGATCACGTGACGCATCGAGAGTGGCTTGCTTCTGTCGACAGGCATGTGATTTTTAGTTTAGCATAGCTTGCTCTGGCTCAAGCAAGACTCTGATCAGTTTTTAAAAATCTATGCTATGGGAACGATATCATTTGGTGCTTTTTGTGTCCATTTTGAAACAGTGGCTAGCGAAAAACACGTCCTCCAAAATGTAATAGCACAATATAAAAAAAATCGTCAACGTAACAAACATTATCACGGCGGCGTATCAAAAAAGCTCACGGTGGCGGTAACACACAGTGGGACCATTCTAAAAAAAATACGATCGAAACCCTTTTCTCACCTTTCCCGATTTTTTATCGTTTAGGTGTCTTCAAAGAAGTTTCTTGAAATGTTATTCTGCATAATTTCAATTAAGGAGGTACTTAGAAAAACTAACCTTTTGTAATTACAAAAGGTTCATGTTTTTTCCTTGATTTGTTTTCCGTGCTGAGCACCAATGCTACCGACGCCAGAGAGGCAACTCCCACACCTGGACCCTACCTATCGACCCATTAGCTCCTGAACCGGGGACCAACGGCTTTGCTTCCCTTCCAAAGGAAGGCGTGATCAGAGATGTTATGCCTCAGAACATCCCGGCGGCGCTGACTGCGATTAAACCCAGGCATGTTGGGGTGAGAGCTAATCACGCTTACCACTATACCACCGGCGCCACTCTCTGAATTTATGCAGAATGATTTGCAACTATATTGATTCTCAGGTACAGTTTAATTTGTTGACACTTTTCCAAATACATAGGCTGATTCTAGTTTAACTTTCTTCCGCATCGTATCGAGAGGGCGCTGTTGAAATATTGTCGCTCGTGAATTGAGGAAGATGAGGGGCTTAATGGCAGCATTTTTAATGTGTCCGAATTTTTTCACGTTCAACCTTTAATACTGCCAAATGTTTCCGTAACTGTCACAGCTAATACTAGTAATTGTTTAAAAAAAAAACTAATAAAAGTAGAAAAGCTAAATTAAAATATATCCAAAACGACGGAAAATACCATTGGAATAACCTATGTACCCGAGCAGAACCGACAGTGATTTTTTATACAGTGATAGTACTTCATATTATGATTGATCAAACAACGTTAATTTCGGTAGCCAGAAACTGCCATTTTATACAAAAAAAATGTGAAATTTTGCTTAACGGTCGCTTTACAAAGCAAATGAAAAATCGATTAGTTTAGCTTTATAATGCAAAAATTTCAAAAAACTTATTATAGGGTAGCCCTGGCAAAAATCTATTTATATCTCTCTAGACATATGACGTAGAAACATGATATCATCAGCTAAGTTTCATGAAATTTATAGTTCTCCATTTTGCCGAAAGACATAAATATATTACCTTGTGATTACAAAAAGTTATTTTATAAAAGTGTGGTATTACAATAAAAATGTAAATGGATATTTCACTTATGAGAGGTCGTAGAAATCTCTGCATCTATCATAAGTAAGAACTCTACTAACAATGGTTTCCATCCCCAGCTGCTACAAGGGCGTGGTCAAGACACTCGATTTATTGGAGGTGGTAAAACTTTCAGCTAAGGGGCCGAGATCAATCCCAAATCTCGGTCTATGTGGTAACGAACGGAGGTGATCCCACTTTCACACAATGTAATTTGTTCGACTTGCAATGCGATGCGATGTGATGACTCATTGAGTGCCAAGAATCACATTGGCCACACCCAGATTTATTATTTGAATTTCTTAGCATTAACTTACAAACAAAGGCTGGGTAGACTTACAAACAGCCGGAAGGGGATCCTGTTTGAGCTGGATAAAGGGCGTAACAGCTTTTGTAAAAAATGCTTTCTCTAGATTATTTCTATAGATTCATGACTTGCCCATATAAAAGAAGGAATAATCGTCTAAACATACAGTTAAAAATAATATTAAATTTTACGAAGTTATCGAAAGAACTGCTCATAGCAATTCCAGGTGAAATCTGCCAGAAAAAGTCAAAATCTGATGATTCTCCACAGATCACGAGACCATTTTGACACAAGACTTATTTTTTCAAAAAAAAAAACTTTATTTAAACCCGTTTATTGTATCAAAATTGTGTTTGAGAAGAAGTTGCACAGAATTGATTGATATTTAAGGAAAAAAATATACACTGTAAAAAATTACCAAAATTTTTGAAAAGAATAAAAATATAAATATAAAATGTAAGCTTCTCTTTACTCCAGCGTACGATTCAAATTTGATGATATAGAATGAATATAAATATTACAATAATTGAATTCGATTTTTAAAGTAAAAAATAGTATTTTCTCGATTACAGTCTTAGTATATTATCAAAATGTCAGCCACTTTCACAACTAGATTGACCTTAGCTTATCCGAAACAAAAGTGTATGATCGTCAAGATCTATTTTAAACATTAACTTAAGTGAGTATACCCAAGTAATAATTCTGGTTTTATGAGGGTTCTGCAGATCGTGAATTAGAAGTGTAAAATGCGTTAAAACCTCGATAAAAGTTGCAATATTGCTTGGGTAGTACACTTTACATGTTATGGAAAGTGTACGTGGAGCACTACAAAATCATATGAATTCCAGGTCGGATTTCTTTTCGTAAATGTTAAAACACAGCAAAATAAACCCCCAGAACAGAATTGTTCAGCAGTCAAACACTCCAACGAAGGTACCCTGTGTACAACAATAATCAGAAAAATCATTCCAACTGTTTGCATAATATTGCGTTACAGAGAAACACATTCACTCGACATTTCCCTCATCCACTCAGAAAGCTTGTGAATATTTAACAAACTCAGATCAGGCCTAATCTCATTATACCAGCAGTCGAGCATTGAGAGCTTTTTGCAGGATTCTTCTCATTCCGGCTGCATGTGTGGAATCGAGTCTACGTGTGTGTGTGTGCATGTTTACTTTCTTCTTCGCGGCAAAGAGGAAAAATATCATTTCCGAAGGCTACAGTTTTCTGTAGGAGTTGGACTTGTTTTCCATCGTTCGGTTACATGTCGAATTTTGCCATCAGGAAGAAAACAAAAAACTAAATTAATCCACCTATGGTGAGATCTATACCTTCTGACTAAATCAAATTTTGAGCCATCTGAGGTATCCAGAACATTTTTAGGTCTTGACCAATGGGGTCCTGGGTTCTAATGTGACCAGCTTGTTTTAGGATTCTCGTGAAATTGTATGTTCCGCCTGATGTATGTTGGCTCTAGTTTGAAACTGGCAACTCCCTCGGGGCTGGATCTGGATGTCTGGGACACTCAGTATGTCAAATTTCTACCAGGATCTTATTTAACATAATGGGTTTTTGTCCTGATCAGGAACTAGACACCTTTTTGGAGGTACCCAGAACATAGACGAATGTGGCCAACATAGTTCAAGGTACTCGTTTTGGCTCTAATTTATAGTGATTTTGAATTCTGATGAAATTTGGTGTGCCTCATGATGGGTTTTGGACCTATCCAGAAACTTTGTATTTCCTCGGGAGTACCCGGAATATGGTTGGCTGAGGCCAATTTGGTCCTGGGCATATGGTATTGCAATAAATAAACTTGCTTTTTCAATTATCTTGTTATTTAAGGTGTTGTATGATGGAGTTTGGTCAAGTCATAAACTGACCACTTCACAGGGGACACTCGGAACATGGCCTAGGCACTCGTTATGACCTCCAATGAACTTTTTATTGAGTTCTCATGTGATTTGTGATTTTACGTGTCGCACGGTGTATTTGGCACGTTTTAGGGAACCTACACTCTCGTAATCCATGCTTACCGGAACATCTAAAGTAAAATGTTTGGTTTTATTATGGTTTTTAACAGTCATATAAGGATTATAATGGACTTGAAGACTACAATAAAACCTGAAATGTTACTTGGGCATGTTCCGACCATATATCCGCAACCAGTTGAACAAATCCATAAATATTCGATAGCATTCTATGCGACTATAGTACATTTCATTTGGTGGATGATCGTCGAATTCGGTTCAATGTTTGCCTATAAACATGTGCTCCAATATTTTCTAACATATAAACTGATACTTTCGAATCTCGTTGAGCTGAATTGATTGGTATATGACACTCGGCCCTCCGGGCTTCAGATCGAAAGTCGATTTACCAAGCGGTATGAATACCTTTCTTTGTAAGAAGAATAAAACGGAAAGGACGGCTAAATCCATGGAAGGATAAAGACACGAATGGAGGAGAACCTAATTGAAACCCGGAGCATTTCCTTCCGACCAGGCAAACAACTTCACCTCAACAAATTGTGCGCGCATCGTCAAAGGCATGCCAGCCAGAAAACAAGAACCTTCCTGTTGCTCACTTCCTTCGTTTTTCCCCAATGATGGTCGACTCGGAGCAGACGGAAAAAAGGCGTGTAAATATATTTATTTCCCCATTTTGGTTCTCTGCTGGTAAACTCGTTAATAAGTAATTTTGTTATTTGATTTTCTAATTATTATCATCAGGGAATGTTATTCGGATTTGCCTGTATAAGGTTTATTCGTTCACAAGTATGGCTACCTAAATGGGTCTAATTTATATTTTAATTTTAGCATAAATTCTCAATGTAGTACACACATAGAGATTATAACCGTATTACCTGACATATTCACAAGCATTCTCAGTGAACATTAGTTGTTGAAAGTTCGGTAAACAACGAACTTTCAACAACTGAACGTTCAGATATCAGTTCGGTAAACGAAATGATTGATTGTGAATATTTGAAGTGGACAAAAGTCATAACAAAGAGGGGAACGCCAAAGCTTTTGCACATTTATATCGCTGTGAAGCAAATATAAAATGTAAAAGAAATTAATATCTGTCACTGTAACCAGTTCGTTTTTGTTTGCTAATCTGGTTAAGATGTTATACTTAATTATCTCAAAGATAAATCATCCAGTTCAAACCTTTGTAGGAGTAAGCGGTGGGACCATCATCATCATCAGCGATCGGTAAACAGCTTTTTGGTTAATTGTCATCCATTGACGGCAATTGAATGTCAGGGGTCTTATAGAACATCAACACATGGGCCGGGACCAACGTATTTACTTCCCTTCCGAAGGAAGACGTAACCAGAGGTTAAATGATGCGTCGAAAAAAAAAATGATATTGCATTTTTCGACATAGCACCAAAATAAATTGAACCTTAAGAGAGAGTTATGAACTACCCAGACAACCAGAAGTCGTATAAAAATATGCAGACAGTATCGTAAATTGCTACAGTTTAAGTCAAAATTGCATATAATAATGGCATGCACCACATTATGTTTAAGTTAAATCGTATAGAATGCAAATTTTCGATCTATAGGGTAGATAGGGGCAATATGGTCCCCCTAAGAAAAACACATCATAACACATGAAAAACATTCATAAATGTATGATAGCTGTGATCATGCTCATGCTTTGGAATATGTTTGATAATATACAATGTTCAAAATGTGGATAAAATATGATAGACTCAATAAATTATTATGTTTAAAAAATTTCAGTTTTTGCTCCGATCAACAACCATACGGGGCAATATGAGCACCCTAGTAAAAGTTAACGTTTTGACAGGTTTTCACTAGAAAATAACATTCAGGAATCATGTGAAATAGACACATAAGTTCTTTTAGCAACAGTTACGTGTATTTCTCTCTATAGAACCAGCGGATCAGTAAAATGTAATATGCAATGCTTGTTTTCTTGACTGTATATCTTATAATATTCTAGAGATTTTGAGCTAATGTTACATTTCATTTATTATCTTAGACATGTAATTGAAGTTTGATACGGTTTTCATGGAGATGCATATTAGAAGCATTTTCATCATGTTTAAAAAAAAAAATAGATTGAGTTAATAGGTATTATGCCCAAACGAACGGTGGCCCATCTCGCCCCATATGGTTTTCTTGTTCCCATCCCTCCTATGCGATGATTCATTTTTTCGTCGTACTGTATCACAAATCAAATCGGATTACATCGTAAGAAAATTTGTATGTATATGGCCTCCACTTTTGTACGTATAAGCCATTTCTTTGCATTTTTTTTTCCTTTGGTTTGTTTTTTTCCGTCGATCTTGTTTTCCGTGCTGAGCACCAATGCTACCGACGTGCCAGGAAGGCAGCTCCCACACCTAGACCCTACCTATCGACTCATCAACTCATGAACCGGGGACCAACGGCTTTACTTCCCATCCGAAGGAAGGCGTGATCAGAGATGTTATGCCTCAGAACATCCCGGCGGCGCCGACTGGTATTGAACCCAGGCCTGCTGGGGTGAGAGGTAATCACGCTTACCACTACACCACCGGCGCCATTTCTTTGCATGCTATACGATTTGTTTGTTTGTATATATGTTTGTATATCACGGGAACAACTTTGAATATACGTGCACTCTGGTTGTCTGGGCAATTTGTATTATTTATCAAATTGAAATCCATCACAGCAGTCTGATGCAGCGTTCCATACTTTCCAGATTTATCTGGAATTTTCCTGATTTTTATGGACCATCCATACATGCAGACAATGTCTTTTCTAGACCAGACTTTTCAAGATTTGTCCAGATTTTTTCCAGAATTCTTATTTTGCCGTGGTTCACAATAATGTAACATTAACTCTACCAGTACCAGTATGTAAGCATGAGCATGAGTATGATTGCCGCCCGCGGTTGCTACTCAGTGTAAAAACTGGTGATCTAAACTTTATAACAGGCCCAGCGCCGGCCGCGTCCGAATGCAGGTCATGAAAGGAATAGATAGGAATGTGTTGACGTGATACTCGCTCTCTTGGAAGCCGATAAATCCTCGGCACTTTTACGAGAGAT
The DNA here is from genome assembly GCF_037179485.1 of Ochlerotatus camptorhynchus. Taxonomy (NCBI): domain Eukaryota; kingdom Metazoa; phylum Arthropoda; class Insecta; order Diptera; family Culicidae; genus Ochlerotatus; species Ochlerotatus camptorhynchus. The sequence goes on from NW_027040666.1 coordinate 991,189, forward strand.
CACTGGAATGTTGGTTAAAAGGGTTACAGCCAGAGCTGGTAAATATCACTATCACAAGACGAAACTACCTATCATGAGATTTCTTGCCATTTTCCAATGATCTAGCATTCATGAGAAAAATTATCATCCGGCTTTGACATCAACATTTCTAACAGATTTAGATGAATTTAGGCAAGTAGCAGCATGTAATCGATAGAGTGAATATATTTTTAAGATTTCCATGGTACAAGTAACCATAATATCAATAAATGAGCTAGTAATTGCGATGTTAACAACACTGTCACAAATGACATTTGCCAGCGCTGGTTATAGCTATGTTCGTTGTGGCAAACGGTACGCTGATGTAAAGTGATGTGTTTAGAACGGTACTAGTGGATATTTTTGGTTGCTTTTGAAATTTAGTCAATTGCCAAATTTATGTATGGGCCCAAATTAGGGACACTTAGGCCGACATTACATACATTTCCCCTATGTTATTATACCCATGATTGTCTGCTCAGTAAGCAAAAACGATCAATCTAAGGCTCCGAGCATCACATTACATCACACCACTTATGATCGAGTTAATGCAATTACCGTGCAAACCCGACAGAGGTGCTCCTTACACCAGACTAAGCCACACAGAAAAACATATTTTGTAATTTTCAACCACAAACTGGAGCAGTTTTTTTTAATATAAAACTACACAGTAATCAGTAATTAAATTCATTAAAACTTAATTTTAAACTTTCATGTAATTTTATATCGCTGCTCGTTGAAAATTTAATAAAACTTTTGCTGAGGCACTACGACCGACAATTTTCCAAAATAAATGTTTGCCATTACTAATTCTACTGTTACGCAATGTTCATTATATGATTCCCGGTCGAAGAAAGTCACCAAAATCGCTCGAATCGGTCCGGAACATTGACAGCAGTATCAGGATACTTCCCTTTCAAGGACTGACGCACTGATGAGAGGGACGCAATAACACAGCGCTTTGGAAGTCTCTGACCCACCCGAAGCAGTCGAGCCGTTAGAAGATCCAATCAACCGAAGTCGTCCTGGCCCTGCTATTGGTAATGGTGACGAGGTCTTCCAGCCTGAACCCATAGGCAAGTATCGTAACATACCTAAACCTACATCATCTGAGCCACTTTACGCTTCCAGCAACGATAACTTAACTCGAATAAATGGGCAGTCTATACAAAATTCATCTACTCTGGGACGCAATGATGTCTTGGAAGCCACCGATCCTCTCACCACAGTCGTGCCTCTGCAGCCGTCGTTCATCAGCCGTCCCGGCCTTGTGTGTGAGCTTCGAGACGTGGTCTTCCGACCGTACATAGCAGGCAAGTCCGATCTTCTTATGACCAGATCAATTCCTGACTCGTTCACCGCGTTTCAGCGCTACAACTATCAACCATGATTCTTCACTTACCATAATAATTCTGGGACGCAACGATGTTAACTCCATGGAAGCCCCTAATCCCCCCACCACAGTCGAGCTTTTCTCGCCTTCGTTCACCAGTCGTCCTGGCCCTGTGTGTGGGATTGGAGATGGGGTCTTCAAACCCGCTTTTCACAATGTTTCCACGATCTCCAAGAATAATGCTGCTACCTCTTCTGCTTCTAGACCACCACCATCACCACCGAGACGCATCGTGGATTGCACTGTGGAAGCCCCCAATTTCTCTGCCTCAGTCGCGCTTATTCCAGCCAGCGCTCAGCATAGTCGTCTCGGCCCTGAGTGTAGATGTAGGTCGGGGGTCTTCCTCGGATCAGGGACACCCTAAAACAGGCACTGAGGAAGCTTCCGAACCATGGTCTAATCCACGCTTACGCGTGCTAAAACATCAACGCTCTGCTGCCCTCCGAAAGTATTGTAGCTCTCGCTCGCCGTACTACAAACGACTGTTAAATTTTGCGAGTCGTAGTTATCGAAATTACAATCGTTTTCTCTATAATCGACACGTGAGACACACGGAAGCGAACCTTCGCACGAATCCGAAAAGTTTTTGGTCGTTTGTCAACTCTAAACGTAAAGAATCCGGGTTGGCTTGTTCCATGTTTCTCGGGAATGACTCGGCTAATAGTGCAAGAGAAATTGCTGGATGCTACTATTGGGATGCCACGTGATGTGTTTAGTTTCGATATTTCGCGAATTTCAGATTACATGGTGATAGCCGCAACATGCAAGCTGAAGCTCTCGTTCGCCACCGGACCTGACGGCATTCCGTCATCAATTCTAAAACGTTGTGTAGCCAATCTCTGCCTTCCACTTGCGGGACTATTCAATCTCTCGGCACAGCAATGTGAGTTCCCCTGCCGCTGGAAACTTTCTTATCTGTTCCCAGTATACAAAAAAGGGAGATAATCGGAATGTCGCAAATTATCGTGGAATCACCTCCCTGTGTGCCTGCTAAAAACTGTTCGAGATTATCATAAATGGTGCCCTGTCCAGAACAACACGGCTTTTACCCGAAGCGCTCCGTGTCCACGAACCAGGTGCAGTTTACTTCTAACTGTTTGCAATGCATGGATTCAGGATGGCAAGTCGATGCTGCGTATATGGATCTAATGCTTGCCAAGTTGGAGGGAGATACTTGGCGTCTCGTCAACGGCTGTTGATTTTTTTAGATCTTACTTGGTGTATCGCTATGTATGGGTTAAGATTGACGCGTCGGAATCAGATGTTTCTCAAACAACCTAGGACCGCTACTGGTTTCGATCTTTTTAAACGACGTCGCGTTTTCTATTAAAGGGTTACACCACCCTAGAATACAGAAAAATGCACCAACTTCATTAATTTTTTTTTTTGTTATTTAATAAAGTCACATACTAAATTAACTTATATGGGCTTAAAGCACACATAATTAGGGGTGCTTACAGTATTTTTTCATAAGGGGAAACCATGTGTGGCAGTTGGCAGCACTGCGAGTTCCTGGCACTCCTTCCCGTGTAGTGTTACGCGGCCCACAATTTTTTCGTCGTAAATATGAACCTAGAACAAAAACGAGTGTTTTTTCTTATTTTATATAAGAATACCTAGAGAAGTACATACGGAGATGAAAATTTTTTGAATTTTACGCAAATGACACTTGTTTTTGCAAAAAATCAGTTTTTTCGCCTGAAATTTGTTTCTAAAATTGTTTACCACAATTGCATTTTTTGATCAATTGAAAAGTTCGTATGTACTTCTCTAGATAATTAATCAGAGAATGCAATCGTCAAAGTCTACATCAAATTGAGTCAAAATTGCAGATGCTATCTTGTGGGCCGCGGAGAGAAATGTTGTATCGAAAAAAAACGCGGTTGAAGTTTGAGGTACAGGTTCAGGTGCGTGATGTAAAGTTTTGTAATTTCGCTTATAACTTTCGGAATTTTAATTTCTTCGACATGGAACCAATTGTCCCTTATTCAGAGTAACTTTTTATGTAAAAAAAATCGATTTTTTGAAAATCCTAGGGTGGCGTAACCCCTTAAGACGGTACAAAAATCTACAAAATTATTTAAAGTCTCTCGGACTTTGGATCTTCAGAATATGTTAGGTATTTTTGCTGACTGGTGCTCAAGAAATTTGATGAGTCTAAGCATCGAAAAATGTAACATTATTTCCTATCACCGAAAAATCAAACCAATCATGTTTGACTATGTTCTCTACGGACGCTGTATGGCTCATGTAGAGCACATAAAGGATCTCGGCGTTACTTTGGACTGCAGACTCACATTCAGAATCCACTACAATGACATTATCTCCAGAGCTGATCGACAATTGGGATTTATTTTCAAAATTGCTGACGGGTTCCGTGACCCGTTATGCCTCAGGTCACTCTACTGTTCGCTTGTGTGATCTTTATTGGAGTCAAGTTTAGTTGTTTGGTGTCCTTTCCATGCTAGCTGGATCACTAGAATTGAATGCGTTCAACGCAAGTTTGTGAGATATGCTCTTCGTGTCCTCAACTGGCGTGACCCAACATTTAGACAATAATTGTCAGTTGATTTTTTTAATATACGAAAACAAATACAAATTACATCATTTTTTTTATTTATTTATTTATTTCGTAAAGCAAAAGTAGACTACGTGGATAAATTTTTACTTACATCCTGATGAATGTGGGCGTCTTAGTGGAATACCTGTATAATGAGAGAGAGAGAAGGATCAGTATTTTCCATTTAATTCCACTACTTTATTTGCTTATCCTTGAAAGATACGCGTATTTCGTCTACAATGTGCAGACTTCTTCAGTGTCTTGTAAATACTCGACTAGTCGACATAGTACAAGTATACTGAAGAAGTCTGCACATTGTAGACGAAATACGCGTATCTGTCAAGGATAAGCAAATAAAGTAGTGGAATTAAGTGGAAAATACTAATCCTTCTCTCTCTCTCGCTCTCATTATATTATTTTACATACATGCTTTGAATAATTTCTATTGTTGGTTTTTATTTTGTTGCTAATGACCTCACAGTTTAGATATGTCTTGGGAACTTTGTTTTGTGTGATTTTTCTTTACGTGTTCTAAGATGTCGACAGGGTGCGTAATAGGTTTATTCTGAGAGTGATTCTGATGATTCCTTGCGATGCAAAATAATGTCATCAATGAAGAAAAGCATTGCGAATACGCTGTGATATTTGAGTGTTTTTAAATTGATGAGCATGCAAAAGGAAATGCGATCCAATTCAAGGAAGGAATTGATTTTGGATGGATTCTAAGCGTATGAATCATTGGTCATTTTGGCTCTTTTAGGGCAGTATTTTTGTCTTTTCTAAGGCCAGCTTTTAGTATTTTTAAATTTTAGTGATTCTAGGCTGGTTTGGGATTTTTCTGAGGCAAAAAATCTCCTACGCAGGTGTGGAAGCTGCCTTCCTGCACATTCGATCGCCGTTCATGGATGGCAATCGATGTCCTTCGGTGATTGGCACTAGATTGCGGAACAGAGACCGATGTGAAATAAAGGAAAGAAGAAGGCTGGTTTGGTATTTTTAAAGTTTTTTTATGAGACTTGTGTTGATTAGCGCCCTTCTGGTGATTCTATGCTATTCCAATCTAAGGCCATTTATTGGCGCATCAGAGTAATTTTAGCCATTCATTCAGGAAATTTGAAGTATTATAAGGTCATGATGACGCTTTCTAATTTATTTTGAGCTTTTAAAGCCATATTGGCATTTCAAGTTCATTTTCGCATTCTGATAACGGCGTTTCCGGCGTTATGGTACACACACAGCAAAAAAATAATTTTGATATCACATCAAAGTGGATGCACTACAATCATGTCGAAAATTTCATGTAATTTTTATGACCACATAAATAAACAAATGCAGTAAAAGCAGCGTAATGTCAGTTCATGCATTGTATTAATGATAATTTTTTCCTTTTTAGCAAGTAATATTACACCATATTTTCGACATGATTGTAGTGCATCCACTTTGACGTGATATCAAAATCATTTTTTTGCTGTGTATGATTAAAAGTGGGTTGCATCCGAAAAAAGTTTGAAAACCGCTGGTCTTAAGACAATCAAAAAGCACATTTGTTTATTTGTTTATTTGTTTATTTAATAATTCAACTGACAATTAATGTCTTAATGAATAAAACTTAATCTAAATAGTTATGGTCAACAAAACGAAAACGGTCAAGTAACCGGTGACGAAACACATTTGCTGATACGTTAAAGTCAAATTCGCAATGAAAGTAGTTAAATTGTCGGCTGATTGCACGAATTGGCTCATTCTGCGTATAATTTCTGCCTCGTGGCTCCAAAAACAGAAATTCGCGTTGACGAAGAGGTCTCTCAGGAGCATACATATTTAGCTGGGCCAGCAACGTAATGAATCCAATACTAAGTGAAAAACAGTCCAAAACCGTCAAATTGAGGGTTCGGAAGCTTTCAGACGTTTATTTCGCGTTAACTTTATTTAGACACGGAATATTATTGCAATAACATCATCATGCATCATGCATCATCTTTTCAAAAACCCAAAACAGTATTTCAAAGAATTTAAGGATGCGATTTTCAAGAATGCTCTAATGAGATGCATTTTTATTATCATTCCAAGTTACAGCCACTCAAAGCGTTGGCTACTCATTCATGGAGTGAATTATTACGTTTCCATATTAGTTCGACATAATTAAACTCGACAGAAATTTATGATCGCCGATCGCCAGATTCAGGTAGGTTCACCTTTTGCTTCCTTCGCTCGTTCAATCATTATTAGTCGGTCGCGTCGAAGTTGTTCCAGAGCAAACCCGAAGACAGATGGTAACTTTGCCTCGTTCGTTGATCAAGATTTCAACAGCCATTCATCGTGGTTGACTTTATGATTCTGTTCCCCACGGGCCCTTCTCCTCTGTTTTACTTTCTAGAGAGATGTGCCGCCAAGTTGTTTCCCCTGTTGTACCTGGTTCGATGCATATCATTTGAATATTTACCGGCCTGCATCTTCCGCGCGGTGCAACTCACACACGAGATGCAGCAGCCCGTTTTCGATAGTCTTCATATCAGGTCGTTACTACCGGTAGGGGGTCTCTGGTCCCTGGAACTCTGCCGCCGTCCTTCATGCAGAGTTGGGTTATGTCGACATGCTTGATCTGTTGCTTAGAATACAAGCGTATCGCTGCGAACAAAAGTATTGAGACTAGTCACATGGAGTGACTTTTTCCAGCCAGTGCCAGTGGTGGCGCTCCGACCAGGTCGACCGTCATCTGAGAGAGCGAAATTCCAAAGAAAGGCACCATCATCGATCGCTCCGCGCCGCCGTTGTCGATCTTATCTTGATCATTGGAGTACCACTTATTCAAACGAAGACAGATTATTATCTGAAGGAGGGCTCATAAAAATCTGCTCCACTGATGAACGCTAACAGTAAGCTCGATCTGCAGCCTCAAGAGGCAACTTCTGAACTTTAACAAGACCGGTGCAGTGGAATATGTTCATACCATGAGTCGGGTGGTTCCACCAATTACTCCTTCTGATTCTCTATTGGATACATTGAAGAAGAAAAAAAACAAAGTCCATGAGCACCCTACCGCGACGCGCTCAACTTGATAAATTGAAAAAGTGTTTTCAAATAAAACAAATTTAGATAAGTATCTCAGCTGTTATCTTTGAACTTCTTGTATTCGTTTCCCATTTCGTGATGAGTCTTTCGTTTGGTCAATGTGTTTATATTTTTCCTCTTCACTCTTTCCATTCATATTTCTGTCCGTAAATGTTTGCCGAGTGTGTTTTTCAATGCGTATAAGGGCTAGTCCACATGGTCGATAAATGGAGAGCCTAATATGTTGCGGAGGAATCTATCAGATGGGCCATACAGTAATTACCGACTTTTTCAGCCCCACCGCGCATCAGACTTTGATTTTTCAATAATTTCACATAACCGTAATTCCAAATCTTTCTCATTCATCTTGAAGATTAATAATCAAGGTGTACTTTGGTGCCATGAAACCACTGAAAAAGCACATGGGATTCGTAGAACATTAGAAAATATTTTAAAATGGGGCCTGTCAAAATCGGGTCATAACTGTATATGAATATGTTCATTTTAACAGAGCCCTTATCTCTTGAGTCTATAAAATATCGATGGTTTGTTTGCGTTTTAAAAGTGAACGATACTTGAGATTATTGGAAGGTTTCTGGGTAGGTATGCTGGGAATTTAAAAAAAAAATGCTAAACTGTCCGGAGAGATTCAAAACTATACACGGCCTTCTCTGTTTGGATGAAATTTTCCGCTGGTCTATAGACTATTTCGTATTAAGACTAATAGTTCAATTGTGCGGGAATATTATACCACATGTATTATTATTATTATTATTATTCAATAAATCATGGTTCGAAAACCGTTGTACAAGTTGTTCACCGCATAAATCAGATATGTTGTATACAAGCTTATAAACAATTTCGTTGTTAATGCCAATATAGCTCGAAGCGATGATTAAAATTCAAAATAGGCCGTTATGACAAGTGTGCCAAAATGGCTATTTATGCAGCAAGTGTCAAAAAGAAGACTTTTTCATCGCGAGTCGCAGTTTATCTATCGAGGCTTGCAAAGGGTGCTGAAAAGTAGTACACTGTTATGTTAGCTAGGAAAAATAGGCCATTGTTATTCAAAAGAGTGTCGCAAAATTTCATCAGGTGTACTATGATTAAAATCAGTGGCGCAAGTTGCATGTAAGCTGATCGCCGAACAATTTCGCAGCAAGTGAGTCGTTTAACGCTTAAATATCATCAAACTGCAGGTTGTACAGCCATGGTATGTTCGGACGCAAGTTGTATTTAATTATCCCTTAAGCCACAGGGGAAGTTTTGTTTTGTTGAAGTTTTGTTGTAAAAAAATATTATGAATGGATTTGGCGATAAATATATGGAAACTTGCATGTAAATTTTATGCATAGTTTTTTTTTCGGGCACTCTAAGCATCTACTTTTTTTAAGGAGTTAATCTGTATGTAATTAATCAAAATAGTTATAAAGTAATTTTTTTTTCCTCTTTTCGGGACCTAACACTACTGCGACCAGCAAATTGATCTATTGTAGTATATCCCGTGTCCTTAGTTTAGTGCATGTCATATTACTCCATCACTATTGAGAAATGATGAAGTACTCGATTTTTTTACAGTTGCCACTCTTGTATTTATTGCAAGAATCCGACTCTAATTGAAAGGTCCCGCTATTTATACCCTTCGGAGTGTTGAAACACCCTCCAAAGGCGCACCCTTTGTCAGTCAAAATTGGATTCCTTAGCAACAAAATTAAGGTATGACACCGATAATGACCATGCATGAGAGCCCTAGTCTTAACCACTTCAAACTAGGGAACAACGAATAGAAGATTAGGAATCACATAGATGAAGACAACTAACTCATTTTTTTCCTTGTTTCAAGATCATTGTCGGTAGACAAAGCCGAGTCTTGTCACTATCAACAAGGCATAAAAAGTAACAAGGACTAAGATGTGTTCCTTTGATTACTGAAAAATCCTGTTCCCCTAGTTTGAAATAGTCAGGACTAGGAATCGGTGGTAGATCTTACATCCCGTAACGTACCACGAAAAGGTGATCTACCCACGTTACGGGGCTATAAAGTAATAGTATATTGAGTGACTTATTAGCGATCAAAGTTAAAAATTAACCAAAAAGCCAGATTTTTACAAAATGCTTTGGGCTTGGTTCTGTGTAGAGCAAATTAGCTGATTTTCTGCATAGAGACTACTGAGGCATTCAGAATGTGAATTATGGATGAGGAGCACAAATTTAGATGGATGACACATCCGGAAAATGCCCTCTATGCTTTGGTGCCAAATACTGCTGACAGTTCCTAGGCTTCGGCTTCGATTATTGGAGAGCAATCACCTCGGAACAGCAACAAGTTCGATGCGACTTTATCAATGTTCGGTTGTTCGATTTGATAGCTCCGTGTACTGCTTTCTGCTACCGTGTCGCAATCTTCTCCTTCATTGTCATTAGATTACGGTTGAGATTGTAGTTTTCTTGCACGAAGTTCAACGCGCGTGTAGCCTCTGTCAGCCGCACAAACTGCGCGTTAATCTCCGTGTTTTAAGGTATTTTACACGAAGCACTGCTTCAGTTGTCGCACCTGATAAACATACAGTGCTGGGATTTCGATCAATCCAATCAGGGGCGTAGTGAGGGTTTACTACGCTCTTCGCAATCTTTGAAAATAACGTCTATGAACGAACCAATATTTCCACTCACCGAAGAAGGAGGAAGAAGCCGCACCGCTACTGATGACCCTAATAGATCAGCATTACTCAACCATCACGACAAAACGATCCTTTTCAGGACCACAATAAATTTGTTAAGGAGTATTTTCTGGACATTTGTCAAGTTCACCAATCGGATGTCAGTTCCCATAAATTTAAATCTAACACACCATGTATTTTTAAGGCAACATTGGTGGTGCAATTTTAAAAACCTAAGTCGGTCGTGGCATGAAAGGGGTCTCATTTTGATCCATAGATGATGGATTTTAATTTTTAATACGCTTTCCCTAACACAGATTTCAAAATCAAATTTCATCCGGTTTCGCCGAACGGTGTTTATTCAAGTGGTGGTTTCCGGTCGTCATCAGCAACAGCAACAGCAGTGGTTTCGGCGCGTGGCATTGTACAGTACTCAACGAAAGGCTTCCCGCAAGTAGTTAGCTATCAAAGCTGCCCTGAAGAGCCCTCGCTTCACCGAATAAGGAGGAAGAAGCCGCACCGCTACTGATTGCATTCAGTTGCTCGTCGCGAGCCGCTGTGGACCATCTATTTTCTATGCCAATCGTGTCACCCTCGTTTCAAACAACATACAGCTTGCCAGCCTCATCCTTGTTAAACACCCTAATAGCTCAGCATTATTGAAATCAGTTCTTTTCATGACCACCATAAATTATTGTTTGCCTTGCTACCAGCCACATTACCCCCAAAGCTATTTGATAATGTACCCAGCAACCAAACGTTTGTGATCAAATGCGTAACAGTATTGAAGTGGTACATAAACATTCTCGCAATGACCACATGATATTGTCAATTAACCAGAAACACTTCGAATTAAGGTAAGGTTTTCTCCAGGACCTTGGTCTGTATAGAATTGTCACACTGCCGTATTCTAACAGATCTATCAACTCTATACTTTCATCTCCTCATCCATCGTATAAAATGACCACTTTAAGTCTAATATTTGACGTTAAGCATGTAAATCGTTAGTTTCGCACATGAAGTAATACCAACATGATTAGTTAAAGTATAAACGGTTTGCTGAAAAACCCAATAAAAAATTGCCAAACGGTTAGCTTCACAGTCGCAAGTGTCTTTGCATTCGTACACCCCATTGTCCACACCAGAGAAGGAGGTAAAAAAACAATAAATTAAAAAATATATATGTAGGTTAAGGACACGTAATAAATTATACATGGCCAGGATCTTTTCATTTTGTCTTTATTACTTGTGTATTTGTTCAACAATCTTTTACGTAAGCTGCAAGCTCATAGTGAAAACAAATATAATTTACTGAGTTTGTTCAGCAAAATGCTGCCAAATTTCAGAACTTCGGATTGCTGGAAAAATCAGTAAAGAAAATCTTTGCTAATTTTCAGTAAAATGTTATCTTTTGACAGAAACTGGAATCGCTGAAACATTTAGCAGCATTATTTTGCTGGAAAATTAGCTGATCTTTCATCAAGTCTAAAATCCAAGGGGCAAAAAACAGCTCCTAGTCACGAGCAACTTCAGATTTATTATCAAAACGTGCGTGGGCTGAGGACTAAAATCGACTCGTTTGGCTGTTGCAGAGGCTTAATATGATTTGATTGTACTGACGGAAACGTGGCTAGATGACCGGATCTATTCATCGCAACTTTTCGGATCACTTTATTCCGTCTTCAGAACTGACCGATCTCCCCTTGAGCAGTCAAAAATCGCGCGGTGGAGGCGTTCTGTCACTGTCTAACCAGCTACCTTAGTACCTCGCCCATTTTCAGTCTACTGGGATAACTCTGGATTGAAAACATTATCAGTATAAGCGATATCTAAAGGGTGATACGGTCAAAATTTGGTCAATATCAACTTGACGTATTTCTTTCAATTTTGCATTTAAAAAACCTGAACACCCCTCATTTTGAAGGTGTGTGTGTTTTGAATGTTGCTCCTATTTTGATTTTGGAATTCACTCTTCAGTTGTCAAAATGCCGTCGAAGCAAGAAGAGCAGCGTATCAAAATTTTGCTCGCGCATCGCGAAAATCCGAGCTACTCGCTCGCAAAGTTGGCAAAATCGCTAAAATTTGCCAAATCAACCGTTGTAATGTAATGTAATTAAAGTGTTTGGGGAACGTTTGTCGACAGCCAGGAAGTCTGGATCGGGGGGAAATCGAAAACCGGAAGCCGCTGAGACGACAAAGAGAGTTGCCGGTAGTTTCAAGCGAAACCCTAACCTCTCTCTCCGAGATGCCGCAAATAAGCTGGGTGTATCGTCTACAACCGTGCATCGAGCCAAAAGACGAGCCGGACTATCGTCTTACAAGAAGGTAGTGACTCCAAATCGCGATGATAAACAAAATACGACGGCCAAAGCGCGATCCCGGAGGCTGTACACGACGATGCTGACGAAGTTTGACTGCGTGGTAATGGACGACGAAACCTACGTCAAAGCCGACTACAAGCAGCTTCCGGGACAGGAGTTTTATACGGCAAAAGGAAGGGGAAAGGTAGCAGATGTTTTCAAGCACATGAAACTGTCAAAGTTCGCAAGAAATATCTGGTTTGGCAAGCCATCTGTACCTGTGGCTTGAAAAGCAGCATTTTCATAGCTTCCGGGACTGTCAACCAAGAAATTTACGTGAAAGAGTGTTTGAATAAACGTCTGCTGCCTTTCCTGAAGAAACACGGTTGTTCCGTACTGTTTTGGCCGGATTTGGCATCTTGCCATTACGGTAAAAAGGCCATGGAGTGGTACGTCGCCAACAATGTGCAGGTGGTTCCCAAGGACAAGAACCCTCCCAACACGCCAGAGCTCCGCCCAATTGAGAAATACTGGGCTATTGTCAAGCGGAACCTAAAGAAGACCAAAAAAACTGCTAAGGGCGAGCAGCAGTTCAAGGCAAACTGGCTTTCTGCGGCGAAGAAGGTGGACAAGGTGGCTGTACAAAATCTGATGGCAGGGGTCAAGCGTAAGGCCCGGCAATTCGGATTTGGAAAAGCGGAAGCCTAACTGAATATTTTTCCTGAATTTTATACTAATTGAACTTGAAAAAGAAATTTAATTTGATTTTTTAAATAAACGATTTCACCGATTTACACGCGTTTTCCCTTGACCAAATTTTGACCGTATCACCCTTTACCTGCCTCCCAACCGAAAGCATGTGGAATCGTTAGGCTCGATTTCCTCTCGATTAAGTCCCCGTTCTTTCGCTCTGCAGTGGCGCTTCCAGTGTGGTTAGTTCTAGGGGTTTATCCGTAGATCTAAGGATTTTCAGATTTACTTCGGATCTGCGGACCGATCATCAAATTCTATGGATTTTTTTTTGATTTTTATGGATTTTTTTTTTGAATACCAAAGAAATTCTATGGATTCAAAAAATATGGCTCAACCCCACTCATCACTTTAAAAAAAATACTTGTGGAATGACTGGTTTTGAAAAATCGTCATTAAATTTAGCAATAATTCACGCAATGGAAACAAATTCAACGATCTACGGATCGTACTCCATGAAAAGATGACATCACTGGGCGCCTCACCGACAGCGGCACACCATGCATTGACCCACTAGTAGTAGCCACTACTATCGCATATACCGATGGCTTGCTATGCTCTTTTGGACGGATTAACTTACTCATGTAAACACTTTTCCAAACCGAAACGGACGTTTGCTAGATCTTGTCCTGGCAAATGATTCCGCATTACCAGTCACTTCTACTTCTTTGCCGGACGAGCCACTGACCGGTCTAGATGCTGACCATCCCGCTCTCGTCGTGTCACCTACTCCGATTGTTTATACGCCACCATCTGAATGCTACTCTCTGGACTTTCGCCGGGCCGATTACGCTGCATTGAACAATGTGCTTGGCAATTTATCGAATCGACCGCTAGTGTCAATGATGCTGTGGATTTTTTCAGTACTATGCTGGAAGATGCTATTTGTAGAGGCGAACGAATTTGTTAAAATTTAAAACGTCTTCAATAAAATAAATAAGATGCTATTTTCCAGTGGTCGAATCCACACCTACGCGTGCTAAACGTCAACACTCAGCCATGCTACAAAAGTACTGCAACTCTCGTTCACCGTACTACAAACGACTGTTCAATTTCACAAGTCAACGCTATCGAAAATACAATCATTTCCTTTACAATCAACTCGTGAGACGCACGGGAGCGAATTTTCGCACGAACCCGAAAAGTTTTTAGTCGTTTTTTAACTTCAAACGGAAGGAATCCGGGTTGCCAGAAATCCCTTCCAAACAGTAACAGCAGCAACAGCAACCAATCGTCACAGTCCGGTGGTGTAGTGGTAAGCGTGACCTGGGTAAGTAAGACCTGGGTTCAATCCCAGTCGGCGCCACCGGGATGTTCTGAGGCATAACATCTCTGATCACCGTTCAGCCGTTGGTCTCCGGTTCATGAGTTGATGGGCAGCGTCGGTTGCATTGGTGCTCAGCACGAAACAAAAGATCGACGAAAAACAAACCAAAAGAAAAAAGAAGAAGAAGAACACTTCATATTTCATTTCAACGTCCCTCACCAAATATGACAACGAAATGTCAAACTAAATCTGACGTCTATTTTTGACGTGACAGTTAAAGAACTCCCAGTTAGCGAAGAAGTACTGTAGTGTAATAAAAAAACCTAGAAATCTTACATTTCAAAATAGAGCACCTCATACTGCAAAACGTATATGATACCTCTATATACATTTAGATTAACATCCGAAACCAGCGTAAAGTCCCAGTAGGGATGCACTAAAGTCAAAGAAGAAGAAGAAGCCCTGGAATAATCCTACAATCAAGAAATAAATTCTCCGAAAAAAAAAGTAGCAAAATGTAAAACCAACGCATGGCATGCGATATGTTCTTACCACTCATCTACCTCAATATAAAATAATATCATCGCTGTAATCCGTCATTTTGAACGTGGTCTCTATTTCGAAATAAACAAAAAAATATTCTCAACGAGCTCTTGAGGAATGACAAAAACAATAGAAGATCGTCGAAGTGGGTCGTATGCTACTGCCAGTAAAACTTTTACGTCGAAGTAAAAAGTTTTCCACCTACTGATTAAAATTTTCATAAATTTTTCACTGTTCGCCTCCGCGGTAGCAACCCATTTTCCCCGGGACGACCGACCGGATGCCAAACAGGACGAATAAACAAACATAATGTTGTGAGATGTGGTTTTTGCTCGGCAGATTTCTCCTGTGGTCCATTTTTATCCCGCAAACAGAGGAAGAAGGAGTGCCGGAAAGTCTCTTTTTGCTTCGCTGATTTTGGTTGACGTTCAGTCCTCGGGTGGGGCACAGTCTGGGTATTTCGTCGTTTTTCGCCTAGTTGATGGTGTTGGGCCGTTATTTTCATTTTTTTTACGGTTGGCCGTTCCGCTTTCGGTGGTGATAAAAATTATTGTGTTCCATGTAAGCGGAAACTTTTACCCCGCACTGATGAAATAGCTACCTGTACAAAAAGGTGTTGTGGAAGCTGAGCGACAAAAAGTCATGCTGTAAAATGAATGACTTTTAGAACTAGTGCCATTTTTTTATCGTCTCTTGTTGAACGAAAGTTGTCACAGTGTTTGTTTTTTTTTATTGGATTCCAGCAGAATTTTTATTTCTGAGAATGGGATGAGAAGCTGTGTTTGGAAATCAAATTTCAAAGTGACCCCAGAATCGACGAGAGCGATTCACTCAAAACACTGTGCTAGTACTTTTCAATGTTATATAAGCTTTGATGGAATACAACAGAGGGGTTCAGGCAATAAATACATCTAGTTTTTAATTTGTTATTAATGCCAGGTAAAAAAAACCTTAAATGTGATTACTCTATTTCTCTTTTGAGTTTAGGAACGTTTTCTGCCGTCTCCTGGAGTTTTTCCTAACCACTAAATCACCGCTGGACATGATTGAAAGAAGTCCGGTTTCTTACATAGCGCCAAAATCCTTTCGGTTTCGATTTTAGACTCCGTTGCAAATGATTTAACTAAATTAAATTTAAAATCAGGACGCGCTGCTTTTTTTTTTACAGCGGTCCTAGTTATCGCTTCTCAAATTTTAAGACAGCAGATTGTTTCTGAAGTTCTCCTCTTTCAGTGGTGAAAGTTTTGTTACGGTTCATTAAGATTAAAAAAAAGTTGTGACAGATGTAAGCCGAAAGAAGAAAATTACTTTTGGACACCCACGTTGAAAACGTTTCCGTGAGCGGAAAACTATTGTTCGGAAGGATCACAGTAATGCCGTCGGTTCCAAATATTGACGTAGGACTACGTCTTTATATTTTATACTGGGGATCACATTAAAAAAAAATCAGACACGAAACGAAAAATCCCAAACACGGACGCAACGATAGAGCGCAAATCGAACAAACGACACATTGCGCATGCTCACATGAGCGAGCTCAATGCTCGGTTGATCGCTCATCATTTCACCAATGAAAGGAAGGGAGGAGAAAAGCAGCGATAATAAATACGAAGACGGACGACGACGAAAGCACCCACATCGACCGGAGGAAAGGTTCCCCGCAATATGCAACATGACTAGGCCGCCGTCATCCGGTCGGCATCGACTTGCACTGGTGTGGCCATAATTTGAAAAATAACCGGCCCTTTTCAGGGCCACCAATCCAAAAACGGAAAGAGTTAAGAACTAAATGATCAACATATTTGTTCCGTCCACTAGCGGTCCTACGTCAAGCTTCCGTTCGTGAACGTAGGCACAGACCCTTCTACTTTTTTACTTGTTGGCTCCACCACAAGTCCAACTACCCTTCCTATAATGCACTCTTTTCAAAATTACTAACCACACTGGAACAGTGGCACTCACGAGTGGTTTGGCGAATGAGTGAGCCTGTTCCACTTTCATGATTCGCTGCATGAGAGTTTGACAGTCGAGCCCACAGGTAGCACACAAGTGTAAAAGGGGTGAGCAAGCCTATTATGAGCCCAAATGTCAGACTTCGGGGAGTGACAGGTAAAAGTCATTCTTAGGATTGAAGTACTTGAGGACAGGGTTACTTTTACTCACTTGCTATAAAAAAATGTTTTTCAGAATTATGAAATCATGAGATGATATAGTGATAATTAGTACTTGTAAGTTACAAGATGAGGACGTGAAGTATGTGTTTGACACATAAAATCTGTCAATATTGCTTTCAGTGCGTCACTATCAGCAATTTTACGACTCGTGAGTGCTCACTCTGAGTGAACGCTCACGATTCATAAGATCGCTTATTGTGACGCTCTGAAAGCAAAATTTACAGGTTTTATGAGTCAAACACATACTTTAAACCCTCTTCTTGTTACTTACAAGTACAACATATCTTTATATCATCTAATGATTGCATAATTCCGAAAAATATGTTTTTATAGCAAGTGAGTGGAAGCAACCCTGCTTGAGGATTTGATGCGATTGCCAAAGCAGCGCTACTACACAGTTTAAAGTAGTGCGCCTATAGTAGTATGCAACAACAGAGCAGGTAAGTTAGACGGCGAAAGCGCAATACAACGGTAGAATCCAGGCGATAGCATAGCAATGCGCCAAAATGTTTACAGCGGTTCCACCACGAGCTCAGCAAAAGCTCTCAAGCTTTAAAACTTTGATGGTAGATGACGTTTCGAAAATAAAAACAAGTGCACTGATATATTAAACTATTATCATTTTGCTTAGAATTTAATCAATTTGACATTAGAATTTGATAGAAACTTGTGTAAAATAAGTGGGAACATCGCCGTTTCGCCACTTTCGACCAGTTTAGCGCTAGTATCGAT
The DNA here is from genome assembly GCF_037179485.1 of Ochlerotatus camptorhynchus. Taxonomy (NCBI): domain Eukaryota; kingdom Metazoa; phylum Arthropoda; class Insecta; order Diptera; family Culicidae; genus Ochlerotatus; species Ochlerotatus camptorhynchus. The sequence goes on from NW_027040666.1 coordinate 1,008,637, forward strand.
AAATGTTCTGTTGAAGATGGCCACTTGGCGCTACCAGCACTTAGTGTCTAGTATAATTTGTGCAACGCCAGCGCCTTCAGGTTGTCAAAGAGAGTTTTTAAGCGGGGAAGTCGCCGTTAGTAGCGCTTAAGTTGTTCCTATTCACATGTTTTTACATAAATATTGTTCGAGTCTCAACGTATGTTTTCTGTGATTAAACTAAGTTTAATCATATCGGAAATGTTGTAAAATAATGTGTAAGCAAAAACGATCAATGTGCGACCAAACTTTGTGACATTATCAATGAGCCTACTTTGATTCAGTCTTTGACAAATGCGCGCTGTCACTGAGCTGCGGAACGACCTTTTTGAAATACAAAGTAATCAACGAGGATACTTAAAGGGACTAATGTTTCAATGGAATTTGAGATCACTTTTGAACAATCTTTGATCCTATGCAAGACTCATCTTTGTAACGTTTGTGTTGTGCACACAACGAACAGCAACTTAAGCGCCACTCTCTGACTAGAGAGACTGTTGACGCGTTTTCCGGTCCGGCTATGAGACTCGGTCTGAGGGCGAGTTTAAGTGGCTCAAACACTACGGTTTCCCTAGCTTACCCAAACGGGAAACAAAATATGCGGAAAGGAAGGAACAAACTCTTAATATTACCGTATTTAGGATGAAGCTTCACAATCCACTAGGCGAAGAAGCATTTGTATTTTCAGGGAACTTCTCATAGTTAAAACAATATTTACATTGGTCTGGGGAAGGTTCCTAAATTTGAGCTCAAATTATCTATTCTAAACTTACAGTTTCGAGGCTATTGTCTTCTGCCCTTACTACAGCACTGTGGACGCCGTTCCGATGAACAAAGAATGCTGCGACGTTGCTCGATGCGTAGGGATCACGATGCGACAAAGGCGGTGTTCTACGACGAAGAATAGTTACAGAGCGATCGCAATGAGAAGCCGACGCTCAACCACACTTGGCTTGGTGGGAGTCGGCGAATGTGACGTAGCAGTGTCGAAAAACGAGAGGCCGACGTTCAACCACACTTGGCTTAGTGGGAGTCAGCCAGATTCCGATTCGATCAATGGGTCGACTTGCGCTCGATTTCCAATAGCGTTCACGAGCGGTCGATTCACTCGACGGATGAGTGGCAGTGACGGAAAGCGTGGATCACTGGGTGGGGTTATCTGATGAACTAGGGCTCGACAAATCGTTCACCCTCTGGGGTCACGAACGGATGGAAACCACCGGATATCTCACGATCCACGGTAATCACGTGATAACTTCCTATGCTCTCGTTGACGATTCGTAGAATATATAAAAAAATCCTTCGTTGAAGGGAAAACCACCCCGCAACGAAATTAATCTCTGCAATTCTCATACACCACGCGATAACACATACCTGCGTTTTTTTTCTTCTCACAATGAATTGTCCGATTTCGACGGTTTATAATGGGTAATGAACTAGAAAAGACTACAATAACTATCAATTTAAGTATTTCACTTGTAATCTAATATCTCTGCTCAGCTCACTTTTCAAATAAATTGGTACAGTTCAACTGGTATTAAGCAATAGACACGTCTGATAAGCATGCGTAGCTTCACGAAAGTGATTGTGTGGCTAATTGAAAACGCCTGATCAAGGTCCAGGCTAATTGCGTCGCAGAAAATTCAATATGCATTTGTTGGCGGAACAATTGCTCAAACGCCGTGATGATCTGGAAAAGCCCGATCAAGAGGTTTTTCCATCGCATTCCCGCCTACAGTACAAGCCGCGCTATTATTTGAGATCCATATCTCTGAGCGTGAGCCATCTCACTACGCTGGCACTCATACTCCAAACATCCGGTTTGCTACCTCCAAACATCCGGTTTGCTACCTCCAAACATCCGGTCTGCGTAAGTGAGAGAATTCTAATTGAGTGGAGCCATAAAAAACAATCGTTACACGCACGCCGCACTTTATCTAGTGGTTGAAAGATGGCACCGCCATCTTCAAGATTCTCCCGGTGAGAAAGGTGACTAAAAACATTCGTGGCCTTATTATTTAAGCGTGTAATCAATTCATACGTTTAGTCAAATTAAAGGTGTGGCAAACAGTATTAGCTTACTCATGCATATGCATGTTACACGCCTACCCTGACGTCATGACATTATACTACGTTCAGACTATAGTTGATATTAATAACGTAATAACTTTGTATAATATGATATCAAAAGTGCCTTAATAACGTGATATCTGCTATAGTTTGATTGTACAATAAGCTTAGAGGTAAACCAAACAAATAAAAGAAAATGCAGATTATATCTGCCATCCCTCTTTACATACCACATTGGCAACTGACAGGAAGAAAACTTTCAACACGTTAACCCAATTTTGGGTGATAGATTAACAAACACGGTAAGAAAAAAACATTCAAAAACACCTTGAGTTTAAAAAAGCTCAAAAACAAAAAAAAATAAAAAAGAATTCGATTTTCAGTTACAAGTACTCAACCGTCATGTTTTCGCCGTTGGGAAATTTAAACTTATTTTTGGATGAAAGTCATAGCAACCTGCGCTGCCTTTGATACTGCCATTTCCGAAGTGATTTGAGATTTGGGCGTAATTGCATTTGTAAACAAACACGTCAATCGCCGAAATCGCCAGTACCATAAATCAATTTCCAAAACTAATAACACTATGAGGTGAATGAATTATTCCTCTTTCATTTAGCATAGCTTGTTTACGAGATTGAGGTTTTGTTCACGAGAAATCTGCGATTAACCTGTTTGTTAACAAAAGCAATTACGCCCAAATCTCAAATTACTCCGGATTTTTGTGTGCTTCATTGCCTTCGTTCATGCTCCATTATTGGCGTCGAAATATAGTCTCTTCTAGAAATGATTGACAGTTTCTTATGGGATTTTTCGGTGAAGTGAAACCATAGCACCATAGAGGAGCTCTAAGACCAGAAGGTCCCGAAGAAATGTGCTCAACTTTTTGGCTCAGCTCTGGTACTATCTTCGGTCCCTAGCTAATCGAGGCACCCCTCGAAACATAAGAAAATCCACGAACCCCTTATTTTATCTGTCAAACTTTCATACCGAATCAATTTTATTAGGGTTATTTAATTTTATCTAGCCACATGATGAGTGAAAGTGAACTCAATTTTTATCTAACTTTAAAGTACCCATTATTGGGTAAAAAATACAAATTTTAAAGATAAGTGACTTACCATTAAATTAGCATTTTTTTTATCCATAAATGAGTATCTGTTACCCATTAATGGGTAACAGTTACTCATTAATGGGTAAAAAACTACTAATACAGTCAAGATTCCTATAGTACGGATTCGTTCTTGCCGGATTCCTATAGTACGGTTACCCCTGGATTCCTATAGTGCGGTCGATCCGGCATTAACGAATACACGTAGCATATGGGATTTGACCTAATTGGGACCAAACACTGATTGTAGGGTAATTTGAAGAGATAACTTCCTGGTGTCTTCTGAACAGTTATTAAACAGAATATTTGCCACCTTTTGGGAACATTTAGCATCCGGAAAGTCACAAGTCTGGTCCTGTGGAAGACCCGGAACATCCGTAAAAGTGGTCAATTCATGAAACTAATCCTAGAGCTCCGCGGTTTTTTCGAAACCACTCCTAGACATCTTATCAGAATGAATTCGGAGTTGTGACTGGAATATGGACACTGGAGACCACGGGATGGTCCACCGGAAGATCCGGAACATCCGTAAAAGTGGTCAATTCATGAATCTGGTCCTAGAGCTCAGCAGGTTTTTCGAAATCCCTCCTAGACGTCTTATCAGAATGAATTCGAAATTGTGAGTGGAATATGGACACTGGAGACCACGGGATGGTCCACCGGAAGATCCGGAACATCCGTAAAAGTGGTCAATTCATGCAATTTATCCTAGAGCTCCGTGGTTTTTTCGAAACCTCTCTTAGACGTCTTATCAGAATGAATTTGAAGTTGTCACCAGAATATAGACTCTACGGACTACGGGATGGTCCTCCGAAAGAACCGGAGCATCCGTAAAAGTGGTCAATTCATGAAACTGATCCTAGAGCTCCGTGGTTTTTTCGAAACCTCTCGTAGACGTCTTATTAGAATGAATTTGGAGTTGTTACTGGAATATACACTCCGAGGACTACGGGATGGCCCTCCGGAGGATCCGGAACATCCGAAAAAGTGTTCAATTCATTAAATTGATCCTAGAACTCCACGGTTTTTTCAAAACCGCTCGTAGACGTCTTATCAGAATAAATTTGGAATTGTTACTGGAATATACACTCCGAGGAATACGGGATGGCTCACCGGAAGATCCGGAATATCCGTAAAAGTGGTCAATTCATGCAACTGATCCTAGAGCTCCGTGATTTTTTCGAAACCTCTCGTAGACGTCTTATCAGAATGAATTTGGAGTTGTTACTGGAATATACACTCCGAGGAATACGGGATGGCTCACCGGAAGATTTGGAACATCCGTAAAAGTGGTCAATTCATGAAACAGATTCTAGAGCTCCGCGGTTTTTTTTAAGACGTCTATTATTACAATGAATTAAGATTTGTGACCAGAAAATGGAAACTAGGGACTACGGGATGGTTCACTAAAAGATCCGGAACGTCCGTAAAAGTGGTCAATTCATGAAACTAATCCTAGAACTTCTCGGTTTTTGCGAAACAACTTATAGACATCTTATCAGAATGAATTCGGCGTTGTGACCTGAATATGGCCTCTGTGGACCATGGGATGGTTAACCGGAAGATCCGGAACATCCGTAAAAGTGATCAATTCATGAAATTGATCCCAGAACTCCGCGGTTTTTTTGAAACAACTTATAGACATCTCATCAGAATGAATTCGGAGTTGTGACCTGAATATGGATACTGGGGACCACGGGATGGTTCACTGGAAGATCCGGAACATCTGTTAAAGTTGTCAATTCATGAAACCGATCCTAGAACTCCGTGGTTTTGTCGAAACCACTTATAGGCGTCTTATCAGAATGAATTCAGAGTTTTGAATGGAATATGGACTCTAGGGACTATGCTATGGTCTTCCGGAAGATCCGGAACATCCGTAAAAGTGGTCAATTCACGAAACAGATTTTAGAGCTCCGCGCTTAATTCGAACCCACTCATAGACTGGTCCATAATTGAAATTGATCCTAGAGCTCCACGGTTTTTTCGAAACCACTCATAGACGTCTTATCAATATGAATTAGGAGTTGTGACCAGAAAATGGATGCTGGGGGTCACGGGATGGTTTACTAAAAGATCCGGAACATCCGAAAAGTGATCGATTCATGAAACCGATCCTAGAACTCCGTGGTGTATTTGAAACCAGTCATAAACATCGTATCAGAATGAAATCGGAGTTGTGTTTGGAATATGGACTCTGGAGACTACGGGATGGTCCTTTGGAAGATCCTGAACATCCGTAAAAGTGGTCAATGCTTGAAAATGTCCTAGAGCTCTGCGGTTTTTTTTTCGAAACCCTTAATTCAGAGTTGTGACCAGTAAATGGACGTAAAGTAAAGTATTGCTAAAAAAAATATCAAATTCTCCAAAAAGTGCACAATCCAATGGTCTCTTCAAATATTTAGATGGTTATAAGTAGTATAGGTTCCCTTCACCTTTCTAAGTAGATGATTGATAAACTTTACATCCGATCCCTTGTGATTGTAAAGATTGTGGCCATGTGTATAGTGCGATCTTGTATTTTGTTATTCAAAAATCAAAAAATATGTGCAATAATTTAGAATCTCGTTTCTAGCGTGTACAATTGGTTTAAAAAATCGACAAAATTGGTAACGAATTTTTTTGAATTGAAAGAAGAATATAATGATTAATTTTACCTTCTGCACTATTTACCAATTGGAAACATTAGTTCTATTTTGTAGCTTACGGTATAACCTTTGATATGCTATGGAGTTTTTGTATAGTTTGTGTAACATGTTTTACAAATATGTGAAATTTTTTTTATGTTTTTCATTTGTTTTAAATGACACTCAAACACTCACTTATTAAATGTAACTCTGATGTGGCCATCACAAATTCAATGTTGTCTTCTTATTGTTTGTGATGTTTCTGATTATGTATTAATTTAAAGTTTCATATTTATTCAACTAAATTGTTTGAGTTTTCTGCTTGTTTTCTCTACATTAATCGATAATACAAAACAAAAAACTGATGTTCGGTCACAAGACAAAAAAAAATATGTTGCAAAAGCAATAATTTCTGTTACACATATTACTAATGAATTGACTCTAGGATACACAGAACTTGTTTATAAAAAAAATTACATTTGCAAAAAAAATCCATGGTTGTAAATATGCTTAAAAAATACTATAAAAAAAATGCCCAAACTAAAATTGCCCCGTTTTACGGTACCCATGTTTTTGGGCAATACATGCAAAAACCAAGATACCCAAAAACTCTGCTTGTTCTATGGGAAAGAACCCATCTCTTCAAAAAGTGAACATAAAAATAATGGAAGGTGTTTATAGGTTATTTTCGATGCAAGCTTTGACTAAAATTAGGTACCTCATGTTAAGCGTGCACATGCAAAAACTGAGGCAACAAAAAATCTGTGTTTTGTATGAGGAATACCTCATCCCTCCAAAAAGTGCACATACTCAATGGATGGGTAATAATTATTAACGCACAAATGAGCAACTGTTCAGTTTCATGGATTTACCACTTTTAAGGATGTTCCGAATCTGCCGGAGGACCATAACGTGGTCCCCAGGGTTCATATTACAGTCACAACTCCAAATTCATTCTAAATAGTCGTCAATGAGAGGTTTCGAAAAATCTGCTGAGCTCTAGGATCAGATTCATGATTTAACCACTTTAACGGATGTTCCGGATCTTCCGGTGGACCATCCCGTGGTATCCAGTGACAATCAAAGAACAAACTATGCTAAAAATGGGCCTTTGAATAGAATTATGACCTGCTATAACGCATATTCCCAATCAATTGATGTAACAATGAATAAAATAACTCTAAAAAAAGCATTCTTTTCAAGGTTAGCCAGGCAATAATATTTAAGACATAGTTAATAAGCATTCATTGTAATTGGTCTACGATTGATTGACGACATAAATAAATAAATCACCATATTCCACTCACAATTTCAAATTCATTCTGATAACATGTCTAAGAGTGATTTCGAAAAATCCGCTGAGCTCTAGGATCAGATTCATGAATTGACCACTTTTACGGATGTTCCAGATCTTCCGGTGGACCATCCCGTGGTCTCCAGTATCCATATTCCAGTCACAATTTCGAATTCATTCTGATAAGATGTCTAGGAGTGGTTTCGAAAAATCCGCTGAGCTCTAGGATCAGATTCATGAATTGACCACTTTTACGGATGTTCCGGATCTTCCGGTAGACCATTCCGTGGTCTCCAGTGTACATATTCCACTCACAATTTCAAATTCATTCTGATAACATGTCTAATACTGATTTCGAAAAATCCGCTGAGCTCTAGGACCAGATTCATGAATTGACCACTTTTACGGATGTTCCGGATCTTCCGGTGGACCATCCCGTGGTCTCCAGTGTCCATATTCCAGTCACAACTCCGAATTCATTCTGATAAAACGTCTAGGAGTGGTTTCGAAAAAACCGCGGAGCTCTAGGATCAGATTCATGAATTGACCACTTTTACGGATGTTCCGGATCTTCCGGTGGACCATCCCGTGGTCTCCAGTGTGCATATTCCACTCACAATTTCAAATTCATTCTGATAACATGTCTAATACTGATTTCGAAAAATCCGCTGAGCTCTAGGATCAGATTCATGAATTGACCACTTTTACGGATGTTTCGGATCTTCCGGTAGACCATTCCGTGGTCTCCAGTGTACATATTCCACTCACAATTTCAAATTCATTCTGATAACATGTCTAATACTGATTTCGAAAAATCCGCTGAGCTCTAGGACCAGATTCATGAATTGACCACTTTTACGGATGTTCCGGATCTTCCGGTGGACCATCCCGTGGTCTCCAGTGTTCATATTCCAGTCACAACTCCGAATTCATTCTGATAAGACGTCTAGGAGTGGTTTCGAAAAAACCGCGGAGCTCTAGGATCAGATTCATGAATTGACCACTTTTACGGATGTTCCGGATCTTCCGGTGGACCATCCCGTGGTCTCCAGTGTGCATATTCCACTCACAATTTCAAATTCATTCTGATAACATGTCTAATACTGATTTCGAAAAATCCGCTGAGCTCTAGGATCAGATTCATGAATTGACCACTTTTACGGATGTTCCGGATCTTCCGGTGGACCATTCCGTGGTATCCAGTGACAATCAAAGAACAAACTATGCTAAAAATGGGCCTTTGAATAGAATTATGACCTGCTATAACGCATATTCCCAATCAATTGATGTAACAATGAATAAAATAACTCTTAAAAAAGCATTCTTTTCAAGGTTAGCCAGGCAATAATATTTAAGACATAGTTAATAAGCATTCATTGTAATTGGTCTACGATTGATTGACGACATAAATAAATAAATCACCATATTCCACTCACAATTTCAAATTCATTCTGATAACATATCTAAGAGTGATTTCGAAAAATCCGCTGAGCTCTAGGATCAGATTCATGAATTGACCACTTTTACGGATGTTCCAGATCTTCCGGTGAACCATCCCGTGGTCTCCAGTATCCATATTCCACTCACAATTTCAAATTCATTCTGATAACATGTCTAATACTGATTTCGAAAAATCCGCTGAGCTCTAGGATCAGATTCATGAATTGACCACTTTTACGGATGTTCCGGATCTTCCGGTGGACCATCCCGTGGTCCCCTGGGTCCATATTCCACTCACAATTTCGAATTCATTCTGATAAGACGTCTAGAAGTGATTTCGAAAAATCTGCTGAGCTCTAGGACCAGATTCATGAATTGACCACTTTTACGGATGTTCCGGATCTTCCGGTGGACCATCCCGTGGTCTCCAGTGTCCATATTCCAGTCACAACTCCGAATTCATTCTGATAAGATGTCTAGGAGTGGTTTCGAAAAAACCGCGGAGCTCTAGGACCAGATTCATGAATTGACCACTTTTACGGATGTTCCGGATCTTTCGGTGGACCATCCCGTGGTCTCCAGTGTCTATATTCCAGTCACAACTTTGAATTCATTCTGATAAGATGTCTAGGAGTGGTTTCGAAAAAACCGCGGAGCTCTAGGATCAGATTTATGAATTGACCACTTTTACGGATGTTCCGGATCTTCCGGTGGACCATCCCGTGATCCTCTGGGTTCATATTCAGGTCACAACTCCGAATTCATTCTGATAAGACGTCTCTGAGCGGTTTCGAAAAAACCGCGGAGCTCTAGGATTAGTTTCATGAATTGACCACTTTTACGGATGTTCCGGGTCTTCCGGAGGATCAGGCTCTTGAGGTTCCGGATGCTAAATGTTCCCAAAAGGTGGCAAATATTCTGTTTAATAACTTTTCAGAAGACACCAGGAAGTTATCTCTTCAAATTACCCTACAATAAGAGTTTGTCCCCAATTAGCTCTAATCCCATATGCTACGTGTATTCGTTAATGCCGGTTCCTATAGTGCGGTCCCTATTAACCGTACTATAGGAATCTTGACTGTACTAGTTTAGTCACTTTTCTTCAAAATGGACCTTTTTTACTTATAAATGGGTACTTTCAAGTTAGGTTACCGTGTAGATTTTGGTAAAGGCAACAAAAGCTGCAATTTCAAAACCTATCGACTAGATGCTTACGTCAGATGGCGACTTGAGAATGAAACAATAGATACAACTGTTTCCGTACATCGAATGCACACGAATCGGCGATCATCCCTTTTGGAGAAACAGCCCTCGCTTCCCTTATCCAGTAAATTTCGTAAATGGGATGCTTGACTCGATTCGTACCTTCCTCAAAATCGACCTTTGCTTACCTTCTACTTTCTATATACAATTTTCACACTGCCGTACTATAACGGGACTATTGACACTATACCACAGACAAACAGACATAACACTCGCAAGTTGTTTATCGAACAAGCATTTAACGGTCAATTTAAAAGTATCGTAGTTGGTAGTACCGCCACCTGTTGCGCGCATAGTCAATCCCCTTGCGTTTGACGTTTGAACTTTACCGCCATCTGTTCAGCGTTACTACTCACCACAGTATACTCAACAGATGGCGGTAATGTTTTAGCGACGATGTTTTACAGTGAAAAATATTCAATGTCTTACGTCTGATTGTCTGTGACTATGCGTTCATCTCCTCATCTGTCGTATAAAATGTCCACTGGCTGATATTGAAGTTCAACATCTCCAACTTAATAATAATTATTGAAAATATATATATTTTTTTTTTTTCATTTTTATTTTTTTAATAAAAAAAACAAGTGGTCTATAGTCTGATAAAATTCATGCCGCTGTATCAAATATTTATGTAATTGCAACAATGTGTGGATGTAAATAAGTTCGCAAAAACTGTGTTATATTGCACAATTGGTGGCCTAGGTGCAATAGTTTCGATTTAATATTCAACTTTTTTTTTTTTTGCTGTGTAAACACAGAACTTTTTCTAATGAATAAACTGGTTAAACCACACACATGAAAAATTATAAAATATTCAAATTTAAATATCTCACAAAACGCGTTCCGCAACGCCCCAATAATACCCATGAGATGTAGGGTAAGGTGCGGCAAGATAGGTCACGGGGAAATATATGGGTCAGCTAGTACATTTGTATTTTTTATTGCCAATCATTCATCAACAGGTTCAAACAACCCCAATGATGGTTTGCTTTTTCTGTATCTGTATTGATTCTACATTGAGGTTACATTTACAAACAAAAATATTTTACCCATATTACCCTACTAAATGCCCAGGGGCACCTACTAGCGTTCCCAAAGAATTATGATTTAATTTTGCTTTTAGAGCTTCTAAAAGACCGTGGCCGAAAATTTTCAGACAAGCGTCCATATCACAAGCATCTGCAAGAGAGGTACTGTTGTATGTGGATGGAGTTATAGCCAGTTTTATTTTAGTTTTTTTGGATGCTTTGATATCTGGTTTTTTTTTGGTAATAAATATAGCATTTCTGGTACGTATTATTACTACCAAAGATCAGTCAACAAAGAATTGGTAAAAAGGAATTCCGGCCAAACTCCATCCACAAACAATGAAACCTAAGAACACACGTTTGAAGTCCTGAAAGTTCTCTGGACTTATTCGCTACCACAAAAGTTCCCTAGATCATTACTGGACACATCATTTGACTTCCCCTGATGATGAATAAAGAAATAAATAAATAAATAAATTGTAATGCTACTAAAATCGTGAAAAGATAAATATAAAAAATAGTGCACTTGACAAGTTAACTTCACAAATTGGTATTAATTGACTTTTAATGTCACGGGAAGAGAACAAGGTGAAACATATGTGTTGATGAAACAGAAACATCACTGTTTTCAAATTTGCAAATCTGGATTTCATCACGTTGCCACCACTTTCAGCGAAATATTCAGTGAAAATCCAAACAATCATCATCGCTAATCCCATTTTGATGAATCACTGCAAATAAATGCTGACTATATGGCCATGGTGGGACGCGTGTTAAATTACAGGATACCATTTTCAGGATGCATTTATCTCGCGTCCATATTTTTTACCCAGCTCAGCAGTTTGACCTGACACCATGCTATTCAACGATGTTGCGATGGTTTGTGGTGTGCTGCTGCGTAAACCAGCAATGTCAGCATCAACCATCGAAAAAAGACCCATCCTCACCGCAACATGATGCTGAATCGCGTCATTACGTGGGCTGTCATTCAAATTGCACTTTCCGTCCGCAGCCCATCCGTTCCGGCCGTCTGTCTGTCCGTTTCGGATGCATTTCTGTTACGCTATCGATTTTAGTGTTTGTAAAATAACGTTTGCATAATAATTAAGCATCGTTCACTGGAAAAAAGGAAATAGGTTGAGCATTAAAATTACAATGGAATACAAATTAGAAACCCTCGCCATCCTCCGTCACTCATTGGCACTCTTGGCCGCTGTTGGATGCCAATAAAAGGGACAACTTCCCAACAACAGTAGCTCTTCGTTCGCTGTCGTTCCGTGCTCTGCTGTTTGACTCTTGTTCACGACCGGGACCTGCGAACACAACCCAACTCTGTCCAAATGCAGAAACGTGGTAGAATTGCGCTAAACTGTTGACGGGAGACATCATGAACCGGACGGGAGAGTTCTGAGCAAGCATGCAAGAAGCATCGGTCACATGGGCTACCACCATGGCCCTGGCACATTCGACATTTCCCATAAAGTGTCGATCTGCTTCTGACTTTCTGCATCGTGCTTGCATATTGATGAGCTTTAGCAAGGAGGGGAAGAAAAAACATGCCACAGAGAGCCATAAGCCAATAGCGAATGTCGAACTGTGAGTGTGTTTATTGATTTTGGTCAGTTCGGAGACTTGTTCTTTCGCTTGGGCCATGTTCCGGTGCCACGGTGCAGTGTAAATAAAATATACGATCCCGGAATTGCTAATGCGTGTGTGACGATCGACGACGAGTTGCATGTCGAATGAGACAAATTTTCGCGTGCCTTGCCATTAATGAAAACGAAAATAAAAGTTGTCTCGTCGCAGTCGTCATAAAATGTGAAAGGAATTCTGCCGATGACCTGCTGTAAATGGTTTTTCGATGGAATTTAGCGAATTTTTCCATTTCCTGCAATTCGATGATTAATAATTGCATTCGACATACGGGTTCAATATTCCGTTTTATATAGGTATTTCGATCATTACGTTGTAAAAGGGGGTTCACACGAACACGACGTGATGAGACATTTATTTGGCTATCTTGAATCTGATCACAAAAATGTTTTACTGTTTGCAATTATTTATTAATCATAACCAAATTGCGGAAATGAAAGCTTTGTTAATTGCTTTTCCTACACTAAAAAATACTGACATCTGATCAAGGTGTTTAAACAAGCTGAACGAAACCTCAAATTTGCTATGGCAAGAGCTTACATCGCTGTGATCCCACGAATTGTAGGTTCCACTAACATATTATAGTTTGATAACAAACGAGAGATTTAAGAAAGAAATTCGAAAAGTGTAACTGATATTGTTGATATTTTCGCTCACATTTTCTGTGGAGAAAAATATCAAAATCAAGACACTGTCCTTTATGCAGTTTTCAATGAAAGTTCGAAATACTCCTACTTTTCAGTATGTGCTTAAAAATTCCAGAAATTTAAGCTCATTTTTCATTAAGTATTCAGAGTTTATCAGTATAATTTGTAACTTGATTGTTTAAGTCTATAAGAATTAAGTAAATAGCTTCTTATTTCACTACCAATTCCCAATCTGTTATTTCTTGAAATACAATGAACCAAAAACTAACAAAAAACTAGCATTTGTAGTTAATAGATTGCTCTTTTAAACTGCTCAAAATTAACTTCAATCCATTCACGACGAAAAAAGTTACAATTTTTCCTTAAAAAATATGTTTAAAAATAACATTATTTGGAATCCAAGATAATGACTTCTGGTTTTCAAACAAACCTTACACACACTCCAAAATGGGTAATTTTGGTAAACCATGTCGACACTTTTGGCTGTAAAATAAGCAATTTTTCATACACGGCAAAAAACAACTTACACAGGTCACACAGGTGTAAAGGAGCTGAAAAGTAAAGCAGTATACAACGTGATTAACAACGGACCGTATAGACAGCTTCGAGTAGACCCCTTACAGAATATAGTGAAGCGCGTGGAGAAAGCACTGAAAGAGTGCAAATCGATATTAGGAGATGGAGCAGGTCGTTTACGGGAACCCAATCCCATTCTACCCAGGATCAAAGGTCTCCCCAAAGTCCACAAACCGGGAAATGAAATGCGAGAGATCGTGTCTGCAGTTGGTTCCCCCACCCACAAACTAGCGAAGTGGCTAGTCAAAGAGTTCCAGAGTATGCCGAATCAGTTCCAGAGTAAAGCAGTTAGTAACACCCAGGATTTCGCCCAGCAACTACAATCTTCAGGAGACATCAACGAGGGTGAGATTATGGTATCTTTCGAAGTCACAGCTCTTTTTCCCAGCGGCAAAAAAGCGATCAACCATTTGGAGGACTGGCTATTAACACAACGAGAGGATGCAGCATGGAGAAACAAGGTTTGGACGTACCTTAAGCTGACCCGCCTTTGTATGGATGAGAACTACTTCTCTTTTCGAGGTAGCTTCTACAAGCAGACGAAAGGAGCCCCAGTGGAAAACCCCCTATCCCCCTTCTTGTGGAGACAATCCTGAAGGAGAAAGGACAAACCGTTGGTGGAGGTTTGTTGATGATATCTTCAGCGTAGTTAAACGGGAAGCCCTTCCACAAATTTTAGATGAGATCAACAGAATTCACAAGGATATCGAATTCACTCACGAGGTAGAAAAAGATGGGAAACTCGCATTTCTCGATCTTCTAGTCGACAGGGAATCGTCATCATCTTCCTCGCTTGAATACGAAATTTACAGGAAAACAACAAGCACCAAAAGAGTTATTCCCTATACTTCCAACCATTCGTTCCAGCAGAAAATGGCCGCCTTTCACCACATGATTCATCGAATGCAGACTCTTCCACTCAGCGATATAGGAAAGGTTAAGGAATACCAGTACATCTTCGAAACAGCAAGACTCAACAGATACAAGGAGACCACAATGCAGGCAATCATCGATAAAAAAGCGATAATTCTACAAAGGATATTATTTACAACCCTCACCGCAGCACCTGAACCATTGAAACGAGTGTCCATTCCATTTGATCAAGATATTACTTGTAAGCTAAGACCACAGTTAAAACAATTCGGATTAGATTTAGTTTTCACCAGTAGACATAACCCGTTGAAATCATTGTTAGGATCCACTAAAGACCCAGTTAATGTTTTAGGTAAAGCAGGTGTATATAAAATAAGCTGTAATCATTGTAACAAAGTATACGTAGGACAAAACTAGAGAACTTTAGCAACTAGATTTAAAGAACATATAGCGGATGTTAGTAAGGCCAAAAAGTAAGAGGAAAAAGGCCTAATATATGATTTAAAATCAAAGGTTGCAGAACACATCTTCACAGAGGACCACCAACTATCGACGGAGGACATCAAGATTTTACGGACCGTATCTACACCATGGAAATAGGATGTTGCAGAAAGTCTCGAGATCAACAAACAACGTAACATTCAAAGTGTTTTTATGTTACTTCATACGCGAAGTTAACGATTTTCAGAGTTGGTTGGAAATGCTAACATGAAGCTTTGGTGTGATGATTTATTAGCTAGAGAATGATCTTTAGAAGAGGGTAGGTGGATAGTTCCGTTAGAGTACGGCAGTATGAAAATTGAATAGAAGTTGAAAATGAGCGAAGGGCCATTAATGCGACAGTTTTTAAAGATAGACGCACATTTTTGCCTAACCCGTACGATGTACGCGGAGACTTGAAGTATGTCTCCAAGTCTACAGGCAAAAATGTGCGTCCCTCTTTTTGCTCATAAACTGACTGCGGCTGTGGAATAGTTCTAGCGACGTTTTCATCACTACCTAAAGCCCCACGTTGCGAGAGCATTTCCAGTCGATGGTGTGTTATAATGCAGTTCTTCTTTACCCAACTATTGTGTTGGGTAACTGCATTAACTCTTCTAAAGATCATTCTCTAGCTAATAAATCATCACACTAAAGCTTCATGTTAGCATTTCCAACCAACTCCAAACAACGTAATTCAACTTTACTCAACAGGGATCAAGGAAACGGACACACATGGCTTTTCAAGTTACTACCTAGAACACATCAACGAGTAAGCAGCGGAGTACCTGTTCCTACAGGAAATCAAATTAAAGTTTACCAAGTTTCTAAGTGAAAATGTACCTGTGTTAATATATATTCGGTATATGCGATGTTTTTCTTCAGTCGAGTATTAGTACAAGACACTGAAGAAGTCTGCACATTGTAGACGAAATACGCGTATCTGTCAAGAATAAGCAAATAAGGTAGTGGAATTAAATGGAAATTACTAATCCTTCTCTCTCTCATTATAAAGTTTGGATTTCCTGTTTATAAGAGGATACAAACATTTTATATATTTGTTACATTTGGCTTGAATGCCCTCAATGTGATCTTTAAAAGTTAATTTTTGGTAAAGTGCTAATCCAAGATATTTCACTTGGTTTGACCAGGAAATTGGAACTCCGTTCATAGTGACTTTGTGACTACTACTAGGTTTCAAAAACGAAGCTCTAGGCTTATGTGGAAATATTATAAGTTGAGTTTTGGAAGCGTTGGGAGAAATCTTCCATTTCTGTAAATAAGAAGAGAAAATATCTAAACTTTTCTACAGTCTGCTGCAAATAACACGAAGATTTCTTCCTTTAGCGGAAATGCCTGTGCCATCAGCGAACAAAGATTTGTGGCAACCCTGAGGCAAATCAGGGAGGTCTGAAGTGAAAATGTTATACAATGCTACCCTGAGGAACTCCTGCTCTAACAGGTAGTCGTTCAGATTTGGAGTTTTTTTAATAATCTACCTGCAGAGTTCTGTCAGTTAAATAATTTTGAACTAATATCATAATATAAAGTGGAAAATTAAACTTTTTCAATTTAGCAATCAAACCTTCATGCCAAACACTGTCGAATGCTTTTTCTATGTCTAGAAGAGCAACTCCAGTTGAGTGGCCTTCAGATTTGTTTGAACGAATTAAATTGGTAACTCTTAAGAGTTGATGAGTAGTTGAATGCCCATGGCGAAATCCAAACTGCTCATCTGCAAAAATTGAGTTCGTATTGATGTGAAGCATCATTCTATTCTAAATTATCTTTTCAAAAAGTTTACTTATTGAAGAAACCAAACTTATTGGGCGGTAGCTAGAAGCTTCAGCTGGATTTTTATCCGGCTTCAAAATTGGAACAACTTTTGCATTTTTCCATTTATCAGGAAAGTATGCCAAATGGAAACATCTGTTAAATAATTTTACCAAGAAAGACAAGGTACTCTCTGGGAGTTTTTTGATGAGGATATAGAAAATTCCACCATCACCTGGAGCTTTTATATTATGAAACATTTTAGTTATAGACCTTACTTCGTCCAAATCAGTCCCCCAGGAATCAGTAAAAATGTTTTCCCAAGAGAAAATATTCAGATAATCCCGAACAACCTGATTCTCAATAGGAATAGTAAAACCCCAACTGAAATTATGCGAGCTCTCGAATTGCTTAGCAAGCTTCTGAGCTTTTTCCGAATTGGTGATCAAAATTTTACCACCTTCTTTAAGCGCTGGAATAGTCTTTTGTGAGTTTCCAAAAGGGTTTGGAACTCGGGTCTTATTTCGAAACATTATTTAAAAAAGTTTTGTTACTCAGAGCAGAGAATCGCTTTTTAATTTGTTTTTGCAAATCCCGCTAGATAACTTTCATGGCAGGATCGTTCTTTGATATTGCCTCCTACGGACATTTTTAAGACGGTTCAAGAGCTGAATATTGTCGTCTATTATTTGATTGAATCGAATTCAACCTCGCATTTTGGTACTGAGGCAGCTCTTGCTTCAACTATAGAAGTAGTCAGAGATTCAATAGCATAATTAATTTCATCTTTGGTATGCAAAGGATTGTTTGGATCGAAGTAATATTGCATAAATGTTCGATATTGCTCCCAATCAGCTCTATGGTAATTGAAAGTAGAGCTGTTGGGAATACAAATTATTTCTTGGGATATTTCAAAAGTTACTGGAAGGTGATCAGAACCAAAGTCAGCATGGGTAACCAATTGGGTACAAAGTTGACATGAATCAGTTAAGACCAAATCAATAGTTGAGGGATTTCTTGTTGAAGGAAAGCATGTTGGGCTGTTTGGATGTTTAATATAGTAATAACCTACAAAACAATCATCAAACAGAATATTACCATTGGAATTGCTTTGAGCATTATTCCATGAGCGGTGTTTTGCATTAAAATCACCAATAATGAAGAATTTTGACCTATGACGGGTAAGTTTCTGAAGGTCACTCTTGAGAAAATTCGTTTGCTGGTCTACGCATTGGAATGACAAAGAGGCAGCTATAAACGTAAGTTGTCCAAATTTTGTTTCCACAGAAACTCCCAAAGTTTCAAAAATTTTGGTTTCAGATGAAGAAAAAATTATATGTTTGATTCGTCTATGAACAATGATGGCAACGCCACCACAGGGTCCATGAAGACGAATGAAATAAAATTGAAATGATTTAATTTGCGTCCTTCTTAACCTTATGGTCAGGTTTAAGGAACGTTTCAGCTATAACGGCAATATGCACGTTATAAACTCTCAAAAAGTTAAATAGCTCGTCTTCATTTAAAATATTTAATGATTTAAAATCCATTACTGAATTTCAAAGTCATGACGATATTGTTCGCAAATTTTACTCCAGTTTGAATAGCATCAAACATGGAGTTAGATTTAAACATATAAAAAATCATTTCAATTAATGATTTCTGTCAAAATTCCATTTTAGGAGCAGTAATGCTACCTAAATCAAAATTATCAAAATTTCCGTTAGAATTATGTTGGCTAGTATTTTGATTTGTACCCGCTGCAATAGCAGCATAGGTAGCTCCATTTACTCGCTGAACTTGGAAGCAGCAATGCTCCCCTTGGGAGATGAAGAATTGGAAGCAGGGGTTATGTTTGTACCTACGGGTACGAATGTTGAATGTGTTCCTCGCTGACCGTTGTTAACAGCAGAGTAGTTTGTACCTGGTCGGAAACGTGAAGCGTTTCCTACCTGTCGCTTCGAACGAGATTGTAGGATCGCTTTGCGAGTCTTACATTCCCAAAAATTGGATTTGTGGTTTTCACCACAATTTGAATATATACATTTCTTAACATCTTCCTTCACATTGCAGTCGTCCTTTGCGTGAGAGGTAATCACCACAATTCATGCATTTAGCTGTCATGTAGCAATTTTGAGTTCCGTGACCCAATCCCTGGCACTTACGGCACTGGGTGAGGTTTTGGAAATTTCCTCCAGTCTTCCTGAAGTGTTCCCACTTAACTTGGACATGGAGCACAATGCTGGCCTTTTCTAAGGCCTTAAGGTTATTTAGTTTACTAGACTGGAAGTGAACTAAATAAAAATTGTTAGAAATCCCGTTTCGCGAATCGCCAGGATTTTGATTAATTGGACTGGCACAACTCCTAGTAATTTTGTCAGTTCATCTTTGATCTGATCCAGAAATTCACCACTGGGCAGTCCTTTCATGGCCACTTTGAACACACGTTCAGTTTTGGTGTCGTAAGCAAAAAATATATACTGCTTCTCAGTAAGATACTTGAAAAGACATTTAAATCCGTCCAGGGTTTCAACCAATCCACGGCATTCACCCCAACGTCCAATTTGTAGTGAAAACTTAACTTTCACGAAGTTCAAAAGTTCCATGCGAAGAGCATGGAAATCGGAAGTGGTTATCACAATAGGTGGAATTTTTTCCTTCTTGGCCGGGAAATTTTCCTAGAATTTTTTCCTGGATGATGGATCATTCTCATCATGCGTGAGCAAATCAAATTGATTGCTTAAATTAATTTCATCAGAAGGGGCTTCCAAGCAGATTACTATAAGAATCTGAAGAATCTAAGAGGATTTTTCCAAATCAATATCCAAGCAGGATCATCTCGGGTAGGGTCCAAACAAGGATCGAAGAGGAAAAGAGTCGAACGAGGTAGAAAATTTACAAATATATTGAGCACTGAAAAGTGCTATTTAAATTTGTTGTAGCTTTTGGTAGTAGTAACACCTCCTTCAGCAAAAAGCAAATAGATCCGCACGGCAAGAGAGCACGATGCGGACTGATTCGGTTATCTTTCACTCCCCACTATCCACTTCTTGCTACCACCTTTGCACACTTCTATTATTATTATTGCTTCTATTATATTCTGCCAGCAACAGATGCACTTTTCGCGCTGTGAGTTCAATCCCAATCGACAACGCCGAGTTTTTCTGAGGCATAAAATTTCTGATCACGTCTTCCTTCGCAAGGGAAGTAAAGCCGTTGGTCCCCGGTCCATGAGTTCGATGGGTCGATAGGAAAAAAAAAAACAAGGAAAAAAATCCTCCGTGCTTTCCTACAAGCAAATATATACTATATATAGAGTAAGGTGGGACCTTAGTTTAAAAAACTAAAATTTCTCAAAACTCAAAGCATTTGAAATCAAACTAATTTTATACACAACCTTCATTCAAGGTTTACAACTTTCTTTCACAGAACTTTGATGAGTTTTCAGTCCACTCGTAGCCAGAACGTTTAAGCAAAGGGGTAAAAGTTCACAAACTTTATGGCAGTTTTTTACTTGAAATCTTGAAATGCCCCATGATGGTTTTAAGAAGATAAACAAACCACATGTTTGTGCCTAGATATTAATAGAACTTAGAGAACAATGTAATCCACTCAAAAATAGTGTTTTTCCACAATAATCCGCTCCATTTATGATTGTTTAGAGTAAAAAATGCGTTTTAGTTTTGAGTTTGGGACACGACTATAGGCAATCCTTGTCTGATACTTCTAAAATGATCTTCAAGAAAAATTAATCATGATCTGAAACAAAACTACCCGTTCACTTGGAATTTAACTTGTTTTACGTCAAAGTTGGCACAAATATTATATTATTATCCGGAAACACACTTTTGTCTATAATTCTTCGAAAACACCACCAAAGTTTATAATTTTGTTATGGCTCTAAAAGACCTTCCGAACCAATGCCAAAACATTGAGTTTTATTTTGTACAGGCGTCGAACCCTCAAAAAGAACTTTTGCCCCATCTTACTTTACATGTACAGATGATGTAAGAAACGGTTTCACCTGTTCGTGATTATCCATTTATAGATTTCATAGAAGAGTTAGCAAAGTTCTAATTTCCCTAGGCCTGATTATTTTTGTTAACTTCTAGGTTAATGTACTTTTTGTTATACTCTATACCAGTGGTTCCCAACTTTTTCAACTCCGCATATCTTCGTCAACGTTCAATCTGTTTCATGTCATGGTTTTAATGTGGAGAAAAGTTGAAAATCCGCTCTCGTACGTACGTACGTCCGAAGATGCAAATGGGACAAGGATATTCAATGTCTGCTAGGAGTATAAAAATGAAACTACAATGTGTAGAATCGGAACCTACCTAACTAATAATAACCAAGGGTTTTAGTAAAGTAAAGGAGAAAAATCTATTCAAATCTCTAAAAAGAGATCTAGGTATCTGTATATCTTTCTTATAAGAGATTTGAATATATTTTTCTCCTTTACTTTACTAAAACCTTTGGTTATTATTAGTTAGGTAGGTTCCGATTCTACATATTGTAGTTTTATTTTTATACCTGTGATCTTGACATTTTACATTAGAGAATGAGTACTTAAGGGGGTTAGGTTTTTGATAAGTCTTTAGTGGGAATAACAATGATGAAGACTGCACATTGTAGTCGAAATACGTATCTGTCATGGATACCAACATTAATTAAGTGGAATTAAATGGAAGATAACCTTTTTCGCTGTTTTAAATAACTTCTGATTAAATTATTCAGATTTGTCAGTCAAACTTCAGAGTCTATGGAACATGGCAATGTTTTCAATACTAACCTTTTGGGGCCAGTTTTACTTGAATGCTTAAAGACCTTCTTGGAAGTGAATTAGATGGGTTTTGCTAACCCTCTGCAATGAACTAGCCATCGGCTAAAAATCTCATTAATTAATTACCGTAAAATGGAGTAACATTGATAGTTTTTTTTAGTATATTCTAAATATTGTTTAAAGCTATGGATATTTTTCAAATTATATTATTTTATAACAAGTACTGAGGATCCTAGAGGCGAATCTTTAGTAATATGTTCAACGGAAATTATTGCATTTGTACTATTTTTTTTTTGTGACCGATCGTCAGTATTTTTATTTGGGGTTACTTTGATAACACCCGATGAATGTAGAAAATAATGCATGAAACTCAAACAATTTAGTTCTTGAAATATGAAACTTTGAATGAGTATATAATCAGAAAACATCATAAGGAATAAAAATACAATATTGTATTTGTGATGGCCATATCGGAAACACATTTCATAAGTGATGGTTTTGAGTGCTTTTTCAAACGGGCTAAAAACTATTTTTTTAAATATTTTTGTGCAATATGTAACACAGACTTTTCAAAAACAATATACGATAGCATCGTAAACACCCTAAGCTACAATGTGGTACCTATGTTTCGAATTCATTAAAAGCTCAGAAAGTAAATTTAATCATAATCAAATATACCCCGTTTAACGGTATTAAAAAAAAGTTCACTGGCCCCGTAGCTACAAGTCCAGCGAATTCTGATGCACAAAAATTTATTGAACAAGCGAGACGCTTATGCCAACCTTCCACACTAAAATTAGCAATGAAATCATTTTTCCCTTCAACTTCCAAGAACAGTTTGATTTCGTCCTTGCATTCAAAAGCACGGTTGAGAACATTGCCTTTGGACAACCAGCGCACAACAGTATAGAAAAGAAGAATCACGTGATCTGAATTAATTTGCTTATAGAGTTCTTTGAATAAACGAATGTTCAGAGCTCCAGATATGACATAGTTATCAATTTTGATGACAGAATCAAGTACTTTTAACATTAGCTCCGGCAGAATCTTGCTCTTGCTGATAAGGGCATATCGAACACTTGTGGCGTATGGAGTAAGCTCTATAATCTCTTTCTGAAATCTTGATTTGTTACCAAGCATTGCTAGAGCGCCATCGATATTAACTCCACTTACTTTTCCACACTGTAAGCCACCTGATCCAAAAAATGTTTTGATTTTAGCCATGATATTGTCACTTTTGGTATATATTTTTTTAGACTAAACAAACCAAGACCCTGGCGGCCCCCTTGTCGGCCGCGGACCACCGGTTGCGAAACCCTGCTCTATACTATACAATGACCAATCGCAACTTTCGACCAGATGCACTTGATCTGTCGCATTGTTGTTCTTGGATCAACAAAAAAAAAACAATATTTGCCCAGAAAATATCCCTCCTACGGGAAATGGGACAAGATTTCGACCAACACAAAACCCCTGTTGGTATCGTGCATATGTTCCTTTTGATATGCCAGAACACCAGGAAATGTACACAAAAAACGAAAATGATCTCTTGGATTAATTATGACACACACTGCAGCCACACAGGAAGGGTGTAGACAGCATCCTGTCTCCCTCCCAGAGCACTGTGAGGAGTAGGGGAGAACAGTACATAACGCACCCCCGGGGTAAGACGCACTTTTTCATTTTGTTTTTAGTTTTTCTTGGAATTTTTAATCCAATTCTAGGATTTATCATGCAGGATTTTTAATTCAGATGCTATGCTAGAAGTGCTGCTTGATAAGACAACAAAATAGTTACGTAAAAGCCATGAAAAACACAAATGAAAGTCCGCTGGTGCGTTCTGCCCAGGGGGTGCGTTGTATACCATTCTCCCCTAATCAAAGTACCTACAGCAGAATGTTTAGATTAGAACATGAGCCTTGTTTATTCGCAATGGCCTTTATCATGGAAATCCATTTTTCGGGTTGAAGGGATTAAGACGAGAGTGCAACCCAACTGTTTTACATTGCTTGCCTTGCATTATTGTACCAGCGCCGAAGTTCGAACAGAAACTGGTGCTTCTGAGTGAAGGGTTCGGACCTAAATATGGTTAGGTGCTGCGGCTATGTAATTTGAAGACTGTAAGCTTGTAGGTACAAACCAGTAAAGATAATATTCCAAATTGGAAAATAAACATTGCTGGATGGGTATTTCTAGCAACTGAATTTATTTCAATACAAATCGAGAGGTAGGTATGTAGAGCTGCAAAGCGCATTCAAACGAAATCGCTTCGATTGCATATTCCATCGATTTTTTATGAAGAGGGCTTCGGTCCGTTGCTGCTGTTGTGCAATTTTTTACCAGTCCTGCTGGTGCATCCCAGTGCGCTTCCATCTCTAGCTGAACTGCGTAGTAATGCCTAAAGGAGCTGGTAGGATTTGCCTGAGCGAGTGGGGTGCATACGAGAGGGAGAGTAAAATAAAAACATAAATTGGAATTATTGGCTTACTTTCGCTCGCTCAGATGAACGGGGAAGTGTGCAAAGGGACATAGTGCTTGAAAATATATTTAAAAAACGATGCCACCTCCCTTTTGGATTCACTTCGTAATCCTTCTTGAACTGTCCTACATATCCTACATATTATGTTGATTGCTATTATAATAACATTTACATTGATTTTTTGGTTGTTGTGCAGATATACATTCTGGTCAGAAAAGAGCAAATTTTTATTTTTTTTATTTTTTATTTTTTTTTATAAATGATACGGGAAATGGCTCTAATGTTGGCCTATGGTGAACGTGTCGATGAACGTGGGATGGTGCTAATGGATATTTTTGGTCGCTATTGAAAATATAGTCGATTGCTGAATTTATGTACGGGCCCAAATTAGAGGTATTTAGGCCAACGTCAGGAAATTTCAATTTTTTTTAAATTTTTTATAAATGATACATTTAATACGAAATCGAAAAACGATCAAATAAAGTACGTTTTTAGCAGGGTGTCCACTACCTGAAAAAAACCTGAAAATCCTGGAATCTCATTAAATTCATTAAACTTCGAGAATTTCAGGGAATTTTCATTAAATTAAGAGGAAAATTTCATAATCCTTATGCATAACTGCATTACATCGGCGCGGTTGGAAATTTTTGAGCAAAATCTCTGATCAAGGGAAGTAAAGCTGTACGTACGCGGTCCATGAGTTGGTGGGTCAATAAATAGGGTACAGGTGTGGGAGCTGACTCCCTGGCGTCGATAGCTTATATTGATTATAATGGATCTCAGCAGTGGTGCAGCCA
The DNA here is from genome assembly GCF_037179485.1 of Ochlerotatus camptorhynchus. Classification (NCBI taxonomy): domain Eukaryota; kingdom Metazoa; phylum Arthropoda; class Insecta; order Diptera; family Culicidae; genus Ochlerotatus; species Ochlerotatus camptorhynchus. The sequence goes on from NW_027040666.1 coordinate 1,033,546, forward strand.
GGATTTCTGGAGAAGCGGCGCCGGTGGTGTAGTGGTAAGCGTGTTTACCTCTCACCCCTGAAGGCCTGGGTTCAATCCCAGTCGGCACCACCGGGATGTTCTGAGGCATAATATCTCTGATCACGCCTTCCTTCGGAAGGGAAGCAAAGCCGTTCGCACCGGTTCATGAGTTGATGGGTCAATAGGTAGGATCCAGGTGTGGGAGCTACCTCCCTGGCGTCGATGGCATTGGTGCTCAGCATGGAAAACATTATTGACGGTAAACAAATCAAGAAAAAAAAAGGATTTCTGGAAGGAAGGTTTGTATAAATGACATGTATAAAACAAAATCTATTTTTGATTCAAGTACCATTGACATCCTAGGAATTAAATCCCGCTGATTTAACCAAAAATCACCTTTCTCAATTCTAAGGAATCTAGATTTCCTGGGAAACAGCTAAAAAAAAATCTTGCTCAATATAAATTAAAGATAGCCCAAATCGTTCATGAAACAATCCCATGAAAATTTACTCTGCGTAGAACTATTAATAAAATAAATTAAATTTCCAGCGGAAGCAGATGGCAATTTTTTGGAGAACTTCCAGATAAAATAGCAAAAAAACTCAACTCTACTCTAAAACCCTGCCGGGAGATAAACTTCCACTAAAAGTCGAAAGAAACTTTCAGAGAAAGTTTATAAAATTTTCCAGAAGAAGTTAGCTCATAGTTTCGGGGATGTCATCTAGACTTCTGGGGAATTAAGACGGAGCTTTCAGAGCAAGTCTGAATAAAACTCCCAGATGATGTCGTTGAAAATTACAGAAGGAAGTCAGAAGCAATTGGGAAAATCATATTAAACTTCCAGGAGAAGTTGCAGGAATCTTCGTTGGAAGTCAAATGAAACCTCCAGGGGAAGTTAGAAGAACCTTGCAAAGGAAGGCGTAAGAAACATTATACTAAAACTGGAACAAGTTTACGCGGAAACATGGAAGAAAGTTGCGAGATGATTTCATAGAAAAGTCTAAATAAAATTCCGGTAGAAATGGGGACAGCCAAAACTGTCGTGCCTTCCGCTTAACCCCCTTCCATTAAATGTTGCACAGTGGTCTCATCGACCTTACTCGCCGCCAAACGCCAGTTAGATTTAAACTGATGCTCGTTTCCATGGATTTATTATTTTTTTTTTTTTTAGATTCCGTTTGACCAAGGCCCAATATCCTTCGATAGGGCGGAGTACTGGGCTGTTGGGAGGGTTGTGGTCTTTGGGTACCACAACCACGCTGTTCGTATCGCACCACTCGATTGCCTTTTTCCCATAGTGGCAGCTCGCCAAGTCCGTTGTTGCTTTAGGAATGGTAGGAGCCGCTTTTCCAGGCACTCTTGGACGTAGATCTCTTGATTGATGGTTCCCGTAGTAATGAAAATGCCACTTTTTAGACCACACGTGCATATGGCCTGCCAGACGAGATATTTTTTCGGGAACTTCGATAGTTTGATGGTTCTGAAAATTCATCCACCTTCCTTTTTCCTGATGCGGTTTAAAATTCCTGTCGCGGAAGCTGCTTGAAATCCGCCTTCACATAAGTTTCGTCGTCCATGACGACACAGTCGAACCGCTGCTTTGCCGACGTGTTTTGTTTGTAATTCCGCTTCGCCACCTTCACCTTCTTAATCATCGACAACCCGGCTCGTTTCTTGGCCCGCTGCACAGCAGTATGGGAGACATTGAGCTTGCCTGCGACGTTTTGGATGGAGAGGTTAGGATTCCGCTTATATTTCACCGCCACCTTCTTCGTCGTCGCTGCCACGTCCGGATTACGATTGCCGCCGCTTCCAGGCTTACTGGCGGTCGACAGACGCTTCCCGAACACTTTTAAAACGTTTGTCTCGGTCGATCTGGCCACATCCAGCAATTTTGCAAACTTGGCGTGTGAAAACGTCGGATTCTCTTGCAGCTCAAGCAAAATTTTGACACGCTACTCCTCTTGCTTGGAAGTCATTTTGAAAACTGGAGAGCAAACGGTGAAAACCTAGGGGAAGTACAACTTGATATGAAGTTAGGGCATCTTTAGCGGCGGTCCAATTGGCTGATTTGGTCTAAAATTTTGGAACAGATCCAGACCGAGCCCTTGCACCGGTGGTCTACATTTTGTTTTAGACTAGTTCTAATATGTAAATTTTTTAAACCAGTATAGTTCTTGATCTATTTTGAACTGAATTTGGATCAAGGCAAGCACTGTGTCCAACCAGTTTGACAGCTGATCTACTCGAGGTTATGTTTTGTTTTCTTTTGGTACTGGGATTTTTTCTGCAAAACAAACCGATGTTTTCCTAGATTTTCTCCGAAACGAAAGCGGTTCCAACAAAGTGGTCATATCTAGCGATAAACAATTGACTGCTGTTGACACTGGCGGAGTTCCAGCTCTATCGCACTACCGATGCTGCTGTTGCTATCGGCACCGTCATCGTCACAAATGCAACAGCATCGCAAGGGAAGGATCAGGTAGGGAACATCCGGATTTTCTGATGGAAATTTCAACGGACACTTCTGCTCTGCAGGATTTCTTCTGTTGTTTTACCCTTCTTCTTGTTGCCCATTTTGACGCTATATAATTCTTTTGGATTCGCTCCACCGGTTCTGGAGATTGCAAACCCATCATGCGACACATCAAATCATATGAGAATTCAAAAAATAAGATCAATGGTAATGACATAAAGTACCCCTGATCACCTTGGTTACTTCAGGGCATGTTCTGGGAGCCCCTAGGGAAGTGGTCAGTTTTTGAATTAGTCTAAAACCCTTCGCGCGACACCTTAAATCACATGAGAATTCAAAAACAAGATCAATGGTTATCAAATCAAGTACCCAGGACCACCTTGGTCACTTCAGGGCATATTCCGGGAACCTCCAGGGAAGTGGCCAGTTTCTGACATAGTCCACAACCCATCACGCGACACATCAAATCACATATGAATTCAAAAACAAAATCAATGATAGTCAAAAATAGTGCCCAGGACCATGTTGGCCCCTTCCGGGTATGTTCGGGTTCCTCCAGGGGAATGGCCAGTTTCTGATTTGACCCAAAACCCATCATGCGACACAGCAAATCACACTTGATTTCAAAAACAAGATCAATGGAAGTCAAATATAGTGCCAAGGACCACTTCATCCACTTTCGGGCATTTTTCAGGAGGCCCCAGGGAAGTGGCCAGTTTCTGACTTGGGCCAAAACGCAACATACGGCATCCTGCGAGAAAAATTTCACAATTTTTTTTTCTATATATATATATGTAAGAAAGGTCAGATCTCACCATAGGCGGATAAATACAGGTTTTTATTATTATTTTACCGGGAAGCACTTTTAAAAATGACGAGCAGTTGAAGGCTTTTTGTTAAAACTACATATCTTACCCGGAAACGGCCATCAGAGGTCAATTTCGCGGTAAAAATGGTTGACTATGAAATCAGGGAGTAAGCTAGTTTTTACTCGAGTTTTGACGTTTAAAATAGAACGGCCAAAACAAGACCAACCGGTGCGTACGCACGCAGTTTGATCTATTTTAGCTTGATCTATTTCATTTTAGCTGTTTCAAATGTGACATAAATTTGGATCTAGATCAGACCACCGCTAAAGATGCCCTTATATATTTGGTGTAAAAATTGCTCAAATTGGTTGTTATTATAGTTTTTAGTATACATATTAATGATATTAACTGTCAAGCGGAAAACTACAGAGTACAAACAATTAACAGTTTAACGCATACACTCAATGACGTTTCACCGTTGTTGTTTATGTTTACAGCAGCTTTCTGTTTGTATCATGTTTGCCTAGATTTTCGTTTTCGATAGCTCAGATCGTTTTCAGCTTCGACTTTTGATGCTAAAAACAGCACTGGACGTTCCCCCAGCAGCAAATCTCTCCAAGTTGCAGGCTCATGGCGAATCGAGCGTAATACGACCACGGAGCCAACACTCTGGGACTCCGTTTACAGGGGTACCGTTGTTAGTCAATTCCCGCTCCATAGAAGGACAGCACATTGGTTCGCAGACGTTGAAGATTTCGTTGAAGTTAATTAGTATTTCCTGGGAACAGAAGTGCGGCCGATTATGTGCACTGAGATCAGCTATAGCTATAGGTATACCAAAGAATGCCGAATTTATGAGAACAAGAAGTGGATATCGGTCGTGGTGGCCAGCAAAATCATCAAGGAATGACTTGCCTCTCGTGTGAAATCCTTTAATGGTTAAATGAATGTCAAATGTACACTTAAAACCAAAAATAGTCAAAAACAAAAAAAAAACTGTCAGGCTAAGTATAAGATTCGCAAATATCACACATATTTAAATATCATCGTTATTGATACTGATATTTGGAGCTGTTCTTCCCCTAGGTGATAACTCATCATAGCAACCATTGTATATACACTCAACTTCCAAATACTGCATTTTAGGTTTTTTTTAATGCATTTTTAACAGAAATACACCAATTTGAAGTTGACCAATTTTTGCGCGTCCCAGACTTTATCTAAAGTAAATCTTATGTCTAGGTCATAAGAATGAACTGGTGCAAGCACGATTTCAACGTCCTGACAACCGGTGCATCGAATGTCCTCATCCGAATATGGTATTTTGATAGCCAATTTCAAAATCAACGAGTTTGCCTTAAATAAAGTACAATGGTACAATTTTCACCACACAATCTGTCTGTGTTGGCCATCGTGAGCTATGATTGCACAACCCGGTATGTTTAAAAATATCTTATCAAATACACTGGAGTCGCTTCTTACGCGGTTTTTTTTACACGGTTTTTTTATACGCGGTTTTTTTACGCGGATTTCGGAATTTACACGGTTTTTTTTACGCGGATTTCGGAATTTACGCGGTTTTTTTTACGTGGATTTTGTTTTTTTTTTACGCGGATTTCAGAATTAACGCGGTTTATCGTTATACACTAGAGTCACGTTTTACGCGGTTTTTTTACACGGTTTTTTACGCGGATTTCGGAATTTACGCGGTTTTTTTTACGTGGATTCCAGAATTTACGCGGTTTTTTTTACGCGAGACGTATCACCCGCGTAAAAAGCGACTCCAGTATATAAACACTTTTAATTTTTGACGTAGGACTACGTCTGTGATTTCTATATGGGGGTACACTTTGTGAAAACCAAAAATGGAACATGTAACAAAATTATGAAAGATTTCGAACGTTAATAACTCAGCTGCCAATGGACTAATTTCAATAATTTTTTCACCAATCGCTGAGAAATATTTCTACGCATTATCAAGACAATTTTTTAAATGTCTCTTTTGAAAATTGCACGAATTCACAACTGTTTCTATGATAGTTAAAATTATCACCGATTGCCTGCAAAAAGCGATTTCCCTAACACAAATTTCTAAGTTGAATTCCATCCGTTCTCACCAAACGGTGTTTATTCAATCACCGCGTGGTGAGTGATGGTCTTCTCCAGTACACAACGAAAGCAGCGAGCTGCAGCCCACATGAGCATCCATAGAAGGAGAAAGAAGCCGCACCGCTATTGATCGGAATCAATAGATCTTCTCGAGTAGAGTCATACTTTAGAGTGTAAACAGAGCGAACCCCGCTCAAATTCCTATTCCTACACAAAACACAAGCTCCTGCTGCAGTTAACATTTATAACATTTATTATATAAGACCACGTAGTCCTACGTCACCATTGCGTACAACCCCATATGGCTGTCCCTTGTAGTTTTTTTTTTTTTCTATTCAGAACCTTCACACTAAGATTATTTTACCGAAATTTGTGAAATTTTTCCGAAATTTCAACAGCTGAATGTTCGATAAATAGTTCGGTAAACAGTCTGGTAATTTTTCACAGATTTCCTGTAATTTTTCAACAAATATCTGTGAAAAATCACAGAAAATCTGTAATAAATCACCGAACTGTTTACCGAACGTTCAGCTGATGAGATTTCGGTAAAATTTCACAAATTTCAGTAAAATAATCTTAGTGCGTTAGACTGAAGATCTACGTGGCTATGGATTTGCAGTTACCCAAGCAGTTACCAACGCATTGGAATAGAACCAGCGAGGGATCCGGAGACTACCGAATCAGTTGGCTAGCTGTGGCAAGGACTCGTTTGAACCTTTTTCAATACGGACTGCTGGTGAAGAAAATCCTCGGGAAAATTTAAATGCTTGCGACCGCGTCAGACCAGGGATGCTTTTAAAATTGCTGAAAAAAGACTTTAAATCAATGTAAAAATGATACAGCTAAGTAGACATAAAACTTCGAACATTGTTTGTTGATGATCAATTGAGACATTCAAGGAAAACAATTTATAAATAACTTTTTGCTGCAAAATTTTAACTGAACCGATAATCGAACACTTGTTTTTAAGAAGTTTTTACCCAATATTCACTTTTCATGAAACATTAAAATTTGACTAAAAACGAAGTGTTTGCAAAATACTTAAAATTGGATACTTCGCAAAAAATTCAGTTTTTACTGGTTTCACTTAGGTGTCAAGATGAGTACAAAAGACCTAATTTTGAGTTGTTTCATTTCTCCGTGAAGACCGGCAAATAAAATCCCCCGTGGCGTCCTCTCTATGCGCCACACTCCAATTTAAAAAGTAAAAGGGTCTGTGCCTAGGGACACGAACGGAAGCTTGACGTAGGACCGCTAGTGGACGGAATAAATGTGAAGAGCATTTAGTTCTTTTAATTGATCAATTATCTATTATCTTAACTCTTTCCGTTTTTGAATTGTAGGCGTACCAAATTTGTAGTATTTTTGACGTAGAACAACGTCTTTGTCGACTATACTGGGATGCAAATCAAAAAATATGTGTGGTGAAGGAGTGTTAGGTTTTGAACGCTTGTAGCTTTGTCATTTATAGATGAAATTAAAATACATATACGCCAATCGATAGGATATTACATTACGAACCTGCTGAAATAAATATTTTTCCAATTTTTCTGTAATTAAACTTTCGAAAATGTACAAATGATAATTTTATCACTGTTTTCATGAAATAAGCCTTTTTCCCAAACCCAGTTATCATAAACGAATACCATTTGGTTGCACATCATTCTGCTCGAACCTGAAAAGATATAAATCAGCGCTTCTCTCCTGCCTCTGCTCATTACCGCTTCGGACGGCGTGGCACTAGGTCCTGCAGCAAGCAGGACCAAGTCAGCGGCTAAAGGTGGATCACGGCGTGACCACAATGAGGAATGCGATGCAATGAGGAATGAGGAAAAGCAATGTGTGTAAACCCCCTCCCCCTTCACAACAACCTATCCCCCCCCATTAACAACAACCTCCCCCCCTTAACAACCTCTCCTCCCTCCCCCCTCAACATCCTGACGATCACTTTTTTCCGGGAAATAAATTTTAAACAAACCACAATTATTAGTAAAAACAGAAATTTTTCCCTTAATTTCTTCCCGCACGAAAACTATCAAATTTCAGAAAAAAAATTGCTCGAAAGACATATTCGATGATATTATGTTGGTGAATAACACACAACTGACGGTAAAACATATCTGGTGCCTCTATATATAAAATTATATTAACATCCAAAGTCCATCCTTTTTCCATATTCTCCACAAAATAAACGTTCTGCCCCGCCCCCATTCATAATAAAATGGCAGGAAATCCTGTCAGTTGCGGGGCTTAGAAAGTATGTTTTCTGCAAAATATGTAAAAAAGGATGGACGTCGGATGTTAACCTAAATGCATATATCATGCAATAGATAGAGATAGATAGATAGGTTCTACGTCATACTGCGGTCGTGTCTAGGACACAACCTTTTAATTTTTTTTTCGAAGAGAAAATTGATTAAGAGAATCAATCAAAATCACTTACACCCACCAAAACTTTGGAGAGCATTTTGTGTGGTCGTTGGGGACCTGTGGTTCTGAATATGGACAAACAGGTACAGATAAATTATATTCCAACTCTTTACTGTTATAAGCTTGATGGCCCCCTGATGGCTTGAGGGCCGATTTATTGTAGAGGACATCCATGGCCACTTACGCTAGTGTAGGTGACAGCATCACGGACCTCATTTTCCAGGAACACCTTCAGCACACCTCGTAGATCAGACCGGATATACGTTTGACACCACCACGGCTAGCCAGACAACGGATGGCGGTTATCTCGAAGAACTTTGCGATGACGCTTGGCGCCTCTTTAACCAAGACCTTTTCATCCTTTGACACGATCAGTCAATTGTTGCTTGTTGAATGTAGAAGAGTGAACTAGCCACCGCCTTCCTACTGCTGCTATTGCTGACCACCACGCCGTCCGAAGCGAAAATGAGTTGATGCTAGAGAGCAGCGCTGTTTTAATCTTTTCAGGTTAAATCAGAATGATGTGCAACCAAGTGGTATAAAAGCTACAAAGACTCCTTTCATTATGAGTAGTTTGCTATCAAGTAGCGACACTGGCTCCTTTCCTTTTGCGTAGTTTTGAAAGTTAGCGGCGCCAGGGGTGTAGTGGTTAGCGTGATTACCTCACACCCCAGCAGGCCTGGGGCATGAAGTAGTTCGCCTCCTCGTGGTGTGCCCTGGAAACGTTAATTATCGAACCCAAGGGAGAGATATTGCGGCTAAACGAACTACCGCAGAGTAAGGTCGCTGGAACCCCATCCAGCTCGTCCTAGGAGGTTGATAAGCTCTGCACAAACCCTCGTTGTGCAAAGGCAGGAGTGACACCGGGTTCTTAGAGTGCTTAGCACACGCATCTGGTAAACGGTCACATCTGTCCTGTTTAGCCCTGGACAGTTGGCTGGCTATCACGTCTGCTCTAGAACTCAGGCGAACAACGAACAGCGAACAACAAGAGGAAGGCCCTGCACAGCTGCTCACTGTGCAGTAGCGAGTGTCACGTCTGACCCAACACTAGTGATGCGCCATAACGAAACCGGCCCTCTCCAATGACGTAATGCTTTCGGGCGGTTCCGGGGAGGGCAAGGGCCTAGAGCACAGGGTAAGGTTTAGTGGGTCGGGAGCGCCACATCTCCCATCCCCACACCCTGAGTTCCTTCTCAGGTGTCTGTAAGCAGATTCCCCCCTGTATAAAAAAAAGAACCCTCCAGCAGGCCTGGGTTCAATCTCGGTCGGTGCCACCGGGATGTTCTAAGGCATAACATCTCTGATCACGCCTTCCTTCGGGAAGTAAAGCCGTTGGTCCCCGGTTGAGTTGATGGGTCGATAGGTAGGGTTCCTGTGTGGGAGCTGCCTCCCTGGCGTCCGTAGTATTGGTGCTCAGCACGGAAAACAAATCTCGCGTCACTTTTCAATAAGTTCTATCTACATTGATCGATTCTCTTCATCGACTCTCTCTCTCTCTCTCTCTTTCGAAAATAACTTGGCTTCAAAAATGTTTCCTGCCGTCTTCGTCGAATTAGAAGCTAGATTGTTGCTTCTTCCATCGAAAATATCCGAAGAGAAAGTTGAGAGTCGATCAAAATCATTTGTACCCCTGCTTCCAAGTTTGGTTACATGAGCATTTTGTGTGGTCGTTGGGGACGTGTGGTTCTGAATATGGACAAACAGGCAGATGAATTATATTCCCACTCTTTACTGTAATAACTTGGTGGCCCTGAAAAGGGCCGTTTTGTTGCCAAAGTTGGTGATGATTTAACCTCCGAAAGCCCCGTAACGTGGGTAGATCACCTTTTCGTGGTACATTACGGGATGTAAGATCTACCACCGATTCCTAGTCCTGACTACTTCAAACTAGGGGAACAGGATTTTTCAGTAATCCAAGGAACACATCTTAGTCCTTGTTACTTTTTTATGCCTTGTTGATAGTGACAAGACTCGGCTTTGTCTACCGAGGATGATCTTGAAACAAGGCAAAAAAATGAGTTAGTTGTCTATGTGATTCCTAATCTTCTCTTCGTTGTTCCCTAGTTTGAAGTGGTTAAGACTAGGGTTCTGATGCATGGTCATTATCGGTGTCATACCTTAATTTTGTTGCTAAGGAATTCAATTTTGACTGACAAAGGGGCGCGCCTTTGGAGGGTGTTTCAACACTCCGATGGGTATAAATAGCGGGACCTTTCAATTAGAGTCGGATCCTTGCGATAAATGCAAGAGTGGCAACTGTAAAAAAATCGAATACTTCATCATTTCTCAATAGTGGTGGAGTAATACGACATGCACTAAACTAAGGACACGGGATATACTACAATAGATCAATTTACTGGTCGCAGTAGTGTTAGGTCCCGAACAGAGGAAAAAAAAAAACCTCCGAAACCGTACAGAGTGTGCCTCTGTCGCTTCAAAGTGTAGATGACATCCATGGCCGCTTACGCTTGGCTTGTTTAGTGTAGGTGACAGCATCACGGACCTCATTTTCCAGGAACACCTTCAGCACACCTCGTAGACCGAAGATACGTTTGATACCGCCATGGCGAGTCAGACGACGGATGGTGGTTATCTCGAAGAACTTTGCGATGACGTTTGGCACCTCCTTTACCAGACCTTTTCCTTCTTTGCCACGACCAGTCAATTGTTGCTTGTTTGCTGCTGCTATTGCTGTTCACCACGCCTCCGAAGCGAAAATGAGCTAATGCCATACAGCAGCGCTCTTTTATATCTTTTCAGGTTAAAGCATAATGATGTGCAACCAAGTGGTACTCCATTATGAGGACTGGGTTTGGGAAGAACGTTTTTTTCATGAAAAAACAGTGATAACATTATCACTATTTATTTGTACATTGGACAATGCTTGACATTACCACTTTTTCAATAGCTTCACGTTAAAAATCATCGATCAGATTTCTGATCGATTGGTGATAAAGTTATTAAAATTGGTCCAGAAACAGCTGGGTTATTAATGTTCAATATCTTTCATAATTTTGTTTCATGTTCCATTTCGGTTTTCACAAAGTGTACCCCCAGTATAGAAATGAAAGACGTAGTCCTACGTCAAAAAGAACGGACTCACTAGTAGTTGAGTTTGATTGTTGCCGCTGTTTAGGCGCCGACCCAAGCGTCGTATGGAGACGATCGATGGTATGGTACAACGATCGCACTGTTGTATGCAGGCGATGTTTGGCAACCGTTGATGTTGTTGGATGATCACGTGCTTCCTCAGAAACCACCGGAGGATTCTCCGACAGAGCGATGTGAGCCGGGGAAATTTCGTCCTAGGGAGGATTTTGCCCGATTGGGCGCCAAACGGTTTTCTCCTTCGTTCGACTGAACTCCTGTAATATGGAGGACTATAGTGTCGCCAAAGGTTATCAGCACATGCACGGTTCGCACCATATTGTGCATAATTACCTGTTGTCTTATCTTTCTCTTTCGTACAAAAAACCTAAGCACACACTATGGCCTACTATTGAATGACTATTGGTATATGAAAACTACTTCTACTTCCACATGGTAAACTGGTCTAGGACAAAATGAGCGAGCATTGGTACGCTCAGATTAGGGACAGTTATTCCAAGAGATTCGATTTTCCCGCATCACCCGCGGCTAAGTTCGGTAATGTAATAGTTATAAATGGTTGGTCATTCTAACTCATGGAACCCAGCTCTAGCTATCTATGTCCTGCCTTCTCAATCAAATTCCTTTTGCACTCGACCTTCGTGACAAACGAGTAGTGGCGCTATGTTCAAAGTGTATATTGGCAGGTGCTTTTTAACTAGTTTGTAACAGTCATAAATTGGAAACTAATAAAAACTGGCAGCAATTATCTGTACAATTTTTTACACTGCCGTACAATCAGGGATCTCTATTTCCTTCCAACTGTATATAGTTAGAATAAGTTTTTAGTTTTGGTACGCTTTTCTCACCAAACTGAACAAATAAGCGCATTTTCTTTAATTGAAAAGTATCAAACGAAGTGCGAGTTTCCGTCTAATCGTCTTGGTATCCTAGGTGCACTTATGATCGGAGGCGAACCAGACTCAGGCTGAAAGCCTCCCTAATAAAGAAAACTTAACTTAAATTATTCCTTATAATACAAGCAATAAGTGCTCCGAAAACACCAAAACAATTTGACGGAAGCTTGCACTTTTTTCACCCTTTTTGCATTTTTTGAGGCAGTTTCAGATATAATCAGCAATAAGATGGCAATTGTTAATCTAAAACACGCACGTATAGAAAACCTGTTAAAAATACTAAATTGATAAAGCAACAACAATGAAAACATTTATACATACATCATAACAAATAAGGATGGTAAGTTACTGTAGTAAATGGAACGCTTAGGTAAAACCATAAATGTAAATTGAATTTAATTTGTAACAAACAAAGTGTTAAAAATCAGAATGAATTTTAAAATGTCCTCTACTTAGTGCAAACCCAGACGAATCAACGAAAGTGCTGTTTCTGGGTCAGGGATAGAATGAGTTATTTCAGAGGTTTTAGTTGATTTACGGGACACTGTTAGGTTTTTTATCTAGTTCGTTTATTTGTAAGGCTCAATCGCGTTAGCTTTACGGAGCCGATAATTCATTGTTCTTTGTTTGTAACAAAATTCACTTAATTCTATGTCTAGTAGGAGTTGGGCCGATTACTCGCGGCTTACTCGAGGTTAGAGGGGTACATTGTCGAAGGATAGGAAAAGGGGAGGAGCTTGGGTAGGGTTTCGTTGTCTCATCAGAGTGATGTCGCCAGTATGAACGGTAGTGTGGATAGGAAAAGGGGAGGAGCTTGGGTAGGGTTTCGTTGTCTCATCAGAGTGATGTCGCCAGTATGAACGGTAGTGTGGTTCTAGATTCGTCTGGAGTTCGACCGGCTATGGTGACCAGTGGGCGACGATGAGACTCATCGAGACGGGGGACAAGACAAACAAAAACTAATAAAGAGAGACAAAAGACAAACGAATTAAATTCTTATACTAGACATTTGCAGAAACACATAAATCGACTGCATATAGCAGAGATCGCGGGTACCCAACACGTCTCTGATAGGAATATAGGGTTGTCTTCCTTGGGCCTCGAGGGTATTCAAAAGTCGCTCTCTGGCGGCGTCATTATCCGTACATTGCCAAACTACGTGATCGATGTCGTCGTAACCGTTTCCACACCGACATATGTTGCTGTCCACGAGGTTTATTCTATTGAGATGCGCATCTAGCGAGTAGTGGTTGGACATAAGTAACTGTTAGGTTTATCGGGCATAAAATAATGCTATTTTCAATATCAATGCCAATTTAAATGTGTAAATGTATGATCACAGCTAGAAAGTCAACTAACAATGATGAAAATGTCCATGAAAAATCACTATGTCGAGTAACCTTGGTGAACTTGGTGAATCATTGCAAACTGCCATTAAATGATTCTCTCTACAAAAAACATCCGCAACAAATCCGTAAATCCGTATAACAATCAGTTTTACGTACATAGACCTTAGTAAATTTGACTGCTTCGCTAACTCTACTATTCTCTCATCTCTCAATGACGCAATGGCTTCTACACAAGAAAAGGATTTCTTCGCATTTGCAAAAAAAAAAATACCCGCAGGTTATTTTGTAATATCCACGCTCATCAAAGTGTAAACATATGACCTACGATGGTGCTAATGGTGGAGAAGGGGCAGATGAAGAAAATTAATTATTTTCATTTGGCGTGTAGTGCATGATACCCCTATCCAAGTGATTTCTGCGTCCAAACCAGTTTAACGCTTCACAGCATTGCACTTGATTCCTGTTTCTGATGTTCAACCAACTTCCGCCTTCCTGGAACAGAACAAACAAGCTTTTTTTCATTTGAAATATTTTCCATCCACCGTCATTGGTTTGGCAATCAAGAAAAGCGCAGTTACAAAGTTTACCCCTTCGAGTCACTTCCCTTCAGTTGGAGCGGGTGGAAAAATTGTGAAGCAATGAAAGCGTCTGAGTCTAGATTCAGGCGCGGGTTCAACATTTACTGCAAGCCCGAGAGCACACGATGACGATGTTGATAAAATTATAATGAAACTAGCGGGTCACACATTCAGGAAAAAGAAAATTAAAATTAAAATTGAAAATGTATGAAGCAGATTGCAAGCATAAAGGATGAATAAAAAAAGCTATTATTTTCTATGAAGGGAACAAAGACTTCTTATGTGCTGGGTTTGTCATTTAGCATGGTTTTAGCTAACGTACAAACGATTAGTAGGCAACCTGGAAATGCATACAAAGAATTATTTTCAAGCAAAATCGGATAAATTCATGAGTATTTTAACTTTCACTAACTCACAACGTACAGCAATATTTCAGTTTTGGTTCAAATGCAAAGTTTGTTTACTAAGCTTTTGTTTATTTAAGCATGTCATCGGAGGAAAGCCATCGTTACAGGTTGTTCCGGTATTCTCCAATTAATTTGATACATGCACAAGAGACATTCGCAATACAACAAATTCGACAACAATGCAAACAGTAATTGGGACATCCATGTTAATCAATCAATTTTTAGACAGCTACTCCGTTGCAACTGCACTATACTGATTTCCTCATGTTCGCTTCTGTGTTTTCCAAGCTTGGACGGAGACCAAGACGGTTCTCCACTAAAACTCCTTATTCCTTATACATTCAACGGTAAAACTCGAGTCTTGCCAGCTATGGTCACCCCTAATTTAACCAAAGACTGTATTTGCGTAATCAATTTCTGGAGAATCTTTGGTATCTATCCGGTCATCCCTTTGATATATAGGAAGAACCCAGACTTACTCCCGTTCCGCTCTTCCAGAAATTCTTTTAAAACGATCGACGGACTGCTCCGTAGACTTTAGGATCCGCACCAGAACTCTTCGTGGCTACTTTTCCCTCTTTTGCCCATCGATTCGTCCACATATTTGGTTGCTGAATCCGATTCGTCTTGGGCCTCTTCGTTTATGATCTTCCATCATAAACTCAACTCATGGACCGAGGACCAACGGCTTTACTTCCCTCAGAAAATCCCGACGGCACCGACTCTGATTGAACCTAGGCCCTTTGGAGTGAGAGGCAGTCACGCTTACCACTACAACACCGGCACCACTAAGTGCCAGAATTTTCAGATGCTTCACCTGGTTTCAAATTTGAATATTCTTGCATCATGCAAGTTCGCTGAAAAATGAGAGTTCGCTTTGAGAATCGTTCGAGAACGGTTGTGTGTTTTTGCTCAGCTGAGGGCTTTTTTTTTAGTTCTGGTCTGGCTGTCTTTGTGCTCGCGGTGGAGTTTTTTGGTTCTCGCATTTGATTATTTTTGCGTCCCGGGTGCGATAATTTGATTTGGCCCCTGTTGCTTACGTGCCTGGTGTGTTCTCACTTCCCTTTGTTGCCGGTGTGACTCGACCGCGCTGATCTATTGTTATTATTTTGCGATGTGCATTGCTTTTGTGCTCAGAGGGATTTGAAAAAGAAAAGGGATATTTAGTTATTGTGTGGTTGGAATTGCTGGAGGAGGAATTGTTTAAAAGGGACTAGAGGATAATATGCGTGGAAGCATCGGGAATGCGCTCCCGGATATATTGATTTGGTGAGGACGTTCCAGTTGTAGATTGTTCTTATATATGCTTTTGTGGGCAGCGCATTTGATGGTCGGTTTGGTGTGGCTGGTGGATCGCCCACAAGTGCTGGCGCCCCTATCAGGTAGATGATAAATTATCCTATTTGATGGTGGTGTTGGCATGGGTAGGCGAGATGGCGGTTGCGCTGGATTGGGGTCGGATGCATTGTTTGCTAGAGCGGATGCGTCCCTTCGATAGAGTAATCGAGATTCATTTTCATCGTTTCCCATTTACCAGAAGGATGATCTCGATCGTGTGATCAGCAGTGACACATTCTTCAGTAACAAATAACATTTAAAAAAAATCAGAGGCTTTTAATCATTTTATTTTCTTATTCTGGAATATTCATATTTTTCAAAAATATTAAATTTGTAAAAGTTTTAGAAATTCTGGGCTAAAAGTAATTATACTTGAAGAAATGTTCTAGAACCTAGAGTTAAACCATCAACACCATTTTTAAAGCTCTTGAAATTTGATTTTAATTTCTAAAGATCAATCCAAGTGTAGTACGTATTACTATAGAGGTAACTCTAAGACTAGAAGGTCCCGAAGAAACGTGCTCAACTGTTTGGCTTAGCTCTGGTACTCTCTTTGGTTCTAAGCTAATCGATGCACCCCTCGAAACATAGGAAAATCCACGAGCCCCTCATTTTATCTGTCAAACTTTCATAGCGTATCAAAACAAACATAGTGTAGTACTAGAATTTCGACTGGAATGGGGTCCGTTAATCGATTTACTTGGGACCAACAGGCTAGTCAAGTAGTAAGCCAATTAATATCGTTAGTTTCCATCGGTTGGTATTACACTTTCTTGCAAGTTGCCCAAATCTGTCACATACAATGCATTTATTTCCTGTCCCTTATAAAATAACATCTACCTCATTCCAAAGCATTCTTAAAAATATATAAAAACAGATATGCCAACCGGTTGAAAATAACGATCTTAAATTGGCTCACCACTTGACTAGCCTATTGGTCCCAATCAAATCGATTAACGTACCCCATTCCAGTCGAAATTCTAGTACTACACTATGTTTGTTTTGATTCGCTATGAAAGTTTGACAGATAAAATTAGGTGTTCGTCGATTTTCCTATGTTTCGAGGGGTGCATCGATTAGCTTGGGACCGAAGATAATACCAGAGCTGAGCCAAAATGTTGAGCACGTTTCTTCGGGACATTCTGGTCTTAGAGTTACCTCTATGGATATACTGCACTGACCTACTGCCAAACCACCCAGTTAAAAACCTTTTTACCGATTCTACATTTTATAAACTTCGTAAACGTTTTTTACATGCGTGCTTCGTCAGCGAATGCATATGCCAGATATTTTCAACAATAAAACAAACTAGGAAGCTTCGCCAATGTCAACGTTTTTGGAAGCAACTTCACAAATCCAAATTCAGATTCTACACCGATTTCAACGAGTCAAGACAATCTTATTGCGAAGTCCAGTATGCCTCACAAGGGAGATGAAAAAAAAAATCTTTGAGAAAAACGCCAAGTGCAACCTACTTTCAAGAATGCTATAAAAAAATGTGTTTGGTAATTATAAAATCATTAGATGTTTTAATGATATATTGTACTTGTAAGTTAAAAGAAGAAGTTGTAAAGTATGTGTTTGATATAAGAAACCTGTCAATTTTGTTTACAAAGTGTCACAATAAACGATTTTATGACTCAGGGAGAGCGCTCGTGAGTCGTAAAATCGTTGATTGTGACTATCTAATAGCGAATTTGACTAGTTTTATGTGTCAAACACTTGCCTTTCAGCGTCTTCTTGTGTCTTACAAGTACAAAAAATCATAGTAAAATTTAATGTTTCCTGAATTCCAAAAATAATTTTTTATAGCAAAGTGGAAGCAAGCCTTAGCAAACTTTAATTATGAGTAGAATTGCAAGAAAAGGAGTGAATATCAAATGGAATTCTGAAATGAATTTAATTAAAATTCTGATGAAATTATTCCAACACCTTTCTTATTGAGAGAACTTCAAGATGATTCCGAAAAAAAATTAAAGAAAATTAAATTCAAAGGACAGTTCTACATTTTGAGGAGTAGTTCAAGAGAAATCGGTAAAGTATTCCAAAAATATTCTGGTGAATTTCTAGAATAATTTCATGGGAACTTTGGGAGAATACAAAGTGAATGCTGAAGATAACTCCAAGTGAATGTAAAAAAAATCTCTTGGACTATGCTGATGTCTTCAGAACTACTAGAAAATTCCCAAAATATCCCTGACGTTAATTGAACTCTCTTGAAATTCATATGTAGTTTAAGAATCCAGTCTGATGCTCAAAATACTTCTCTGTATTTTTTTTTCTTTGAAACTTTCGGATTGTCCCTAAAATTTCATGCACTTCTCAGTTTTTCTCTGGGCTTATGTGAAGTTTTTGAAGTTTTTCTGAAATTTCTTGACTTTCCTGAAATTCAAAAACTTTTTAAAATTTACCTTGACCTTCATAAAACCCCTTTCTGTCCCGCAAAATAAAATAAAAATCAAAGATTTTCACTGAAGTTCTCAATTTTGCCGAAGTTCATGGAACTGTCATAGTTCATAACTTTTCCAATAGTCTTTAGAATGATGTTCTTAAAACAATCCAAAATATTACTGAATTTCCTTAAATTTCTTTTTAAAAGTACCCGTAATTTTACTGATGTAAATTGAATTACCTTTAATTTTCCATAATTTTTCTTCATGAACCAACACGGAACTATGCCTTATCCCTAAATTTCTCTGCACATCCCTAAAGATGCCTATATTTCTCTGTGGTACACTAAATATTCATAATTTCCTGACCCTTATTAAGTTTTTGGATCATTCACAGAATTCTGGAAAAATCCCATAATTCCACGGAACTTTTTGTAAGTCTCTGCAAATTTCCTTAATTTCATGAGATTGCTCTGAAGCTATTTAAACGTCCTTGATGTACTCGGGACTTCGGTGATATCATGAAACTATCTTAATGTTTCTAAATTTCTTTGAAGATCTCTGGAATATCTTGAAGATATCGCATGTTTTTAAATAATCAACATAGTGAAATTTTCGCCAATCTTTGAACTTCTTGAAATTCCCATGATAAACATAAAAAAATTCTAAAATACTCTCACATTTTCCTGATGTTAATATAATTTCCTTTACGCCCTAGAAATTCTCTCGGTGCTTTGCTGAAGATTCCGTGGCGAATCCAAAGTAATTTTGTTACGATTTTTACGATTTTTAATTCTAAAGTCGTGGCGCATCCAAGGTAAGAATATTATATTTGGTTTTAGGGTCAAGTAGACAATCACTAACCGCGACCAACCACAGCACTGCCAGAAATCTGTATCTTTTATTTTGCAATGGCGCCTTTCATCAGTTTTTATTCCTATGATGAAAATGTTCAAGTTGTAGGGAGCATTTCCGAAAACCAACAGTCACCATCAGGGTTGCTTCCATTCACTTGCTATAAAAGCATATTTTTCGGAAATATGCAATCATTAGATGATATAATAATATGTTGTACTTTGAAGTAACGGGAAGAGGGTGTATTTATTTATTTTATTATTTTATTTAAGAGGTTTTAAATTTTAACACATTCATTCCCCTCTAAGAAGAGGATGTAAAGTATGTGTTAGACTCATAAAACCTGTCAATTTCACTTTCAGAGCGTCACAATAAGCAACAACTCAGAGTGAGCACTCACGAGTCGTAAAATCGCTGATTGTGACGCTCTGAAAGTGAAATTGACAGGTTTTATGTGTCAAACACATACTTCACGTTCTCATCTTGTAACTTACAAGTACTAATTATCACTAATACCATCTCATGATTTCATTATTCTGAAAAACATTTTTTTATAGCAAGTGAGTGGAAGTAATCCGACTGCGCCATTGTCGTGACCGGACCGAGGTTTCCAGCCTCGGCCACGGCAACACGAATTAGCGATGCAGCTCCCACGGGTGCGGCTGCTTCTATTGCTGCTGCTGCTGCTGTTTCTGTTGCTGAGGTTTCTGTTGCTGCTGTTTCTGCTGCTGCTGGTGGTATGTCACCTCCAAAATTCGTTACAAGAATGACTTCAACGAGCTTAGGTACTTCATATTTATACCTGCTAACCTATCAAAATTCTATAACCAATGAGATTCTGTTTACATACGAACTATTACGCTTCACGCTCACTTGATTCTACTCATTATTTATTCAACACTAACTCTATCTACTACAGTCACCATCTTGGAATCCAAAATTGTGCCAGAAATAGATTTTTGACATCTAAACGTCGACGTCGTTCCAAACTTACTCATCTTGTTAGAAATCTTACGATGTTTTAGCAGTCATCACCAGCAATTCACCATCTCGGATTCCGAAATGTAGTCAGGTATTGTTTTCTGGTTTCTACACGTAGTTCTCTTTCCGGAAATACTAATACGCAAAGGTATTTCAATTGTTCACGGAAACAAGCAGTAACCAAACCATATACAACAGTACGAGTGCTCGACAACTTAGAGCGACTCACTTTACCGCACTTACACTTTAGC
Organism: Ochlerotatus camptorhynchus; assembly: GCF_037179485.1. Lineage (NCBI taxonomy): Eukaryota > Metazoa > Arthropoda > Insecta > Diptera > Culicidae > Ochlerotatus > Ochlerotatus camptorhynchus. The sequence goes on from NW_027040666.1 coordinate 1,053,526, forward strand.
ATTGAGAGATCTTTTTATTTATCAAAAGCGTCCCATTTTCCGAGTTGAAATTATTCCGTAGTTAAAAGGGACAGTTCGAAATTCATGTCCGGTGTTAGAAAATCCCTGTGTTATCGAACGACCGAAGTTTGAGCAGAACTCAGCTACGGTTGACAAAATCTAACTTCATGTCTGTCAAAAATAAATACGTTATTTGTTTTAAAGTAGTTAACTATAGATCTGTCACTTTTATCAACGAGTTGAATTTAACCGAAGACATCATATCAAGAAGACTGGCAACTTTGCCAGAATCTTAGTGAAGGTGGAAGCAACTGCATAGAAAAATGAGCAAATACACAAACCTTTCTTCTGAGGATGTAACCTTTGCTATCAAATTTTTTCGAAGCATTTATTTTTGAGCGGCAGATGACGCGATTGTACCTGTCTCATAGCGTTAGTATGAGTAAATGGAAGAGTTGGCCGTCTTCTTTATTTGTGGTCTTCGATTTAACCCAACAAAAGTAATTCGTTTGGAAGCTAATCAAATATTACGTAACGTGAAATACGGAAAGTTATCTTCCAATTTGTAACCCATAAATTGACATTCAGAAATGCATCATAAAGGGAATTAACTGTCTTGAGTACGTAATATATCAACATACATTATAGAGCTACGTAAGTATTTGTAGGTATCGGATCTTACAGCAGTGTATGTCATCATTATTACATGTCAGTAGTCTGTATATCACTTATCCTTTTGCATTTACCTACCATCAAAACTCATACAAACATTGGGAATATCCATTAGACTGATGCAAAATTTAAAATTTCGGTCAACAGTGATTAAACGGTATCAATTCGAGTCCTTATTAGACTACCAACATTTAAACTTGTTTTTTTGTTCATTGCCTTCTGCCCTTTTTCCATATTGCTCTGAGAGATTGCAGGAAATTTCCTCAGCTACATTTTGCTGAAAATCGTTTTTAGTTAGTTATTGATTAACTATTTTTTTTTTTTTTTTTTTTTGTAGATGCATATGGTGAATTGATAGTAAAATCAGAGCAAACATGTTGCTTTCCCCACAGGAATTCCAGTATAAACTTCAAATGGTTTGTGCACAGTTCAGTTTTCAACTAAATGAGTTCATACCCGATTTAGAAGCGAAAATTTAACCTTTTGTATCAGTCTAATATCTATCCCTCATCTATCGAGTTTGTGCCCCTAAATTATCCATCAATTAGGGGTTCCATCCATTCAACCATCTTGCTCGCAACGCAGCTGAGCTAGTCCCAGCAAATATACGAAATATACAATACCTGTCAAAAATGGGATCTCACTTCAAATTATGAACCATCTTCCCATTGTTCATCAATCATAATATTATTTCAATTTCACGTTTGTCTTTGGGTGCATGAGCATTTTTTTTATCTCTAGGTTATTTGGAAGAGAAAAAAGGCTTCACGCTGGATGAAGAATGTGCCAGAGGGGAGCGCGCAAGTAAAATTGAAAAATACGATATCGGATATGTGCCTGTCTGTTTGGTATGCTAATTTAATGATGAATAAACTTATTAAATTTTTCGCGTGCTCATATGCGCTCGGCGAGTAAAGTTGCGATGAGGAGAATGTGTTTGAAGGGGAATAATAACATCTCTACCATAGTTTGGCACGAAAGCGGATTATGCTGCTTCGATACAAATTGGTAAATCTCGGAGAATGTCAAAATGATGATGTATCGTTTGTGGGAGAAAAGGGTGCGTAGAAGCGTGTTGGCCTATTAAGTAGGTACAGTTCGGATAGAGTTGGATTTCTTAGATCTACGGCAACGAGAGTGTACGTAGTCAGAAGAAAAAATAAAACTTATCAAAATGAGGCTAACTGGTGATTCCTACCTATTCACCAGTGAGTTTAGAAAACTAGACTAACAATCCCTCTATTCATCCCACCCACCGCTATTTCTCGACTGTCCTTCAACCACCCTAGTAGCACCCTTGTTATAATTTGGTCTTGGCAACTTATATACGGCTTATTTCAGTTATTAACAAGTTGCTGCAACTTTTTGGACAGAATTGTGCTACTTGGGCAGTTACCCTGATTGTTAGTATATGATTAGTATCAATCATAAACTGGTTATCTACAGAAAATCTGTTCAATTGATTAAAGCACAGCCAAGAAATAGCGGTGGGTGGACGGTACCACTCACCGCTTAAATGGAGGGATTGCTGTATCTTGTTTGCACACATGGCAAAAGCAAATTTTACGCAGGATAGAATTCATCGGTGCTGAATAATTTCCGAAAAATGTACACACAGTAGGGTAAACGCTTCTATAGTTGCGGTACGTTAGAAGCTTTGGGATCCTTTAGTTGTGTATTGAGTCTCCATGCACAACTATAGGCACATAACGCTTCTAACTTACCGCAACTATAGGAGCATTTCCCCCTACTGTTATATGTACAGTACTGGTTGTCTCAATATATATTACAGACAGTTTTTTTAAGTGTTCGAAAGAAGTTAGCATTATCGATTTATTTTCGGAAAATGCTTTGTCCCATGTCATTAGTGGTTAACTATTTGATAACAACATTTATTAGGAAACTGTCCATTTCTGAGTGGACAAAATAAAGTACGCATTACAATAAATTCAGCATTTTTTTATTATGACCAAGCGTCTTGGCATACTTTCAACAAGGTTCTTGGTGTGTTGAGGCTTAATTTCCATCCAGGGCTTCAAACAGTTTTTCTTGGTTTGTTACATCTCTTTTGTCAACATTCTGATTGTGATTTGACATGTGAAGCACGGAAGTATGTAGGCAGAGATTTTGTGAGTGGTATGCTTGGAGTCGTTGACTTGCTGAAAAATATGTTTTATCTAAACCAACTTTACGGGACGACTCCCTTAGATTTTTTTTTTTCAAAATTCTGATGTAGGAAACCAGACCACGCAATGCATTCCCACACCAAAATATTGCCACCTCCATGCTTCACTGTCTTTTGTACGTTTCTGTCAGTAAGTCTATCCCCTGGTTATGTCCAAACATATGCGCAAACTGTTTATGCCGAAAGAGCTCAAACTTGCTCTCATCACTCCAGAGAACCTTCTTCCAAAACTACAATGACTTGTCGACATATTTCCGGACAAGTTTAAGACGCGTTATCCTACAAAAATCGTAATCATTCTTAAATGAATATTGAAAAGGAAGTAAACAAACTTGTTCACTTTTTGAATCAATGGTCGTCGTTGGGCCAAACCACTTTTAAAACCTTTTTCCTGCAGTCTTCTACGGACTGTTTCTTCGGAGATGTTTAAATTGGTGTTTTCTCGAATATCACGGCTGGTGGAAAACGCGTTTTTAGTCACTTCCCGATAAATTCGGCGATTATCGCAGACTGTAGTCTTCCGCATACTTCTTCCAGATTTTTCGCACGCCTGCTTCACTTACGCTGTATTTTCGAGCAATTCATCGTCTTGAGAGACCATTTTGATGGTCTGTTACGATAAGTTTACGGATTTGGATGTAAATTGGTTTATTTTCATTTTATCTTATTGAACCACGCATAGGTTATAACAAATCAATAACAGATTACATGTTGTGACGTTTCCGTAATGAACCTATTCATGTAATTTTACAGCTTTTGCTATGCAACTACTTCAAACATGTAAATTTACGTGTACATGCAAGCCACGTAACCCTACATGATGATCATGTGCATCATTTAATTTGCTGTGTTGTCCGAAAGGTACGTAAACTAAATGATGGACCAATGATATGAGTAGGATTGAAACAGCTTCGGAAAAAGTATTGTGTATTTTTAATAATCCAGCTAAAAGTTATTACTAGAAGAATGAACTATTTTCAAATTATGCATTTGGATCAAAAATTTAAAAAAAATGGAAACGGTATTATACTGATCAATATTTTCAACCACCAACAGAAACAGGTTTTTAAGTATAAAATTACACGTTCAACGATCTGAAATTCAATTAATTAATGCTGAAATTCACACGATCATATAAATTTATACAAAATAAATTTCAATTGAACTTTTCACTTCCATGTAAAAACACTCATGCATGCAAAATGAAATCTAGGATCCAATTTTGATTTTTTATTGATTTAGAAATCAAACATTCAATTAAAATAGACTTTTGTGGAACATTCAATAAAATGCTCACTATTGCCCCACCGGTGGGGCAAAATTACACAGTCGTAACCTTTTTACTCAATCATAAATATTGTGTTGGAGTGTTCGACTGTGAGGTTCTGCAATAATCAGTTTCGGCTTGGCATTCTGGTAATCACTCATCAGAACAAATTAATTTTGTAATTTGTCCTTACGTTTTGGCTTTCCCCTGAAGAAGGCCCTAATCAGAGCCAAAACGTAGGGACAAGTTACAAAATTAATTTGTCCTGATGAGTGATTGCAAGACTGCCAAGCCGAGACTGATTATTGCTTAGTCATAAATTTAAGAAAAAATTTCGGGACATGGTAAGGTCCAGCAAAAACACAACCTCCACTTATGCGCCAGGTAGTGCGAACCCTACCATGAAGATGCGTGTCTAGTATCTCTCCAGGAAATCCCGTACCGGGCTAGGAATCCTCAGGGCGAGTCCTTTTCTTCGATCCTATAACCACATCCGAAACTTCAACGCAGGGAAAACTAAAGGTATTACCAAATAGCAACAGAATTTCTAAACTTCATGATGGGTCGGTTTCCTTTGAGGGTTTTCTTTCCCAGAGCTTATACTATTTCGAAACAAAGCCCGCAGCGAGCTAAAAAAATTCCTACGATTAGAGGATTGATTGCCTCTAAAGTGCAGAACTCCTTAATTGCATGTTTCTCGATTTTTTAGAAATTCATCTAGACCCTATCAGATGTGCCTTCGCTCATTCTGAACTTCTATTCAATGTTTACACTGCCGTACTCTAGCAGAACTATCTACCTACCCTTTTTAGACCATTCTAATAAATTATCACACTAAAGCTTCATGTTCGATAGCATTTCCAATCAACTCCGAAAATCGTAAATTTCACGTATGAAGTAACATAAAAACACTTTGAAAATAGAAATTTGGGGATTTCTATCCATGTACAAAGTCGAAAGGCGATGTCGGAATGTAAACAAAAATACACAGATCTCAAATTACTTATACACTACACAAGGGATTGAAATATAGTTGGCCAAATTTTTCACTTCCTTACATTTCCGACGAATAATGATACTAATAAAAAGCGATTGAAAACTGTGTCAAAAGCAGAATCCAGAGCCGTGTTGTCAGTTTTTGCACCATTATTAGATATAAAAACATAAAAATTAGGTACGTATTTTTCAACGAAAATCGCTTATAGCTTTCCAACAAAAAAAGATAACAAACTTGGTTGCTTCGGAAAAAAATGTGGACATAAAAAGTTTGAAAAAAGTCCACAACATACCATTTACGAGAAATCAATGTATAAAAAGTAACTGTTGAAAACCGAGTAAAAAGTATAAATTGAAAATAGACAATTGATTCCTTCAACAATGTTTGTTCAGATAAATTGTTCGTCGATAAGGGGGGGCGACCCCGGCGTAGTGGTTAACATCCATACCTCTCACGCCAAAGTCACGAGTTCAAATCTCACCCCCGGACAAGTCACGAATGACCCAAGAGTGTTAAAGTGACTATAATAAAAAAAAAAAAAAAAAAAAAAAAAAAGTTCGTCGATAATTATGCTGGTCTATCTCGAAAAACACAAAAAGTTTCCATTTAGAGCTCATCAACCGTAAGGACTACCCTAAAGCCATGAACTTGATTTGGAATGGCTAAAATAAAACAAATAGCTTTTCCAAAAATGCTATATACCTAAAACTAATGATTTAGACTCATACAATTTATTCCACCTACATACGACTTCTGGAGCACGGTACAATTTGTTTAACAAATATACAAATATCAGGAATTACCTGATTTTTGTGCATGTAACATGTCGTGTCATTACTAGCACTTCTTTAAAAGCAATAAAATAATTTGTGGCTTACAGAGCCTCGCGGGGTGAAGAGTTGTGAACTTATGGTATTCAACCTCATAGCCGTGAATGACAATTTATTTATTTATTTAATTATTTATTTGTCGTCAATCAGTGTAAACCGTTTTACAATTGTTGTCTTAAGAACTATGTTTACAATTTTGTCTTTGTTTATATTTTTTTTATAATATGTCTTGAGAACAAGTTAAAACATTACTTCTAGCTGACGTTATGCGAGTAATTAAAATATTGCTTTAATTTGGTTTTTGTCATTGTAAAGTCAATGTTATCGCAGTGCTTATTATATGTATCCATCATTTGGTTCAAGGGTCCAAATTTGGCATAATTCGTACGGTGACGATTTGTAGCAAATATATTTCTATTTCGTAAATGCCTAGATGGTGTATATAAATTTAAGGATGACAATAGTTCTATTGAATCCATTCGATGTGATACGATATCGTTTACGAAAGAAATCATAGCAAATTCACGACTCTTTTTTAATGTTTGGATATTTATGAGCATACACCGAGCTGTGTAAGATGGCAGAGGAAATACAGTCCAACCTAACTTGCGGAGTGCATACAATAGAAACTGCTTTTGAACGGACTCTATTCTTTCTTCGTGTTTTATTGAAAAAGGAGACCAAACTATGCTGCAATATTCTAATATCTATCTTACATAAGCAATGTACAATGTTTTTATCGTATACGGATCGTGAAAGTTGTAGCAGAAACGTTTTATGAAACCAAGCATGTTGTTAGCGCTGTTAATAATTGTGTTATAATGATCGGTGAAAGTAAGTTTTGAGTCCAAAATAACACCTAGATCCCTGACTCTATCACACTTTTCTACGATATGGTTTCCTAAAGTGATTGTTATATCGGGTAGGGTTCGTTTTCTACTAATGGTAATTGAGTTACATTTTTTATATATAAGAGCATCTTTAACCATTTGGTACCTACACACAGATAAAAAATCTGAATTTTAATTGTGATGTAAACATTCATTCACGTAAACTTGTATTTCATTTCATGCAACCGAGCAGCTTGTAAACAATGTTGTTTACAAAGATGGGCTTTTGTATTCAATATTTGCTAAATTGCATGAAATGTCTCAGAACTTTACATCATTTATAATGTAAACTTATATGATATGTGACGCTCCATTTATGTGCATCATATTGAACAGAAATATACACTACTTTTTCGAACTGTGCAGTTTCTACCGAATTTAACCTTCTATGCACTAAAGCGTGATTGTGAGTTCTTGTCTCGATTATTCCCTCCAACAACGATTCTTCTCGATCATATTTTACCACATTTCAACCAAGCACAAATCAACCAACAGCAGAAGTAGGACCTTCAGTCACGTCTTCCTTTACTTCTCAGAACTACGTGGATTGCCTCTTACGTTCCGCACGAGCTTCCCTCAGACAATGGCAAAGTGAATTTTAACTAAGGATATGATTTACCAGGAGCACCAGAAACAAAACCAATAAGTCTTAATAATGCGAATATTTGCATAACAATACGACAAATGATATTCCCCTTTTGCGACTTGCACGCCCCTTCTTCGATTACAAGTAAGTTGAGATGCGGGGAGCGAGGAGAGTTGTCTTAGCTATGCCTGCTGTAAGACGACACTGGGTAATAAGGGAGTCGCGACTTTTGTAAATGCACGCAAAAAGAAAAAAATATTATTTCTGAAAAGCCACTTCATTACTGTGAGGCATTGTTTTTTGCCTGTCGTTGTGCTTGTTTCTTGTGATGGCAGAAGAAATGAAATGAGAAACTTGTCATATCAAACAAATGCTCGATGTCAGGAGCAGTTACTTGCTTCGCATAATTGGTTGTCACTTTCGTCTTGTGAGTTTGTTTGAATTGCAAACATTTTCGATGGAAGCATCGCATACGGCGGAAATTTGCTGAACTATTTAACGCTTTAAATAAATGTGTATCTTTAGAAATCCTATTTATGCTTCAACGTAGAAGACATTTATATCAACCATCCTGCAGTTCATGATACTTGATGTTCCTACAAGAGCTTTGGAAGTTTTCCAAAAACTGAGGTATATCTGCTTCAAAACATGCTCCTTATAAAAAGAATATGCAGAACGCCTTCTGTAACCAGTTGCACTCCTGGCAGTTCTATCTATCCCGGGTATCCTTGTGAGTATCATAGAGGCTAGCAGGAGGCAAATAAATCGGCCACAATATAATAAATGGGAGGTGACAGGTGTTCGTTGTAGGACAGAAAGAACTCAATAATATCCGTTTTATTAAGACTCTCGGTGTGTACATTTTATTAAAATGAAGCGGCGCAACAGACGCGAACCACAGACACGTGCCAACCCTAAAGCATCCCGCTCACTCCCTGCCCTTCTAAAGTGGATGGAATTTCACCAGGAAACGACCAACGGTACAATGCAAACTGAGAATAAAAACCAAAGGGTTTTTTGCATCACATCACTGCGATGCTACACTGTCCTGTGAGGCTCCTCCGGATGCTGTTTCAGCGTTTTTCCATGGTTTTCGTGAGAGTGGGCGGTGCAATGGCTCACATCCAATATAACTCGACTTTGGGAAGGCTTGAAGGTGCTGTTGTTTCCACGCCTTAGGTTCCTTATTTTTCTCTCCATCTTGACTTTGTAAGCAAGCGAGACGGTGGTAATAATTTATGTATTTTTAGAGTTCAACTACGTTAGGCTATGGAACTTTGCCCAGGTGTTTTGTCGCTTGCTATAAAAGATACGCTGTGAATAGAATAAATTCTGTAAGTGAGCGAACCAATAAATACTTTGGAGATGGGTTTGTGTGCCATGTTTTTATAATCTAGAGTTAATTTAAAATGTGAACGCTAATAATGTATCCATTGAAATGATTCTTATGCTAACTTCATTTAATCAGGACTAATATAGGCTCATGATGCATATCGAAAAATAAATAATTGATTTCCTTCTAATGTCGGTATCTATACCGCAATCAAGTGAGAATAACCGACGTTCGTCGATCGTTAATTGGCTTGGCCGATTGGTTATTAATCACCGACGGCAATAGAATGCCAGGGAGGCGACTTCCACGCCTGAAGTTTATGGAGCTCCCCAACAAATGGACGAACAGTTTTACTTTCCTTCCGAAGAGATTTTTTTTGCCTCAAAAAACTGAACTCACACATACGACACCGTCAAATCGAAAAAAATATCTACAACTTGGGTCAATCAATACAGGAACATACGTGTCACCTGGTCGATCCACCCAAGAGCCATTTCCGCCAAGTCGTCATCCGACATTATTTTTTTTTTTTTTTGTTCTTTGATTTGTTTTCCGTCGATCTTGTTTTCCGTACTGAGTACCAATGCTACCGACGCCAGGGAGCCAGCTCATACACCTGGACCCTACCTATCGACCCATCAACTCATGAACCGGGAACCAACGGGTTTACTTCCCTTCCGAAGGAAGGCGTGATCAGAGATGTTTTGCCTCAGAACATCCCGGCGGCACCGACTGGGATTGAACCCAGGCCTGCTGGGGTGAGAGGTAATCACGCTTACCACTACACCACCGGCGCTGCTGTATCTGACATTCGTACGACGTACCCCGTCCACCGTAGTCACCCGACTTTTGCGGTGTGGGAGATTGATGGTTCTCCCAGCAGCTGATACGTTTTCTCCATCGTCTCAAAGTTCCATGCAATGATGTTGAGGTCATCGGTGAAGCCAAGAAGCTGGATGGACTCCCTGAAGACCGTGCCGTTCGTGCCCGCTCTTCTGATACCACCTTCCGACGCGATGTTAAATAGCAGACACGAAAGTCCATAACCTAAGCAAATGAACTCGAGAGTGTCGTTGTCTATCTTCACCTAGACCAATCACGTCAGTTTACACGAAAATCCGTATGCCGTAGCTGGTCCTGATCAATTGTGCCGTATGCCGATTTTAAATCGATAAACAAATGATGCGTAGACACTATATATTCACGGTATTTCTGCTGAATCTGTCTAATCGTGAAAATCTGGTCCATTGTAGAGTGAGTACCCACAAATCCCGCCTGGTATTGCCCACGAACTCGTGATTGCGTGGTAGTTGCAGCAATCCAACTTGTCGCCCTTTTTGTACGACACCTTCCATCCACTCCTCCGGTAGTATATCCTCCAAAATCTTGACAATTACACACATCTTGTGAGAGCATCGCGACTAAGTTGCGTCGTACGGCTGACCAGGGCCCCTTCTCCAATATTCATTGACGTTTTTTTTAAAGAATAAACATTATGTTTTTAATAAAAAATACTGAATCCGTTGAAAAAAAAAAATTTTTTTTACGCTGTATGACTAAAAAATCTCATTTTTTATTGAACACCCTTTACTTTTCCTCTACTAACTGTTTGCGTTCGCCATCAAACCATTCTTCGGTCCGGGATCGCAGTACACGCTTAATTTTGTTTGCCGAATTTCGGTAATGTTTGCAGTCGAGCTCCCGGCAAACATATTTTGCCGAGATCTCAGCAAAAGTGACGCTTGGTTTCTGAGTCTCGCGAAATGTTTTCCTGAAGTTTAGAAGACAAACGTCATGATTGCGTAATTTCAGTATTTTTTTTAATGCCGAGCACTCGGCTGTGCAAATCTCGGCAAAAAATTGCCGAGTTGGCGAAAATAAATCTAAATGTGTACTTAGTGCCACTGCGGCAGTACTACCTATGACGGAACGGAAGTCCCTGTTCAATAGTAACTGCGTCAGTTCTTCCGTGGGTAGTGCAGCTTCCAGCAACTCTAGGGCAACTCTGCCGTCCCGGAGTTGTTCGATGTTAAGTCTCGGCGTCCGACTACGTCTACGTGAGAGTGGAGTCGCTGGCTAAGTGGAGGCAGGTATGGGATACGACAGAGAATGGTAGGCACAGGCTTATACCGAATCTCGCGACCTAGCTGTGCAGAAAGTATTGAGAGATAAACTTTCAGCTAACACATTTCCTACCTGGTCATGGTTGCTACATGGAAATTACAAAAGCTTGAACACTCAACGTCACCCCATTGTCCGGATTGTGGAAACGTGGAGAAAACACCGAGCACGTGGTCGTCAGCTGCCCTAGATTCGAATCAGTGCGAAGAGAGCCTGCCCTGACTGTGGTCGGTGAAATTTGACGAGATGAGGGCACTTGGGATGAACTGTAGAGAAGTGAGCATGTAGGGGGCATCGTTTTAAAAAAAAAGGTCCACTCACCAGGTTTGATTCTTACTTACCTTACCAATCAGGCTAAGGCCTTGTTGTCCTCTGCTGTCCGAAGAAGTCGTCTCCACTCTACTCGATCCATGGCCACAGTTCGCCAGCCTCGTAGTCTGCGAACGGTCCGCAGGTCACCTTCTACTTGGTCGATCCACCTTGCCCGCTGCGGCAGGTTTGATTCATAGCCCTAAAATGTAAGTCTGTGCCAAGAATGGTACAGATTGAAGAAGGATCAGATGTTGCGCAAATGGTTTTAATTTTGTATGGGGATTACAATAAAAGCAGTTTAAATTTATCTACCCAGAAAAATAATTTTTAGTGTCGCGTAAAATCTCCTATCGTTAAATGTTAAATGCGTAACCTACGAAATTGCTTACAAACTTGTATACAACATTGCTTATTGATGTGATATTGCGCTTAAGTTTGCATAAAATGTCGTGTAAATTTACATCAAATGTAGCGTTAATAACGTGTGCGCTATGTATCGCAGAATTTTACACAATATTTCACACTAACTTTCGTTCTAGATGTACAAACGATGTAAAAATTAAATATGTGGCTGCTATGACAATGATCAACAAGCCTGTATTTGTTGCGGTCATTTTTTTGGCAACCCGAATAAAAATTTACCATAAAAAACATTAGACAATGTCATGAAGCGTATTGTGACTACCATAAATTTTATAGTTAAAAACAATAAAAATACATTAGAACTTACTGTTATGTACAAAAGAATATATTGTACGTGAGACTTCTTCTATAGGAAAGGGGGGTTGTTATTAACTGTAACCATAAAAAAAATCATTTTTCTCTAGATAAAATTTGATCTCATTACAATAATTTTTATTTTTTACTGAGCAAAATTTAGATAACATAGAATTTATTTTGTTGACTATTTGATCATTTGACCGATACAATACAATTACAATAGGGTTAATTATCAACAGTAAAATCTATTATATTTTATTGTATTTTTAGCCGAGAATACAAGAAAGATAAAAATGTGGAAAAATTACAAATTAGGGCAAATTTATAATTTAATGGTTGACAACAGCACGAGTTTCATCACAACAACAAAAGGCTTGTTTATCGTTTTCATGGCAACCACACATTCAATTTTGACTGCATTTTGACAATTTGAACCAAAAATATAACGATAATAGTGAAAATCAAAAATTTCCATGGAAATTCGCCTTAATCCCAAAACAACCTTGAAACTATTACATTTTCAGAACTAAGCAATAGACTGATGACAAATTTTAAATTTTTGCTCCGCAGCTTCCTCAACCAGCTTCAAATTGGATTTAGACCATCTTCCCACATTTTTAACTAATTTAGCTAACTACTGACTGTACAAAATCCATTTCAACTTTATCGGATATTGGAAAAACCAATTGTTTGATCATATCCTTCTTATACTTCACCATCTTTATTTACCAGAAATTGTGATGTGATGCTTGTAGCTGTGTGTATTTATCAGATATTGCTGAAGATTAATTTTCTTATGAAATTAAAGAACAAAAGTTATTAATCGTTTAAGACACTGATGTCATATGAACATTATCAATAAACTGTTAAGCAGGCAACATTGGTGTTTCTGGCACGTGAAACAGCAGCACAAAAATCATGGCTAACATCCCGGATAAAAATAACCATAAAATTATAATAAAATATCAATAAAATACAATAGATTCTATTGTTGACAACTAATCTTATTGTAATTCTATTGTATTGGTCAAATAATCAAATAGTCACCACAATAGGTTTACAACAAATTCTATGAAATCAAAATTTCGCACAATAAAAAAACAATAAAATGTATTGTAATGAGATCAAATTTGTTCATGAAAAAATTGATTTTTTTATCGATACGGTAACTAACAATCCCCCTTTTCTATTGTAAATGTCTCATTAACAATAGATTATATTGTACTTAACAATAAGTTCTATTGTATTTTTATTGTATTTCACAATCACATTTATTGTTGCTACAATAGGTTTTATTGTATTGTAACAATAAATTCTATTGTTTTTGTATGGTAAATTTTTATGCGGGATTTCACACTGCAAAATACAGTATTTCCCACAAAACAGCTGCTTGATCATGTAATTATATTATCAATTTCTTTAAAAGTAAATACCCTCCCCTTGGCTAGTTTTTGCACCTTGCTGTTGGTGGGCGGGCTTAATTTCATGCTTTATAGTGGAGTGTTGGAGACGGTAGGTTTATGGTCGGCGTTGCTGGCTCATGCCGCGATGGAATGGCGTCATGGGCAGGCAATGGGGATTACTAAGCTTCCCCTCTCTGATAAACCACTGCATGAGAGAACCAAAGATCTAGTCTAGCAGTGATAGTATCACACTTGTTACTCCTTCGATTGAGAGCCGCGTCGTAGTACGCTTACGTCTAGGCACTGACGTTGGGTGCGATACTGGCGGGTTTTGCCACAAATACGCAGATAGATTAATTTAGGCAAGGGAATTATACTATTGAAATATTTCAGAAAGTGCCCAACTATTTGCGTGACAAGCTTTCATTGTTGTTTTCATTGAAGTATTACTCAGGAAACAATGTTAAACATCATTTTTGTACATGGTATTGTAACTAATCTTATATGTGCTTCATTTTGATTTGGGATAAGTGTTTGAACTATGGCTCGGGATTTCTACTGTGGCGTGCTTCTATTGTGACATACCCATACGTATTTTTGTGGTGCGACATAGTGGAAGCGTGTGAGCATAGTTGGAGCATATACCCTATATAATTTAAAAATCAGCTAGGAAGCTATCTTCAAAATGAAGCATTATAGTTCTATGAAGGTGTTACCTGGGTCGATCAAAGATATAATAAATAGGTATAGGCTTAAATCAAAAGTACTTGAAACACGTTTAATTTTAGATTACAAGCACAAGTGCAGGTACTTAATAAAGCATGGGTTATGATTGATGGTGAATTAGAGCTTTTAATAATTTATTAAATTAGATTTATGAGATATCATAATCATCAAATGAACTTAAATAGGAAACTTCAGAAAGTCTATTCACATTAGGTAGATTAACAAAAGAATTAGGATGCGGGGGGTCCGCTTAGGGAGGCAACTAACCTTTAAAGTTGTAGAATAAATCTTCTTATTTAGTCTTGAACTTTAAAAAGAAAACGCAGGCAGCATTGAGCAGATTATTATTATTATTATTATTTAGCTTTATTAAGGAGGCTTTCAGCCTTGGGCTGGTTCGCCTCCATTGAGCAGATTAACAAGGAGAGGAATAGTTTAGGAAATAAGTAAAAGTAGAGGTATGTGACAATTAATAACTTTTAAACTTTTGGAGGTGTTGTATTCCCCTGAGTTTGTTGTACTCGATTACTATATTATTTTCTCAATACGCGAAATCTCTTATATATGCGGTTAAAGCATTTGAGTTAACTTATTTCTTAGTGTTCAAGTACTTACATTTTTAAACAGCAGTCAATGTTGATCTATGAACTAAACCATACGTAAAATCGGTCTTTCCTTATGAGGTATTGATGCATGTTTAACTTTTCGCGACTGTCGGAATCAACGCGCCTACGTCTACGGAGCTTACGCAGAAGTGAATCGCAATGCGGTACACAGAAAAAAATTCTGAATTTTAGCTATCGCGTAAAATCTCTCTTCGTTTAATTTTGAGCTATACTTGGCATAAACAGTGAAATCGTTAACAAACTTGTATACAATATTGCTAATTTATGCGATATTGCGCCTAAATTTACACGAAATATCGCGTAAAATTATGTCAAATCTAGCGTTAATTTTATGTGCGCTATATCTCGCAGAAATTTACATGAATTTTTCGAACGGTGTAGGGTTCACCAAAAGTTTTTTTTTTTTGAGCTTATGTAGTATAGAATTTGTTCGGTGCGGTTGCGAAATCTTGAAATGATTGATACGTTCTTTAAATTAACTAATTTGATACAAAGCTCAGCAGTAAATAAGTAGAATATCTAGGGAGGAAACCAAAATTAATAAACTTGCCAACATAGGCTATCACATTTAATTTGGTGGCACTCTTTAAATGATAATAAGCCTTTTTTCTCGCTTCGGTTGTCTCGCACGGCTTTCGGAATTCGCGCGGTTCTCGTAAGTTACATAATTTAGATATTTCGTTCAAAATGGATTTACTTATTCAATCGGTTTACTACGCGGGTGTATCTACGCGCACACGTTACAGCATTTTTTCTATAACTATCTTGAAACAATACATACGGAATCCTAGTCCTTCTGCTGTATTGTCAAAAATAGAAGCAAAATTTATTCAAGTGGGTCAAGTCTTGAAAACTAAGCTGTCACGCAGCTCCAGCTTGATACCCAATAAAAAAAAATCTTGAAAAGTAATAACTTTTCCATTTGACGTTAGACTGAAATGCGATACTCAACAGATGTAGCTGAGAAAATTTATCATAAGAAAAGCTATCGAATTTTCTCTCAGAGCAACATGGAATAAAGCTAGTAGTCAATGAAAACAAAGCTGGGATTTACCATAGTAATTTTCCATACAAGCTTCAAATGGTTTGTGCCAAGTCAGCTTATTTTAAAATGAAATAAAATTTTGGAAGACTAATCAGGACCAGATTTAAATCCGTCTAAAACCGTTTGAGCACTCTGGAGCGAAAATTTCATATTTTGCATCAGTCTAATGAAGCAGCCTAATGAACAAAGGCCTACAACCACCTGCACACAGATGAAACAAGGTTATCTCTGTTGAAACGCAGAGCTTCATGCTGCCAACTTTATGTAATCATTACACAGATGCAGTCCTACAGAAATAGTGCGATGAGACCCCAACCGATGACAACAAGTTTGCATCGAAAAACAAACTGAGATTTCTTCTGCATCCCAGTTGAACTCAGTCTCACCAGCTTAACTGCGTAAACAACGCAAGCCCAGCTGGAAGAGCTCATAAATAATAATTTCTTTGTTATGGAATGCCACCGAAACAACAAACATACGGCGACAGCCGTTTACTACAAGACGACGGACGGATACGATTCCCCATTGAGCCTGGTGTTGAATACTTTTACGCGTAAATTCACTAGATTCTTCGATTGGAGCAGCGGTGGTGGTGGTGGTTCTTATTGCTTGTTCTCGAATGAAGATAATGAATATACAACCACTGGCTTCGAAGCATCATAATATAAACTCATTCATTCATCTTGGGGACTGAGCACATTTGTTTCATAAAAAGCTTATTTTTCTTTCTTTCAAAGCCGATAATTCATTGTCTCGTAACAAAATTTACTTAATTCTATATAGGTCTAGTAGGATTTGTGCCGAATACTCGTGGTTTACTCGAGGTTATAGGGATATATTGTCGATCAGGATCAGGATAGGATCAGGGGAGGAGATTGTGTGGTGTTTCGTTGTCTCAACATATGTTCTGTTAACTTCATTAAATGACAGAAAATAAAATATGTTTATTTCATTTTTTTTTTTTTCCTTTAACGATCATTTTAATCTTGTTTCTGACATTCTGAGCAGTTCAAAAACTTAGTAAAAAATTATTGACTCATGAAAAATAATTTATGTGTGTTGGGCATGTCCTGTGCCCAGGGCTGGTAATTGACATTTTAAATTAAAGATCTCACTTGATTTTTACAGAGGTACGTTGGTCCTATGAGAAAACGATGATAGAGATTTTCATCAAAATCTCATCAATTTCTTTTTCATGACAGAAAGGGACAGTGTTTTCAACATTGCAACTACAATCTTATTTGTTGATATTAATGTTACTTATGCCGCTGAAATCATAATAAATTACAAACCGTGGCTTGCTTAAATTCATCTAAAGTAGCTAGAAATGATGTTGTCACGGCTGCTTGATCATTGGGGAAAATGACACGAATGGTCATGATCTGGGAACTGCCGATTCTATTTTGCAAGCCAATGGAAAACTGCTTGAAATTTTAAGTTTTTAAGTAGTAAATTGTTTTGGTCTTCTTACGTTGAATCCCATCAAAAGCTCTGA
The DNA here is from genome assembly GCF_037179485.1 of Ochlerotatus camptorhynchus. Taxonomy (NCBI): domain Eukaryota; kingdom Metazoa; phylum Arthropoda; class Insecta; order Diptera; family Culicidae; genus Ochlerotatus; species Ochlerotatus camptorhynchus. Next base: position 1,070,734 of record NW_027040666.1, read on the forward strand.
GCCTGGAGTGCTTGAGGCCCCATGGCTCTCATAAATTTTGTTTGGAACTGCAACCCAACTGAGTTATCAAAACTGTGCTGGTTTAAAAAGGTTGTAAACCTTTTTTGTTTCTGTTGTTGAGCTTACAATTAATAATTTGTTATGGAAAAGAATGGTTTATTTATATGAGATAACAATACATGACGATAGATAAGAAGAGTAACTACAATTGTAGCTTCTGAATATTTGGCATTGACAGTTCACATTGGCTCCCAATTGACAAGCATATCGAGTGAGTCCACAGGTTGATAGGTAGTTTCATCTTATGGTAGTGAAAGAAGCTGTTTTCTCATGGTTACATGACAACCGTGTTATTTACCAGCACTGGTCCTGACCACGTCCTTGCAACTGGTGAGGATAGGAAGCATGTTAGTTCGACACGAATATTTTAAGGATGAGGAGCATGGAAATCCACCCAAATAAGGTCCGGCTCGTATCGTCGACCAACACAACACGGCCGTTGAACCTCACTAAAATTTTCCTCGATTTTCCTCACATTCAAGCAGGTTTTAAGCCCGAACAAGGAATAACACTCAAGATTTCAGATTTATTTCGGCCCACGACGGAACACTCTTCCACTAAATTCTGCAACACGCTCCGTGTTTATCCTTCCGAAATGCTATGCCCCTATCGGGCACTTCCGAAATGCTGCAAACATAGATGCATGGAACAAGAGTCAAAAATAGCCGGACTCGGATTCTGTTCGCTTAGCGGAGCGGAAATATTGACCCATGCCAGTAGCAATTTCGATACTGTCATCATCACATACCTGGTTTAAGGATGAAAATTTCTGTTCGTAGTTAGAAAACACGGTGTGGGAATCTGTTCTTTCTTTCACTTATTGTATAATTTGAATCATACATTTCATAAGATTAGATTCAAACTAAATATTTCTGAAACCTATAATAAATAATCACAGTCATAACACAGAATCTTCATGCATGCTGTTGTAAGAAGAAGCAATTATACCAGCCGTTCAAAATGTATTACGTCAGAACATGAAGCGTTGAAGGACAGCAACCTTATATGCATACCGTGAGTAGCAGAAAAAACTACGACATGTTATTCTTTTTAATTGAAATCAAGCACGATTCACACTTCTCGCAAGTATATTGCTCAACGTGCTACCAAAGCAGCACTAGCCCTAGCAAGTTGGTGGCATCCTTACCGTTCCGTTTAATTAGTTTGGACTGATAATCCATTTTCCGTCACACTGTAGAAAAGCGACCATACAGTACAAAAATAATGTATGTTCGATTTTGAAATTAAAAAATGTTAAATGTTCCATTAATAATTGGAGAATTCCCTATTAAAAACCCATTTGTATTTATTGACCTATGGTGACTGACCCTTCATACATATTTGAAGTTTTACGAAGGTCTCCAACAATTGATCTGCTCTGTAGTAACAGCCTAACAGAAATATGAGACAATAAAGTGATCCATGCGACCTTTTGCAGTTGACCTGACAGCTAAACTAAATGATTGTGAGTGGGTGAGTAAGCAAGTCTTGCCAATGCAAAATGTTATTATAAACAATGCTATTTTTCATGGGAAAGATCTGTCAGTTCAACTTTGAACTGTCAAAACTTCTCTGGTAAACAAAAAAAAATCAGCCGACGGCAGCTGCCTCAAGGAATGCCTGATTGGTCGGGCGAACGTATAGAAACGCGAGATTTTTAACAACAAGGTAGGGGAAATGACGGCTTCGGCATGACAGACTATTTTCGGCAACCCAAATTGAAACACTATTTTCACTGGATTTTCTTACGACAACACTTAGCTGAATGCATGCAAACGATTCTTTATGCTTTCAGCTTCAATTTGACTATATTTTTACCACTGAGAAAAAGCAATCTAGCAGGGTTTTCTTGAAATGAAACACACGCTCTACAAATTGTAGCTGATTTCGAGTTGCCGATAATAAAACAGCAGATTTACATGCAGTTCAAATGGAACGGTTGCCGAAGAAAAACTGGTTGCCGACAATACTCGCTCTCACTAGAGAAGATTGGAGCTTTGTAAAAGCGTTTCAAAACAGTTTTTGACAATTCTTTCGACTGAAATTGTTAGAGCAGCTGGCAGCAAAAGATTGTAAACAAACCAATACTGCATATGTGTGCGTTCCATAGAGAAAAAGGCTATTGAAAGAAGGTCGCTGCTTAGGTTGCCGAGAATACGTAAATTCCCCTATCTATTTTCATGTATTTTGGCAGTCGACTGCGTCACCCATAGTGAAATAGTTTTTGCACGGTCGTTTCCGCGAGAGAAGAAGAGCACATCACAGATAAAAAGAAGCCAGTTGTCGCCTCTTCCTCTTAGGTAAAAGCCAGCAGTTTTTGTCGAGATTTTCGTAATTACTGTCCCGGCAATCAATTTTTACTGAAATCTCAGCAGCCCACGTACCCTGTAAATGTTTTTGTCAGACATCTTGCAAAGGGCCACCCATATTGAGTAGAGAGGGTCTAAGACTCTCTCTGACAGTGAGTACAACATCAAACACCATGGTAGAACAATATTATAACAAAAAAAATAAGAATTGTTGAAACCATAACTATTAGAAATAAACCTTTCTACCATTCAGAACTGTTTAAAAATAACCCACCAAGGGATCTCAATTTTTTTTATTAATAAAACCATATAGGGCAGAATGTAAAATAATTAAATTCCCTGAGCATTCCAGATTTATCCATGTACAAATGCTATCAAGGTGTCAGAGACGAACCAGCCAACGGCTGAAAGTCTCTATAATAAAGAAATCAATCAATCAATCAGCTATGAAGGTTTTCTTGTTAACTCACTCAGAAAAATCGACCGTACATAAAAAATTTAAAAATGCATAGGGTGGGTGAGCCAGTAGTGGAGGAACTAAGACAATTTATTTATTAAAAATTTAATTATCGATGTACGTACATTTTATATACGTCAAACTATAGCTTTCAATATGTATTTTTTGAGAAAAATATTACATCGAAATTAAATTGTATACATTTTTCGACAACATGTCCTCTATTAATAGGAACTCTGTTCCAGTAGTAGTGGTAGTTGGTAACTTTGGTTCCTATAATAGTGGAACGCATTGTTTTCTTATGGGTTCCACTATTATAGGAACAATACTACAATTATAGGTACAAAGGAGTCTAGATCTTAACAAAAATAAATAGTTTTCCGTCTTTTTTGGACTAATTTTAAGTTTTAAAAATGCAAATATGCTTTATTTTCGGAGAGCTATCATGGAAAATAACCTTATTTGGTTTTCGCTCATTATTCTGACGCATCCCTCATACCGCAACTATAGGTACACCACTATTACTGGAACACCATAGGGAACGATTAGATTCACGGTTTAGCGACTTGCAGTCAATTTAATTGTTTATAAGATAGTTTGAACAGACTGAGAGGTAAGCACATATCATCGGTAAGAAACGTGTGTGTGAGAAAATTTTCGAAAAAATCTAATGGCACCCGTGGGATTCGAACCCACAATTCCCATTCAGTACACGGGTGCATTGCCAATTATACAACGGTGGACCTATATGCTCTACGGATGTATTTGGCTAATGACATTTGAGTTTCGAATCCGTTTCCCACCCTAGTCTTTTTGCGCAAGCGTTCTCTAATACACAACAATCGTCTATTATCGAAGATATGTGCTTGTACCGCAACCACTCAGTGTCAGTCGATGTGAACAAACACAGCTCATTTTTGTTGTGCTTCCTTACATGCTGAAGTATTTGTGCCCGTTGGCTAGACCAGGGATCGAGGGCCTAGCAAAGTGGTCCGTCTGACCGCTTTCAACAATTGGCGCCCAACTAAACTCGTTTCGATCAAAGATTTAAAGAACTGTTCTCCCCGGAGTATAAAGGAAAGCTAGGATATCAAATAATTAATTTCCATTGAAAAGCACATAAGATTAAAGGTTATTCATTGATTAATTTTTACTCAATATGCAATTTTGCTACAATAAGGTTTGTAACAGTAGGATAGATGGCAAGGCGGAAATAGCAGAAAACAGCGGATATATTCACTAAACCATAGTTATTTTTACAGCAGAATGTTTTCGAACTATGTCCGCAAAATCGGCAAACTCCTCAACGAACTACCCTTTCGAAAACCCTTTTGCTTAAGCGCCAGTACGATAAATCGTACTGCGAGAGGGCGTGTTCAAATACCGTACCCGGCTAGTCCTCTCAGGGCAGGTCAGGTAAGAACTACCAAAAATTACCGGCAAAACCCAAAACGCGAACAAAACCAAAATCTCCTGATATAGGCTAGATTCTTCCACAGATCAACCCAGCGGTCGACAAGAAAATGTGAAGCAAGGACTAAACTTTGACACTCAATTTATTCTGGGGATTTTTGTCCTAAGGCCCTAAACGTGCACGTAATATAAAATTGGCTCGATCTAACCTGGTCTTTTCTGCTGCAGTTACCGTTGCCGACGGTGCTCGCTGTTGACGCCGCGATCGCCGACGTAGATGCACTCGATGAAACACGTGGGCCTAGTTCGACTTGGTCGCCGCCAAGGAACTACTCGGAGCAACCACGTTTCAAACGCTAGTCTGGGAGCGCAGTCGACGGTGCTGTTATCGACGTCGTTCACTATCGTCGTTACACGGCCGGTCGATGATGACGGTGAAACAACTCCACTCGTGGGCCTAGTTCGACTTAGCCACCGCCAAGGAATTACTCGGAGCCACACGGGGCACGCGCAGATCTTGAAGCGTGGGGTGCCTGGTATGCTTTCTTTTCCCACGCTGGTCTGTGGTCTGGGAGCGTAGCGTTCCGGTTACTACACAGTCGATGGTGCGACTATCGCAACTGCTCGATTTCGTCCTCACACAGAAGGTCGATGGTGGACAAGTCCACACGTGGGCCTAGTTCGACTCGGACGCTGCCGAGGAACTACTCGGAGCCGCACGTGGCACGCGCAGATCTGGGAGCGCAGGGTGCTCGGTATGACCGCGAAGATGGTGACTTCTAGAACCCAATAAAAAAACCTTCGCCTGAAGGTTCTTCAGGCGATAACGAAAACTTTTAGGGAAACCTGTCGGTCTAACTATATACTATTGTTACCTTTTTGCCTATAGCCTTTAGGGCTTCACTTAATCGCACTATACTACACTTGTGGCAAATTTCTCAAGCACACACGGTATTTTCTTCTGACTTTAAAAAATCTGCTTAACGATCCGATCGCTCGCACAGGTCTCACAGGAATGAAATGTAGCTCACATCAGGGTAATTATCTTCCACTTCGTGGGTACGAGAATTGAATAGAATTCTTACGTGTTCTGCTCTGATTGGGTAAAAAAAACATCATACGATGTTGCGCTTCACAAATTTAAATTATGAAACAATAATATTTAGCGAAGACTACAACCATCAAAAAAATAGTGCGATCCGAGGCTAATCTACGGGAGTTCTCAATTTCGGTTGTACCTGTTTATATGTGTTCAGTTTCAACACCGACCGCTCTGCTCGTAGCGGCGCTACCATCACTTATCGGTTACAGGTTATCAAATTTTCTACATAGAGGTTGAACAATTGAATTCAGTAATAACATCGTTTTTCCACCAGTGAAGTGAAAAATTTCTAGGTAGCATACTACTAGTGCGCGTACCCTAACAAAAGTTTATAATTTTCCTGTGCATTCATCGGATACCAGTGTGATAATTTGAAAACGTTATAAGATTGGTGTTTTTTTTTTTTTTTTTGTTAATGGGTCTTGATTCAACTAAGTGTCCCAGACAATAGAGATTTCGTTTTAATTCATTCAGCTTGCGATATTATTTTGATACAGAGATCTAGTATACGAATCCGGAAAATGGATTTGCAAAAATTGTATCAATCTATGGAGGTATCTCATTTATCAATAGATGAAGTAGAACACGATTTGCTTATCAGAAATATTTTGTTTCACTTTGATGATGATGAAAGCAAAAAGAGAAGAACACTAAAAGAAAAAATGAAGCAGGAAAGAGAAACGAATAAATTCGTTTTCTCACAATTTTGGCGAAAACCAGAAGAAGAAATATCCACTATAGGTTCAAAGTTGAAAATCATTGCTGATCTGCTAGAAAAATCTAAACTTGATGCCCGTCAGCGGCAAAAGCTCAAAACGCGCGTAGTTCATTATCGAGTTCGAATTTATTTTCTCAGCAAAGCTTCAGGTGCTGAAAAGTTTAGGACTGAAATAATAAAAATTGGTAGACAGGCAAGTGAAATTTTCATTAAACATTATGCAGAGTTAAGTGATGAGGAGTATCGTTCGGAGACGGAAATATTGGAAACGGATTTGAATAAGGTACTAAAGGAAGTCAGAACTGAAAACAAAGTTCTGAATGAAACAACAGTGTCGGGGAAAGAGATATATGAGCAGTTAGAAAATGAAGGAGAAGTAGGGAATCTATCCTTAGCGGTGAAAAAGAAGGAAATGAATGATTCATTGAAGAGATCAGAAGAGTTACTGAGAGAGTTAAAGGAGATCGAAGAAAGGAAAAAGGAAAAATCTGTGAATCTTATTTCTCTTTTTAAAACGTTCGTTGTGCAGACTACAGAACAACAACGACTCATGAGAAAGAAACAAATTGAAGAGGAAGAGCGAAAAATTAAAGAAGCATTCGATAACATGGAGCGAAAGAAACGCTTGGAGAAACTATTAGTAAATTTAAACGATCATCTGAAAAAGGAACCAGGAGAAAAGCAATTTCCCCTAGAGAGAGAGAGGAAAAAACGTCACTGGGAAATCTAAAAATGGAGGATTTAAAAATCAAGAAGGAAGACATGATGAAAAGTAGTAAAAAAGAGAGGAAGAAAAACGATGAACCGAAGTCAGAAGATTCATGTAGAAGCTCACAGGAGCTTCACAACAGCTCACAACAAAATCAAGGAAGAACAAGCTTAGACATAAGGAAAGAGATAGATCATCTAAACAGCAAAAGAGAAAACACCATCGTAGACACAGCTTTTCATCATTTTCCAATACAACGTCAGATTCCGAGAGCTCAGATTTGTCATATTCCGATAGTAGGATAGAGAACTACTTTGGCCTAATCACCCATTTTGGGCCTATCGAGCAGAAAACTTCAAATAAATCCATGATTTCAGAGTTAACAAGTCAATTATGCGTTTGGTATGATATTTTAGTTAATAAGCTACCGAACGAAGTCAATGAGAACGCATGGTATGAAGGTTTGCACCAATTATTCCCAAAAACAAAAGAAGCGCTCCGACCGAATCCATTTTTACCTTCATCCGATAGGCCGAAGTGAATTCATTGGCGTTTCAATTGCGTTTCAATGCGTTAGGCCGAGTTTAAAATCCGTAGGCCGAGTTTGGCGTCAAGAAGCAGTGTTGGCTTTTTGACAATATCTCAACGATTAGTTTCTCGTTTTCAAATCTTACAGTACGCACGGAAAGGTAAATAAATTTGGAAGCCATCAGTAATAATAACATTCCGTTTGATGCTAAACTGAACTAGATTAAGAAAGACTAAGTGCGGGTTATGCTTAATAGGCCGGATATGGGGTAGTTAACCCTAGTTCGGGATCACATAAGAGAAGAGAAAAACCTAGGAGGGACAATAGACAGTATAGAGAGTTAAAGCGCATTCCTGTGGCAGAATGGAAACTGAAATATGATGGAAGAGATCAGGGTCGAAAGCTGACTGAGTTCCTTAAAGAGGTGAAAATGAGATGTATATCGGAAGATATCTCTGAAAAAGAATTATTCCGAGGTGTGATTCACCTGTTCTCAAGTCGCTCGAAGGATTGGTTCATTGAGGGAGTTGAAGATAGAGATTTTCGGAATTGGTATAAAACGAGAACTAAAACGGGAATTTTTACTACTCGACTTAGATTTTCAACTTGAAGTTCAAGCCACAGAACGACGGCAGGCTAGGGGTGAAAATTTACTGATTATCTGCATGACATGATGAGAATTTGTCATTCTATGACCAGGCCCATTTCAGAACGCAGAAAGTTCGACATCATTTTGCGTAATCTTCGCTTCGACTATAAGAACGCCATGACAGGTGCTGGAGTCAGATCTTTGTCCAAACTGAATAGATACGGTTCAGTGCCATTAACAACACAATGCACTCTTCAACAAGTTTCACATAATATCGGGTTCTTTTTGGACATAAAATCGTAACCAGTGGTGAAATGCACCGAAGAGATCCAGAAACATCCGAAGTTCCTGAAACAGAGCGAGATGGATTAAAATTAAAAGTAGACCAAGCTGTATACGATATAGTTCGCAAAAGTTTAAAAAATGTATATGATAAAAGTTCTAGAGCTCACAACCTTCGTTTCAATAAACCTGCCCCGGTATACCAGGTGGGTCAAAAAGTATATAAGAGTAGCTTTGCACAATCCTCAGCGGGTGATAAATATAACACGAAGTTAGGCCTAGCATATCTACCATGCTCCATTGTTTCTCGAAGGGGTACGAGCTCCTACGAATTAGCTGACGAAGCGGTAAGAACTTGGGAATATTTTCCGCAGCAGACATAAAACCTGGATGCGCTGAGTGAGGATATCTACTTCCAATTAGTTTGACAGATTTTAAGTGTAATTTTCACGTAGTATCACTGTTTTTTCGCAGATTTGTTAAACTGTAGAATAGTCGATCATCCGCGTCATCATGATCGTATTGTTGAGGTAGAGCTAAAGTTGTTATAGTGGGTGCGAATTTGATGTAAACTGTTTTCTGTCATATAAGTGTTTTGCTATCTCTTTCCATCAAAAATAGAATTTCGATTACAATAGCCATTCTTTATCAGAGATCATAGCTTACGAGCAAAGAACACAACAGATTAGAGAAAAACAACTAGCTAAAGTGACAAAATTCCTCATCGTAAATCGTAGATTCTTTATGAACCGGTTCAAACTACACTGCGTTTTCGATAATGTATCCAGAACTCTTTTCACACAAAATAACTTACAACGCCGTTGAGAACAGGGACACTTAAGCATTCAAGTAATTTGCATCAAAATAAGTTCGCAAGCACAGTTTTTGGTTTGGCCCTCTTTCACGAAACGATTTACTTGACTTCCGGTTCTCAAAGCTGTTTACAGAAATAGTACATAAGAAAGAATCGCCCATGTTTAAGAGAAGAAAAAACATTTCATAAGATTATTGATTGCAAAGGAACGAACGAGTAGCATTTATACAAAAGCAAAAATAAATCTCATGAAACAATAAAATCCTGGTTCTCAAACATTGGCTGCGAAATACCCAAGTTACCAACAAGCCCGCTAATCGCCTTGTTTGCAATATAAGGCTGATATACGACTGATAATAAAGTTAGAAAACCCTATATTGACCTTATATCGCAAAAAGGGCGATTAACGGGTAGTTAGCGTGCTTGGTGGTTACTTGGGTAACCCGCTCCCATTATCACCAATCTTACTAATATTTGTTATATACTCTACCACCGCCGAGTCATCTGTTAAATTTAATTTTGGGAAATGTATTTTAACCTTGTATAATTTCGTTACAACAACCTATGTTTTACCAAAAACTAATTAAAATTTTCTAACACATGCTATGAGTTCAATTCGTAAAAACACCAAATGAACCACAGCAATTCTACGGTAACGCACACTTTTCGATTGCTTGTTCCAAACGATATCCGCACCATTTTCGTGAACAAATGTATACCTGCTGTTGGAGCTGTGGTACCTTAGAGACTAGAGATTACAAATTCTGAATGGAAATTGTTATTTCTATCTTGCCAATCCACTCTTTTTCTCGTCAGGCCTGAGTTCTAGGTTTATCGCTCAACATTCCACCATTCTGGTCCATGATATTTGACCTAGTGTTGCAGTTCTGGTCCTTCGAAAGCCCACCGACCGACCGACCGACGCTCACTGGCTGGTGGGAAGAGCGCGAAATCCACTCTTTCGTGTTTATGAATAAAATATTTCCCTTTTTCGACGGCTCTTGCTAACGGAACTGCTATATCGCCATTTTGAATGAACAACACAGAAAGAGCAATGCAAAACTAACTAAAAAGGGTTAGAGGGCATGCAGTCCTGCTCCACAGTGAGCAACATCGTGGTGACTTGCAAAAGATGGATTTTTTTATATGCTCTCCTCGTACAATGTTTGAATTTCCTGTTAGGTAGAAGAATTCACCGGCAGTGAAAAGAAGGATTAATCACGTTTTCAATTTTGGCCACACATAGACTGTTCCAGGCTTCCAGGATAGAGAGAGAGAGAGCGCTTTCCATTGTGGAACTTTAAACACATTTTCAAATCCTTCCCAGATTGAACTTTGCTAGCACAAAATCTTAGCAATCTAATCTCAAACCAATCTAGATCGTAACTCTAATGCAAATCTCCTTTCGTCCACTTGATCCTGGAAAAGTGGAAAAAATGTCCATCAAAATCATCTGACTCGAGCAGAATCAGCAACAATATATCGATCCAATGTCCTCCACACGAGCAAAGGCCAAAAATAAAATGTGAAACAGATAACAACCTCAAAGGAAAAACATTATCAGAACGGCAGAAAGCCGATAGCTGAAGGGCATTCCTATTTTCAGCACAGGAATCAAGCAAAAATTCTATCTCGCACCCGCCAGCCTGACATGCACAATGAGCTTCCTTTTTCCCAACCGATTTATGACAGAAGGTTAGAAGTCAGAAGCTCTTAGGATTACCGGTTCCTCCACCACACCCCAACCTCAATTCTATCGCACATTTGCTCATAGTTCCGCCGTTTCAGAGGAAAAACCAGAAATCGATGCCTAAGGCTTGTCTCGGTTTATTGTTGCGATGCTGCTCCAGATCGAAATAGCAGCCCCAACTATTGAACTCTGTTCGATGACGAGCTCGGACAGTTTTTTTTTTATTTTTGTGGCATTATTCTGCCTTTAGCAAAAAGTGGAAGGATTGATTTTTTTTTCAAATTTTGAACAGTGTCCAAACTAGTTAAGGCAGTTTATAGCTTTAAATCACTTCTTTTCAGCTTTGTTGTCGCTATTTGCATAACAGTACCGTGCTAACAATAACAAAAAAAAACACTTTAGATCATTAGCAAATCATCCATTTTGACCCACAGTTCACAATCTAAATTCAAATTCTAAATTAGGTTCTTAACTCTACTGAGTGAACTTTTTATTCATTTTGCGTCGCATATTTGCATAATTGTTTGCTATGGGCTATCATTCTCGTTTTTGCAAAAAACCTGCCATTTTGAGTGACGTATTTGACAATTTCAAATAATTGTAGGACGAAAATGTCTCTTCTGATCGAAATGAGGTCATTGTTGTTGAGAATAGTACAGTATTTCTGGGAAAATATACACGGTTATTTTTTTTTAAACTAACTTTGAGATAAATTCCAAAAACAGTTTGAAAACCTCTTATATCTCAAAAAGTAAACAAAAACAGAAGAAAAGCTCATAAAAAAATGCAATCTTTTGAAACTTTTAAAACAACAGATACATAAAAATAGACAACAATCGTAAAACATCCACATTATTTAAACGTCTTGTTATCAAGCTTTTTTATGTAATTTTTGCACAGAAACCCGAATTCGAATACTTCGTACTAGCAAAAAATTCTATAATATTACCAAAAGATCATGTTCTATGCTGTTTGTAAATTTTCTTGATTCCATAGTTAAAAATATTTCAAAAGTTTTAATTTGTCATGAGCTTTTCTTTTATAAATATTTTAGATATATTTTTTGAGATATTTGAGTTTTAAACAAATCTTTTATGAGTTTTCTCTCCAAATTTCTTACAAAAATATCGTGTATTTTTTCCAGAAAGACTTAATTTTTCTCTACAACTTTGTCTCAGACGTCATTTCGTGCGTTTTCGTGCTACAATTTATTTAAAAATGTCAATGACGCCATTTTGAAAAAAAAATAAGGTCCAAAATGGCCGATAAAACCTGTGAATGATTGCCCAGAAAGTTTTATGCAAATCGGAGAAGGTCGGGTTTTTCCGATTCGTCATTTGCCGTGGAACCCAACAGTCAGTTTGGTCAGTGACGTTTGTCGAAAACCAAAAATAAATTGTCACGGTACAAATATCATCTTTTCCATACATCCTTCATCAGTGACGAAGAGAGTCCAACCGTAGGGGAAGACGGGTTAAGACCGCCACCCTAGGCAATGAATTTATAAAATTGTTTGATTTATCACATTTTTAAGTATTTTCACCAATTATTGGAACGATATAAAAACACTCGTGCTTTTAAAAGTGGGAAAACTCCACGCCAATACTTCTTCTAATCTTAAATATTTTTGTTTGCTTAGAAGAAAAATGCAAGCACCATTTTTTTTTTCGTTAAGCTTTTTTTAAATGTTTGGAGCCAATTGCATCAACTTTGATTTCATTTTGGATTCGTAGGAGGAAAAATACGACCCCGCAAATTAGGAGTTAACTGCATAAATTCTGAAGTTCAAAGAGAAGCAGCATCATTTTGCAACAAGTGTCCCGGTTTATGCGGAAATTATGCAGTGTTTTGAACTGACCACCGTCCCATTCGCAAGAATTTCGCAAGCAAAACGATAAATCAAACCGAGTGGTCATCGGTACCTGTAATACCCAAGGAGTCAATGCTCCATATGCTTCTCAGCTGCGGCCAATTCAAAATGTGTTGAGCAAAAGATCTACTCCAATTATTTTGCACTAAAAACGTGGAAAGATTGATCGAAAAGGAAAAGGAAGGGAACGGCTATATTTTCTAGCAACAATAAGCACTATTTACAAACGAAAGTAATCATTTGAATCTATTTTACATAGGATAAGTGTACCAGTATTGGCACTAGTGGTCTAGTTTTTGGCCCCAGGGCCATATTTGAAAAAAAAAATTAATGGCTTCATTTGTGTAGATTTCTGCCAAAAAATATGTTCTTACCTTGAATCAACACAAATTTAGAAAGAATTTTAAAATGTGAAATTTAAGATAAGGTCAATTCGACGACCACTATGGCCTAAAACTGGTACACATACCCTAGTTATGTTTCAAGATTTCTTAGAAAAATTTCAACTTTTTATAAATGTCAACAGAATATTTTATGACCCTCATTAGTTGATTTGCTAATAGCACAGTGAACAATATTATTCATATAAAATGTTTACTTACACTTATTCAACGCAAACATAAAATCTTCGAATTGTTTGCATTACATTCAACTATCGCAATTTACTCAATGAATCGAATAGAATTCAATCAGGTCAAAGAGACTAAGAAATATTGTATTTGTAAATATGCAATATTACTGCGTTATTCTTGATTGGCTTCTAACCGGCTTGAAAATGCTAGTTAAAAAAACCTTTGATAAGCCCCCTGTAGAGCTGGTCGAAAAAAGGAAGGCCGCATTATCCGATGTCAATCATACAAGGTCTGTAGCAGCAGGCAGCTTGCTGGTATTAGAAGCAGAAATGTTGTAAACATTGCTGCGCAAGCGAATGACGACGTTACGTCAGCACAACATTTCATACTGTGAACAGCAGACGTGACATCACAGGCAACAGCTGTTTCGTGTAAAAAGATGAACTCTTAGGTGAAATACGAACACCACCTTCCACATTCAACTGTGTAATACCAATAAGTCAGTTGGGCCAGACCTTGTATGATTGACATCGCGCAATTTACAATTCGCCTTCACTCTATATCTCTTTACTCTTATGGTAAAATCCCATCCGCAATCGTCAGTCTGTGCGTGAAACCTGGTGGACATTTCCTTACCTATCTAGCTTTGTGTGAAAAGATGGTGGCTCGCTGGTTCTATGGTGGAGTGAAGAGATAAGACCAAGTCCGCTAGATTTCATGCACATATTTTCAGATGCATATGGAATTTTACCAAGGAGTATAAAGAGTTGCAGGGTCGTCGTCAACGTCAATGCTTACTGAGCATGCAACCATATATCTGCGTTTCTTTCATAAGAGCTAATGTCACAAACGTAAACTTTTGCGACTGCGAATTTCCCGAGAATGAAACACCACTTGAGTCAACTACACGTAAACTGTGTAGAGAGAGAGTCCCCATATCCGATGGAATTGATGGCTTACATGGAATGACTAGGAGCTACAAGAAAAATACGAAAGAAGCCATTGTTTACGTTTTCGACATTGGTCCTTATGAACGCACAGTGTCGTTATCCCGACAATTTTGTTTTGACAGATCGATGCCCAACTGTACCAGTTATACCACTGAGGCAACACAAAAAAGGGGTCAACTTTTAGAAAGTTATTTTGCATGCAGTTCCACATATGTTATGTGCTTTTACGCTATTCAAGCTAACAGAATCGAAGCCATTCAGCGAAACTTCGTGACATACGCTTTACGTGTTCTGCCCTGGAACGATTCGGTAAATTTGCCGCCTTACGAAGAACGGTGCAGGCTGATTGACCTGGACACGTTGGCAGCAAGGAGGAAACTACTTCAGCGACTCTTCGTGTTTGGATTGCTCAACGGTGACGTGGATTGCAACTCTCTTGTGAGCCAAATCTACATCAATGCTCCTCAAAGAGTTCTACGTAGTTACACGCTTCTGTGGCAACCTACCCATCGGACTAACTATGGATTCAACGAACCGTGGACTTTGTGCTGTCGTGTGTTCAATGAAACGTTTGATGTATATGATTTTAACATTAGTAAGTCTACTTACAGACATAGAATTCGACACCTAGCCTAGAAAATATCTGTACAACATTATATTGAAGATTTAATTAAATAAATAATTAAATAAATAAATAAATCTCACTGAAAATCACGGAAAACAAGATCGACGTAAAACAATTCAAGGGAAAAAAATAATTCACTACCAGGGCTGCCTTGAATCAGTCTAGGGAGAGCAAAGTCAGTGATGAGAAATAAATGTATTACTATTGTCGTTGAACTCCAAAAACCGCATGACAATTTCCGTATGAACACAGTCATCTTTAATTTATGTCGTGAAAAAAACTATCTAAATCCGTGCTATTTCTCTCTTAGATCTGTCGATTACTCGGAGATGATGAAAAACTGTATGATTCAGTCAGCCATTCCGTATTGTTTGACATAAGAAAAAAATAATGAAGAAATAGAAGAAATAAATTATGAAAAAATAAACTAAAAATGGATTGAACCACAAACGTTGTGAATATCAGGCCTGTGTTCCCACAACTGGTCTATCAATGCTAAGAAAAATGGAAAATCTATAGGAAAAAAAGAAGCGCTCATAGTACGATAATTCGTCTGCACACGTGTACTTTCTACGGTTTTAACTATATGATTGAAAAAAGGGAAGTGAACACACACATGTAGGCAAAAGAACGTACGAATTCCATAAGAAACACTTATGAATTTTACCCACAAAAAATCAGTAGAAGTTTTATTGATTTGCCTTTTGAAAACTAATGTTGACAAAAAAAAATAATAAATCGGAGCATACTGGAACCGAACCATGGACGTAGAGATTACAGGGCCCGTGTGTTGACCACTAGTCTTTCAATGCTTCAATGGTTAACGACTTACCTCATGTTACCCGAAAATCATTCATAAGTTACACTTATGAAATTGATATGTGTTGTTCATAAGTCGAGCCTTATGAAAGCCTATTTTCCTCAGTGTAACACAACTACCCTTCCAGCGGCAATTGTGGAACTCGGACTCTAACAACGATTGTCAAACTATCATCCTTCCCTTCCCCGTGAGGACATGGCTGGCGTTGGTACTGATCTATAAACATAATAAATCAGTGAACTTGTTGTACATTGAAAATGGAAATCTAATCCCATGTTCCGTATATGTGGTTCTCTGTGCAATTTCACTGGTTCTGATCAGTAACGGAGTAGCAAATAATAAATGATGTGACAGGCAAAAATATGAAATTTTTACATTACTAGCTTAGATTAAAAAAAAATCAAAAGGGGAATGTAGTAGTGCCCCCTTTCTTCAACCAAATCTGAACAAAAAGTGATATTCATTAAACAAAAACACACTTCAATCATCTAGGATAGCAATGACAAAATATCAAGAAGACTGACAACTCATCCGTTTTCTTGAAATAAACTAGCCTACGGCAAAAAATCTCATAGAAAAAATCTTCCGTTTTCTCATACGAACACTATGAGACAGACACAATGACGTCAACTACCACTCAAAGGTAAATGCTCAGAACGAATTTGATAGCAAATATTACATCCTCAGAAGTGCGGTTTTTGAATCTGCTCATTTTTCTACACTCATAAAATAAATCACATAACCAGTGGAAAATTCGAGGTAGACAACCTAATGTTCCAGTTCGGGATATTTTGGCTAGACGTGATCTGGAGTTTATGAAACTCATATATGTTTACTTTAAGAATACTAACCTTAGATTGTAAGTTTGATTAACCTTGTGTTTAGTTTGTGTATTGTGCGTGTAGTTTTTTTTAATGTTTTCAAGATGAATAGAAATAAGTTCATGTTTTAGTATTAATTAAATATTTGTATAATAAATCATATTTCAAACCTCCTTCTCCCTTTCCCCATCCAAAAAATTGTAAATCTCCACTAACCTCGAGACGACCGCGAGTAATCGGTTCAATTCCTTTAACTCTAGATTTAAGACATTAATCATGTATAATGCAAATGATAACTCGGCTCTGTAAAGTTTATTCGATTGAGCCTGTACAAATAAATTAATATAAAAATAAAATAAAAAAAACCAGTGGAAAATATCCATGTGAATTTCACATAACTTTCATGAGATCCCATAATTGGACATTGCACCACTAAATCACATGAATGTTATGTGTCCAATGAAATCTATATGATTTCTCATATAGCATTTCTAATGCTATGTGATATTCAGGTAAAAATCATTGTTTTTGTTTTTGGAAAAATACTATGTGCGTTCCTAATAGAAACTAAGTGAAAACTTTTTTCAGTGTATGTGTTGCTTTCGCCTTTGGTCAAACGCAGCGCTACTGTATCTGTCTCTTGGATTCTGGCAAAGTTGTCAGTCTTCTTGATATCATGTCTTCGGTGGTAGGCTACGGAGCTCATTTCGGACAAACAGCTTCATCTGCATTTTCTACATTAGGTTTTTGCGCTTCTTAAGCTGGGTTTAGATTAGGCAAGTCAAATGATCAACTCAGTTGAATTTGATTGGCTTGAAAAGTTGAGCCTGTTTCAACTTTTTTCAATTTAAGTGAGTTGATCAAGTCAGTTGAATGACATGGTTTACACGTTCAATTCGTGTTCAAGTCAGTTGAATTCAACTGACTTGATCAATTGACTTGCCTTGTCTCAGCTTTACGGGTTAATTTACGACTGATGAAACAAATTGTACAGGATCGTAGAAGAACGATAATTCGGGCGTATTTCGAAGTAAGGCAAGGTGGTGAATTAGCGCGATACCTTATATTGAAATAGAATTATACATACTAATTTGACTTTGTACATACCTTTTTGATACCTTTGAAAGCACTGTTACCCCACCTTTCCATATCGACTGGAATACATATAAGGTTTTCACAGTCTCAAGTCCACAATCATATAATGCGCTTGTTGCACAATCTGGCAAGCAAATGTAGGGAAAAGTTGAAACCTTTCATCTTAGATTTCAAAAGCAGCAAGTGAGAGCATTCACAACCTTAAGCAGCAGAAGAGCTTTCCTTCGATGAACAACATACCTACCTACCTACATATGCGGCAAACAAATGCACGGACAACCGTTTATGGTGGCGTGCTCTTTCCAAAAGGATGGCTTCGACATTTCGTGTGGTGTTCGACTGAAACAATTAACTTTGAAAACAAGTGAAGAGGAATTGTTTTGCAATCGACATCCTGATAATCTAACTGCAATGGTCTGTTCAGAAGATAGCCTACAAATTATACGAGTTGGGTAGTGATGAAGGGTGACCGTTTGATGTTAGAAATTATTACCTATGGATCTGCCTATCCTGGTAACAATTTGATATAAAGTGAGCGTTCTTTCAACAAACACAATTCATTTTTAGTATGAATAAATGTTTTCCTGCACGCCGGCATTCAGTTTTCTAACTGAATAACTAAAATCAAACTATTTACTTTATACCGTCAAAATCTAGTCACTGATTGCAATTTTATGCTTTTATTATTTTGTTCAGCTTTTAATTCTTTTAAAAGCATTGCACAGTGGTCCAGGATTGGAATTCAGCAAGACAAAAGTCCATAGTACTTTTGTTTTAGGATTTAGGCGTTTGGTATATTCAGTGAAGTTTTTCTTCTTAAAATTATCCTTCTTGTGATGCCTTTAAACATTAGGGTGATCCTTAAATTTTTCGAAATCCAAAAACTAACTTTCTTATTTAAAAAAAACACACTTTATTCCAAAAAGTTGTTGGTGAATTAATTTCAAACAACTTTTTTCATTTTTTTTTTTTGTTGTATCTCTTACCGTTTTCATGTTAGAGATTTATTTCTGAACTGCGTTAGGGTGCACCCAAAAAATTCAGTTTTTCAGCTCTAACTTTTTTATTTCAAATTTTTCATAAAACTGTTTTCAAAGAACTTTTAGAACTTGTCAAAATACACAACTTTGCTCAAGAAATAAAATCTGTATCTATCGACTATCAAAATAGGCCCTTTTCAAATGTCAACCACTCAAAATGGGGCAAACGTACATACATTTTTAGCCATCTTTTGAAAGGGCATACTTTAATGTATATTATATGGGAAAACTGGAGATACGGTTTATCTATATCTTAAGTTAAACTTATTTAAGTTCACTCACTTTTGCAATTAAATTTGGTAATAACTCCTTCTAAAATAGAGGGAGAAACGATACTTTAAAAGAAAAACTTGTGTCTTGCTAAACTACAAAAGTCTTTCTAATACCTTTTTATGTAAAATTGTAAATTAACAGGAAACAGTCAAGAAAGTGTTATGAAATGACTGCCCAAAAAAAAAATGTTAGCTTCTTGCAATATAGAAAGTTGTCAAGCAGGTTTGAAAGGAGACCATCATTTGAGTAAGTCGTGTTCATTATTCGTTAAAGTTTATGTATGTTATGTTTTTGTTTCTTATCTAATTGTTATTATTCCTTATTAATTAATCAATTTATTTAATTAAAATTAAAAATAATACTAATCTAATCCGCCAGCAGATATTTCGCATTATCTGGTAATTCTAAAGTAGATTGATTTGGTGAAGCTCTATTTCTAAGGGAAATCAGGGGGTCAGGTGTCAAAAGCAACCTCAAAAATACATCTTCAATATCAACAAGCCTATTGAACATTCGCGCGTGAAATTCTCGAATTTCCTAATCGACTTAACGCGTTTCCTGCGCTTCTTCGCTGTACATGCCAATTGGTAGTATGGTGTGCTTAATCAATGACACTCCATGAATCAATAATTTATGGACCGTTGGTGACAGCGGATACCATCCATATTTAATAACATCCCAAGCAACATCGCAGGTTTTTATCAAGGTTTTAAAGCATTCTACAAGTCTAAATCATGGTCTACAGAACCCTCACAAAACCAGAAATGTTACTTGGGATATAACCAACGCGTTTCTTCTGCGTACGAATGGTATGCTTCGTAGTTGATTTGCTTACGGCTCTTCACGATCATCAAAATCACATGCATGCGCTCCATTATATCTCTGTCTAACCCAGTGATTTCGCATATCACATTGAATGGTTGGAAAAATTTTCAGGCGGTATTCCCGTCGTTGGAGTTTCAGCGGTTTACCTAAACGAAGCCCCAGCCGATTTCTTATTTCTGTAGTAATATACTTTTCCCTGTCTTTTACTGCGGCGTAAGTTTTAGAGACCCGTCAGATCTCCATCGTCATTTTCTTCTAAAAAAAAGTTGCTTGTATCTATTTAGAAATTTAGAATATTCATTTATCACATGAACAATTTTTTTTTTTTCTTGATTTGTTTTCCGTCGATCTTGTTTTCCGTGCTGAGCACCAATGCTACCGACGCCAGAGAGGCAGCTCCCACACCTGGACCGTACCTATCGACTCATCAACTCATGAACCGGGGACCAACGGCTTTACTTCCCTTCCGAAGGAAGGTGTGATCAGAGATGTTATGCTTCAGAACATCCCGGCGGCGCCGACTGGGATTGAACCCAGGCCTGCTGGGGTGAGAGATAATCACGCTTACCACTACACCACCGGCACCGCTAATCACATAAACAATGAAAATATGTATGAAAATCTTTTAATTACCTCGAATGGTTTGAGCTCCATCGCAGCCCCATTTCGAAATAAGCACCACGTTTCCTTCAAAATCTTCATCCTTCAATTTATCTTTTGAAAAATCTATGAGCCTTTGAATGGTATGATCGAGGAGTTGTTGCAATCCCACTTCTGCAATCGAAGGCTTGATGGTGATTCCTTAATGATAAATTAAATTAAATGCTTTCTTTTATCTTTGGAAAAATATTTTAAATTACCATCCGGGTAGCATAGCTTCTTGGCATCTATAATTTTATTGTATAGAGGATATATATCAACTCCTGCCTTAAGACTTGTCGTTGAGTTATGTCGACGTATTGCGCTTTTGAAACTCCATTTCTGCATTAAAACGCCAGTGCTTCGTCTGCGGACAAGGGCTTAACGATTGGCGAGTTTTTTTTGCTGATGTTGGTGATGATTGAAGATTATCCGAAAGGTGCTCTATTAATTTCCCAGTTTTCCTTTGACCCGATGCGTTCAGCGAACTTGCCACAGTAAAATTGATTTCGACATCTCCATATTCTTTCAGAATACCCTTTATTCTTCGATGTTTAGTTTTGCGGCTTCATGCTACAAAATCAACACGAGGTCGACCTTTCCTGATGATCCGTTTGACATAAAGTTTTTTTGACAACCATGGTGCATTTGTCTGCATAAATCTGCTTCTCATTCTGTTGCTCTTGTGCCATAGGTTATTGAAACTCTTCTTTTTTTTCAATTTATATATAATATAACACTAATCCTGCCGTGAAAACAATATAGGTACTTACTATTTGGAGGTGAACCAGCCTCAGGCTGAAAGCCTCCTAAATAAAGATAAATCAATCAATATACTTACTCCAAAACGAATAACTGCAAATCCTTACGAAGATTTTGAATGTCAATTTCTTCATTAAGGAACCTTGCTTCCACAAATTCAACCAGGTTATTCAATGTCCCTTTCAATATTAGGATATCCGCTAAGGCTTTGTATGCAATTTTCAGTTGCAATTGTGCAGACATTTTCACAAATCGAACTAATAACAATAACCTCGTGTTTTGTAACCAGCCTGCTATGATAAACATGTGCTGAAACCACTGACATAAGCAGACAACTATTTAACTGTTGTTTCAACCCAAACATTTCATTAGGTCCAATGTAACATAGAAAGATTCTCTTTGTCAATTTTCTCTCGCAGCTTCTTGTAGCTGATTTGGGATTCGATTCAGGACTGTTGATTGAGGTAGATGCTGTGCTCGGTTTCACTGGGCCACGGCTGACTTCGAGATTAGGCTGGTTCAATTAGCATGAAGTAATAACAACTCTCCCGACATGGAATATATTTAGTGCCATTATAGTGAATATTATGCCCCATTAAGTTGTCCACGTGATATATGCACGGCACCTTATATTAATAGATGTGATTCATTACTAGAAGACTTCAAACGAATCCGATGAAAGGTTGATTTTTTTTTTTGAAGAATATTTTTGTGTAGTGGTATATAGTAGTGCAAATCTATATTCGCCCTGCAGCAGGTAAGAACGTAAATAATGTCAGAGAACAACTTTACAAATCATTAAATATATTATATTAACGCAGCGGACCAGAATGTAACACCATCTAACGCCAGGAAAGGTCAGTTGTAAGCGTTTGATTACGACTTTGTTGAAACTATGAAGCATCCTTCGTAATGTTTTTAGAATACATTAGCTGCCTTCCACTCATGTTGTCTGTCGAAGGCACTCGCGTTGTCTCTGTGAAAACGAAAGAGTAAACCATATTGTTAATTTAATATAGATCTTTGAAATTATACACAAATCTGCACTTTCCTCTATTTTTTATGTAATGAACTAGCTTTCGGCTGAAAATCACTTTAAAAAGTAAAAAGGTAACGTTTCAATTCCGTCCAAATACACTGAAACGTGATTTCATTCACTTCGGCATACGGATGAAGAAATATTGATTCGCTATAATTGCTTCTTTTACTTTTGAGAATAATGGCTGTAAATATTCATATGATACGTTCTTATGGACCATGTTTTGCAACTTTTCAACTACACTATCGTACCTGATTGAATCTTTCTCATCCAAATCATTAGTGTTTTTAATTACTTTGTTCGGGACTAGGCGCTTATGCCAAAGTAGTGCTCTACTCTAATTTGAAAAAAAAAACATGTTTTAAATCTGTTTTATATCATATCGGCCGTAGAATAGGGAGGCTGTCTTTAATGCTTCCTGATAACATGAGTAAGTGAGCATCTTTCCTTGAGTGTATGTCATTACTGCGTTTCCACATTTTTTTTATTATTTCATCTGTAAACTGATCAGAATATAGGGTTTTCTTGAGACAATCTCAATCGATCACTTGCTCAAAAAATTTCTCTTAACATCTCCCGATTCACAAACAAACGTAACGTGCCCTGGGTAGCAAACTAGCTAAGTTATTTCGATCATTCAATTAAATCATTTCCTGGTGCTAGCTAAATAATGCGTGCAATAAACGTATCCTTCACTTGAGCTCCGCCCCAAATAAGTTCAATTCTTGAAATATATCGTGCCTCGCAACTTTGCCAATCAACAACTTGTTTCATATATACTTAATGTCCTTTTTTCCTGTGTTTTTCTTTGACAAATGATATTATTCTATAATTTCGATGGAACTCAACACAAGAAAATCATAGCGCTTCGAGCTGCTTGGATAGCAGAAGAAAATTTCCTGCTCAAATTAATAATTTATTCAGTAGGTAGAAGATATTTTTGCTCCTTCCTGCGAGTTGCAGAGTTTCATAACCGCTTACGTACCTACTCAGCTAAAGCATCCTGGTCTGGACGACCGAAGACGACGATGGAGGCTAAGTTACAACCTCCTAGAATGATGTCTCTCGTTGTTTCCTGTTTGCTTAGGTTATTTTTTCCTCTCTGCCTCGAATTCATGAAAAAGCTCACGCACGTGGAAAAATGGCAAAAGCAGCCATCAGCAACTCTCAGCCCGAGAAATGACGAGAGTTTGAAAAATATTTACCTACCTAATAAGATTTGTTCCATTCTTGTTTGATGTTGTACCTCATTGCCCCTAGCCACCCGGTCACGTCTTTCGTTCGCAAAGTGCATCTTGGAGCATTATGCTTAGTAGGATTTGTGTAATACATTTCGAGAATGAGATGGAACATACCGCTACGCTGGAGGAAATCAACTTAGTGCAAATAGTGCATTGCTGAATCTGGTCGTTAATTCATGATGAAGAATTTCTAAATTGAAAGACTATCTCTCGAAATAGTTGTCATAAACCCTTGATTTTTTACACATTTGATTGTCAATTTTTTTACACATTTGACTGTCAATTTTAAATCGTTCCTAGTCACGTGCGTTCCGTGATTTTCTTTTTATTGCGTACGTTTCGTTTTCATTGTGTATTTTGATTCCGTTGGTGTCGTGATTTTCAATATGAATTGTGAAATTTGTTCATTCGACTCTTATGTGGAAATGTACTGGTTGCACACGTACATTTTATGGTACCTGCGTGGAAGCAACCGTGCAGAGGAATTCACTACGGAGGAAGGCCAAACAAGCAGTGTATATAAATCTACAAGCCAAGTTGAAGTTTAATCGACAAACACTTCTTTCGTAGCAACTGCATGCCACCAGCACATCGTTTCGCGTTGCAAACACAAAATCTTCGTATTGAACACGAAGCTTTTGAAGGCCTGGAGGTATTACTTGTAAGCATGAAAAATTAACTTTAACTTTGATTACTTCCAAGGAAAGTGTGTCTACGTCAATGAGAACTGTGTTTTCTGAAATATCTACTGAGCTGCTAAGTATTAATAACGAAATAAGTCAATTAAATGCACCTTTGCCTTCACCATCTTACTAGTGCCTCAGTTTGGAGGTGAAACTAACGTCTACTTGGTACCAGGAAAGTGTGGAAGGCAGACTTTTTTTTATTTTGTATTTTACATCCACAGATGCATTCATGTCTGTTTCAGTTAAGTGTAATGATGTGTGGGTGTGAGTGTTTGTGTTTATGGTTAATTGCACTTAGCTTTGTCTCTTTTCCTCGTTTACTCTCCTTCTGGTTCATCGTTGATCATTACATTTCATCTCTTTCACTTCTTCTTCTCAATTAATTTAACTTTTACTTCTTCTGTCTATTCTTCTTCACGACAACGACAACGACAACGACAACGACAACGACAACGACAACGACAACGACAACGACAACGACAACGACAACGACAACGACAACAACAACGACAACGACAACGACAACGACAACGACAACGACAACGACAACGACAACGACAACGACAACGACAACGACAACGACAACGACAACGACAACGACAACGACAACGACAACGACAACGACAACGACAACGACAACGACAACGACAACGACAACGACAACGACAACGACAACGACAACGACAACAACAACGACAACGACAACGACAACGACAACGACAACGACAACGACAACGACAACGACAACGACAACGACAACGACAACGACAACGACAACGACAACGACAACGACGACAACGACAACGACGACAACGACAACGACAACGACAACGACAACGACAACGACAACGACAACGACAACGGCAACGACAACGACAACGACAACGACAACGACAACGACAACGACAACGACAACGACAACGACAACGACAACGACAACGACAACGACAACGACAACGACAACGACAACGACAACGACAACGACAACGACAACGACAACGACAACGACAACGACAACGACAACGACAACGACAACGACAACGACAACGACAACGACAACGACAACGACAACGACAACGACAACGACAACGACAACGACAACGACAACGACAACGACAACGACAACGACAACGACAACGACAACGACAACGACAACGACAACGACAACGACAACGACAACGACAACGACAACGACAACGACAACGACAACGACAACGACAACGACAACGACAACGACAACGACAACGACAACGACAACGACAACGACAACGACAACGACAACGACAACGACAACGACAACGACGACAACAACAACAACAACAGTTTGAGCTTTTTTCTTCGGGACCCCCTGATCTAAGTGGTAGTCTATGGTACTACTCATTAAGACAAAACATGTAGGGGAAATGGCTCTAATGTTGGCCTATGGATCTAAGATTGGGCCCATCGCTAAAAATCTGCTATTTATCTATTTTATCTAGATGAATGCGTCATTGGGACGGTACTAATGTATATGTTTGGTCGCTATTGAAAATTTAGTCGATTGCTGAATTTATGTATGGGCCCAAATTAGGGACATATAAGCCGACATTACATACATTTCCCCGATATTTTTTTTTTCAATCTTTATTTATGAGATTTTTAGTCGTAGGCTAGTTAATCTCCGTCAACATGTAAAGTGCTATTTTCGTTTGTCTGAAATAATACTGATAAAAAAAACAACACCGCTCAATTTACGAGATTATGGTAAATATCAAGGTATCCGGAATTTTTTGTTCTGGGAGTGAAATATAATTCATTTAATCCTAATAATCGATAAAGCATGCTGGAGCTGGATGGTATGATTTCTGAAACGGGATGAAACTTTTCTCGGCTACCATGAGCTCATCGGGCTGCCTTTATACATATTACAAACTGTAGTCTAAACAATGCATAAGAAAATTCTCAACTTACCACTGTGGAAGCAAACCAAAAACGCAGCGAATACCGCAGTGAATGATATAAGCTGACCTTGCAGATGATGTATGAGAGGAAATGAGCGCTTCTTATTCGCTTTTAGCCTAGGAATATGCCGAAGCATGGAGAGATCAGTGGAGAATACACAGGTCTGAAAATCGCAACGGTCGTTGTTCGAGTTCAGTCAACAACCTTTTTTCTATTTATTTTATTCGAAACCATTTTCACTCACTAATACACTCCACATTATTCTTTCTCCATTTTCTTGCATTGGACCGCAGCTCAGTTTATCTCATTCTACGTTCATGCGGTCTCCACTAACATCCTGCGCTGATGAATCTCGCATAATCTTACATCCTCGTAAATCTTACATCCCCTGGTTGGGTGTGGGAGTTCTAGAAAAACACTTATTGGGGACCATATGTTAAGTTCCTGTTGGTGTGAAAAAGCAATGATGAATAGGAATAAGATGAAGAATATATAAATTTACTCGCATCCAATCAGTCATCCGAAGTCAACCACTGATCTGAACGTGGGTATCACTTTTTTTTTCAAATCCCGAGCCATCTCAAGCCAGTACAAAACTAGAACCAAATTTTCGTACCCGTTTTTTTCTTTATCACCCCCTTTAGACCCAGGGAGACCCATTACGGTTGACCTATAATTGATTAATTTCTTCTGGTACCGAAAACAACTTCCCTCGCCGACCCAGACATTTGCTCAGCGACGCATGAAAAAGGTTTTTGATGAAAATGTTATTTTGTAATTAGGCTAATTCAATTATCTTTCTTTTGCAGGTGTTTTCTTACCGGCGCAAGTGAATCGTGAACGTCACTGTCCGTCCATACATTAGCACGACACGAGATCGGCCCTTCCTGGAAA
The DNA here is from genome assembly GCF_037179485.1 of Ochlerotatus camptorhynchus. Classification (NCBI taxonomy): domain Eukaryota; kingdom Metazoa; phylum Arthropoda; class Insecta; order Diptera; family Culicidae; genus Ochlerotatus; species Ochlerotatus camptorhynchus. The sequence goes on from NW_027040666.1 coordinate 1,097,499, forward strand.
TGCCGTTAACGTGATAACTTTGTTGATTTAGGATCAATCGAATTTTAAGGGACCACAATTGTTGTGCGTTGTTTCATCCGTTGACCATACACGGACGTAATCCAAACAAAATTGTACTCACTTTCGTCAAAAGTGACGAAAATGAGGAAAATTTTGCTCGGGAAAAATTAATAAATAAGTGAACATTGGAAATTATGTGCTATAACTATCTTGTGGTGAAAAAGAACCAACGATTATATTGGTTCTATAAATTTGCACAATTTTCATTCAAATTTCTTGGAATAAACAGATTTTATTCATGTTACAGCACTCAAATAGAAATATGCCACTATTTTATATACATGACATTTTTCCTATCTACCGTCGGTTTTTCGCTAACGACAACTCAATCATGCAAGCCAACAATATAACCTAATAAAGGAAGCATTATAGCAATACATTTAAATACTGGTTTGTGTTATTATTTTATTATTTATGGCGTTTGAATGCGTTTGGCCGAGTTTAGAATCCGTAGGCCGAGTTTGGCGTCAAGAAGCAGTGTTAGACTTTTGACAATATCTCAACGATTGGTTTCTCTTTATCAAATCATACGGTACATACGGAGAAGTAAATAAATTTGGAAGCCATCAGTAATAATCACATTCCGTTGGGTGCTAAACTGCGCTAGATTAAAAAAGACTGTGTGCGGGTTGTGCTTATAGGCCGGAAATGGGGTAGTTAACCCTACTCCCAAATATATGTACATTATCGATTTTGAATGATTTTGAAATCGTGATATATTTAAGCATCAGAAACTTAAAACAAGAAGTCGTTGAACTTTTAAATAAATAGCTAAACATTCATGAAGAATTAGGAAGTGAAAAATTTTCCTTGACTACCATTCATCCGGACAGTTTTTTTTTTTTCCTGTTTCAACATGGCAAAGCAAGGCACATGAAACAAAAGCAGCTCAGGTCACGCGTATTAAAGCACAAATCCTGTTAGAAGTGACGTGTGTCGGAATGGCATCACGAGAGAAACGCACAATGTTTCTGGTTTTGCGGGATTATGAATACGTGGATTTTCCATCCGTAGAAAGAACCAAGAAGAATGTAGAGAGCTATTCTTGATACAATGATACGGCCTAAGCTCGGCTCGCGAAAGATATTTTTCCGGAATTAAGATTGATATGATATTGTTACAGGAATGTTATCCATGGTAGAAGAAAATTTGATCATTTTTGCTGTTGCGTAGAAAGTAAATCAATTCTTAAGCGTAGTCCATGATTGGCAAACAGAATTGAGTGTAATTGAATATTAATCTACAGATTTGGAGTCTTTCTATAACACGGTATTACACGACAAAAAACATGTTAAGTGACCTATATACTTAGGTTGTTAGTGATGATCGAAGTAGGCCGTATCCAATTATAATAACATTCGATTCTTCACGTCACTTCCACGCGATATTTTTGTTTTCATTGAATATGCTTTTCTGTTATACCCTGGACAGACTATGGCTTATATCATGTAATATAGGCTGTCTTGAAATGAGCACTCATACATAGGATTTCCAGTGAAAACTAGATGTATAAATGCTCATTGCAAGACAGCCTATATTACATGATATAAGCCATAGTCTGTCCAGGGTATTAGATTCAGTCTAGCAAAAAGCCAAAATATGTTCCAGTACTTTCTGCAACACATGAAATTTTTTACAGCAAAGCAAAAAATCAAGAACGGGTAGAAACCTATTTTCACATTATTTTTATTTATTTATTTATTTTCATCAACCGATGTAGACTAGTACAAATACATATACAAATTTGTTTTTCTTAAGAATATTTAAAAAAAATATTTTCTGCTATTCTATTTTTACTTCTTACGAGTTATGATTCCGCCATCCGAATCGAAGCTGGCAACACCCTATCAGATTTCAATGAAATTTTCTGGATGTGTAAACTTTGACTAAATAAGCACTTTTGCATACTCAGTTTTTCCAAAATTTATCTAAACTAACATTTGAGAAGGGCCAAACTTTTTCTGTCGATTTTTTTCAAAAAAATATTATGGAAAAATGACAACTCCTACAAAAATGTGTTGTATTGATGACTTTTAGGAAACTGTCCAAGCTTTCGAAAAAAAAATACTGAAAACCAACTCTGAACAAAATCGATTTTTTAAATTTAAAGTCGATTGAAAAATGGGCATGTTTGATTTGGATGAAACTTTGCCTCAAGATAGGTAATTATGTTTACAACCATCCATTTTAACGTACCATTTTCACACAACACTAAACCAGTGAAGCTCAATTTGTGTTTCAATTTTGTCTAATCAGCACTTAAATGTCCAACCTAATTTACGAAGGGCATATAATAGAAATTACTTTTGTACTGATTCTAATCTTTCTTCGTGCGTGATTGAAAATGGAGACCTTACAATGCTGCAATATTCCAGTATTGACCTCACATAGTCAATATATAGTGTTTAAATTGTGTATGGGTCCTGAAAGTTATGGCAAAAGCGTTTGATAAAGCCTAGCATGTTATTTGCCCTGTGAATTATTGTATTGTAATGGTTTATGAGAGTTAGTTTGGAGTCTAAGATAATCCCTAACTATTTCACATTTTTCTACATTCTGATTTCCTAATGCAATGTATGTCAACGCTTACTTCGATTAAGATTTTTCGCAGTTGTGTTGCAACTTTGAGTCACTTTTAGGGATGCTACCTTACATGTTACATGGTACCACTATTTTCGCAATATTGACATGAATGACATATTTAATTTATGGGTTTAGAGGTTTCTACTGCTATTTATTCCATCCTTTCCCTATACAAACTTTGCGCAGCTCCCTTATGCACAAAAAATAACTCTAAACTTGAAAGCCACAAATGGCAATCGCCAATCCCTAGCCGAACTCATTTATTATTCATTATGATTTGCTCCCAGAGGGAACATCTGGTTCGCTGTTTGTCGCCTTAACCTTTGTGCATTAGGAAAATGTTGGCCTGGAATATGGAAACAGGATTCCCCAGCCAGTAAGGTCCATTTTACTCTTCCGAATCTTTTGTTTTATCCACCAAAAAGGAAGCCTTTCGTCATCCCTTCTTTCCTCGGAGGGATGTGATTGGCTTCTCCCACCACCTCTCGGAAATCAATTTACAACTTTTACCGACGAGAGAATGGATTAGGCGCCACTCGCCCAAGTGTGTCTCTTTCTATGTGGGCATATTGGCTTTTCGATCAAGTGACCAAATTGATGTCACTGCTACACATATTCCTACTCGCTATCCCAGTTTCCGATATGGCTTGCCGAGAGACGAAATAGATAAACTTCATAAAAAATTCATGCAAAAAAACCGAGAGCAAAGCAGAAGATAACTCTGCAAGCACGTGACTGACACATTCACGGGAAAACTTTTTTTTTTGTGCCGTTTGCTGCCAAAAGCACGAAAAGGTAAACGGCAAACTGTCGTTCCTGCAAGGTAGAAGGACCGTAAACTGACGTTGAATGATGTTGATCAAGACTGTCGTTTCTAATTATGATTTATGCCTTTGTTCGGTATGTTTTAGGGAAGTAATGTCTTTCCAGCAGGTACCTCAGGAGAGCATTTGAATGTGTCCGTAGGTACGAAATTACAGAAATGCATTTCTCGAACATGAGCTTGTATTTATGATTATCATGATGACATCAAGGATGATGGACGCTAAGTCAGAGCTAAATATACGTGAAGACATTGATAACTAATATGAAGCATTTTTTGGTTTCAATAAATCGTCTCATATTGGATCAAGCATAAAACCCTGATTAATCCACCTACTAGTGGCAGGTGCCTTTGTATAGAATGTTAAAAAGCTTATTTCAAATTCTGGTCACTACCGCAGGGACACTCGGAACATGCCGCGATGTTAGACAGTCAATATCAGTTTCCAAGGGGTATCCGAAGCATATCCGGGTTACAGTGTCTGTAAAGAGAGTGGCGACCGCTCATCCATTTGACAGGTTGTCTTTTCAGTAATAAGTTTTCAAATAATCATAAATGATTTGGTAAACAATTGCTTCAAGCGTCAAATTTTCGAAACTGAAGAGAACGACGAAGAGAACGTTCTTATGTCAAAAGGACCGCTCACATGTTTCGGTTTCATGCAACTGAAATTTACATCACTTTTTCATAGCTCTCGTCTTTTAAAAGTCAAGTCTCCAAAATATTCGCCCAAATCTTCTAATTTATTAAAGATCCAGAAGGCCTTGGGTTGTTGAGATATGTTAAAATGTATTTAAGAAAAGAAAAAAACAGTCTGAAAAATGCCTAACATTATCGAATTAATAAAAAAAAATTGTTTGAAATCAAAAATAATAATAATATATCAATACTCAATTGAAACGTCACGAATATATATTAAAAGAAAAATGAACACACGGAAAAGCTTAAATAAGTACTGACTATTTAATGGTAAATTAAGAAACATGAGATGGACCGAAAGGTTGTGGATCACCTTTGTTGCCATGGGAAGCCCAAGCAATGTTGCAAGTTTTATCAAGCTTTTAAAGCATTCTACAAGTCTACCATACCCATATAAAACCAAAATTGTTACTTGGGAGGGGAGGGTCAACTTCATAACACATGTGAGAAACCAATATACGTATATTGTTAATACATCTCTATGTAGGGGAATTTACGTATTCTCGTCAATCTAAGCAGCTTCCGCACTTCTATTAGCATTTTCTCAGTGTCACGCACACATATGACGTGTCTGTTTGTTTACATTCATCTGCTGCTAGCAATTTTATCCATTCCAATCAACAAAACTGTCCAAAACGGTTTGAAAACGTTTTTAAGGCGCTCCAAACTTCTCAGGTGAGTGTGACTATTGTTGGCAGCCTCTTTTACTTCGGCAACCTTTCCGTTTAAACTGCGTGTTAACCAGCTGTTCTATTATCGGCAACTCGAAATCAGTTGTATTTTGATGTGCTTATGTTTCTTTTGAAGAAAGACCTGGCATAACAGGTTTGCTCAGTCGTAAAAATGTATTAGGATTGAAGCTGAAAGACTAAGGAACCGTTTAAATACATTCAGCGAAGTGTTTTAGTGAGAAAATACATCGGAATTAACGTTTGAATTGTGGTTGCCGAAAACAGTCGATGGCTGCCGAAGCCATCATTTACCCTATGTCCGAAGCGATGTGATAAAATTCTTGAGCTTAATGGATTCGTATAGTAAATCAACACACAATAAAATATGTTTGGACCTTTAAAACATCAAGATTTGAACTTAAGAGAACCCAGTGGCATCGCGTCCATATGTGCAACCTGTGCACGACACTGGTATGAATAATTTAAAAAAAATGCGTTAAGATTTTTATAGATTTTATGGTCATATTATAGCTGTACTTCTTTACTCCAGACCACAAGTGACCATGAATACACTATTTTATAGTGTGGCTCAATTAAATCTTCGACCTTGGTTTGCTTCAAAAAGGTTCGGATGGTCTGCCTAATCCCTAATGCATTGATTTCTAAGCATGTCGATATCATCACTACCATGACATAACTCGTTAAATAGTGCACCTAAAAGCGAGCTTTTCTGGGTGGTGGGTGGCAAGTTTGTGAATGGTCAAATGCCTGGTGTAAGCCAAGCAGACCTTCTATGACCTCTTGAAACATACCAGAAAATTTTCCACAATACATGGCGGTTTGCACCACTAGTTGTAATTGAAACTTTCAGCAGTCACGCGTCAAACGGGAGCAACACGGAAACAGCAGTCTGGTACGCTTTGGACGTTATCATACTTGCAGACCAGTTTGAATGTGTGAGTTTAAATTAGAAGAACATTGTGATGTACGGGTGCCTAAAGCGTGCATTTCTCGCTGTGCACTTGGATATCTGATAGCAGGCAAAGAGAGTAATGGAGAAAGAGAGCGCAAAACCTCGCTCTAACTATCTTGTCAGTTGTAAATCTCTCAATTACCGATGGTTGCGCCCAGGGGCCTGGCTGGCGGTCATGTTTTTGATGCTATCATCTGCTCTTGTCTTTCTGCTTACAACACGGTTTTCCGTCCCTTTCCACCATGTAAACGTCAAGCGGGCCGTATTTAAATAAGGCCCGTGATCCCAAGTAACACATAAAACATCTTTTGAAAAAGAATTAGAACGGATTGTTGTATAAATGTATTATAAGAGATGCAGAAAACATCCTACGTTATATATGAGGTTTAAAGATGTTTTCTTCATACTTCTTCGATTCAACATTTTCTAAAATAGTTTTCTTTTGCTTTTATCTTTAAATGTTATTTGAACGTGCATCTTACTGTTTTAATACCACTATAAAACTTGTCGTATACAAAATCAATCCAGATTGACGTAAACATTGACGGTGCATTTGAGCCGGACTGTCTCTTCATGCCGTGATTGACAGTTTCTTATGAGGTATTCGGAGGTTTGTTATAAAGAAAGTTGAAAATACTTTTTTATGACATCTCATAAATTAATACAACTGAAAATGTGCAGGTTGTCTTATAAGGAGTTGAAAATACGTTTTAATAACATTCTGGCTATTAGATGTACGCTTTGCTACTAACAAAACGTCTTCATGACGGATCGAAGGCCGCGTGTTGAACGAGAAAATAATTTTCATGCCATTGGCAAGAACATGATAGATACTTATAACAAACCTTTCATCAAGCGGTGTTGGTCTAGTTAGGTAGAAACAAGTCTACCACGCCAAGGACCAGTGATCGAATCCCATGCTCAAGATTTTTTTATTGTTTTTTTTTGTCGCTGGTTTTTATGATGTTTCCAAAATACATGTTATAAGACCAGTATTTAGTTGTATAAGCTCCGCGTCTTGCACTTTTTAGGTTGTATAAATGTATTAAATGATGTATATTAAAGTATTAGTGATTCTTTGCGTTAGTCATTACAAAGTATTTTCAACTTCTTTATGACAAGCCGTGTTGCTTGGGATCTTGCTACTGTCAAACGTATAGGATTGATATGGGGTTGTCAGTCTCCTGGTTGCGCCGGTGCGCCTGTCAACACTTATGAGACTTATGAGCTTCCCCTGGTTCATTCTGATAGTGTTGTTCTGATGAATAAAGTGTTGATTAATTCAAGTTTGTTATCCAAAGGACGTCAGGAATTTTCTCTAGATTTTGACACTGTTTTGTATCAATAAATGTTTTCGGAAGTGTTTGACGAAAATTCTTCATTACACTTAGCCTTGTGATAAAAACGAGAATTAGTTAAGTTTTGCAATTCCTCCTACTTCGGTTAGCGTGAAAAGGGCCATACAAATTTTGTTTACACAAGATGATAGGCCATTTAAATGTTACGTTAGGTAGTGATTAATATAGTAATTGAGAATATGTCCCTCGAATTCATGAAGCATTGAAACATATACAAAACTAATATGTGGTGGTAAGCTATAACGAACAAAGTTTGGTGCACAGGTAAACAAATGAGGCACGCGACGCCTCCGAGAGAACCTAAAGATAATTTGAAATTACAGTTTATGTCATGATAAGGTCCCACAAACCTCGTTGGATCCGACTCTGTTTACCCTAGTATCACGCTTGTCGTAAGTTGGTAGTACAGACTTCTCTCTGACTTATTCTAGTCATGAACAAGTTGCAACTTTTCATGCTAGATTTGTGCTACTCTAGTAGCCTATAGAATCTACACTGCCCATAACAGCATAACAGTTTCATATGGGTTTTTTTTTTATCAGAAATGAGTTATACATTAGAATTGATTGTAAACTACCTGTATTGTACAATGTGCACCAAAAGTTACATGTTTTCTGAAAAATAGCAAAACTTGGTTGTCTCATCCATAAGAGCCTGAGGATTAATAAATTTTCAACAGCGTTTTTCTGGGCATGTTGTTTTTTTTTCTGTTGGACTGATATGCTTTTATGGGCTGTACCAAGGGGTAAGTCATTCAGCACATTGTGCCGGAATTATATTCTACACAGCTTGGGCACATACATCGGCACATTTTCAGCATACCTTCGGCACAATCTCGTAGGCATTAGATTGTTGTAAATAAAATGGGAGCACTGCTGGACAACTGTCATTGAAGTTGTTCAGAACATTACGTGTTGTTTGACTATATGTTCAGGAACATCTTCTAATTGAATATACCAGATAAACCTCGAGAGAAACTCAGACCAGCAGTTCACTTATAGATCTAAATACGAAATGTAGGTTCTAGAGTGGACTCAAGAGGAAGAGGCAGTTAATCAGACTTCATTAGTACCCTTAATTCAAATAATGCTGCAACTCACAGAACACAACGTAAAGAAGTCTATTACCCTTTATAGTCGGTATCCAACAATACTCCCCACTGGTTCCAACTCTTTCCGGCCGAAAGGCTAGGTTTCTGGTCTGCCTTTGAGGGCATTATAAAACACTTAAACACAGGACTTTTATAACCCTATGGATCACAAAACATCGAAATTTCGCACACCCGCTACTTCCCGCGTCATCCTCAATCCGATTTATCTTTGCGATTTCAAACCAAAACATTCAAGGTGTCAGAAATACCGGGTTGCCGGGATGGGTATTTTACAAACAATCGCAGCTTGCTCTATGACCGGCACAATCAGCATACTTGCGGCACACTGACAAAAAAGATTACCCAAAATTGGTGTGCGGAGTGACCTACCCCTTGGGCTGTACACTAGACTGATGCAAAATTTGAAATTTTCGCTCCACAGTGTTCAAATGGTTCCAAATTGGGCCCTGATTAGCCTCCCAAAATTTGAACTCATTTAGTGAGAAACTGACTTGGCACAAACCATTTGAAGTTTATATGGGATTTACTATGGAGAAACATAATTTCGGTTCATATTTATCTCAAAACTCACCAGTTCACTCTACTTTAGAAAATAATAACTGAGCTTGTTGAAAATTTTCTCAGCTACAACTTTGTTAAAGATCACTTTTTGATCAAATGTAAGGAAAAAAAATGTTAATGATTCACGTCACTGATGTCTTATGATTATGCTCAATCAACTGTTCAACAGGCAACATTGGTGTTTAGGCGCGTATAATAGAGAACAAAAATCATGGCTACTATGTCACACTGCAGAAAACAGTGCTGCTCACAATACAGTTGCTTAATCTTGCCAAAAGATTATCAATCTCTTAAACAATTAATAACTACACACTTAGAAATAACTAATTTTACACGTGACGGAGTCCGTCTTTGACATAAAAGATGAGACGTAAACAAACATTTCATGAAATATTAAGTGCTCCGAGACCCAAAAGTACCTTGCTCGACGAAAAGTACGTTTGATTGAGTTGAATTTCGTGTCTGTTATGACTCAAATTTATGTCAAAATTGACGCTCGTATATGTCACTTTCAGAGCACCTAAATTTACATGAACTTTTCTAAGTGTGTATTTAATTTGATGTTTGGCTGAAAAGCGATTTTCTGCAAAGTTGTAGCTGATAAAAATTCCCATAAGGATAGCAATAGAATTTGTTAACAGTACAATATATAAAAAGGCTAGGAGACAATGAACAAAAAGTTTTGTTTTCCCATAGTAATTTCCATATAAACTTCAAATGGTTAGTGCCAAGTCAGATTCTTATCAAATGAGTTTAAACTTTCGGAGGCTAATCAGGACCCGATGTGAAACCGTTTGAACACTGTGGAGCGAAAATTTCAAATTTTGCATCAGTCTACTGTACACTCCCGTATAATTTGGAGAAACCAAAATGCTTTGATATTAAAACTATATAATATATATAGGCAAGTGTCACTCGAGCCATAACATAAATTTATAAAATAACGAACATTTTGAATGACTCGAGTGACACTTGCCTTTGACAAAAAAACATGACTACTGAGGATTCATATTTATGAAAAAATCATGTATCAATGAAACAGTCATCGGTCGTCATTGAAAAGCAATGCAACTATGTTTTGTCAATCTGAATGAACTTTTAATGGCTCTGTTGTCTTGTGTATTTTAGCTATAACGGTCTCTTTTCTGAATTGTAATCTCTCAATCTATGGAATCTACACAAAAACTATGTTTGAACGAAATTTCTAGAACAATATGAGGAACATAATGCCGTAGACTACACATTTTTGTATCATATGGGTGGAAAGTTCGTAGAACAAATACTTTTAAATTTTTCACTTTTTAAGATATCTTCGAGCATGAAACTAAGTCAAACTTCAATAAAATCACTTTGAATAGTCAACCTTTAGTGGGCTTCGTGGTCGTGCGGTTAGCGACGTCACCCGTCGTTCAGGCGTATTGTGAGTGCTACGAAGTGAGGGTTCGATTCCCGCTCCAGCCGGTGGAACTTTTCGCAACCCGAAAATTTCCCTACTGGTCTACTGGGTGTTGTGTGTTGTCCATTGTCTAGTGTTAAGTATTCAGTTGGTCTGGTCAGTCTGGTTGAAGACGGTGTCAATTGTCTTTATAACACATTGAGCTTTGCTTTGAAAGTTATTACAGCAGTTTTCGAGATACAAATATTATAAGCAGTAAATTACCTTAAAAACATAAAATTAACTTGAAGCACCTCTAAATCATCACCGATTTTGCTGAAAATTTGCACAGAAGTTCAAATTAACACGACGAACAGTAATCACGGTTGACCCGTTACATTCCGAACATTTCGTTTAAAATGAACAGGTCTACTATATATTCAACCTTACATTATGGGGTCTACGATTTCAGTCAAAACATAGATAACTATTTGAGTTTTTAGATCACCACGATCTAAACTTCAGATATTTTGTTAACACAACTTTGCATCTCGCCTACGATGCTCCACGGATTCACATAATATTCAGATTATCTTTTAAAACTTTGTTGTATGTTTTTGTGTGTATTCAACAAAGCACTATGGGTTTAAAAATTAAATATGATAGGCGTGAACATAGTATGTAGTAGAATTAGTAAAACATCACAATCTGAACTACAGGATAATTTGAAGTGTAAAAGATTTTTGAAAACACAAACAATAAATAGAATGTTATGGTGTCCTACGAAGCTCTACAGATTTAGTCTGAACATCGTGCATAACATCATTGAGCTTGTAGAACTTCATGATCAATCCTTCAGCATGATTTGGAGAATTTATTGTGCCTTCTATAATGTTGTGTGAAAACGCATCGGATCATCCCTCACCAAGAACATCGCATGAGTCTTAGTGCATTATAATCTATAGTGAATGCTCTTTGATTATAGTTAGGGAGATACCGTGCTTTCACTATGATTACAATACAAGAGAAGTGATATGGTAATAGAAGCGAAATCACGGGCGTAGTAAATAGGTAACTAATTGTGTTACTTGTTCGCTATGAATAATCACTGAAGATGTGAGTTATTTAAATTATAATTGTTTGGCCTATTATTTACAAGAGTTTAATAAATTGTACAGTTTTACAGCGTTAGACATCAGTAGAAAACTACGCGTTTTATGGTTTGACGCGCTAGAAGATTCAGTGCCCGTATCTTGGAACTTATATTTTCAATAGGGTCTGGTGGGGCAAGAATGCCACCTTGACAATTGTACGTTCTATATATGCCAAATAGTGGATATTTATCTGAGTTTCTGCACCGTATTGAAAGTTCATATTATTGCCTTCATACATCAGCAATGCAATGCAAATTAAATCTCGTCAAAAGTTGTTTACGATTTTTCAAAATGTCACCTCACATCGTTTTTTTGAAACTGCAATGGGGCAAGCGTGCCAACTCCTGTGGGGCAAAAGGACCATGCGTTTTGAATTGAGTGAAATCGATTAATGCTTGTTGGTAAACATAGCCTTTTGATTATAAATCATGCCAGCAACAGCTGTTATTGTTTACTCAATGTAACTATTGAATTTTACAATGATATTCAATACATTACAAATGAACTATGTTTACCAATGAAATAAAATGAAAATTATTGATGATGATATTTTATGTAAGCGGCGCCGGGTGTAGTGGTAAGCGTGATTATCTCTCACCCCAGCAGGCCTGGGTTCAATCCCAGTCGGCGCCGGTGGGATGTTCGAAGGCATAACATCTCTGATCACGCCTTCCTTCGGAAAGGAAGTAAAGCCGTTGGTCCCCGGTTCATGAGTTGATGGGTCGATAGGTAGAGTCCAGATGTGAGAACTGCCTCCCTTTCGTCCGTAGCATTGGTGCTCAGCATGGAAAACAAGATCGACGGAAAATAAATCAAGGGAAAAAAAGAGATGTTTTATGTAGCTGGTTTTGCCAAATTTGGTGAAAACAAGCTTCCGAAGACTTAAACGCTCATTGTCTTTGACATTTTTTATAATGTGATTCATAAATATAGGGATGGCGCCCTTGCCCCGTGTGAGGTTCATTTATAAGAAGATTTTGTGATGTCTAATTATTATAAACAGTTTCGATTTTCGACACATCAGCACAAAATGATTTTTTGCAATTTTTGTAAGACTTTATTTTGGACAGCACTTTCTGTAATACACTATTGCCACACCTTACCCTATATATCATGTTGTGTATTTCTTACGATATACTAAAGCATTTTGGGCATTTTTCTTGACATATGCTAAATATAAGCCACTGTATGATTGTATGAGCCTGTAAATATGATGATCAGAACTTAAGTTAACTGAAGTTAATTTGCCGTCCTAGATCATCAAAAAATAATAATTTTGAGAATATCTAACTTTTTGTGCGTTTCCGACGAAATTCTAACAAAAAGTGTAAAAAGCTGCTGAGGTTATGAAACAAATTTAACCACAAAAATTGCGGTTAAATAAACTGTAGGCTCAAAGTAATACTTTTTAAAATCATTTTAATTTTTTAATATTATGAAAATAAAACGGAAATTATGCGCAACCTCTACAAATTTTCATATCGATTGGAACCTAAACATAAAAATCGAATCAGAACTGATGAACTGGAAGCATTATCATGTTTTTTGATAGAACAAGTTTGGGCTCATAAAGTTCTGTCCAGTTAGAATCCGGAATCACTATTGTGTTGCAGCGGCACGGAAAGTGACCGCTGCAAGAATAATTTTACAGTGGTTTGTTTACCTAGGTTCCTACTTTCTGTGGTATAAATTTCTCGTGCAGTGAGTCAAAATTATTCCAGATGGAAGCCGAGAGGAGAGAAAAAATTCTGCACACCCACGTTGATAATCCAACGTGGTCAGCAATAAAAATCGCAAAAACGTTGAAAATCGCCAAATCAACCGTGTATGATGTGCTCAAACGTTTCAGGGAGCAAAAGAGCGTGGATCGAGTGCCTCAAAGTAAGTGTCGTAGTGGAACATATGCAAGCTGAACCAGAAGGTGTTGAGAACTGTCAGAGCAAACCCTGGACTATCAGATAATGAAACCGCACAAAAATACGCTGCTGCTCACAGTACCGTTCGAAGAATTCATTTGCGAGCAGGATATCGTTCTTATCGAGCCAACAAGCAACCAAACAGAACGTTGAAGCAAAGTTTCGTCACCAAAACTCGAGCTCGGAAATTTTACCAGCAGGTTTTGACGAAGTACCAAGGATGCCTGCTCACCGACGATGAAACCTACGTCAAAATGGATTTCGGATAGCTTCCTGGCCAAAAATTCTACATGGCGACAGCACGAGGAGATGTTCCTGTGAAGTTTAATTTTTTCTTTTATGGACAAATTTGTCCAAAAAAACTAATGATTTGGCAAGGGATATGCAGCTACGGAGCAAAGACCAAAGTGTTCGTGTCGAATAAGACGATGGACTTGAAGCTGTACAAGGAAGAATGCCTCAAAAACCGCGTACTACCTTTCATCAAAGCCCATACAGGTCCCGTGAAGTTTTGGCCAGATTTGGCGAGTTGCCACTATAGCCGGGAAGTCATCCAGTGGTGCCGCGATAATAACGTAGATTTCATCGATAAAAACATAAATCCATCCAACTGTCCGCAGTTCCGGCCCATCGAGAGATTTTGGGCAATAATGAAGCGGAAGCTTAAGAAAAGTGGAAAGACGGCTCGGAACGCGATTCAGATGAACAAAATGTGGAACAAATGTGCCAAGGAAGTTGACTCCGGAGGTGTGCAGCGTTTGATGGGAGGAATAATTCAATTAGAAACGAAGAAACGAAGAGAAATGATTTGTAATGATATGTTTTTCCGAAAAGTACAGTGAATTACCTTTGTTTTGATGTATTAACCTTCTTTATACATCAATCCCTTACCGAGATACAGATGATTTTATTATTCCGGATTCTAAATGGACATAGCTTTACAGCTTAAAGACAGGATCATTGAACAGTTTACGCATGCAGAAAAAATACTTTGCATTGCAGATTGGTGTAATGCCATATAGTTAGATAATTCGTTAGTAGAAGTGTATTTGTGTGTACCGAATAGTTTGCAATTCCCGGTAATCAACAATTACGAAACTTGACTGCAATATCCTTGAATTGACGACATACAGGTACCTTCACAGTATTGAAACGATTTTTGGTGTTAGGTCATAATGAGTAGCATTGCTTTTCTAAGAAAGTCACGTTTATTTATTGCTTCTGCGCTGCTTTTAATGTTGTATTGAAATTATATCTAAATTATATGCTTCCTCCCATTTTATTAAAAAAATAAAATCAATAGGATAAAAACACTAGTGACTCGCTTCCCTATTTTAATATTTATCCCTCTCAAAAATTATCGCTTCCAAAAAATTTGATAGTAATTATCCATTTAACGGCTTCAACGAGAGAAACAAACTGTTTAACATTTCCATTCTCATTGTCAAAAACAAGTTTTTGCGTTGCTCCTATTTATTTTTGAAAGCTTGAAATAACTTAATAACTACGTAGGCACTGGGGGAAGAAGGGTCTACGTAGTTTATGGACAGCCCCACAGTATATGAATACAACAACAGAATTTCAGTTGGCCCAAACACCCCATTTCTCTTCTAATTGTCTACGTGATTCACGGACAGCCCCTGACCAACAATGAACACCCAATGAAGCCACACTCACCCACTTTACTCACTGCGTGATATTATAAATTCTCTCCGATAACCCCAAAGGAGCCACGATATCATTAATCTCAAAGCGAACATTGCAACGTAATTTTTCACCGAAATGTGTTTCTGTGGTTTATTTTTCGTTTAATTTAATTTGTTGGAAACATATCCATACCTCCCCCGGCTGGCTGCCGTCCTGAAAAGTGGCAAAAGGAATGAAGGGTGCAAGTCACACTCGTCACGTACCCTCGGAACAATTCCAGCAAAAGAAAACACGATAAAATCATCGACGTTCGGTATCTCACACCACATGCCCTTTCCGCCTTCCCCTGATCGGTGTATCGTTGTGGGTTACATACCTAGTTGATGGGATGGCGAGGAAGAGGACTCGCACAGATCGTGGAATTTTCGAACAGTCGATTGAATAAGAAATAAAAATAAGAGAGCAGCCGCTTTCCGAGGTGATGGTTTATGTTTTTCGGGAGGGTGAGTGCGAGTGCAATACGACCTCCGTTGACGACGATGGCATCGATGACGGCGATGCGGTGGTGGATATGGCGCAAAAATGCAATAAAAATGAAATGATTGTAAGTGTTGTAAAACAATAATTTATGGTTTCGATTTAAGGTGTGTAGTGGTCGTACGCTTTTAGGATATCAATTTGCAAGAGTGCATTTACCTGCGCGATCGTAATGTGAACATATGTATACTTTTGGCCAGAGCTTTTGAAAGTAGACTACAGTAATCCCTCCATATATGCGGTGGATGGTAACGTCCACCCACCGATATTTCTCGGCTGTTCTTCAACCAATTGAGCTCATTTTCTGTTGATAACTAGTTTATGGTTGACACTAATCACATACCAAAAATCAGTATAATTGGTTGAAGGACAGCCAAGAAACTTCGGTTGGTAGATTGTACCACCCTCCGAATATATGGAGGGGTCACTGTACTGGATTATCGAGGTGAAGTAATCGGTTAAGTTGTGTGAGTGAAACCAGTGTACGTTACAAGCAATTAGTGACGTCACTAATTGCGTTTACGTCGTTTGTTTGGTTTACTAATACAACAATATTTCAGGATTCGCTTCACCTCTCTCTGTACCTCATTGAGGTTACTGTACCTAAGAGGGCCAATGCATTAATTATGTCACGCTAAATAGAGTAAAAATTAAAACCCAAGGGGGGACCCCCTTTCATCACGTTTTTCCAATACCTGATGCATTGCTTGTCACAAAATCTTAGACCCCCCGCCCCCTTAGAGCGTGACATAATATATGCATCAACCCCTAAGAGTGTTTCAAATTCCGCTCATGTTTCGTGGAACAGAATATTAGCATCAAGATCAAAATTGTGCCCTCAAATCGGTTCAATTTATAGAGCTAACTCGATTGGGTATACGAGTTGTTAGAAACTTGGACTCTGCTTTCTGAGACCAGCATGCTGATGACCATTTTTGCCTGCAGATGGCTCATCAACGCTAGTAAATCAGCACAAGTGTAAACCGAGAATTTTCGAATAGGTATATAATAGAATAGGTCGCACAGCAGCCGAGCTTTTGTGTCAAGCTAAATTTCATTCGATTTTTTGCACACACCATGTTTCTCACAAGCTTTCAAGCATTTCGTCGTCACAACATGGTTTCACAAACTCCTACGCGACGTGACAAACCTTGATGTGCATCTACTGTTACAAAGTATACACGAAAGAATCCTGGTTCACATTTACCCCTGATTGTTTTACAGCCAAGTAAAATCAGCTGAGCGAGAGAAGACCTTGGCTTGGCACTTGTCGTGTGATAAGACGTAATTCCTGCTACGTTGCGTAGCATATCGTGACAGACAACCAATGTATCACAACATCGAAAGCTTCGAGTTCATCGGCAGACCGGAATTCGCTGATGAACCCAGAGAAGCAACCAAGCTCAATGATGCAACGCTACAATCATATCAGAATGTATCATCGCATATTGACAGTATTCTGGACAATCCTAACGGATGGTTGATTTATTTCACGTCGAACGTTGGATATGACTTAATTTGAATAGAAAAGTTGTAAACATAATCTAAGCGAACATGAATTAGCTGTTTATTCGAATCTGCTGACCAAATAATGTCACAAACATGTTTAAAAACTATAAATCAAAACATACTACAAGAAAACCGGCACGATGTGTAGGCGAGTGGCTGGCAGGCCATTATTTTAACTAAACTATGTTTCAAATATAACCGCTCCTTTTCTCTTCCCGTTATTCTGCGACAGGAACAACAGGGGCGGTAAACTATTAAATCACCTTTTAAATAATGGTTTCATAATATACTAATGTAACGATCCATTTTTTTCTATTTATGTCCAACGAAACAGGCTATGCTTTTAAGGTTTAGTTTTTAGTTTCGCATTTCGACAGTAGATAATTGAAAGCTCTAGGAGCGAATTAATAAATTTTAAAAATAATAAACATGATTACTAGCCGTGCTGGGCAGTGGCCCATTGTACAACTTAGTTTCATGTGTGATAGGAAATTATACAATAATCTGACTCAAGAGCCATGGTTTCTCTAGGAGACTTGTTGGATTTATTGTTATGTACCTTGTGCTATGAACGACAGAATACCCCCTCCCCTATATTTTTCGCTGAACTACTCTTCAATCCTTTGAAAACACTCAATTAAAGTTTGGAACGCGCAAAAATTGGTCAACTTCAAATTGGTGTATTTCTGTTCAAAATGCATAAAAAAAACCCTGAAATGCTGCATTTGGAAATTGACTAGTTCTCCATTGACTTTACTCACATGCAAAAAATCAGACCGACTGGTTGAAACCCCGCCGAGAAAAAGCGGTGGGTGCAACTCAGTGGGTAACGCGTTCTTCGGGGGATAGCTGTATATAGGGGAGAACAGTACATAACGCACCCCCGGGGTAAGACGCACTTTTTCATTTTATTTTGAGTTTTTCTTGGAATTTTAAATCCAATTCTAGGATTTATCATGCAGGATTTTGAGTTCAGATACTATGCTAGAAGTGCTGCTTGATAAGACAACAAAAAAGTTACTTAAAAGCCATGAAAAACACAAATGAAAGTCAGCTGGTGCGTTCTGCCCAGGGGGTGCGTTCTATACCATTCTCCCCTACAATGGTTGCTATGATTAGTTTTCACCGTTTGCTCTCCAGTTTTCAAAATGACGTCCAAGCAAGAGAAGCAGCGTGTCAAAATTTTGCTCGCTCAACAAGAGAATCCGACGTTCTCATACGCCAAGTTGGCAAAATTGCTGGATGTGGCCAAATCGACCGTGACAAACGTTTTAAAAGTGTTTGAGGAGCGTCTGTCGATTGCCAGGAAGCCTGGAAGCGGCGGAAATCGTAATCCGGACGTGGAAGCGACGACGAAGAAGGTGGCGGTGAAATATAAGCGGAATCCTAACCTCTCCACGTTGCAGGCAAGCTCAATGTCTCCGATCCTTCTGTGCAACGGGCCAAGAAACAAGCCGGGTTGTCGACGTTTAAGAAGGTGAAGGTGGCGAACCGAGATTACAAACAAAACACGTCGGCAAAGCAGCGGTCCCGTACAAGGATGGAAATGGTCATTCACTCACATTACTCTTGGTAACTCAGCTCAATGTTTTGGCAGCTACTTTCCGTTCGCTCACAAACTGATGAAATCTCTCCAAATGAACTAACCTGGTCGTTGATACAGATGAACCCCCAAAGGAATGAGTCGAGAAAATTAATGACATCAAAGCAGATGAATGCGCATGATTGTCATTCTTTAGCCGGAATGGGATTCACAAGATTGTTTCGTGAACGTTCACACGTGAATCGATTTTTTTGTTATGTATGAATGCACGATTGCATTCTTGAGTCTGTGCATACATAACTCCTGATCTAGTTTACCATAAAAGTAGTCGGTTTTAATGTCGAAGTGTTTCAACGTCATTTTTACGCTACGCATCAAAGAAAGAAGCGCCCTGTAAAGAGTCGGAAAAGTCTTTTACTTGGTTTTTGGAGTCAATCAAAATCTTGGTTGTACTTCAGGGAATACCATTGCACCCCTTGCGTATTTTATCACTTATTTTATCAGTGACATTAATCATGTTTCTGAAGACCCAACGGCATCCAACGTCGTTTAACCAAGCGGCATCAAGATCTCAGATATCATATATCCTGCTATTGCTACTTCCATCAAACCTCCCTGGACCAGGCCAATCGTTATGAATCAGCTCTCTAAAAGCGATAGTTATTGTCGTAGACGCTTTCGGGAAAGTATCATCTTCATGGACATCTTCCGTTAAAACAGTAACAAGCACAAATCTGCTGAACCTAACTAGAACCCATTTTCAACCCGTGTCCCAGATCCTCACGCACTACCTTCAACAGCGCTTGCAGATCTCTGCGTCCGTATCTACGCCACCAGAAATGCTAGAAAAGTTCGCAGTGCACGTGTTTTGGGTCTACTATGAACTCCCGACCCGATACATGTTTCAGATGAAATAGACCATCGTTCCGTTTACCCAATAACACAGCTTCTTCTTCTTTTAGCACAGAAAGCATGAAGCTTGTCAAATAACACTTGAAACACCAAATCGATTATTCGGCTCACGACAGCAAGTTCTGTGCAAGTGATTCACAGAAACAGTTTACCCGGAACCAGTACCAGTGATTTACCATAAGGCAGACAAATAAACGTCAATTTAGACTGATTATGTTCTTTTAGAATGTTGGTGTCGTTCTTGATGTGAGAAGTTGCACTTCATCTTCTCCATCTACCCCAGCATCAAGGCACAACTCTCCTTCAGACTCCGATTTTGCAACAATTTTGCATTTTGCATTGCTTTGGATTTGCATTTCCCAAATTGTAATTTTTTGCAGTAACACAAAGCCTTTTTGCTTTAGGCTTCTTCTTCTATAAACCGGTCGTTAGAACTTCATCACTGAGCAACGCGTTCGCGGTATTCTTAGTCCAACAAGTTTCCCTTGGCCAAATTTGACCGCCAAATTCACATCTGATCGACTTTTGAGTGCCATTCTCAATCATAAAAGCCATGCAATCTTGGTCTCTCCGAGCACATTCAAATGAAGATGTAACGTCGTCATTTTACCGTTATACGACGTTCTTTAAAAAAAAGCAAGTTTTGCTTTATCCTCACGAATCAAAACCGCACCCATGAACAATATGCAAAAATTTGGCTACACAACAAATTCGCGGATGAATAAGGTTGGTACCAGTTTCTGGAATGGGGCGACCCCGGCGTTGTGGCTAACATCCATACCTCTCACGCCAAAGTCACGAGTTGAAATCTCACCCCCGGACAAGTCACGAATGATCCAAGAGTGTTAATTAACAATAATAAAAAAGGAAAAGAAGAATAAAAAGACCGAGACATTATGGTATGCAAAATATGATTATTTAATTTGATTTTATTTCTTAAAAAAAACAGATCATCTACTAGATATGATCTCCATTAATCGAAGCCACGATTTGAGGAAGAATGTCTGGATTAAGTTTGAGTAGCAGAAGTAGCAGATTCGTCCTCAACATTAACTTCAACGCACAAAAACCACGCTCGACTGAAACCTGCGTAGCTGACGCCGATAAAACAATCATAGTTCAGGGTTTGTGAACTTCTGACCTTCCCAGTATGCTATGCTAGCAGATGAAAATGCATTGGTTTCTCATAGCTGGTAGATGGACCTGGGCGCGACGTTTCAATGATATGTACCTTCTCCCTAGACTTAAGCTGCTTCAGTTTTTGAGCAAAAGAAGTGTTACTTGTCAACGATGAGTTGCCTTGTGAACCCTCGTCAAAAAATCCTGCCAAAATAGCCTCCAGATCATCTTCGTCCATGTTGTTGTTGTTGATGCTTGATCGATTTTCCCGTTAACGCAACCATGCAGTTTAATGAGAAACTCCTACAAAATTATTGAAAACATTTTATCCCATAAGAACATAGTAGAGACATGATCAACTGCAGAAAAAAAAAAAAACTACTTGTACAAGCTCTTTATTTTTCGATGAAATTCTTTTCGATCCCAGGAAATTGAATCGAGGATCAAAATATGCGCAGGCCTTGAACTGATTTGATTCAGTATGCTTCTGTAAACGCCGTTGACACGCTTCCAGTAGTCGTTGAGCTAAACAATTTTCTTTCAGCCTAATTGCAATTTCGAAAGTTCAACATCGCAAGCAAGTCGGGGGCATCAGTTTCACCATTCAACAGCTTAGCAATAAGCAACGGTTGCTCTACTTTCCGTCGTTGTTCCAGTGTGTCTAAGCCCAACAGTTTTTTTCCCTTGATTTTTTTTCCGTCGATCTTGTTTTCCGTGCTGTGCACCAATGCTACCGACGCCAGGAAGGCAGCTCCCACACCTTAACCCTACCTATCGACCCATCAACTCATGAACCGGGGACCAACGGCTTTACTTCCCTTACGAAGGAAGGCGTGATCACTAGACTGATGCAAAATTTTAAATTTTCGCTCCACAGTGCTCAAACGGTTCCAAATTGGGCCCTGATTAGCCTCCTGAAATTTGAACTCATTTAGTGAGAAACTGACTTGGTACAAACCATTATGTGGGAATTACTATGGAGAAACCATAATTTCGGTTCATATCTATCTCAAAATTCACCAGTTCCCTCTACTTTAGAAAATGATAGCTGAACTTGTTGAAAATTTTCTCAGCTACAACTTTGTTAAATACCACTTTTCGATCAAATATAAGGAACAAAAGTTATCAATGGTTCAAGTCACTGATGTCTTACGATTATGCTCAATCAACTGTTCAGCAGGCAACATTGTTGTTTATAGCGCGTAGAATAGAGGACAAAAATTATGGCTACTAGTGACACTGCAGAATACAGTGTTGCCCACAATACAGTTGCTTAATCTTGCCATAAGATTATTAATCTCTTAAACAATTAATAACTATTTAATTTGACGTTTGGCTGAAAAACGATTTTCTGCAAAGTTGTAGCTGATAAAAATTCCCATAATAATAACAATAGAATTTATTAAAAGTACAATATGTAAAAAGACTCGAAGACAATAAACAAAAAGTTTTGTTTTCCCATAGTAATTTCCATATAAACTTCAAATGGTTTGTGCCAATTCAGTTTCTCACTAAATGCGTTCAAGTTTTGGGAGGCTAATCAGGGCCCAATTTGAAACCGTTTGAGCACTGTGGAGCGAAAATTTCAAATTTTGCATCAGTCTAGTGATCACAGATGTTATGCCTCAGAACATCCCGGCGGCGCCGACTGGGATTGAACCCAGGCCTGCTGGGGTGAGAGGCAATCACGCTTACCACTACACCACCGGCGCAACTAAGCCCAACAGTTGGCATCTATCAAGATACGGCGACAAATTGTGAGGATCACTCCACGGCAAGTTTCTCAGTGCCAGACGAATGAACCGTTTCTGAACCCGTTCGATCCTTAGGCACCACGTGACATGGTGAGGATGCCAAACGACGGACACATTTTCCAAAATTGGACGGACAAGTGCACAGTACAATGACTTTCAACAATGTGGATCCGAAAAATCGTTCGCAACTTTGGAAATAAAGCCCAACTGTCGCGTTGTGTTCGATATGATCACTGAACGGTGTAAATCAAAAGTCATTTTTGCCTCTAGTTGAACCCCTAGATCAGTCACACTGGTAACTCTGGTAAGAGTATCGCCGTCGATATAACGTGGATAAAGACCCAAAACATTCTAAGTGTTTTCTGAGGAATGGACTTAGCGGAACGGGAAATCCAAAATTGGCGGCTTCCGGTTTGAGAAAAACTGTCAAATGGTCAAAATCAAAATCGATATTTTTGGAACGGGAACGACGTATAGAGGCCGGAGACTTCCGACTTGTGAAAAACTGTCGAATACAAAATGGGGATTTTCGACGTGTAGATGTTTGAAATCGATGAGTGACACTATTTTGGAATCAAGATTGCGACTTCCGGTTTGTGAAACATCATCATACACCTTACAATATAAATAGTTTCTGAACGGGACGGGTGCATATTTTTACGTATGCATGTTCGTATGTATGACTGATATCCGTACAAACTGATGTGACCGCTTCAAATCGTCTGCAACAGATTCCACCATGTGAGAGTGGAAATGACCGAATTCAAGCACAAGCCTGGTTCATTGTCCCGAACAATTACAATTGCATTCGAAGTTTCATAGAACTCTGAGAGTTGAAACTTGCAAATTGTTTATTTTTTATTTTTATTTTTTTTTGTTTTGCTATTTGGCGCGAAATGATCCTTATTATCGTGTATCGGGATTTCAAGGAATTCCATAATCAAGAAGTTTAGATGTACCGTGTACTACCCTAATTCCAATAAGCGCCTAGCTCCGTTCACGCGGGTCAAAGCGTTGAGTATCAAATCGATTTGTCGGGGAAAATCAGTAAAACTATGTAAATATATTTCGTTTTTTGGCTTTCTAGGGTAATTCAAACAGTTAGTTGTGGATTGCCCGACGTTTCGGCCGTTTATTGTGGCCTTTTTCAAGGGTTGTTGCATGTTTCTATTAAAAAAAAATAGACGACAAACGGTAGACTGTTTTACCCTTGAAAAAGGCCACAATAAACGGCCGAAACGTCGGGCAATGCACAACTAACTGTTTGAATTACCCTAGACTGAGAAAGCCAAAAAAAACGAAATCTCCATACAACCAGTCGACCAACCAAATCAATATGTAAATATATGTAAAACTAAATTATCGGTTTGATATTCAGATTTACGGTTTGATTAGGATTACTTACTACTGTTACTAATTCGGAAGACCTTGGCTACGGGAACAGCTTTGCTGAAGCCAGCCACTTTCAAGATGGTTAGGATTTCCAGTTTCACATTACCGCAGTTGTGAGAAAATTCCGAAATGATCCAGATTGAGGTTCCAGAAGATCTTTATTATGAACGAAAATTTACTAGGTGTGCTCAGGGCTTAGAAGTATGTACAGACAATATGTTCATGCAGACTGCTCAATATTTTTTCTTACGACGATTTTTTGAATAACGCGGTTTTTTACAGGGTTGTTTTTAAATAACGCGGTTTCTTACACAATTAAAAAAAAAGCGATTTTTAAGAACGATTTTTAAGATAGCGCGGATTTTTTTTACACAATACGTATCAACCGTGTAAAAATAGTTGACTGTATTGACATACAACATAATTAATTATCCGCGAATGTGAATAGATTTAAGTAAAAATTGTCTTCATAGTACATAAAAGTAGTCGTATCCCGAATCCTTTTCATCTTCCGACATGATCAAACGTAAATTGCAATAGGTGCTGCAATTGAGCCGTGCAGTCGCTCACCATAGCTGTGCGAGTGTTGGCCAGAGCCAGAGAGATTCCTCCCCTGTTGCGATATTGATATTTTGCACGAATATGCTGCACACAATTAACCGTAGGGTACCACTATTCTCGTGTGAATAAACGAATGAGTGAGTGGCTAGAACATGCGGTACTCTCCTGCCTCTTCCCATGCTGTCCTCTCCGGAACATTTCGGAAGCTATTCATACATGCATGCATACGGCCATGGCATGACGCTACTGTGTTCTACTGTCCTCTGACACTGAGCTGACACTGATGGAAAGGGCGGCCAATGTGTGCAGTGCATGCAAGTTGCAATGGTTGAGTGGGTGACAATGGTGGTGCACTACACAGTATAAATACCGAAGGGAAATGATCACTTTATGCTTTTTGTTCCAGAGCGCCCTTGCATAATGTGTTTAATTGAAAATGAAATAAGGGTAATTTTAATGACACATGCTTACGAGTTTTTATTTCCGTTTCGCCGACAGCCCCCAGGAGCATACGAGACAGTGCAGTGTGCATGTATGAAACATGACGGCTGCAATTGCAACCAACAAACGCAATGCCGCTCGCCCGGAGACTGGATTGTTTCTATTTTTTGCGTAGCACTTCCTTCTCCACCGGTTCCGCCATCCGGGCCACTGGGAACCACATCCGGATCCTGTGGGTGTACTTTGTAGCAAGTATGATAATGGTGCCCTACGACAATGTCAGTCTGGCAGATGAAATATGCACACTAACGCCATAACTATTGAGTTTACCTCGTTAACATCGATTTTGCGAATCAACCGCGGACATTCAAATTTTGTAGAATCTAGAGGCGAGTCATTTGGAACTGTTTGCCAATTGAAGGACAATCAAGAATTAATTGAATTATCTGAACCATGCCAGTTAAGTCCACTGGGAGAGGTGATACCATTGCTATTATGTGCAAACATACTTTCCTGATATCCCCGAGCAGTGCATTATTTATTGTTTTTATTCAGCATGTAGGTATAACTCAAACAATGTCCGGTCATTTGACCATATTTGCTACCTATTACGTTTCCAATAGAACAGTATCTACAACATACACGTCCTAAATACTCTCACCACATAAACACATTGCACAAATGCCCACGTGCAATGGTAATAGTGATCTAGAGCTGATGAGGGCGTTTTAGTGGCTTTTGCAGTGACTCCCCGTCCCCACTATAAGTTCGGTCAAATCGGTTGCGAATGTTGAACAACTACCCGCTGCGGGTATTATTCAAACAAACAAACCCCAAATGAGCGCACCGCATCTAAGCGTAATCGTCGTTTATTGCTTCATTTGTAGCAATTATAGCTGTTCCGCTGATCTATGGATACAAATTGATGAATTAAAGGATTACACTTCCAGTGCGAGGCGGGGATGTTATTTTAAGTAGACAGAGTTAAGGTGCCTGGCAGAGTGAAAGCTGGCGACCAAGATGACCAGCAAACGGAATAACAATTATTAATAAAATCTTTTGTCCGTTCGGTCGCATCTAAGGGATGTATACTGGGCCTAGTGTCTGAATTCAGCCTAGCTAGCAAATAACTCAATTTTCAGCCATTAATTACAATTTTAATTAATTCACTACTTACCTTAAATGCTGATCCGTAAACCAATCACAAATTCTTGAGACGAAATGTGTACATTTACTGAATTATTTTTAATCGGACAAACAATGCACAGTTTGCGTGTTGTTCGATTTTCTAGGCACCATGCTGTCTCGTTATTCTGCGCTCGCTTGATGATGGATAACAGACCTGTTACTGCTCCGAGAGCCGATTTTGAGTCAAAACTAACTGGGCGCAGAAATAACGATCAACGTGCGCTTCATTTATAAAAGCTGTGCTACAAAATATGTATGCAAATTTTATAAGGCACATATATTAGTGTAAGCTCATATGAACGAAATTGAGCTGCAAACATCTAACTTATTGTAGATTTAATCAGCACCCTTAAATGCAAAATTAAAATATTTAAAATTCATAAACAAATGTTTGAAAAAAAGGAAGGCAGTTACAAACATTTTGATTTTATTTAGCCGCCAGTGCTTGGAAATCTGTCAACATGCCATTGATCTACCGTGTGTCAGGTTCATAACTGCTCATGAATAGATATTCACAAATGAGTGAAGTGTCAGACACCTTTAGGGCTGTTCATAAACTACGTAGACAATTTAGGGGGGGGGGGGGGCAATCATTGGAATTTAAAAATTTGTGTATGGACAATTGTCTACGCAGGGGGAGGGGGGTCAAGAATCCCAAAAAACTGTGGTGCTCCTAAAATAAAATATGTACCCTGGAGGGCTAAGGCTGGTCCATTGAAAGATCCGGAACATGCGTAAAAGTGGTCAATTCATTAAACTGGTTCTAGAGCTCCATGGTTTTTTTTGCGAACACACTTGTTGATGTGTTTTTAGAATTAATTTCACATTGTGGTCAGAATATGGACCCTGGGGATCACAGACTGGTCCTCCGAAAGATCCGGAACATCCGTAAAAGTGGCCAATTCATGCAACTGGTCCTAGAGCTCCATTTTTTTTTTTTTTTCGCAAGCACTTGTTGATGTGTTTTCTGACTGAATTTGACATTAAGGCCAAATTATGCACCCTGGAGGCCACAAACAGGTTGTCCAGATGATCTGGATTATCCATAAAAGTGGTCAATCACGCTTGTGACAACGTATGAAAAATCCGTGAAAGTTTTCATATATTTTTTTAACAACTTTGCAGTGACCTTGTCCATCTGAACAACTTTGTTTTTTTTTTTTTTTTTTCCTTTGGTTTGTTTTTTCCGTCGATCTTGTTTTCCGTGCTGAGCACCAATGCTACCGACGTGCCAGGAAGGCAGCTCCCACACCTGGACCCTACCT
Source organism: Ochlerotatus camptorhynchus (assembly GCF_037179485.1). Taxonomy (NCBI): domain Eukaryota; kingdom Metazoa; phylum Arthropoda; class Insecta; order Diptera; family Culicidae; genus Ochlerotatus; species Ochlerotatus camptorhynchus. Next base: position 1,124,651 of record NW_027040666.1, read on the forward strand.
ATCGACCCATCAACTCATGAACCGGGGACCAACGGCTTAACTTCCCATCCGAAGGAAGGCGTGATCAGAGATGTTATGCCTCAGAACATCCCGGCGGCGCCGACTGGGATTGAACCCACGCCTGCTGGGGTGAGAGGTAATCACGCTTACCACTACACATCTTTCATAATTGGTACGAAACATTCATTTTCCCTGTCATCTGGCGCAATGTCAATATTACGCTTTATTCGTATAATATACAAATTCGTTTTCGTACAATCAAACCAACAACTGCGCTTATTGCCTTCTAAAGTTTTGTTTGTGTGTTGGAGATGGGATACTTTTTTTTAATATTGTCGGTTTGACCAGTACATGCAAGCTATCATTATTATTCAAAATACTGGTCATGGTGGTTTTATGCCAGAGGAAAAAAAATACATGCAAGCAGCAGAAAAAGCAAACGAAATCGAATTACCACGATTACCACTCCATGAGTACTTCTTATTTGCCTTTAGCCTTTCTCTTTCTCGTAGCACAAATAGAGTGATGGATATGGCACAGATCTAGCAATCGGAAAGTTCATGTTTCGAGTCCGGTCTGAAGTCTATTTTTATATTTTTGTCATGTTTATCCCTTACAATAATGAAGTTATTTTTACCCATCCTCACTAACACACTCCACATTTTTCGGTCTCCACAACCAACACTTGTGGTCCACTGGTTGGGTGTAGCGATAGCGAATGTGGCAGTTCTAACGAAACTAGCTTCATACAATGTACAAATCCATTTCGTTGCAGAAAACAACGAATAGATTCGTAGAACAAACGAGCGATTTCGTTGTATAAACGAAATTTTATTTTCAGTGCACAAGCTTTTTTACCATGCTGAGCAATTCTCTACAGATTGACGAATTTTTTAATTTTTTTTAAAATTTGTCGGCTCCGATTTTGATGAAAATTTGCACAGTTTTTCTTTTTTAGTAAAGATGCCAATTTGTGTTATCGGTTCTTCAAATTGAATCACGACTACTTTTCTAACAGGGCCTGTGTAAAAATAGTACTAATGAGTTAAAAAATATATATTGCTGAAACGGTTTGTTGGATTGATTTGGTGTCTTCAGCAAAGTTGTAGATATTATTTTGGCAATTATGTTAAAAATATACACTGTAAAAAAAAATCGTGTTTTTTTTCAATGAAGAAAATTATATTTGTTAATTTCTCAAAAAGTACATTTTTGAATTTTCGTTTTAAGCCTCATTGAAGCTCATAATGTTTGCTACAAACTGGCAAAGTTTGATGATGGCAAACTCAAAAACAAAAAACCATGTTTTTTAAAAATTTCACGATTTTTACATTTTCATTAAAAACACATGTTTTTCAACCGTGTATATTTCTTCAAGAATCGCATTTTAATTTTGCACAACTTTTCGGAAGACACCATGGCAATCAAGCAAGCCGTTTTTGCAATATAGGTATGTTTATTTCATTAGTGTTTTTCTACACAGGCCATATTGAAAAGTTAGGATTCATTACATCTGATACCATGAAAAGGTATCGTTACTAACAAAACTCAAAAATTCATTTGATGAATATTGAGCTAGAACTAAATAAAAGTGATATGATGATCAAACTAGCGACCCTTACTGAAGGAGCAATTCCATTCAAATTGATGATTTTTTAAGTTCCTTTTTTATTCATTGTCTTCAATTTTGCATAGTTGTATCAGTGATCTTAACGGTAATAAGTCAAATACTCAACACTGTAGTAGTGAACACCAAAAACATCTGTCTGTACCTAATGTAGAAATTGTACCTATCGATCTGATACTTAAATGAGTTTGAATGGTGAAAACAAGCAGGTGATCACAAAGATTGCTTTTTACCGCATACATCTTAAAAAGTTATCATAGGAAATAAGTGTAACACCATTTGGTTAAAAGGTAAGCATAACCTTCAGTTGTATTTCAATAAAATCATTTTTAAAGATTATTATTTAAAAAAAAATTTTAATACAGGATGCAACATGAGTGAACGAGCATGTTTTATCAGGAGCATTCGGCCGTTCGAGGAAGTCAAGTGCTCGAAAGAGCTGCGGAATATTTCGAATATTACTAACGATTTTAAATTGGCTCACTACTTGACTAGCCTATTGGTCCCAAGCAAACGATTACCGTATCCCATTCTAGTCGAAATTCTAGTACAACACTATGTTTGTTTTGATTCGCTATGAAAGTTTGCCAGATAAAATGAGGGATTAGTTGAGCTTCCTATGTTTCGAGGGGTGAATCGATTAGCTTGGGACCGAAGATAGTACCAGAGCTGAGTCAAAAAGTTGAGCTCGTTTCTTCGGGACCTGCTGGTCTTAGAGTTACCTCTATGCTACTACGGTATGAGCTATAGGTTACGTGCATGCAAAGAAAACCAAGGCATTGTATGAACAGGTGAAACGGGAACCTTATTTGTACGATGGTGTAAACATTAAAACGTATACGGTAGGTTGTTGTTGTCATAGGAGAAGTTCCGAGAATTTCATGTTCATGAACTTCATGAAGGAACGGAAACTCCAAATAAGTCCAGAGAAGCTCAGGGAATTTTAGAGATTTTAAAGGAAGTTCAAGGAAGTATCTACCAAAAACTTCAAGGAAGTATGTACCAAAAACTTCAGAAAAATTACGGGAGCTTCAGCATAGACCGAAGAGTTATAAGGCATATATTATATTATATTTACTGCCCTTAAATGAGAAAATGGCTAATATGCCATCTTTGTCAAAATCGCAAAAATTGTGTTGCAAGGTTTGCACTGCAATTTTTTTTTTTAATTATTTGCATGGATAAATGACTAGAAAAATTAAATAGCTAATGTGTAATATAAATGAGAAGTTGTCTAATGTACATGACGAGTCTGAAACCGAGTGCAGCAACCAATAGCAAGCAATAGCGATTTTTCTAAATACCAATTGATCAATTTAGATGGTCATGTTTTGAAGCCATCACAGCATGCTTTTGGCGCTACAACCACAGCATAGTTCTGTCAAAACCTCAGCATTTTCATTGATCCATTGTAATGGTCTTGCATCCTAGTGGTTAATGGTGTGAATTTAGTAATCAATACACTCAGAGTTCTAATCCTGTTTTTTTTTTCAGCACAGCTTTTTGATATGCAAACAATTTTGCTCAACTTTGGTTCAATGGGACAGTGATTTTTTTTTAATCTAGAAGACTTCGTAATTTTGTATCGGCTTTTCAGTCTTCATGAAAAAGTGCTGATTACAGTTTTATCATCGTCAACGCTTCAATCCAGGGGATAGATATGAGATCTTTATCAGCGCTAGTTTTAGATTAAGACCATTAAACTTTTTGCGCTGAACGGAAGCCGGTATGAATGTGTTTATGTCCCCTGAGAAAGACCAAGTTCAAATACCGAAACGTTTTAAATAAAACAACGTAGCCTTTAGATTAGTACTTTTATGTTTATAACGAGATGATTGCAGACAAGCTTTACCCGTACTCAAGTTTTAGTTAGAGGGACCTCAGAGTTGGTTGGAAATGCTATCGAACAATCTATCAGAGGGACCTAAATTGACCACTTTGTCAAGCAGTTTTGGCGTGACTTTCTACCAGCAATTTCACAAAACTGGACCAACTAATTTCTATTTTTTATGAAACGCACAAATGTTGGCTACTTGTGGTTCTAGAAGAAAAATTCTCAAAGTAATGTTTCATTTCAAAGTTCGAGTGGTAGTAAACGTCATTTTAACTGCTCGAATGAAGTGGTTAATAGTGTGTAAATTACCAAATCGTTTTTAATTTGCCAAATGAGCAGATTCACGCCAAACGACGAATCGGAAGTACTAAACCTTCTCCGATTTGCATAAAACTTGCATAAGTGTGTGTTATAGACAATAATTCACATTTTTACTAAAATCCGGCTATTATTTTCGCATGATTTGTTTTCCGTCGATCTTATTTTCCATACTGAGTACCAATGTTACTGACGCCAGGGGGGCAGCTCCCACACCTGGACCCTACCTATCGACCCATGAACTCATGGACCGGGGAGCAACGGTTTTACTTACCTTCCGAAAGAGGCGTGATCAGAGATTTTATGCCTCAGAAAATCCCGACGGCGCCGACTGGGAATGAACCCAGGCCCTTTGGAGAGAGTGCCAGTGACGCTTACCACACTGTGGTTTTTTTTTTTTTTAAATGGCGACATTGACATTTTTCAATAACATATATTCAAACTACATTTGTTTAGCTTTGTGTTGCAAATTTTTATTTATGCTCGTGAAATTAAAAACATTTATGTACCACGGTGTCTTTGTTTGAATGACATTGAATCACCATTCGAAAGAGGGGACTTTCCGTAATTTCAAAGCTACCAACGAAATGCTTCATCAGTGGCACTTTTTCATACATGGAATGCCCGATGGAATGCGGATTTTTTTTTTATGTTATTCGAACAAATACACCATGCTACAAGTAAACATTTCGAAAAATACATCAATTGGAAGCAGAGGTGGTAAATGCACATTTTACATTAAATTGTATGGGGGAAACTAATGTCACGACGATTTTCCCCATAACATTTTCGTGACATTTTCCACCTCCGATTGGAATTATGGCATCTTCCCCACACAAATTGTTGTTCCAAACGGAACAATGCAATATAAACGAAAACAATAATGGCACACTATGCTAGCACTTCTACGCTACCTTCATGCAGAGGAATAAAATCCTTTTTCATCGCATCAGGTCCATCTGATAAGCTGATAGATAAGAAGTATTTAGTTTATTTTTATTTTCAATTAGTTTTACCAATAACAATGGCCAAGACGACGAGTTGACGAAGCACGTAGTATCAGATTCGGCGCATCAGGAAACGCTATTCATTTTTCCTAACGATCCCCTGGAGATTCCATAAACAAGGTAAGCAAACTTTGAGGAGGGTGATCACCATTTCGATGATTGCTTTTCTAGTGAGGCAAGTAAATTGAATGACTCTTCCCATTTGAAAGACTCTGCTGTAGTTAAACTCTTTCGGTATAATGTTTGGTTAAGGGTCATTCAGATTTTGCGATAGAGGGGAAATGTCGTTGCGTCGGTGGTCGTTGTGCTTTGGGATGGGAGGAAATAACTCCAGAGCGTGACTTTTAATAGCCATCATACATAAAGTGTTCAACGTGCAGGACACACCCTGCTGTTCACTTTTTCATTTAGGAAAGCGGGTAAGCAAGTTCTACGGAAATTACTAGCAAGTGAAATGTGCTTGATGATTTTGAACAGCGTCTGCATCTGATTGGAAGTTACTGCTTTTCATTACAATTTTTTATTTCACTATCTACACTGCCGTTATACGCAACAATGACCCATGTTGTAGGCAATCCTTATAGACCGTGGGACTCTTATGCTTATTCCGGTTGTACAGTGATGTAAAATGCCATACCTCGATAGGCCGAGTCTATTTTTGCAAAATATCAAATTTACTTAGGCACATTGTCACAAAAGGTGTAAAGCTGCCTACAACACTTTTATTTTAACTTGCTTCTTTAATTTCACTTTTCACTCTAGATTGGTATAAAAAAAACTCGGCCCTCCGGGTTTCGGATCACAAGTCAGTTTTCAAAGCAGTATGTAACAAGGCCAAAGGGTAAAACTTGAATGTTTTTTACTGCCGATAATGTATATATATACCTTTGATACCTTTCCATGTGTAAAGTTTGATTTGATAAAGAATCTCAAGTGAAATAGCAGCATGGTTGATTTTCGCAACAGATGTCGCTTTTAAAATAAATTACGGCATTTTAATCTGTTTGCAGCTAAAAACGAAAAATTATGATTTTATCTTTTACGAAAAAATATTTAGTGGTCTTTATTTTTACCGAACACGCTAACTCGAAAGTACCCAATAATGGGTAAAAAAAATCATTCTGAAAAAAAGTGACTTAACTCATTTATGAATAAAAAATTTACCCTTTAATGAGTATCTGTTACCCATTAATGAGTAACTATTACCCCATTGATGAGTAACAGTTACTCATTAATGGGTAAAAAGTTTACTCATAAATGAGTTTAGCCACTTTTCTTCAAAATGGGTATTTTTTTTACCCACTAATAGGGAGTTTCAGGTTAGCGTGAACTGACCTACCAATTTTTTATTTTCTTATTTCCCTTTTAAAATCGATATGTCCGGAGAACTTCGATATTAGGGCGTAATTGCTTTTGTAAACAAACACGTCATTTGACGATTTCTCGCGAATTAAAGCTCAATCTAAAAAACTAACAAACAGGTAGAGGAATGGTTCTTCTTAGATGATATCCGATTACTACTCGATTAATCGAGATAATTGATTATCTGTTAAAATAATCGATTAATTTTTAATCGATGATTCATTGCCTCGATTATCTGCTAATCGATTAATTGGCTTCGATTATTGTACGATTATTTAAATTTTCATTGGAAATAGAAGTTGCATTTATTTTAGTGTATATAGACCACCAAGCTAACAGAGCATCGATTAAACTATGTTCTATCCCAACTTGAAGTTCAGAACGTCTATTCTCTAAAGCAGATCAGACAATGAACCATTTAGTCAAGGTTATTTTTCACGCAGATGGCGCTGTCCCATTGGTAGTAACTAATGAAAATCCCCATATAGAAATTTGTATAAGTGGAAATAATTCGCTTTTGATGCATATTCAAGTAAAAAGAAGGTGACGACATCCTTAAGAAATAATTCATAGACTTTCCGTTCACTTTTTTTTTGGGAATTTTACCGAACAAGCTAGAATTAAATAAAAAAGATCCATACATTTTTAACCGCTTTACTACCAGTCCCCAGAGAGCCAAAAATTTAAAATTTGAGAAAGAAAATTCTCTCTCACGAGCTCAATATCTCACCATGCCATGTATTTTGATGACATTTGATTTCTGATTTCCCTCTCACAGACTACAACATAGAGTACATGACATGACACTGCAAAACATGTCTGGTACCTCTATATATGCATTTAAATTAACATCCGAAGTCCCTCATTTTTTTTTTACATATTCTGCACAAAAGATACTTTCAGCCCCGCCCCATTCATAAAAATCGGTGGGAATTCCTGTGGGGGGTGAGCTATTTTGTTTGCAGAATGTGTGAAAAAGGAGGGACTTCGGATGTTAATCTAAATCATATATAGAGGTACCATACATATTTTGCACTGCACTGTCCTCTGTAAACAATTAACGGAAAACAGATTATGCGTAGTTTCCGATAGATGTCACCGCAAACAACAGCAGTGACATCTGATGGAAAATGAATGCAGAAGCCTGACAAAATGGTTAATTACAAAGCTGAGAAACCGTTTGTCTGGCCCTCATCTCAACATGATAAATACTATATCTACAATCTGGTGGAGGAGATGTTTGGTTTGAGTAATTGTTTTTTTTTTAGACAATGAGATTGCAGTCCAAAGACTAAATCAATTCGTCGTAAAGATGCAAGTTGTCTTTTCTCTCACTATATTTCTAATAAAAATGTTAATAAGCGTTAAAGAATAACAGGGTATTTTATTGAATTGTTATGTCTCGAAACAATAATTTACACATGATTCAAGGAAGAATAATCTACAACTAGTTAAAACACTAGTAGCAACCGGTGAACACTCGTGTTTATTTCAGTTACCGTGGGACGTAATTTGTGATTAGCCCCGGTCCCTTTCAAATTGTATCATTATTTATGTACGGTCCTTATATTTGAAATGATGTTTCACATTCATCTAGGGATGGCCGATTTTCATTCGAATAATTGATTAATCGATTAACGAACCGAAAAGTAAAATATTTGTAATCGGTTATATCGTGCCGATATAAGCATTAACATCTCCATAGGATCATCACCACCGATCGTTTCAAAAATGTGATGCACTCTCATTGGTTGAAAAATGGCGAGTAATTAAAAATGGGACATCTCTGATTTTGGTGAGTTTGTTTTGATAAAAATGAGCGCAAAATTTCATCTCTACCAAGGGGGCAGCAAAACCACAAAATTACCTTGAATACGGGGGGTATTCATTGGATGAAAGGCACCGTGAAAGAGGACACTAAAATAGAAAGTTTTTCTTGCGACAGTTTCATCTTAGTATTCATCTTTGCTAGTAGTATTCAAATCAATCGATTATTTCGATTAATCGATTATTTCATGTAGTTAATCGATGTCAATTACTATCAATAAAAAAAATTATCGATTAGTTGGGAAAATCGGACATTCCTCTATCATTTTATATAGTTTGTTCGCGAGATTGTTCTTTTATTCGTGAGAAATCGGTTATTGACGTGTTTGTTTGCAACAGCAATTACGCCCAAATCTCTAAGTTCTCGGAATGTTTGCAAAATTGCTGAAACTTGGGGAGGGGGGTAAAATGCCCATGCTATGGAAGATCCACAAAGTGAATCGATATTTAAGTGCAATAACATCTATTTGTTGGATTAGGCTATTAACTAGATATTACAATTCATATGTTTAACGAAAATTGATAAATTTTTGATTAAATTGGTGAAACTGAAAAGGCCTACAAAAACCTTTTTTCAAAACAGTGCCTCTCAGTGCGCATACTGAGCTCATGTCACGGCAGCATACATTTAGGCTTCATCTTTGCTCTTTCTCTATTGAATATCGAAGGTTAACGCCTGATGGGTATGCTTTCCACACTACGATTCGGGGGCGCGTTATAGCCCACTTGGAGTAACAAATTGTAACGTTGAAAATAAGTACTATTTTTCGAGTAAACATGCCATACGATCTATTGAGCCGAAAGATGAAGGATGTATCTAACAACTTACATCAATTAAATCTTTAATTTTGACATTATTCAGACAAAACCAACAGTTTCAAGAAATTACTATCCAGTTTAGCATGGTTTTATGCCAGAAATATTTTTCAATTATATCAATTTCTGACTTTCTTCTTCCATACTGTACGTTTAAAGGTCAAAGTATGGCAACAATTTCTCGCCATCATATTAACTAGCAGCAAAGATAGAAGACGGACGCATTTTGTCTGATATGGGCATTTTACCCCCATTTACCCTACATTTATTTATAACTGTTTGCACATAGGTGGGTACCAAGGTGTCATATTAATAATGATAGCTTAAGTTAATCCATTGTTGGTATTTTATCAAAAATAAAACACTGTTTCATGATCCCTAACTCTTCCTATGGGTTTCAATTTTCAATTTGTACAAACATATTAAAACGTCATTAGATTTACTTTGTCATATGGATACAGGCAGTAAAAATGTATTCTCTAGGAGTGCTTCTTTTGATTTTGTGAACAATTGTTGTAAATATGCATACTATGCGCTTGTGGTTTAGCTTTAGAGCTACACCGTGTCCAATATATTCTTATACACATTTTCATTTAATTTTAATTTTTACAATTACAATTTTTAGTGTTTTCAATGCATCATTTGCAATCATCTTCAATAAATTTATTGGCATTATTTTAAAAATTATATCGTCTGCAGACATTGCCAATTGCTTTGTATTATATCTTTTTGTAATCATTACAATTTGTGTAAGAGCAATTCCTAAAGCTTGACATCCATTTCTAACGTCTTGATGCACTTGTGCAACAAGCGTTTTATTGTTTTTCTTTAAAATCATAAATTTCATTTTATTGTTCTCTACGGCTGTCGACAGTTTTATTAATTTATTTGTTTCCGTAGGATTATTCGTTTCATAAGCTGAGCAATCTCTCGTTTTTCATTATTATTCTTTGTGTCTTTGCGCATTTTTCCGGGTCATTGACCTCGTATTAACATGTCAGCTACTACGTTCTCCTTACCTTTCATATATACAACATCGTAATCCAATTCCTCTAAATCTATGCGTATTCTGGTTAGGTTAGATGCAGCATTTTTCATCCCAAAAAGATATACAAGTGGTCTATGATCGGTTCTTACTGTGAATCGTCTACCATACAGATACGGCTTAGTTCTTTGAGTATGGTTGGTTTGTTTTTCTTTGCAGGATTGAAAGTTTTACTTGCAAACGCAACAGATCGATCACCTTCGTTGGTGACCTGAGACAATACACACCGCATCCAATATCTGATGCGTCTATAGTCAGGATAAATTTATTTGTGAAGTCAGGGTATTGTAATAGTCGTGGTGACATTAAATTAAGACGTAAGCAATGGAAAGCCCGTTGGCATCCTGTTGTCCAACGAAAAGTAACAGTTTTCTTTAGAAGTTGATTCAAAGGATGAGCAATAATTGCAAAGTTTTCAACGAATTTACAGTAATAGTTGCAGAAAGCAACGAATCTTCGTACTTCATTGGCAGTTTTTCGGTACCAGGTAATTCTTGATTGTCTCAAATTTAGAGTTATCAGGTAATATTCCCTTGTCTGTTATTTTATGTCCAAGGTACGTAACCTATGTTCTAAAAAAATTACATTTTCATAAATTCAATTTTAGATTATATCTCCTTAAACGTTCAAAAACTATGTTCAGATCATTTGATGTTTCAAGGAGCATCCGATTACGACTTTATCGTCGATGTAAATAAATACTTTTTCTGGTGTTAATCCTGCCTTAGCAATTATCACCATTCTTTGAAAACTATTTGAACTAACGTTCAATCCAAATGGTATTTTTTTAAATTGATAATGACCTGAATTTGTCGAAAATGCTGCGAATTTTCAAGAGTGTTCTTCTAACGTGATTTGATGAAATCCGGACATCAAATCCAGGGTGGTAAAATATGTTGCTCTACTGAGTTGGTCTAATATACTATCAATTCTCGGTAAAGGGGAATTTGTCGGGTAGAATTTTCTTATTTAGTTGTCGAAAATCTACAACTAAACGCCATTTTTTCGGAATTGTCGGAATTTTTTATAACTAAAAGTATTGGTGAGTTGTATGATGAAATTGAAGGTTCGATATTTTTTTCTTTGAGCATATTTTGCACTTGTCTTTCTATTTCATCACCTTGCGAAAGTATAGTTTTGTAGTTAGGAATGACAACCACGACAATTCAAAATTATGCAAACCGAACATAGTTTATGGGATTCTTTACTCGCCGTGGAACGAACGACCGCCAGTAGGTAAAAGAGGAAAGTCAGCAAAACATACACACTTTTGCAATACTATTCGTTCGTAACTGACCTACCTTCTCTACTTTATCTGAATTGGTGATTCATCCCGGCTGTTTAGGCAAATGTAAATATAATTTAATATGTTTTACGGTTAGAGATATTCTAGACAACTTGGGTACAGCACAATTGTGTGGTATAACTACGGCACATACACTAACTATGTACTGGTGTTTTTTTTATAGAATATTAAAATAAATAATTGGGGGTTATGCAATGAAGCATTTTAATGATGCGATGAGTAAAAAGATCTTGAAATGGGAGCGCCCGGGTGCCATTTTCAAAAAAAAAAAAATGCTTAGGAATGAAGCATGATTTTGTCTATTGTACCATCACAAGGTACTACGGCACTTCCTCATTGGATGACTAGAAGAGATCCGGCCGAGCACGTTCAGTGAGGACAGAACGAGTTATTACAATAGCCATAAAAGGATTTGACGAAAAATGTTCGTAAAATGTCAAATTTTCAAAAAACGGGAAGTTCGTGATCTTCAGAAACTTCCAAGAAAATATGGCTCGAACAAGCAATTCTTCTTCTATCATTGCACGGTGGGGAAGAGTTTGACCTATCTGTCGAAAAGTTATTTGCCCTGCAACAATCTCATAATGTTCAAAATGACAGATTGTGGGCTTCCACCTCGGGAAATGTGCCAGGGAATGGTATAAATATTCCAAGATTCCACTCCACTGATGTTTTCTGGAGGAATATGCAAGTAAGGCAAATTATATCGGTTTTTATGAGAAAAAAAAAGTTAAATTTAACACTATATGTACATTATGAAAAGGAATTTTTGGAGAAGGTTGCCAAACCAAGTTTATAAGTAATAATTGGAAAAGATCATTATGTGTTTAATAGGATGGAGCGCCCTCTCACACAGCAAGCTCGTTCAGAGCTGATGCAGAGGTAACTAGACCAACTTTTTGGCCAAATATAATAGGCCTCCCAGTTCATCAGATGTTAATCCATTGGATTATATCAAAGGTAAACAAGCACGGTGTATCTAATTTGATCCAATTCTAAACCATAATCAAACGAATATGGGACGAAATTCCTATGAAAATCGTGTGTGTCATCTTTGACGCATTTGAGAAAAGTCTGAATCGGATCAAAGAGGTTGAAGGGAGGGTAATTTCAAGACAGAATGGCAGAAGTGAATTATAATCGGTGACCTGGAAAGGATTTTTTATATTAGACGCTTCAACACATTTTAGGTCATTCGTAACTTGTCCGGAGCGAGATTTGAAATCGTAACATTTAACACCATGAGAGACATGGATGATAACCAGTACACTGGGCCCGTTCCTCTCGACAGGATGGTTTAGTTTTGAACCATAAATAAAACCTACCGAAAGTTGCTCATTTCCCGATAAAAAAACGATGTGGTTCACATCTCAATCGGATTCAGGGAACCCACATTTAATAAGAACAATTACTAGGGAACTGGGCACTGGGAAGCCATTTGAGGGGTTGATAAATTTCACCTCATATCGATAATTCAAAATTTAAGATTTCCAAAATTTTCTAAAAATTAACAGAACATCCAATATTATAATAAATCATGCAGGACAATAAACCCTCATAGCTACTGATTTAAATACCATTAGTTTTTCAATTTTGTTTATTGTAGGAATTTATTTATTTACGTTAAATAGTGATCAATTTATCCCCGGATTACGGTATTCAAAAGTTTTCCAACTAATTGAATCCGATGGATTTCTGATTCGATGAAATTTATTCCCGGAATTCAGCTGCAGGAATGCCTTAGCACATACAAAAATCCGTGTTTTTGTGTGTATTTTATGATTTAAAAAAACTTGTCCAAAAAATTAATTAATTAATAAATGGGTATAACCAAAACTAACTTCATTTAAAACTTTAAAAAAAAATCCCAATGCTTTTGTAAAAATAAATTCAATTATTATCTAGTCACAAACAGAGACACAATCATTCAAGTTACGAGTTCATTCCTTTCGATCAGAATTAAAGTTAAATCTTGATTAACTCCGAATGTTAGTTAGTCCGATGCATCGAATAAAAAGTTGTTCTGCATAAGTGCTTCACGTGAAAATTTAACAAACTGGTTAAAAAGGTATAAAAAAAACACAGACATAATTGCATCTACCAAGAACGAGGAGGGTTCTAAGAGGGTGGTACCTACGACAAAAGTTAGTTCAAGTATTCCCCTTGAATAAAAGTCCAAGTTTATGAAAATCGGATGAGGCATTGCTGAGAACGAGTTTGTAGAGAAAAGTTCATTCGTCTTGGTACTTTACGGGTTAAAGTTGTCATCTTTGCATTCAAACTTGTTCGAAAATTTAAACTTTTATACGATAGAAAATGACATTGTGCCTCTCTTTTCGCACTCGTATCAAAAATGTTAAGAGTAGCCTGTTTTCTAGACATGTTGTCTACACTTTCAGAGAGTCACAATTATGATCAGTTAGTGCTCACTTAGAGTTTTTGTTCACTAGCCATATAATCGCGCATTGTGATATTCCTCGATAATTCTGATTTTCTGTACCAGGCTGAACGTAACATGCTTTCGTTTTCTTTTAAATAGTGAGGATCAAGGTTTCTATTTTAAACAGTTCTCTCTATCGTAACCCTAAAAACACAATCAAAGCACATTAATCTTAGTGTACCAATCCTTCGGTGCACGGTTCAATATTATTTACATTATTTGACAAATCCCACGTAGTCATGACAGGAGAGCGAGATCTATTTTTTCATTAATTTTATTTTTATAATTATATGTGAATACCTGGGAATTTCCAAATATTTAAAAAATTATTGAACCGTGCACCGAAAATTTATTAATTAATGGATTATAATAACTGAAATACGTTTGTGATGCTGTCCAAGAACACGGAAGATGACAACACTGAGGAAATTTTTGTCCAAGTTAGCTAAAGCCATTCGATACATGAGACCACGCGAATGATACTTCGCCAGTAAAATTTCTCGATTCTAGCGCTAAGGCAAATTTTATTCAACCAATAATTTGGTATTTTAAAATGATGGTCCAAAAAACAACAACAACAACGCCCTTCCATCCAAGGCATACTAAACCGACAGTTTACAGCCCACCTACTGAATTCCCTCCAAAAACAGGTATGCAAGTGAACATACCGAAAGAAATAACTTGTTCCATCGGATGCTGCATGTCGGTTGTAATGAAGATATTCTAGTCTACCCATCGTTGGCCTTTGGGGACTATGGCCGTACCTAGTGCAGCAGAAAAGACATTCAGCGGAATAAATAAACCCACCTACCCCACCTGCGCTTATACTGCCAAGCTTGTCGGACCCCGGGCCACAGTGGGCAATAAAACTGCAACGCAAATGAACTATAACCGAAAGCAGGACAGACAGTTGGATTGGAAACTGTAAACAGGATACACAATTGCACCATTTCATCGACCGAGACGCCTCTACCTGCTTCCTGTGCTGTATGACTGAACCTTGCGCTCCGGAAGCAATAAGTCCTGGAACAAGTTTCATGATGAGAGATTGCATATGTCCGGTGCCTAAATTGTACGGCCGTTTGAGGTGTTGAGGTTTGGCAGAATGAGAAATCTTTCGGAAAAGTACAATGTTCCTGGATAATTTGAATTTCTTGTTCGAATCATAAGTGAATCGATGAACATGCCTGCACTGTACCGACAACTCAGATCAATACATACATGAACCTGAACTTGGTTGTACACACACAAAACTTAAAACATAAATAAACCATTTATCCGCAAAACTTCTATCGAAAAACCAACCTACCAATAAATTGGAAATGTTTTCTAATTCTACTCTACATATTGGCTTCGTTCGGTTCTTCATTCCAAACCACAAAGCCTTCGAATGTAGCTTAATCTGGGAATGAGTAAACTTTTCCGGAACAGAACAGGACAAGATGCCGTGAATCATAGAATTGCACTGGTCTCATCTCATCCCTTAATCGCTCTGAACTGGCTAGAAGTCTAAACGAAGTATCTACCTACATACGCCAGCAAAACACTTACTCCGGGAAAACGAATAAATGTTTACTCTGTTTGTTACACTCCACACAGATATCACCATTTGCAGAGTGTGCTGCTGTAAATAATAGGGATACCTATGTTTCCTGTTAAAATTCGACCCATGTTTACCACGGCACCACCATTATCTATAGTAATAGTGAGAGGTTTTTCCGTTAAACATCTCATTGAATGGGAGATAGTCCGACTTTTGCCTCTTTGCATGTTTAGGTAAACTTTTGTTGTGATAAATGGTATAATTAAAAATTCTGATCACATCGTTGACTGCCTTACGCCATGGACTTGCATTTTAAAGCTGCGGTTGTCAAATGGTCTGACGCAGGATAACGTTAAATAATAAATACAAGTTTAATAGGAACACAGGGGATTTTTTTATCGGCAGGTTTGGACCGAAGAGTCTCAGAGGTAGTTAATTTTCCGGGAAAATTTTTAGTTCAAGTGTATTATCCCGGACATCACGTACTTTGAGCATTCATAACTCATGAACCAATCATCGTAGAAATAATGTTGTGTAGTGAAATGATAATCCAGTAAAAAATGTTTTTTTTTTCTACGAATATTCGTGTTGGAGGAAAATCACAAGGAAAATAAGGAAAATGTAATGTTGTAATGTAATAGTAATGAAACATTTGCTAATGATTATTGTCATGCTTCAATACACTGGAGTCACTTTTTACGCGGGGGATACGAGCCACCTAAAAACCCCCGTAAAATCCGATATCCGCATAAAAGAAACCGTGTAATTTCCGAAATCCGCGTAAAAGAAACAGCGTAAAAAGCGCGTTAATTCCAAACTCCATGTAAAAATACGTGAATTCCAAAATGCATGTAAAAAGCCGCGTAAAAAACATGTAAAAAGAAAATCTAGTGTACTTTTTATCTTTCACTGGGGAAAATTTCAGGGAAGGGAAGTAAAGCCGTTGGTCCCCGGTTCATGAGATGATAGGTCAATAGGTAGGGTCCAGGTGTGGGAACTGCCTCCCTGGCGGTTAGCATTTAAAAAAATCTTCAATTTTATTTATGCCGCTCCCGGTCCCACACGATAACCACCGACAAACCGACATGAATGGCCATCATTCCACGCATATTTTCCTCCAATCGACTATAGCCACAACAATATTAAATATGATCATAAGCACCAAGTTAGGAGGAGGCATGATTATGTTGCCCCTCACCCAATGATTTTTAATAAGCGGCAAAGTATCAGCCCCCCCTCCTTTTAATTTCATCCATTATTTCAAATTTTTGTCAAGATCCGAAAATGTTTTTTTTTTTTATTGTTGCAAATATTATGAATAAACAGAACATGGTGTCTTAAATTGAACATGGAGTAGAGCATAAATAATATAAATGGGATATTTTATTTAAATACTGTTGTAAAGTTAAATGTCATAAATCCTACAAAATTAAACCTTGTTTAGTAATGTCCTTTATAAAACTACTCAAATAACATACTTTTACGTGGAACAAGACGTGGGTTACACATGATCCCCAGTCATATTGCATTATTATCATATCCTAGTGTACTCTTAATAGCTACGTTACATTTACATATTTAAAGTTATGTTAGCCAAACTTATGTTTTGACGCAATATCACACCCATAAGGTGTTTATTTGATATAATGGATTTTTTTAAATAACTGTCAAAATGGGTCAAAGGTTCTCAGAATGCTATGAAATTTCGCCCACAGTTATAGTCATATGAACTTAACAAAAATTAAAAACTTTCTTGCTGGAAAATTTCAGAATGGTCCCTCTTTTGGATTTTCAAGGACTTTCTTTCGAGTTCGAGAAAACCGAAATAGTTGAAATAAAATTTTCATGGCTAGAAAAAAATAGTTGAAAACCTTTTCATCACTCAGAATATGGTTTTTACTGGTTTTCTTTGTGATTTTCTTCCATCATGACTATTTTCGTGGGAAACATTCTTCAGATTGTATGCTGAGTTAGGATTTTTTCAAGTTCATGATGTCCGCGAAAATAAAAAAAACTTCAACTAAAGTTTTCCCGGAAAATTGGCTACCCCTAATTTTTAATAAACTATACCTGCCTCATTATTAAAAAAAATCTCCAAAGTATACTAAGATTTCAATTTAAATCAACCACCAACAGTCGTAGATATATCATTGATGAATATATTCACATGCTTCACATGCTAATTTCCTTATTGAAATGGAAATGTAAAAAGCCACGGAACGAAAAATCACGCTTTTGGCTCAATGTCTCATCCCCTAGGTAAAAATTTCAAGATCACAGGTATAAAAATGAAACTACAACGTGTTGAATCGGAACCTACCTAACTAATAATAACCAAAGGTTTAAGTAAATAAAGGAGAAAAATCTATTCAAATCTCTAATGAGGTATTTTTTATTATTATTGATAATCTACTGACAAAACAAAAACAAAAACTGAGAGTTCTTAAATATATAATAATAATAAATCAATTATTTATATCTTAATTAAGTCTTTATCCAACTTTCAGACTAAAGCTGATATCACGTAATATAGCAAATCATATTATTGGCTGTTGGTATCCAGATAGCCTTTATTACGGAATATAAGCTATAGTCTGAATGTGATGTAAATCGAGTACGGTTGAATTATTACTAAAATGTAATACCTTCAATTAATCATCAAAACAGTTTGTTCAAATGCATTTGCAATGTAGTCTGTCTGCTGACATTTATGGCTACGTTTTGATTACTATAAGGTAAATATTTCTTACAATCACCTTTGGTCATTGATATACCTCTCATAACACATCACTGGTCTGGTCCACTTAGAATCCGAACACATAAAACCAGGCGTTTCTCGGGATTCATTTGACGTAAGAAAATTTTTATTTAGTCAATTGTACACTCATAAAAAAAAATTGCAAAATTACTCCGATGGCGGGATTAACTTGTGGATTTTCTCTGGAATTTACGTCATCATTTGGACTGGTCAACATCAGCGGTCATTTTTTTCCTACATCGAGCCATATGTGCAGCGTCCTGAGTCATCTTTACAGTTTTCTTTAACTTCCGCTTGATAATTGCCCAATACTTTTCGATAGGGTGGAATTGCGGGCAGTTGGGTGGATTGATATCCTTGTCGATGAAATCCACCTTATTGTCGTGGTACCACTGTAGCACCTGTAGTAGCAGCTTGCCAAATCTGACTTCACTGGACCTTTCTGAGCCTTAATGAAAGGTAGTATACATTTCTCCAGGCACTATTTTTCTAATACAGCTTCGAGTCCATCGTTTTGTTGGTTATGAAAAGCTTTAGAGTCACACGAGTTCTGAACGGTTAGTACGAGCGCACAAAACCGCACAAAGAGAGCTCAAAATTAGCACGAAAAAAGCTCAGTCGGCATCGTGCTCTCTTGCTGTGGATCTATTTGCTTTTTGTTGAACGTAGTTTTACTGCTACCTAAAGCTACAACAAACTTAAATAGTACTTTTCAGTGCTCAATATACCTGTACCTTGTTCGACTCTTATTTCTCTTCGATCCTTGTTTGGGTCCTACCCAAGGTAATCCTGCTTGGATATCGATTTGGAAAATTCCTCTTCAATCCTTCAGATTTTTACAGTAATCTGCTTGGAAGTCGATTTAGATAAAAGTTTTACTGCCGCCATGAAAAGGGCAATCTCTTTATCCCCTTTCTGATGAAATTAATTTGTTCAATCAATTTGATTTGCTTTCCCGGCTTAATGCCAAGAAAGAAAAGATTCCCTCTATTGTGATAACCACTTCCGATTTCCATGCTCTTCGCATGGAACTTTTGAGCTTCGTGAAAGTTAAGTTTTCCCTACAAATTGGACGTCGGGGTGAATGCCGTGTATTGGCGAAAACCTTGGACGGATTCAAATGTTTTCTCAAGTATCTTACTGAGAAGCAGCATCAATTTTTTTACTTACTACACCAAAACTGTACTTGTGCTCAAGGTTGTCATGAAAGGTTTGCCCAGTGGTGAATAGTTGGATCAGATCAAAGATGAACTGGCAAAATTACTTGGAGTTGTGCCAGTCCAAGTAATCAACATGAAAATGAAATCCCGTCCTGGCGATTCGCGCAACGGGATTTCTAGTGATTTATATTTAGTTCCCTTCAAGTCTAGTGAACTAAACAACCTTAAGGCCTTAGAAAAAGCTAGCCTCATGCTCCATGTCGGAATGAAGTGGGAACACTTCAGGAAGACTGTAGGAAATTTCCAAAACCTCACCCAGTGCCGCAAGTGCCAGGGATGGGTCACGGAACAAAAAAATTCTACATACCAGCTAAATGCATGAATTGTGGTGATTCCTTTAACGCTAAGAAAATTAAATGTTCAACCTGTGGTGAAAACCACAAATCCAATTTTTGGGAATGCAAGACTCGCAAAGCGATCGTACAACGACAGGTAGGAAACGCTCCATGTTTCCGAACAGGTACAAATTCCTCTGCTGTTAAAAACGGTCAGGTACGAACCAATTCTACATTCGTACCCGTAGGTACAAACATAACCCCTGCTTCCAATTCTTCATCTCCCCTTGATCCCCTTGCTGCTTCCAAGTTCAGCGAGTAAATGGAGCTACCTATGCTGCTATTGCAGCGGGTACAAATCAAAATACTAGCCAACATAACTCTAACGAAAATTTTGATAATTTTGATTTAGGTAGCATTACTGCTCCTAAAATGGATTTTTTTTACAGAAATCATTAATTGAGATGATTACTGATGTATGTGTATGTAAGGTAGCCACCATCCCTTCGAAGATCTTGTCTTGTATGCAGCTCCACTTAATAGCAAGATCAATTTGAGCTACCGATCTGAATTCACAATATCGCTGTATGAAGGACCAAAAACGGTGGGGTGGACCCGTAAGCAGAGGCACGTGAAATCCACGGGAATTTAAGAATCTCCTTCCAACGATACGATCCAACAAATCGAATAACGCAATTCGCAATACCCATTAAGCTTCCTACAGGATGGTTTGTTAAGAACGGCGCGTCAATCTCCATGAAACTGTTGGAGTAGATTTCACACCATCACAATCGAATCGGTAGGATAAAGAAAATGATAGTGTTTATTCCCTCCTAGACTCCGGTTGTCATACCACTCCAATCGTCCAGTTCCAGGTCAAATGATACCCTGATGCTCCCTTCCAACCCAGTATTTATTTATTTACAGTAAACATATGTAATGGAGAAATGAAATATATCAGAACATTAAAATGCGGAATAATGAAAATACATTAAATGGATAAAAAAAAACTGGTATTCTGCAATGAAAATAATAATTATTTTACATACCCCGGCTTGGAGCCGTCCGTGAAACAGAGTTCGTAGTTGTGGAATCGTGTTTGTAGTAATTCGGTGAGGCAGGATCTCATTGCCGTAGAGTTGTCTCCTACTCAGAACTGCTTGGCCATGGATTTGTCCACTCGGATGGGGGATAATGTTTCGAAATAAGACTCGAGTTCCATACCCTTTTGGAAACTCACAAAAAATTTGAAAAAAAACCTCAAAAGCCTATTCAAGCGCTTAAAAAAGGTGGTAAAATTTTGATCACAAATTCGGAAAAAGCTCAGAAACTTGTTAGGCAATTCGAGAGCTCCCATAATTCCAGTTTGGGTCTTACTAGTCATATTGAGAATCAGGTTGCTCGGGATTATCTGAATTCTCCCGGGAAAATATTTTTGATGATTCCTCGGGGACTGATTTGGACGAGGTAAGATCTTTAACTAAAAAGTTTCTTAATATGAACTCCAGGTGATGATGAAATTTTCTATATCCTTATCAAAAAACTCCCAGAGAGTACCTAGTATTTCTTGGTAAAATTATTTTACAAATGTTTCCATTTTGCATACTTTCCTGATAAATAGAAAAATGCAAAAGTTGTTCCAATTTTGAAGCCGGATAAAAATCGAGCTGAAGTTTCTAGCTACCGTCCAATAAGTTTGTTTTCTTCCATTAGTAAACTTTTGAAAAGATAATTTTAAATAGAATGATGCTTCAAATCAATACGAACTCAATTTTTGCAGGTGAGCAGTTTGGATTTCGCCATGGGCATTCAACTACTCATCAACTCTTAAGAGTTACCAATTTAATTCGTTCAAACAAATCTGAAGGCCACTCAACTGGAGTTGCTCTTCTAGACATAGAGACAGTGTTTGGCATGAAGGTTTGTAACCAACGATTTCACGGTTACAATTGTGCTCTGATTACTGGGGCACTTAGCATTGAAATTTTTTTATATTGTAAATAATTAAAATTGTTAGTAAATGTCTAGGTATAAAATATTCGTCTGTATATACTCCACGTTATGTGTTTGAGAGATGAATGTTTTATGTCTAGTAGCCCTAGGTTGGTATTTTGCGGTTTTGTATATATTTTGCATTAGTTAATTGGTGTTGTTACTATTTTTGTTTATAGTTTGTAGTAAAATCGAATTAAAATATAGGATTAGGGAATTTAGCATTTGCTATAAAATTTAAATTTGAATTTTAAATGTCCGCAATACCAACCTATGAAAATAAAATTGTTTGTTGCTGTCAAACCGTCATCAAAGAGGAGACATCGAGATGCCACGTATGCAGCATTGTGTATGGGCTTCTATTATTGATAGCGGTCCCCGAACACCTATATAAGGATTCTGGGGATAAAAGCACGGGCTCTTATATAGTGTGTTTGCCCGGAGGAGTGACGTCGCGGCTTGTCACAAATTACACGTGACTGCGTTTCGAAAAGTTATTTCCAATTTAGATCCTAAGGATCAAGTCAGTGATCGACTGGTGTCACCACACGCTCACCAAGGGCTGGTCGATCCGTCGAGTGAGGTAATAGTGTGGTATTTAGTTTTATTCGGTCCACGGTTTGGAACAAATTCGTACTGGTACGACGCGAGTGCATGGACGGTCAGTGATTGGCACAGTAAAGCGCCATTGTGACATTAGCGAACCGTTGGACATTAGTGAAGACCGTCCCAAATACGTTATAAACCTCACTCGACTTACCGTTAGACACTCGCGGTAGTTTGTATGCGCACCTGGTACCACTCCCCGGGCCAAAGTGAACTGAAACGCTGCTGGCCTCCTTTACAAATAGGCCAATTTGTACTCTGCACTCTGAATTATACCTAATGAAATAAAATGTAAAATTCAACCTAAAATTTAGATTTAATAATTGTTTGAAAATTCTTTGATTGTTTCGTATTCCTATTGTTCTTATTGTTCAAATAATCCGCTTTGTTGTCTCATCCAGTAATCAGAGGAAAAAGGTAAGTTGAAGTTTTTCCAGGCGACTCCATTGTAACGACCCTTAACCACAACTATTATCAAAAGAGGCACATGTTAAGCCCACCGCAGACGGTTGCCGTGGCTTGACCAGCAACTAGGGGCTTAGAAAGGGTCCATCTGACCCTGAGAAAGTTAAAGATAGTTTCAGGTTAATTTTCCATTTTATATTATGAAATTAGTTCAAAATTATTTAACTGACAGAAGTTTGCAGGTAAATTATCAAAATTCCAAATCTAATCTACTACTTGTTAGAGCAGGAGTTCCTCAGGGTAGCATTCTTGGGCCTATATTGTATAACATTTTCACTACGGACCTCCCTGATTTGTCTCAGGGTTACCACAAATCTATTTTCGCTTATGACACAGGCATTTACGCTAAAGGAAGAAGTCTTCGTGTTATTTGCAGCAGGCTGCAGAAAAGTTTAGATATTTTCTCTAGTTATTTACAAAAATGGAAGATTTCTCCAAACGCTTCCAAAACTCAACTTATAATATTTCCACATAAGCCTTGAGCTTCCTTTTTGAAACCTTGTAGTAGTCACATAGTCACTATTTATTTATTTATTTATTTATTTATGTTTAACTTACGTTCATCTAGCTTGACGCTTTAATGAAATGTAGCACAATGAGGAAAAGTCCTTTTGAGCAGGTCGACTTTACTCGAAAGGGCATAAAAACCTCATATCTTTTATTCTAGTCACAATACAAGCTAATTACATTGAACAGTTACACAAATTAAATAAGTTCATGCTAACAAAATACATTATCAAAGGTCAGAAGACAGCGGTGCTGGTGCTGTAGTGGTAAGCGTGATTACCTCTCACCCCAGCAGGCTTGGGTTCAATTCCAGTCGGCGCCGCCGGGATGTTCTGAGGCATAACATCTCTGATCACGCCTTCCTCCGGAAGGGAAGCAAAGCCATTGGTCCCCGGTTCATCAGTTAATGGGTCGATAGGTAGGGTCCAGGTGTGGGAGCTGTCTCCCTAGCGTCGGTAGCATTGGTGCTAAGCATGTGTCAGCTGTCCAGTATTCTACGTTGAAATGCTGCAGCGGATGAGTTGAAATCGACGAACTGGTAAACCTCATTAAATATTGCCGTAATAAATCGAATCAGATCGTGTTGGCCATACCCTGCATAACGTGCTTCAAGTGACAAGAAATATCGCTGTCGTAAAACTCTTTCGGGTACGTAGACGTTCAGTTGGGCCAGTATTTCTGCTGCATATGTTTCAATCAACATAATTTTCGCGAAAAACACAGCCTGTGCAATAAATCTTCTTCGTTCCAATGAATCAAGCCCAAACTATGAACGGAGTTCCATTTTCCTGGTCAAACCAAGTTGAATATTTTGGATTAGTACTTGACCAAAAATTAACTTTCAAAGATTACATTGAGGGCATTCAAGCCAAATGTAACACATATATAAAATGTGTGTATCCTCTTATAAACAGGAAATCCTAACTTTTCCTGACTAATATTTAAACAAGTTTTTAGACCGGCTATGCTTTCCACTGTGCCAATATGGTCTAGTTGTTGCACTACCAGGAAAAAGTACTTCAAACGATTCAGAACAATGTTCTGTACTATAAATAGTATACCGAGGTACATGGAATTTCGAATGTTGAAACTTTAGACCAAAATAATTATTAATTTCAGGCAAAAATCGTGACAACGATTAATTCCCTTTACACTTAGATAAGATTTAGTTTTAGTTTCTAGTTTTAAGATGTCAATTGTCAAACTGACATGCAGGTTTGAAAACCTGTTTAAAATTCTGAATTTCCAAGGCAGGAACAATGTATAAACACTTCGATACACACTTAATCTAGCTCGGTAAAATCTCCAACAGCCGATTACCTCGGAATTTAATTTTCCTGATATCTCTACAAAATATCTGTTTGTTAGCTGATATCTCAGCTAAATGTTATTTGTTAGCTCAGTCTCGGCAATTGTTTTACTGAATCTCAGCCAAACAAATTTCAGAATCACTCGGCTGTTGGAACCTCGGCGAAAAAAATTAAGTGTGTATATACCATATCAATTAAGGCTGGTAAGTTATTGTACTTGCTGTAACACCTACACACTTAGATTTTTTTTGCCGAGATTGGCACCACCGAGCAGGCTTGACATTTATTTTTACTGAGCTCTCAGCAAAATTTATGTTTATTAGCCGAGATCTCGGCAAAATTCCCGTTTGTTAACTGAATTTCGGCAAATTTTTCACTGAAATCTAGCAAAATAGATTGCCGAGCTGCTCGGTGGTGCCCATCTCGGCAAAAATCTAAGTGTGTACGTTAAAATGAAATGTAATTTATTTTGAATTTGGAACAAATAAAGAGTAAAAATAAGCATGAGAAAAGCTCATTACATTATAAAGGGCTGTTCATTAACTACGTAGACAGTTTAGGGGGAGGGGGTCCACGGCCCATGCACATTTTAAAAATTGTGTATGGACAATTGTCTACGCAGGGAGAGGGGGGGTGACAAGAATTAAAAAAAACTGTCTACGTAGTTAATGAACAGCCCTTAAACAGTTAAAAAACCAATGAAAAATCAAAAATAACGTTTTGGATGTTAGTTCCGTAGCATGGAACAATATTATCCATTACTCAAACTTCAAAAATTATTATGTTTTGAAAAATCAGCGTATTCCGCATGAGCGCACATTTTTCATTAGCACAAACTCATAGCTTTAGATCATTGCATGTCTCTTTATTGTTGGAGTGCAAATAAACATACATTGTTCCCTATCCTTGCTAATAGACTGAGTGAAATATCCCTTGATTTTCCTCATATTCAAGAAAAAAATTTCCTGGAAACCCGATGACATTTTTGCTCCCAAGAACTTCCCAAACAGCGAATGTTCAAGAAGGTGCAACGTAGAAGACCGACGGACGACCACCAAGAGCAATGTCAGTCATACAAGGTCTAGCCCAACCGACTTATTGGTATTATTGAAATGTGGAAATGTTTAGAGTGGTGTTCGTATTTCAGCGCAATGTTTAACTTTTTACACGAAACAGCTGTTTTCTGTGACGTTTGGTCTGTATGGAATGTTGTGCTGACTGACGTCGTCATTCGCTTGCTTAGAAATGTTTACAACATTTTTGCTGCTAACACCAGCAAGGTGGCTGTTGTTGCAGACCTTGTATGATTGACACGGCATCACTGATGAAACCTGCCGGAAGATTGAGAAGCGAAAAGAAGCAAAAGCCCGCGATAGAGCGGACCAGAACCAAAGGAGCCTAGAACGAAGCGCGTCGTCGGTATTCGACTCTAGGAGAAGGAAGTCAAACGCTCTTGCTGATGGGACTGACCGACGTAGAGGAGAAGGAGATTTCGTCAATTCTTCTGTGGCATCCGGAAATTATCCAGATGTGGTCCATGTGATCATCGATCCTTAATATAATCACCAGCTACGAGTTAGTGAATGCTCATGATATAAAAAGAGCAATTGTTAGAAAAGTTAAATATTTGGCCAGCTAAAAAATCATAAGAAAAAATTAGATTTTTCTTCCCTTGGGATGCAAACCGAACAAACCATATTACGATTGAGATGATTGCTGGAGAAACTTCCAGCGATTTCACATATTCAAAGAAAAGTGAATTGCCACCATCGTTATTGCTATGTAGCGTGTGAAAACCGCTACTATCATCCGGCAGGGGAAAAACGAACTTCGTTATAGTAGTCACTCTTCCCACGTTTTCTTCTGCTGTGAATATGTGAAACTCAATTTGTCCTGGTGCAATTTGCGCGCGGAATTCAATTTAGGGCATGACTGTGTCGCTATGACGCATGTCGTCTCTCAAATCCCGATAGTGCAGTTTAAGCAATAAATATTGCGAAATAGAGTTATCACCGACTTCATTACTCGCGAGATACATTTTTCCATCGTTATATGAAGGTACCTAGGAACCACTTTTTCAAAGGAAGTTGGTAGCTTCTCTGCCAGAAATTGAACGCGACGCAACGCAACCAACAAAAGTTCAGTAACGATGATAATGTCCCTTTTTCCTGTCGTGGAGTGGGAAACTCTGATATCAAATTCAGCGGTCACATTTGCACCCTTATTGCCTATTGCTTACTCTCGGTCTCGATGCCTATTGCTGTGGATTCCCTCGTGGGATTTACAACGGAAAATGTTCACCACACTACACTCCACATCCCGTGAGCAGCTTTTTTCCCCGCACCGAGAGCAATAACGAGACTTGTTCAATGCTAGCAGATATAGATAAAAAAGAAACCAAAAGTATATAGAATAAAATATTGTCGCCTAACTTTTTATTACACTTTTTTCAATATCAGCTAAATGGGCATTTCCCTTCCACATTTAACACCCCTCGTATTTAATAATTTAAGGATTATGTCGGTAATAATGTTTTACATACTGATATAGCACTTTTTTCTCGTTGACTCTTATTATCTGTCGCAATTCGCGTCCGATCGAAAATTGCAAATCGTCTGCTCGCAGTTTGCCTTCGGTTCGGTAAAAAAAAAATTAAATTCAGTAACAAGGAAAAATGTGCCATAATTACGTCCATATCGATATGCAGGCGAAACGGCAGTAGAAAGTCGACGAGGGCTCGAGGAGAATTTAAATACCGTCTGGGAAACTTCTGAATGGGAAAGCAGCGTGGGAATCTGGGTAATTCTGCTTTGGAATATAGGTAAGTACTGAGAAAAAAAGAAAAGTTCGTCAGATTGGAAAATATTGCAAACACGGCCGTAGTCATTAAACAGGGCTAATCAGAGCTTCGATTATTGGGGGCTGATCATAAACTAAGAAGACAGTGTTCTAGAGATTTTAGATCTTCTTCTCCCCTGCGTAGGCAGCCGTCGATACACAACATTTAAAAAAAATGCATGAACCGTAGACACTCGCCAAAATACTTCTATGTAATTTATGGACAGCCCTTAAGTTCTCTAGGAAACTAACAAATCTAATGTTACAAAAATCCTCCGAAAAGCGCGGTGGGTGGTGCTGTCCCCTCACCGCTATGTCTCAGCTGTTTTTCAACCGATTGAGCTTTTGTATGTGACTTAGCTCATCCATAAATATTTTTGCTCAATTGGTGTTTAAGGACAACCGAGAAAACACTAAGACCAGGGGGTCCCGAAGAAAAATGCTCAATCTTTTGGCTCAGGAAGTACCAGACCTTTATATTATTAAACTATGTCAAATTTATAAGGCGAATCTAATCCAACCCAATTCTAGTACGAGAATAATATACGCTTCTAGATGTCCTTGGAACCAATAGGACGAGTAATGAGCCAATTTAAAACCGTTAGTTTCGTATTGATTGTTGATACCCACCGCGCTTTTTGAGCGATTACTGAGCAGCTCCACGCCAAATGACGAATCGACCAGACTCGACCTTCTCTGATTTGTATGAAGCTTTGCATGATTGTTTATTAGGGACAATCATTCACAGTTGTGCTTAAATTCGACCATTTTTAATCTTACAATTATTTTCAAAATGGTGTATTGGGTATTATTGAATAACTCGTAGCAAGAAAATGTCACTTCTAATCAAAATGATGTTTGAGACAAAGTTGTAGGGAAAAATTAGTTTTATTTAAAAAAATCTCATGAACAATGAAAAGTTTTGAAATATTGAAAACCTGGACATTTCAAAAATGACAAAAATCGTAGAACAACAACTTTTGGTCAAACTTTTGAAGTAACACCTTTCAAATCAAAGCTTGCCGAACACATCTTCACCGTCAGATAATATCGAGATCATCAATCAACGGACTTCAACTTTACTCAATAGGGATCAAGGAAACGGACACACATGGCTTTTCAAGTGACTACCTGGGATATATCAACAGAGGACAGTTGACTACCTGCTTCTGCAGAAGATTAGAATTAAGTTCGTGTACTTAGTGTTAGCCTTATGGGACCAATGCACACTGCAATTTGGTTGTCCGCTTTGGTTATACTAAATACCGTGTGGTTGTATTTAGGTGTTGTGAACACATATCAAGATTGCAAGTATGTACCATTTGTCTCTGAAACGACGCCAACCAATCCCACGTTGATCAGCCACAGCCAACCGCTTTGAAATTAGTCTCTAGAATCGATGCGTTAATTATTGCTAAATTTTATGACCATTTCCCAAAAACCAAAATTTTGAGAATCCGTAGAATTTCTTCGGCACTTAAAAAGAATCCCTAAAAATCTGGAAAATGTTTAGAATTGTATGGTCGGTCCGTAGATCCGCAGTAAATTTAAATATCCGTAAATCTACGGATAAAC
Source organism: Ochlerotatus camptorhynchus (assembly GCF_037179485.1). Lineage (NCBI taxonomy): Eukaryota > Metazoa > Arthropoda > Insecta > Diptera > Culicidae > Ochlerotatus > Ochlerotatus camptorhynchus. Next base: position 1,153,322 of record NW_027040666.1, read on the forward strand.
CCGTAGAACTGACAACACGAAACCAGACCATACATCATTTCGCACTCTTCTGTGCCAACCCAGACAACCGGATTTGCGGAGCTATAGCATCTGTGTAGTCAATTTTTCGAACCATTTTTTAAGCTAACAAACTTGGTATTACTGTAATGATCCGATTTTGTCAGTCCCCTTTTGAAAATAATTTCTTATGTTCTACGAAACCCATGTGCATTTTCAGTGGGCTCATTGCCTTAAACATCCATCTTGAAGACGAATAAGAAAGATTTGGAATTATGGTTATGTGAAATTATTGAAAGATTAAAGTCATATAGGCAGGGACTGATCGGGTGATTACTTTAGTACCTTATTTAATCCGTGAAAGCACGGGAAAAACTTTTTATTTTCTTAAATGTGTATCTAAGAGATGCCATTTTTTTACATCATTCCGGTGAGTGGTTCTTACAACTGATGGACGGTACTCTCCCTTGTACCTTGGTACCTTGGAATCGGTTCCGAATGTTCCGGATTATGGTTCCATATGGTTCATATATCAAGCGACATATCAAAACACATATAGAGTGATGAAATCTACTATGAGTGACTCAATAAAACAATTCCAGGAGCTTGGAACGCTAGAGGACCGCGTCGGGCGAGGAAAAAAACGCACCGTTCGGACTCCACAAATGCGCGACAATCCGGCGAAGAATCAATCGAAATTCAACAACGTTGGCGAAATCACGTAGGTGAAATTCGAAACGTTGGCGAAATCATTGGAAATGTCGAAATTTTCCGCTGCTGCCATAGTTCATGATGGATTGAACCTTAAATCAAATAAACTATGTAAAAACCACTACTTGAATGACATGAAAACAAATCGGTTCAGAAAAGTAAAGGTTCTCCTGAACCGGTTGTTCGAGGGCCGCCATCAGTCAGTACTGTTTACCGATGAAAAAATTTCACTATCGAGCAGCATCACAACCACCAGAATGATTGGCAGTTGCTTACTGTTACTTCTAAAAATCGAGGAAGTATTTCAAGAAGTCATCATTCCGCTTTCGTCATGGTTTGGGCTGGAATAACTCACAGCGGCAAAACCCCGTTGATCTTCCCAGATAAAGGGGTAAAAGTGAACCAAGCCGTGTATCAGAAGCTGTTGACTGACTCAGTAGCTCCCTGGGCATCACAGCATTTCGGCAAAATCGATTGGATTTTTCAGCAAGACCGGGCGCCGGCTCCTGGGGCAAAAAAGACTATTAGTCTCTGCAAACGCCTAATACAGCAACCCGAAGTCTAAATTTTCAATAGCGACCAAAAATATCCATTAGTACCATCCCAATGCCGCGTTCATATAGATTAAATGGATAAATATCAATTTTTTCACGATAGGCCCAATCTTAGATCCATAGGCCAACATTAGAGCCATTTCCCCTATATTGATTTTTTAAGTTGTCAATAAAAGATAATTACAACACCATTTTGTTGTACGGATTATATTCGGACACGTATACTCGACAAAATACGAACAAGCAACATATCCAATCACATCCATGAATTATGACCAATGGTACTCAAAAAGACAACAATAGAGCCATATGGTCATCGTTGAACCGGTTCTGGATATTCCGGATTATGGTTCCATATGGTCAAATTTGACATGTCAAATCACATCTACTAGACGAAATATGACCAATCGCACTCAAAGCAACAACCATAGAACCATAAAGCTACGATAGAAGCTGTTCTAGAAATTCCAGATTATGGTTGCACATAATCAAATTTGATATCACTCATAATGATATCTAGTGACATATCAAATCCCATCTACTAGACGAAATATGACCAATGGCACTCAAAACTGCACAACACACTTAGAAAAAATCATGTAAATATAGGTGCTCTGAGACTGACATATACGAGCATCAATTTTGACATAAAATTGATTCATAATAGACGCGAAATTCAGCTCAATCAAACGTACTTTTTGTCGAGTATCGAACTTTTCAGTCTCGGAGCACTTAATTTTACATGACATGTTTGTTTATGTATCATCCTTTATGTCAAAGATGGATTCCATCACGTGTAAAATAAGGTATTTCTAAATGTGTACAACCATATAACGCGTTCCGGATATTATATTCCGAATTATGGTTCCGAACTGACAAATTTCATATCTCTGATAACCATATCAAGCGACACATCAAATCACATCTACTTGACGAAATATGATCACTGGCACTCAAAAATAAAACCATAGTGAGTAGCAATTTATCTAAACTACAATATAAATATAAAAAATTATTTCAAAAAATATATGCAATTTGATTAATTTTAATTTTTTTTAATAATTTTGATTTTTTTTTTGTGTATAGGTATTAAAATAATTTTTTACAGTGTATATTTTTTCTTGAAAGGCACAATACTTGTCCGCAACTTCGCCGAAGACACTATCTCGATCAAACAAATCGTTCGTGAGATATATGTTTTTCTTTTGATGTGTATCATTATTGCATAAGCCCTTTTCAAGTGTTAAGGGCCTGTTCATAAGCTACGTAGACAGTTTTTTGGAATTCTTGACCCCCCCCCCTCCCCCTGCGTAGACAATCGCCCATACAAAAAAATTAAAATTTGTATGGACCGTGAATTATTTTCACCCGGGGGGGGTCCATAACTGTCTACGTAGTTTATGGAATGCCCCTAATCGTGTACAAAACTAGGGAACCAAATATGTAAAATGGCATGTTGGACAATAACAAAAGACTGTGCAAAGTTTCAACATAATCGTAGAAGGTCGATCAAACAATTTAAAAAAAAATCGTCATTTGAAATGGAACTGCTGATCTGTGCTAGCTTCCAGTGCTGCCAAATCCACCCACGAAATAAGAGTAAATAAATGTTTAATTCATAACTATTTACCATATCACATATAATACGCTTCCCAAGTAACAATTATGGTTTGATGAGGGTTCTGTAGACCATGATTTAGACTTGTAGAATGCTTTAAAGCTACGATAAAACTTGCAATGTTACTTGGGTTGGTATCCTCAGTCGAATATTAAGTATGTACAAGACACTGAAGAAGTCTGCACATTGTAGACGAAATACGCGCCAAGGATAAGAAATTAAGGTAGTGGAGTTAAATGGAAATTACTAATCCTTCTCTCTTTTTTTCCTTGATTTGTTTTACGTCGATCTTGTTTTCCGTGCTGAGCATTAATGCTACCGATGCCAGGGAGGCAGTTCCCACACCTGAACCCTACATATCATGAACCGGGGACCAACGGCTTTACTTCCCTTCTGAAGGAAAGCGTGAACAGAGATGCTATGCCTCAGAACATCCCGGCGGGGCCGACTGGGATTGTACCCAGGCCTGCTGGGGTGAGAGGTAATCACGCTTACCACTCCACCCCCTGCGCCGCTATCCTTCTCCCTTTGTTTATATTTATTTTAAAACAGTGTTATAGTAGTGCGAGTTTCCATGTAATCGTCTAGATGTCTTCGGTGCACTTAATCCTAGTGAAGCAAGAAATAATATCCCCGAAGACACCAAAACAATTTGGCGGAAATATGCACTTTCATCACACTAAGGGAAGGAGAGCCATAGTGAACAGGTGGGGCATAGTGAGCTTCCTGTTCATTTGCCTTAAATTTATAATGGTTAGTAATAAATTAATTGGTCATTAATCATTGCAATGGTGATATTGAACCCACTATCAATTAATTTGACTTACACAATTAGAAGTTTGAGACTGTAGTGCGGGATGCTCATTATGCCGCTCTTACCTCTATTTGCATTTTTGGGATAGTCTAAAGGGTGTCCACGATGAAATTGCCACACACAAAATTGATTCGCAAAATTCGAGTTTTCATCCGATTGCCATCAAATTTTCAGGGATTGAGAAATAACTATTAAACTTCAATTTGCCATTTTACTCGTATTTTATTTACAGTCCATACGCAAATGCCCGCACCTTGGCCTTAACCCCGGCCATAAGATTCTGCACAACCTGTGAATCAACCGTTTTTTGCATGTAAACCCATACTTTCTTCAGTTCCTCGACTGTCTTCACTACCTTAGGTCGTTTAAGAAGGTGCTGCTTCATAATCGCCCAGTACTTCTCGATGGGGCGGAGCTCCGGAGTGTTGGGAGGGTTGAACATTTTCGGCACGAAATTGACCTTATTGTCCGCATACCACTTCAGCACGTCCTTGGAGTAGTGGCATGAGGCCAAATCTGGCCAGAAGATTGTTGGGACGTTGTGGGCCTTCAGGAGAGGAAGCAGCCGCTTCTGGAGGCACTCTTTTATGTACACCTGTCCGTTCATCGTGTCCTGGGTCACGAAAGGTGCACTCCGCTTCCCGCACGTGCAGATGGCTTGCCAAACCAGGAATTTCTTCGCAAATTTGGACATCTTCTGAGTGCGGACATGCTCCGGAACGCTGAACTTATCCTTGGCCGTGAAAAACAGGTTGCCGGGGATCTGTTTGAAGTCAGCCTTCACATATGTTTCGTCGTCCATGATGCAGCATTCAACTTTCGTCAGCATGTTGAGGTACAACTTCCTGGCACGGGTTTTGGCGGACTTGTTCTGCTTCTCATCGCGATTAGGGGCCTTTTGTACCTTGAACGTTCGAAGCCCAGCCTTAGTTTTGGCCTTCTGGACAAAACTTCGGCTTAGGTGCAGCTTCTTAGCCACATCCCTAACGGAGGCGTTCGGATTTCGGTTGAAGGCCCCAACTACGCGGTTGTGATTTTCGGTGTTGTACGGAATACTTTTTCCTTCACTTCTGGGCTTCCGATCGGTGGTCAACCGTTCCTCGAACCGCTTAATCACTCGCGACACCGTGGAATTCGCGATTCCCAACGTTTTAGCGATGGAACGATGCGAGAGATCCTTGTTCTCGTGATGAATGCGCAAGATTTTATCACGCACGAGCTGTTCTTTCGACTCCATTTTCGCGAGTTTTGATCACAGGACTTTAAAACTTGCAGGATGTAAATAATGCACTATGAACTAAATCCACCCAAATTTTCATTAAATTCTACCAAACGGTTAAAAAGTTAGAGCAATTTCATAGTGTGGCAATTTCATCGTGGACACCCTTTAGTGTCAGCTGTAATCAACAATAGCTCTCAGCAATACTCATGCCTCTCACTTCAACCATGTTTTAATCTTTTGAATATATTCCTAATGCAAAGATACACTTATTCTACGAAAATAATAATCGTCCCCTGTTCAGGGATGAGAATTCTTCTATGGTAATCTCACGATGATCAAGGTTGTGACCGATGAGACTCACAGCATACACCTTCGCGGCTACTTCATTCGACCGACAATGACAACTCGAGGTACTTTCAGATTACGCGAAATTCGTATGCTTTAAGCGAACAAGCGATATCGTCTGCTTAATACAAGTGCTTTATTTCAACTAAATTTGGAAAATACAATTCGGCTAGGGTTAACTACCCCATTTCCGGCCTATTAAGCACAACCCGCACGTAGTCTTTCTTAATTTAGCGCAGTTTTGCACCAAACGGAATGTTATTATTACTGATGGCTTTCAAATTTATTTACCTTTCCGTACGTACCGTAAGATTTGATAAAGAGAAACTAATCGTTGAGATATTGTCAAAAGTCTAACACTGCTTCTTGACGCCAAACTCGGCCTACGGATTCTAAACTCGGCCTAACGCATTGAAACGTCATTGAAACGCCAATGAATTCACTTCGGCCTATCGGATGAAGATAAAAAATTATTCGGTTGGAGCGCTTCTTTTGTTTTTGGGAAATAATGGGTGCAAACTTTCATATCACGCGTTCTCATTGACTTCGTTCGGTAGCTTATTAACTAAAGTATCGTACCAAACGCATTATTGACTTGTTAACTCTGAAATCATGGATTCATTTGAAGTTTTCTGCTCGATAGGCCCAAAATAGGCGATTAGGCCGAAGTAGTTCTCTACCCTATATCTTTCATTGTATAATAGTATGTGAGAAAGGTTACTATGGATGAAAGAACGCAAAGAGATCGACTTTCTATTATAGGATTCAATAATAAATTACACTACCCTCAATTATTTGATGCTATCCGGAAACTGTTATACAATTTTAATTCAAGTACAACAACTATTTAGTAATTATTTCTGCTCCAAACATCCCCTGAGACGTCTCGTCTTTCATTGTATTGAACTCAAAACCATACCAATCTCCATTGGGTGTGTTTTTCTCATCGAATGTTAACATTTGCATCTAGCCATTATCAAACCGCCCGCCCCCTAAATCAGCATCCCTCGATGAAATCAAATTCATTGCGGGTCTTGACTCAAGTAATTAAACAAGTCAACACATTTCCTATCCATATACATAATCAAATCATTACAGTTGACTTTGAGACTGACTGACTCACTGACTATGTAACTGCCAGGCCAGCATTTGAACGTAATAGAACGTCCAAAACTACATCCGCACCCAAAATCGATGATAACCATCACCACCCCCTAACCTGTCCCTCCCTTTTGCTTTCTACCAACCAACCCCATGTCGTACATACGAGCTATTAAACCGCACAACGTGTGTTTCGATACGCTATAACCGGAACATACGTAGAACATGCACGAGTCATAACCCCTAAAATATAATTTCGAAGGCAGCTCCATCCGTAAAAGTAAAAGCTTTTATCGTAATCATCTGTTTTATGTGCATTTCCATCGCATAAAACTTTAATTTCGATTTCATAACCGACCACTGCCAATGACAAAAATAGCGGATTGAGTGCATTGGGGAACAAGTTCTTGGAGTGCAACATTTGGGCTTTGTGAGAAAAATCGAGTCGGAACTCGTAAAACAAACATCGCATCAACACTTGCTGAGTAGATCAAATTTACAAATTGATATTATTAAAGCGCTTTACTTATAAAGAATGATATTTAACATACATAGTATTTCGTCTGACAGATTCTCCTTCCATCAATCGTTCTTATCTATTATTGATATAAAACGTACTGTAGCTGTCGATTTTATCTATTTTGTTTTAAAATTTTATTCTATTAGATTTAGATTAGCTGTGTCTCATTTAAATTCAATAATATCGTACCTTTAGTTGTCGCTAGAATATTTTAATTTTTGCCAGAAAATATAGATAGCTAAACGTAGTTTAATAACAAATTCAACTTTTGTTCAAAACTGATTCCACGTGACTCACAAAATTGTTCTTTATCCACACTGACATATTCTACATTCTTTACATTCTTTCATTCTACCAGTTATGCTCCTAATTTGTGTTTGTATTCATCGGTTCGTCACCCTTTCGGTCGCGCTTTCCTGCAAGGACATCGGTAAGCCCAGCGGTGTTGGTCTTTCAATTGCTTAATAATTAAATAACATGCCAGAGCCGCGTGGTTCAATTCCTGGTCCGGTCTAGGAACTTTACGGGTTACTATGCTTACTTAAGTATCCTGGGCACCTGTAGTGGTGCAAAGGGCCAACGTGAAAGACTTCCAACTTGAGTGGCTGCTTGCTGTAGCTTTAACCTAGGCCTAGGTCGAATTCCTATCTACTTGCTTCTTGAGGCTCCACCGCCATGAGCCACTCCCAAGCAACATTACAAGTTTTGACGCGGCTTTATAGGTATCTACAAGTCTAAATCATGGTCTACAGAACCCTCATAAAAATGTTACTTGGGCTGGATCTGTCTGTGCTGCGATGTCCTGTCGGGATCAAAGATTTCGTTTTCGCCCTTCGTAGAGCGTGGCCGACCTACCTCCACTTACGTTCTTGAATTTTAGTTGATATTGGCTCCTGATAACATCAACGATACCTTAATCATATTCGAGAAGATTTTACTAGAAATGTCCGGAAAACTCAACTCACTTTTGAGTAAATCCACTTTTGACGAAATTAAGTCGACTCGACACAATTGAGAGCGCAATAGGCTTTGCCAGCGAACTGTTGGTTTTGCTTTTGCTGTCTATAGATTTTGTGTATTTTCTGCGTGCTTTTTAACTTTTGTTAAAGCAGTAAAGGATCCATTTTCGGTAATATTAATTGATCAATTGAATTATTAGAATCACCAAATGTAAAATTTGGAGAATAAATGTGAAATTCAGTGATAACATATTGGTTCGCGTAGTTGAGTTGCTGTAGCGTCGGTCGGATTTCCTCACCTTTTATATCGGTGCTCCACCCCCGCTCTTTTTGGTTTCTTAAGTGGACCCTTAACAATGGCTTTTATTGACAATAATCGTGACAATACATTCTATATTGACGTCAATACATCGGTATTGGCAATATTTCTGTATTCACATAATCAATATTACTGTCAATAATTCCCCTTCGCGCCAATATAATGATACGTGTGGGGTTCACTTTACTGGTAGCGTTCTGCTTTTCGTACAATATCCGCGAACTAAAGTTTTGAAGGCCTCGTTTTCAGTACTGAGTGATACATTTTATTCATTGATTATTTGTACACATATACTGCCGTTCTACGCATAACTGTTCCAGGTTACTTTTAGACATTTTTTAATTTTATTAATAAAACAATATTTTTTTACGTAAACATTTGAATAAACATAGAAAAACGTATTGTTTGTTCTGAGTTTATGAAATCAAGTGTTAATGTCCCATGTTGAAATTCTAGGCATCTTTTTTTTTTTCCTTTGGTTTGTTTTTTCCGTCGATCATGTTTTCCGTGCTGAGCACCAATGCTACCGACGTGCCAGGAAGGCAGCTCCCACGCCTGGACCCTACCTATTGACCCATCAACTCATGAACCGGGGACCAACGGCTTTACTTCCCATCCGAAGGAAGGCGTGATCAGAGATGTTATGCCTCAGAACATCCCGGCGGCGCCAACTGGGATTGAAACCAGGCCTGCTGGGGTGAGAGGTATAATTCTAGGCATAACTGTCCCACTAAAATTGTGTCATTGAATCCATCATAAATGAAACGATTTGAGTTGAGGAATAATTAAAGAAGGATATTTTATGTCACAGAAAAAATTGGAGAAATATGTTATATTTAAAGTTGAAAAATACTTTTTTATAAAGTAAATATGAAATTTATATCGAAACACAAAATTTTCATGTTATTTTTTATTTCATTAATAGAAGTTAAATTTAGTCAGTGATTTAACAATAAACGATAATAACAAACAATAACGATAAAAATCAACATGTTTGGTAGTCAAACGATTTAAAGTTACTATGCATCGGAATCTTTCATCGTTGGCTAATTAAAAAAAAAGACTGATTGTCTTCTGCAACAACCGGAAGTAGCACGGACAACAACGATTTCTTGCGTTGTTCTTGTATTCCTCGAGGAGCTTTCTGCCACTTCAGGTACTCATCCATCAAAAAGTTATCAGCTGCATCAATTTTTTATTGTTTCTTTGATAAAAGTTTGCAGTAGGTCGTTCACGGAATCTGAATATCCAACTTCATATCGATTTTTGATCATCATACGAATGTCCTCAATAACCGACCGCGGATGTAGTTGATTCAGCGTATATTGAGTTACAGTCAGCTCCGGTTTGAAAAAATCCGTTTCCTTCATGTCCAGAACTTCAACCTTTTTTATGGCGCTTCCAACGGCTTTCTTGAAATCATCGAAGTCCACTACACGATCATGTCGCATTGAACCTTCGATCGCAGCATGAAAACTGTCAGCTGCCATGAATGTATGGCCAGACTCAAAATATTTGAGTACAATCTCCTTAACATTAACATTCATCTTGTTAATGAGCAGAATAAGATGAAGAAAAAAATTCCAATTCTTATTCTGCGCAGAACAGTTGTCTAACCATAACGTTAACTTCTCGAGATGGCCATAGTTAAGAATGAACTGGCAATGTCAGAACTGCTACGACCGGTGACAGATTCTGGCCAGATGCAGGCAACAACTGGAAATGTTCGTGTAGATGCCCCGACAGGTGCAAATGTCTGGTTGAAAGCCAAAATTCGTTGAGAAAAAACAATCGTTATTAGCCCGTCCAAGCTATGCAATTGTATTAACTAAAAAATTAAAAAGGTATAGTTTTTAGTCATAGATTAAAAAATAATACTAATACTAGTAACTATCTTCTGGAGGTCAACTGCCATTACCAATTGGCCTGCTGTGACTGTATCTCCATTCATGCGATATTCGATCCGTGCTTGCTTAGTGTGTTCTAGGTGCTTACTGTAGTCAGAACAAAAGATACATTTGTCGGTACATTCAGAATTGTTGACATTGACCTTTTTGTGCTGCTCCATGCTGACACAAACTTCGCACTCTTTGTGACCCAACCTAACTTAACCTGCGCCTCTTCGCAGCATCTTCGCGTAAAATTTCTTTTTTAGTCCTTTTATTAGATTTTTTTCGATTCGGTGAATTGAAAAAGTCATCAGAGTCTTGCGCAGCTTCTCCAGTATTTCCCACGGTAGATTTCTTCAAATAACCAGGAATCTTATCAAAAAACTGTTTCAGTTCATCTTTGTTGGTACTGAACTGCTCTCCAGTTGCACCATCCAGATCGAGCCCGAAAAAACCACAACCTTTCGTTTCCACATCACTATAGTCAATTGCATACGATGCTTTTAGAAAAGCCAATGGACACATCTCCGGTTTCGAATGATCACGGCACGAATTATTCAAAAACTTCCAAAGTTTTGCCGATAATATGTGTACGCACGATTCCACCTCGTTACAAGACTTTAATACGCGCATAACGTCAAACGCAACGTTGTAATCAAAGCAACACAAAAAAGAACATGACGTAGTGGGATTGATATGCACACGCTATTTCAAAACTACTCAAATTTGGGTAGAATCCACCCAGATCCGTCAAAACTGAACCTACACAAAAAATAGGTAATCTGTGTTGGGAGTTACATGTTGATAAATGAACAACATTGACATGAATCCGATTGACGTTGTTCATTTGTCAACTTATCACTCCCAACACAGTTTACCCATTTTTGGGTAGGTTCAGTTTTGACGGATCTGGGTGGATTCTACCCAAATTTTGGTAGTTTTGAAATAGCGTGCATAGAATTTCATGCTGCATGGCAAGTTTCTATGCATAACAGTCCCACTGAATATTTTACGTTTAAAAATTAGCTTTAGTGAATTAAACGAAGGTAATTTTACAGTTTTCATTTAAAAATAACAGTTATGTTCAAGTGGGAGTAATATAATATTTTATAGTAATGTATATTACCTGCAATAAGCAAAACTGATTCGAAACTTGAATCACGTTTTTCTCTTTTAAAACATTTGCAACATCGGACAGTTATGCGTAGAACGGCAGTATAATGCAACTCGGTTTTGTTTCGCGTTTCGGCTGCGTTTTGTTGTTTCGGAGTTTTCGGGTGAGGTAATGCCATAAATGAGAAGTTCTATTGATTTCCGCGAGCGAGCCGTATGTGATGAACTAGCCTACGGCTAAAAATCACAAAAAATAAAGAAAAAAAAAAAAATTCCGCGAGCGAAAAACAATGAATTTGCCTTGGCCGGAGTTTGGTGAGCTTATTTTAATTATAAATCAATTAGAAAAAAAGTATATCCCACTATTATTAAATACGTGCCAGATTTAGAAACACCATCTTTCGAGATCTGGAAGTGTGTTTACCAAACAATTGTCCATTTGATATCGGTAGTGAGTGTTTACATGCGGGGCTTATTGTATATGAAAGTGACCTCGGAATGGGCGTTGCTGGAACTGCAATAGAGATATACCACGGACTAAAGCTGCTTGTAATTATCATCACACAAATATTTGCAAACGGTTTTTTTTTTTCATAATATCACTTTCGGACAGTTGGAGTTGGATTGCATACACACAAAAACACACACAGGCCAGCAGAAGACAATAACTACTGTCAACTTTTTCTCAACGATAAGTGAGTGAACGGCCAAATTACAGTTCACGATATAAAAAAAAAGATATTCAATATTATTACAACATAAACGATATAATGGAAAGATTTATGAATGGCAATTCATTATTATGCCAGACGCACAAATTACACTAAACGTCACATTTCAAAAATATGGCAGTGCTTGTATTTGAGAGCTATGCCAGAAACTGAAACATCTGGAATATGCGGTGCGTTTGCTCGAATCTACTTTTTCTCAACGATAAGTTCATTTTAAATGCACATCTTCCTCTAGCTTATTGAGTCAATCGTTCATGCTACACAATGCACTATGGGGACTCAGGTGGTCAATAATCTTAAATTGATTTTCTCCTGTTCGTGTTTTGTGTTTGTCAATCAAAAGTAGACTCTTCAACGTAGAAGCCACAAGAAAACCCAGACCACGTACTTATCGGCAATAGAGTCGAACAATTCTGGCGCATCACGAGAAAGACGGGCTATTCACGAAAGAGAAAATCGATGAAGAGAATCGATCAACGAGGATAGGCCCTTTTCAAATGTTATGCGAGAATTACCAAATTTTGTAAAAATCGATAATACATACAATCTAATTTTTCTCTGGGTTGAACAGATCATTTCATACGTTTGAAGATGATCCTGAAAGCTTATATTGTAAGCTTTCAAATTGAGGTGAGTGTATTCGATAAAAAAAAATTTCACTGTGCTATATGCGCTATATATGCCAGCAGATCCGAACATGACATCGAAAATGTTCGGTTGCACAGTTTAAACCAGTGTTCACTCGGCTGTCTACAAAAGCAGGCCACTCTCGATGTGTGCTACGCGATCGTCTGTTTCCTCGGCAGCAACCATTGTGTGGTCCTCCTCATTGTTCTTCATCAGCAGTTCTTTCGGTCGATGCGTCGTCGACTTTGGAAAGCAACCGTTTCGTGATGAGTGTGTGAGTGCTGACCACATTTTGCGTCCATTGCTGCAATGGACGCGCTCTGACCCTCGTTGGCGTACAACAATTTGCCATACAATGAAATTACTGGAAGCGGCTCCAGTTCTAATGGAGGAGGCTTTTTGGATAGCGGAAGATAAAGGGTTTATTGTGTTGTACCTTTTGACTATAGTTTTAAGATATATTGTATAGTGACCAATAATCCTTGGCTCTGTAAAGTTAATTCGGTTGAGCCTTATCAAATAAATTATTAAACAAACAGTTTAAACTGATCGAATAATCGGTCCGTCCGCGATATTAGCTTTCTCAATTTGTTTGTTGATTTAAATTTACACGAGCATGTAAATTTATAAGTTTTATCGTTATTCGAAGTTCTTCGATAAGTTTTTACATCGCGTGGTGATATTACACTGCAAGAGAAAATTAGTCGAATAAACGTGTAATTTTATGAGTTTTATCATGTTTTTTTATGTGCATGATTTTTAAAACATGTAATAAACGATGTAATTTTAAAATGGCCATGGTTTACATGTCATGTAAAATTCCTTATTTTTTGCATGTTTAAGGTATACTTTGGTGCTATAAATCAATTGAAGAAGCGCATGGGTTTTTTAGAACATTAGAAAAGATTTTGTAAAAAGGGGCTGACAAAATCGGGTCATTACTGTATTTTCAAATTGATGACAAAAAGGTAGAATGGGCGAAAAGTAGTCAACTCAAAATTAGTGCATTTCTGTTAAGCGTGCTTTTCAAAAATTGACAAACATTTATGTTCGAAAGAGTTTCGGAATCTCTTGTATTTTTTATGTTGATTTTAGCATGGTTATTATCAGCGAATCCAAACAAATAAAGCAACCAACGATAAATACAAAACACTTACTACTGCTACAACGGTAAACCCTCTCTGTTATATAGCTTGATCGGAGTTGTAGAAGGATTATGATATTGCTTGCCTGCTTTGTTGCAATATAGGGTAGATAGGTATAATAAGCCCCCTTAAGAAAAGTCAGCTATATTTTTACCGTTTTCATTTTAATTCACGGAATAATCACGTATATCTGTTGCTTCGGGGAATAGAAGAAATCTGTTATCATTTATTTTCCTTAGTTAAGAAGTGGTAGTGTTCGGATCAATAAAGAACTATTTTTTTGCAGCAGTCGATTTGTAGACAATAGCTCAAAACTAAAATATATATTATGATTTATCTACCGCACTTTACATACTTTTTCTTACATACATCAATAGTTTTCCCTTGCAATAATGTTACCAGTGTTCTGTTTTTTACTGCTACTTCATGTTAAATTCACTTTTATGTTAATTTTATTTATATTACCTTTACCTCTAATTTTCACCCACTTTTTCCTCTATCTAATTCACTGTATTTAGCTACTTTTACTAAATTAAACTGATCAAATTTAATAATTTCCACTTCCAGAATCACTTTTCTCCGAATTAATGTACTAATGTTTTTATTCTGTTTTCCTCTTCGTTTCTATCCAGCTGCTGTTGACAGCTAAACTCAGGTCCACATTCTCCCTCTCTGCGCATGTATTAGTTGCCAGCTATGACGTCACCGGTGCCTCAACAGGTAGTTAACATAACATAACGGTGCCGGTGGTGTAGTGGTAAGCGTGACTGCCTCTCACCCCAGCAGGCCTGGGTTCAATCCCAGTCGGCGCCACCGGGATGTTCTGAGGCATAACATCTCTGATCACGCCTTCCTTCGGATGGGAAGTAAAGCCGTTGGTCCCCGGTTCATGAGTTTGATGGGTCGAAAGGTAGGGTCCACCAGGTGTAGGAGCTGCCTCCCTGGCGTCGATATCATTGGTGCTCAGCACGGAAAACAAGATCGACGGAAAACAAATTTAGGGGAAAAAAAGGTAGTTGTCATAGAAGTAAAGATTTTTTTCGATACTTAAATTGAGGATCCTTCAATTAGGCGGAGCAGTATAGAGCTTTTTGACGTTTAATCGGCGCACACTACTGCGCCATTTAAATCGAACGAGTGCGAACAAGAGGGAAACAGATTAGTGGGAAAACAAACCGTCCATTCATCAATGTGTGCTAGATAGAGAAAGACGATTAAACGTCAAAAAGGTCTATACACCATCTATCAAGTAATATGCTCCCACAACCAGGCATGGCAAATCATTTGCATTCATTTTGTGCATTCATTTACATTCATTTGCCTCAAGATTTGCCTCTAACTTTTTTCATCAACAGAATTTCATGAAATGATGTATGAAGCTTTTGTAGGTTCTGATATTAGCTACAACCTTTTTCAATAACTCAAATCTGTATATATTATGCATGATGAACCGGGGTGAACAGAACTTACCTATGTTTTTCAGTGAATGTAAATTACATTCACTGAAAAATAGTAACAAGTTTTGCCCGCTCTAGTTCGTCATGCATAAGAGGTACAGATTTGAGTTACTGACAAAAGTTGTAGTGAATATCAAAACCTACAAAAGTTTTATACATAATTTAACGGAATTCTGTTGATGGAAAAAGTTAGACGCAAATGAATGTAAATCAATGCATGAAATGAATGTAAATGATTTGCCATGCCTGCCCACAACAAAGCGAATGTATGCTAAACCACTCACCAAAGGTTTGACAAGCCTCATAAATAGCATTAATTTTGGATGTCTCATGTAGCACAAAGTTGGAACAAGCACTTTCTTAAACATGCTACACGGTTAAGGACATAACTTGATCGGAAACGAGAAAAAAAACATAACAAAAAATTCCCATTAACACACGAGTATCATCTTCGGAGTTCTTCATGAAGCAGCTTGCCAACAATTTGTTTGTTTCCTTCTACCGGGCCGAGCGAGCTATCTTGCAACTGCAGTTTTTCATGACAAAAAAGGAAGAAGATTACATCCTTATTAGAGATTTGTATAGATTTTTCTCCTTTAGCTTACTTAAATCTTTGGTTTTTATTAGTTAGGTAGGTTCCGATTCAACACATTGTAGTTTCATTTTTATACCTATGATCTTGACTTTTTTACCTAGGGGATGAGTACTTAAGGGGGTTAGATTTTGATAAGTTCTTTAGTGGGAATGACACTGATGAAGACTGCACATTGTAGTCGAAATACGTATCTGTCATGGATACCAAAATTAATTAAGTGGAATTAAATGGAAGATAAACCCTTTTGCTGTTTTACATCATTATTGCTTTTCATTTCTGATATAGTGTTGCCGTTTGGCTCGTTAATCGCTTTTCATTTTGTCATTTTGAGATAATATTGATTCCTTGATTATTAGCGAAACCAACAATCAATACAAAACTAACTATTTAAAATTGGCTTATTACAAGACTTACCAAACAAGTGAACCAGTATTTTAAAAATTCTGCACACGCATTTGTTAAATTTAAATCTTTCTTTCTTTTACTCTGCAACCAGATCAAGACAACTCCTACAAAAAAATTGAATCAAAATGTTCAAGAACATATTTGGTCTGGCAGACGATTTGCACTGGTGAGCAGGGTTGCTTCCACTCACTTGCTATAAAAAAATATTTTTCGGAATTATGCAATTATTAGATGTTATAATGATATGTTGTACTAGTAAGTAACAAGAAGAGGGTGTAAAGTATGTGTTTGACTCATAAAACCTGTCAATTTCGCTTTCAGAACGTCACAATCAGCGATCTTATGATACGTGAGCGTTCACTCAGAGTGAGCGCTCACGAGTCGTAAAATCGCTGATTGTGACGCACTGAAAGCAATATTGACAGATTTTATGTGTCAAACATATACTTCATGACCTCTTCTTGTAACTTACAAGTACTAATTAGCATTATACTAGTTCATGATTTCATAATTCCGAAAAACATTTTTTTATAGCAAGTGAGTAGAAGTAACCCTGCTGGTGAGCCACAATATTTACGTGAGCGAGTGTTCAAACAAATGTATATTTCTTTTTATAAGAAACCACTAACAGCCTAAGCTTTATTGGCCTGATCTTGCTCTTGCCATTGCGGTCAAGTTACGTGAAAATTGTATGAAATCAAAAAAGCTGCAGTTTTGTAGCCAATATGTTGAGAAAATGAAAAAAATAAACAAAATGGCGTACATTATCAATAAGGTTGTACAATACAATAAGGTTATGCAAAACTCAATGGAAGGAGTAAACTGTCTGTGAATTTGTATTTAACAAAGAATAAAGTAAACTCGAAAATATCAGGGCTTCATGTGAGAGTAAGCTGCCAGAATAGTATAAAACAAATGAATAATTTAATAACATTATTTTTCTACACTTAATTTTATGTGTCTACTTATTGCTCGCTCCATTGAGATCGAAGTGTGCCTTGGCCGCAATTAGACGTGCTTATTTTCTATTGTCGGAATTCTTCGTGATCTTGATTGATTGATTTATCTTTATTAGATCTTCGTGATCTTCTCCTGTCAGCATTTTTACGCCATTCAGCAGAATTTTTGTTTTAATTGTGGACAAAATGTATACTTCATTTAATTTTTAACGTATTCAGTAACCGTGCTGTGACAGTGATAGTGATTAAGATCATGAAATCAGCTTGAATAGAAATAGTCCCATTGATCAAACCATTTGGTGAGCTCATTCCTTTATTTTTATTGTAATCGTACCGTAAATGACCTTCAATAACATTAATAACGTGTCAATCAAATCTGGCACTACTGTTTGATTGAAAGTTTCAGTACATTATCAACATCGATAATGTATTGGAGCGGGGCTTATCGTAAGTGACAATAGAACTCTAGCATTCTTCTTGAAATTGGTAGATCTTTCAGCTTCTGATTCCCGGATTCAAGGTTCTTACAGTCATAAAAAAATCTTGGATTTCATCCATAATGCCACGACCAGATAAAAAAAAAAAGATTTCCCTGAGACACCACAAAAAGTCGAGATCTTTTCCAATCAAAAGTGATGTCTCAGAGAAAACCATTTTGAAAAATTTTATTTACTCACTAGGTTTTTCTCAACTTAATCATGTGTCCACCCAGAGGAGGCAGGGAGAGGCCAATGCCCCCATCCCCCACTCCATTGCCCTCTCGTATCAAATTTTTAGTACTTTAAAAATTTCACAAGATCCTGAACAGGTTCTAGAATATAATTATTATGTCGTAGTCTAGAATTCGAAAGCTTTTCAAAGTCCCCGAAATTTTAAATTTTGCTGACTTGCAGAATCATAGAATTTTATTGAAGCTTTATTGCCCTCTAGGGTAGGTGTTCCAGTAATACTGGTGTACTGGAGGGTATGCCTATAGTTGCGATATAGGATTTCTGTCGGAATAATGAGAGAACCACATTAGATTATTTTTTATCGGTAGCTCTCCTAAAATAATGCAGATTTACATATTTAAAACTTAAAATTAGCCCAAAAATTACGGAAAACCATTAATTTTCCTTACAATTTTGACTAATTTTCACCTATTGTTGCGGCAGTGTTCCTATAATAGTGGAACCCATAAGAAATCAATGCGTTCCACTATTATAGGAACCAAATTAAGCAACTACCACTGCTATTGGAACAGTTTTCCTATTAATGGAGAAAAAAAATTCGAATAATGTATTCAATTTAATTATAATGTAATATTTTTTAAGCAACATAGAGATTGAAAGCTATAGATTGACATCTGAATATTTTATGTACGGGAATGTTGGCCTATGGATCTAAGATTGGGCCCATCGATAAAAAATCTGCGATTTATCAATTTTGTCTAGATGAACGCATCATTTGGAAGGTACTAATGGATATTTTGGTCGCTATTGAAAATTTAGTCAATTGATGAATTTATGTATGGGCCCAAATTAGGGGCATTTAGGCCGACATTACATACATTTCGTTTATTTATTTTTTAATAAATAAATTTTCTTAGCTCCTCCACTACTGGCTCACCCATCCTATGTACCATTCAGCCGAAATTTTAACAGATAAAAATGGACTTTCAAACTAGATGTTTGGAACCTCAAGTAATTAAGAGCACGTGCAACGTTTCATTCAAATCTAAAAGAGTCATGTCCAACCGATACATAATAATGATGGTCCCACCGCTTAAGCCTACAAAGGTTGGAGCTGGACAATTTATTATTATTATCTCTATTTAGGAGATTTTCAGCCGCAGGCTGGTTCATCTCCGAATGGACAATTTATCTCTAAGATAATTAAGTATTCTAACTATTTTTTTTCATTGATTTGTTTTCCGTCGATCTTGTTTTCCGTGCTGAGCACCAATGCTACCAACTCCAGGGAGGCAGCTCCCACACCTGGACCCTACCTATTGACCCATCAACTCATGAACCGGAGACCAACGGCTTAGCTTCCATTGCGAAGGAAGGCGTGATCAGAGATGTTATGCCTCAGAACATCCCGGCGGCGCCGACTGGGATTGAACCTAGACCTGCTGGGGTGAGAGGTAATCACGCTTACGCAAATCCTTGTAACAAAATAATACAATAATAAAATGAGAAAATGTGCTAATGATGCTCCTAATGATGAGTTCGAAATTTAACCACTATCTATTTATTTATTTATTTGTCGTCATTCAAGAGTAGACTGTTGTGATACAATGATAATTATGAATTAGTATTATATCCAAGAAACTATACTACACAGTATATTGTTTTACTTTTGCGAGTTCATAATTAAGGAAGAGAATTGAATTATTGCTTTTTAATTAGGCTCTTGTCATTGTAAAGTCAATAGCTTCGCTATGCTTATTGCAAGTTGCCATCATCTGATTCAAAGATCCAAATTTAGCATAATTTGTACGATGGTGGCTTGTAATAAAAATATTTCGAATTCGTAGTTGCCGGGAGGGTATTTAACAATTAAATTGCAGATGTCTACAAAGCATGTAGATGATGATGGTCCCACCTCTTACCCCTACAAAGGTTTGAGCTAGACGGTTTATCTTTAAGATAATTAAATACATTTTAACCAGGTTTGCAAACAAAATCGAACTGGTTACAGTTACAGATATAAATTTCCTCTAGAGTTCATAGTTGCTTCACAGCGATATAAATGTGGAAAAGCGTAGGCATCCAATTAGTTCGCCTTTTTGTCCACCTAAAATATTCATAAGTAATACAAGCGACCAAGAGTTAATGAACAATCAACAAAGCATCCTATTACACTAGCAACCCCGCAATCTGATGCTATCATAATTTTCAGCAATGTCAGGAATGCTCAGTGAACTTCATATGATGGGAGAGGATATCTTGTCTAGCCTAATTTTCGAAGTGCAAACTATAAAAATTGCTATTTTACTAATGTTGGGAATTTGCCAACTTACGCAGGGAGATTTTCAATACAATAATATTAGAACTACCGAAGACGTGGGATTTACGTTCATTAATTATATTATTATATTCCTGGAAAAAGGTTCAGGAAGGATGTAACGTTAGTGAACATGTTTGCATCTTAATATTAGTCCATTAGTAATTTTCTTTTGTAACTTACGTTTAGTCCCGTTGTGCTACACTTGCAAGCGATCGAAATTACGGGTCGCACGAGATCGTCTCGTTTTGTCGGTGGCCGTCGTAACAGGCAATCTAGCAAACAATTTATCCGTACTGAATCCTATAAACCGTACTAAAGCAATCTAGATTTAAGTATTTACTTAGTATTTTAGATTATAAATTTTACCTTCACTGTAGGTTTAGGATGTAAGTAGATTTTAGGTTATGATAAGTTCACTAGTTTTTATCAAACACTATGGAAAAGGTATTAATTGTAAATAATAATTTTAACGAATTTTAGAAATAGAATTATACCTAGCTGATTTTACACTAGTAATTTAATTTAATGACTTGAACTTTCAATGGAAAAAACTAACTAAATTTAGACCGCAAACTCATTGATGCCGCACGTTAAATTGTTGTTTTATGTTTTTTGGCGTTTGCCTACTATCAATTGTTTATCCGTGACGTTTGCCCAACGTCTCTGGAGAGAAGGTGCGTACTATACCTGGGTGCGTTGATGTTTGTGTAGGCAAGGTGTCTTGGATGGGAAGGTGCGCATCTGCGCCAGGGGCGTACTCAACACTCCTCCCGGGTACGCCGATCCTCTGATCGGCTTACAGTCCGTCGCGCCGTACATCCAATATAGCCAGCTTGGCCACAGGGCGCTCGAACACACCGTTCGCAGTTCTTACGGTTGCCGCCCTGATCTGATTGTCGTTCTTGTTGATGTAAGTTCCGATGACCTTGCCTTTAGGCCAGCAGTTCCGGGGCAGCTTCGGATCAACGATGATCACCACATCGCCAATCGCTATCGGCTTCGTGTTCGCATACCATCTCGTTCGTCGAGTGATCTCCGGCAAGTAGTCACTTAGCCAACGTTTCCAAAACTGGTTGGCTAGCTGCTGAGACATTCGCCAGGTCCGCCGTAGTGCTGTTCCGCTGTCATCGAGGGTACATATCGGTTTCGTTCCGTCGGATGACCCCAGGAGGAAGTGATTCGGGGTGAGAGCAGGTGCAGATTCATCATCAACCGGAACATGTGTAAGCGGCCGAGAATTAACAGTGCATTCGATCTCGGTTAGAAGGTTTCGTAGCACTTCGTCGTTAGGCTTGTGCAAGGGGCGGATTTCCATGAGGTTCCGCTTCACTATACCGATAAGGCGTTCCCAACTGCCGCCCATGTGCGGCGACGCTGGGGGAATGAACTTCCAGGTGGTCTCGGTACCGCTGAACTCCTTCATCACCTCGTCCTGGTTGATCGCCGTTGCTGCCTCTCCCAATTCGCGGTTCGCGCCAATGAAGCAGGTACCGTGATCACTATAGATCGTCTTGGGCATTCCGCGGCGTGCTGCAAAGTTTCGGAGGCCCATGATGCAGGAGGCGGTACTCAAAGTGTGTACTACTTCGATGTGGATCGCACGAGTGGTCAGGCATGTGACCAACATTCCCCACCGTTTCTCCACTCGACGACCTACGACGACTTCGATTGGTCCAAAATAGTCAACGCCAATATGGGTGAAGGGTCGAGCAAAGGCATCAAGTCGCTCTAGAGGAAGATCGGCCATTATTGGAGGCTGTGGGGTTGCGCGATGATTTTTGCAGTGTTGGCAGTTGTAGCGTACTTTTGCGTAGGTCGCTCGTAGTCGAGGTATACAATACCTCTGTCGGAGCTCATTTATAGCGGTCTCATGGTTTTGGTGGTGGTACTTAGTGTGATAGTGTGCAATAATAAGATTGGTAGTGTGGTGGTCACGTGGGAGGATAATCGGGTTTTTAGCATCTTCGGTGGCTAGCGTACAGGCACTAATTCTTCCCCGCATCCTCATCAGTCCGTGGTCGTCCAGCCAGGGTGTCAGTTTAAACAACGGGCTGGTCTTGGGAATGGGCTTCGGCGATCCGTTCACCGATTTCAGAATAGCTGCTTCGTCCGGGTAGGCTTCTCGTTGGGCTTGGCGTATCACGTAGCGCTCGGCGATCTGCAGTTCCTCTGCGGAAGGTGGACCACAATGAACAGGTTTCTTTTGCTTCTTTAGGCGACAATTTGCCGCAAAACGATGCACAAAGGCAGCTACTTTGACCATCCGCTTCCAGCTGGAAACGTTGATCGGTGGATCTGGCACGGTGAAATGGGTTAGCAGACAGGGACGAAGTTCAGTGTCTGTCTTGCTTCCTTTCGCTATTTGACATGGCCATGCTTCTTCCGGTTCCCGCAGGAAATCTGGCCCGATGAACCACCTGGATTCTGGAGTCATGTCCGGGAATTTCTCCCATTTCGTGCCATCATCTGCGACGTTTAACTTGGTTGGAACCCAACGCCATTGGTTCGGTTCTGTTGACTCCAAGATCTCACCGACTCGACAGGCAACGAATGGTGTGTAGCGACGATGGTCCGAATACAGCCAGCAAATCACATCCCTGGAATCCGAGTGATAGAATCGCTTGCTCACGTTGAAGGACAGGGAGCTGAGGACCGTTTGGGAGAGCCTTGTACCAATAACTGCTGTCATGAGCTCGAGCCGTGGAATCGAATGATATCGCAAGGGGGCAACTCTTGTTTTGGCGGCAATTAAGCAGCATCGGACAGTTCCAGCCTGATCGAAGCGCAGGAAGCATGCGGCAGCCATACCGTTCTCACTCGCATCTACAAACGTGTGCAGTTGAACATCATGGTATCCGGGAAGAAGATGAGAGCGGAAACATCGTGCTACTCGGACTTGTTCAACTTGGGGCAGGACTTGCAGCCAATTGCACCATTTGGCGAAGGCATTGCCGTCGATCTTGTCATCCCACTGGATGCCGCTTCGCCAGATTTCCTGTAGCAGGATCTTGAGGAACATTAGGAACGGCGCAATGAGTCCAAGGGGATCGAATATCCTCATGAGGACCCGTAGAACCTCCCGTTTCGTAGGCTGACGGCGGCCTTCCCACAGGTCGCGATCGTAGCGGTCCCAACCGACTTTGAAGGTGAAGACATCTGCCGATGTACACCACCACATCCCGAGCACCTTTTCGGTTGCCATTTCTGGTGAGAGGTCCAAGTTCTTCTCCTCAGCGTTGCTTCCACGTAAGGCTTCTAGGACGCGCAGAGAATTACTGGTCCAATTACGGATTTCGAACCCACCCTCCGAGTGTACGAACTTTACATCTTGAGCGAGCTTGATGGCCTCTTCTTCGGTGTCTACGCTCACCAACATGTCGTCTACGTAGTGCTGCTTCTTAATTACCTCCACAGCAGCTGGATATTCCTGATCGAAGCGTGCAGCATTCAAGTTCATCACGTACTGGGCGCTGCTAGGAGAGCAGCAAGCACCGAATGTCATGACGCACATTACGTATATTGCTATCTGTCCATCCTCATCTCTCCAGAAGAACCGCAAACTCTGCTGGTCTTCATCCCGAATTAACACTTGGTGGAACATTTCACGTATGTCGCCTGTCAGAGCTACAGGATGCTCGCAGAAGCGGATCAGCACAGTAAATAGTGATGAAAGATGATCGGGGCCCTTCAGCAACACAGAGTTCAGTGATACTCCGAATGCTTTGGCTGCTGCATCCCACACGATCCTCACCTTTCCCGGCTTGTTTGGATTTGTCACCGGGAACACTGGAAGATACCAAACACGCTGAAACGATTGGCTCAACTCTTCATCAGATAGTTTCCGTATGTAGCCTTTGCTCAGATAGTCCACCATTTTCTCCTTCAACGTTTTGGTGAGTGTTTCATTCTTCTGCATACGCTTTTCTAGACATTGGAAACGTCGTAGAGCCATCTCTCGGCTGTCCGGTAGACGTACTGTGTCGTAACGCCAAAGTAGGCCAGTTTCGTAGCGTTCCCCTGTGAACCTCGTGAGCGAATTGAGAAGAGAATGTGCTCGTTGATCCTCGACGGAGATAGGTGCGTGTTGTGGCTTCATAATCCCCAAGCTATCCAGCGCAAAGTAATCTTTGAGGACTTGGTGTAGATCCTCATCTGAACTGTGTTGGTCCTCGCAAGAACCGATGTGGTAGACGGAGTGCACCGGGCTGATTGCAGGTTCTGCCATGCATCCACCGCACACTGTCCAGCCTAAACGAGTCTTAATGGCGATGGGATCGCTTAGATTGCCTTCGCGGCACTTGAGAGGAAGGCTGAGATGCTGGTTCTTAAGTCCAATCAGGATCCGTGGCCGAACACCGTGGTATGAGTCGATCGGAAGCCCTTGCAGATGCGGGTACAAAGATGATAGTTCCTCGATGTCCATCGTCTGGTACGGAAGCAGAAGTTCGTTTACTGTTCGTGCACCACTGATGGTGAAACTTTTGGCTCCGCTGTGTACACCGGCTACTTCCAGTTCGACGACCCTTGACTTCACTTCTTGACGCTGCGTGCCGCCGGTCCAGTGTAGGCAAAGCGACCTGACTTCTCCATCCAGCTTTAGTTCGTCAGCTAACTCTTCGTCCAGCAATGTAAGATCGGAGCCGTCGTCGAGGAATGCGTGTGTTCGGATCGATCCACGTTTTCCGTACAGAACTACCGGAATATAACGGAACAGTATGTCGCTTGATTTGGTTTGATGCGTGTGGCAACCGTGCGCTGTTGAACTAGTTCCTGTTTTGGGATGTTCCGTACTGCCACTCGTCGAGGGTGCTGTTGTTGAAGATGGCGACGTCGCTGATGTAGCTGGCGACGATTGTTGATAATGGTCGTTGTGCAGGAGAGTATGATGCTTGAACTGACATCCATTTTTTCCGCAGAGTTTGGCCTGACACACTCCATTGTTACGGCAGAGGCAACGGCGACACAGTGAATATTCGCGCACTATAGCCCAACGTGAGTCGCGAGAGAATTCAAGAAAGCGCTTGCACTTGTCAATCGCTTTGCAAGCTCCTTTACAGACGGGGCACTCGTTACTAGCACTGGAATTCTTCCCACTTGGAGGTTCTGCAGTGATTTCCGAGTGAGTATTCACGAAGCCACTTCCTTTCTTTGTTCCACTTCTGTCATTCCTTACTGGCTTGGAGCTCGTGATGCTTGGAATAGTCACTATGCTAGCGGCCTCCGCGAGGGAATAGATCCAGGAACTAAAAGATGCTAAGTTGACTCCCGGCAGTGAAATCCTGTACTGCGCCCAGTTCAGCTTGATTGTTGGAGGTAGCTTGCTCACAAGCTGATGTAGGAGGGTCGTGTTATACAGGTATTCTTCCAAGCCACAGGCGTCTACGGTCGCGCAGAAGTTCTCCACATTTACAGTGAAATCCACTAGAGTTTCTAGCCTATCCTCTCTTATGGCCGGCAGGGAGTGAATTTTCTCGATGAGCGTTTGAACGATGGCTTCTGGCTGGCGTTGTGTTGTTGAACGTCGCGATGAATAGAGGCCAATCCTCAGGGTTGCCGGAAAACTGGGGCAGATCCTTGGAAATAGCCTGTCGCGCCGCTAATTGTTTCCTTGTTAGCGAGAAGCGATCTTCTTCACGTTCCGGTTGTCCATCGGCGAATGGTCTGGGTTGATGGTTGCCATTATTGGTTCTAGGGGAATCATCGAGGGGGTGAACTGCCAACGGTTGATTTTCCGATTGTGAGCGATGACTTGATTGCGCTTGTGGGAGCCAGTTTCTTACGACGTCCGACACGCTACTCGCGTTCGAACCAGCTTCGCTAGCCATCTCCTCCAGTAGTTTGTACTTTTCCTCCAGATAGATTTGTTCCTGCTCCAACTTTTTCTCGTTCAGGGTCCTTTCCTCCTCCAGCTTCTGTAGCTTTAGCTTGGCGAGAGTTTGTGATGCTCTGCTAGACGCTCGGCTTGACGCATGAGTTACCATTGACTTCGCTTTCACGTTGCCCTCCTTAGACTGATGTTTCTTCTTGGAGTCGTTGTGCTGAAGAGGATCTGCAACAGGATCGCCATCTGTTTCCACTGGTTTCTTCTTTCTTGCACCACCCAGCACAGAAAGTGTGTTGCTTGCAGATGAAAGGGTATCTGGTACTAGTTGCAACTTAACACAGTTTAGACACTTCCATGGCTTGTTCTCAATGTCTTGGCTAACTCCTACGCAGTTAAAATGAAACCATTTCAGACACTGATCACACCTCACCATTTCATCGGTGTCCTTTCCACGGCAAACTCTGCATGACTGGCCTGGAAATGATGCCTCCGGTTCGACCGTTTCGTTGGTGACCACCACTTGCACACCACTAATTGTACCACGTTCATTACCTTCGTTACTGCCTTTATTTGACCGACCGCGACTCGACATGACCGTATTTGACCGTGTTTATTCGCCAATAAACGAATATAATAAGATGTTGGGAATTTGCCAACTTACGCAGGGAGATTTTCAATACAATAATATTAGAACTACCGAAGACGTGGGATTTACGTTCATTAATTATATTATTATATTCCTGGAAAAAGGTTCAGGAAGGATGTAACGTTAGTGAACATGTTTGCATCTTAATATTAGTCCATTGGTAATTTTCTTTTGTAACTTACGTTTAGTCCCGTTGTGCTACACTTGCAAGCGATCGAAATTACGGGTCGCACGAGATCGTCTCGTTTTGTCGGTGGCCGTCGTAACAGGCAATCTAGCAAACAATTTATCCGTACTGAATCCTATAAACCGTACTAAAGCAATCTAGATTTAAGTATTTACTTAGTATTTTAGATTATAAATTTTACCTTCACTGTAGGTTTAGGATGTAAGTAGATTTTAGGTTATGATAAGTTCACTAGTTTTTATCAAACACTATGGAAAAGGTATTAATCAAACGAATATAATAAGATGTTGGGAATTTGCCAACTTACGCAGGGAGATTTTCAATACAATAATATTAGAACTACCGAAGACGTGGGATTTACGTTCATTAATTATATTATTATATTCCTGGAAAAAGGTTCAGGAAGGATGTAACGTTAGTGAACATGTTTGCATCTTAATATTAGTCCATTAGTAATTTTCTTTTGTAACTTACGTTTAGTCCCGTTGTGCTACACTTGCAAGCGATCGAAATTACGGGTCGCACGAGATCGTCTCGTTTTGTCGGTGGCCGTCGTAACAGGCAATCTAGCAAACAATTTATCCGTACTGAATCCTATAAACCGTACTAAAGCAATCTAGATTTAAGTATTTACTTAGTATTTTAGATTATAAATTTTACCTTCACTGTAGGTTTAGGATGTAAGTAGATTTTAGGTTATGATAAGTTCACTAGTTTTTATCAAACACTATGGAAAAGGTATTAATTGTAAATAATAATTTTAACGAATTTTAGAAATAGAATTATACCTAGCTGATTTTACACTAGTAATTTAATTTAATGACTTGAACTTTCAATGGAAAAAACTAACTAAATTTAGACCGCAAACTCATTGATGCCGCACGTTAAATTGTTGTTTTATGTTTTTTGGCGTTTGCCTACTATCAATTGTTTATCCGTGACGTTTGCCCAACGTCTCTGGAGAGAAGGTGCGTACTATACCTGGGTGCGTTGATGTTTGTGTAGGCAAGGTGTCTTGGATGGGAAGGTGCGCATCTGCGCCAGGGGCGTACTCAACAACTAATTCTATTCGTTCTTTGTGCGTGACTGAAAAAGGTGACCAAACTAACCTTACATAAGCAATGTATAGTGTTTTTATTGTAAACGGGTCCTGAGAACTGTGACTAAAACGTTTTATTTGCTATCTATTTGATTGTATTATAATGATAAATTAATGTTAGTTTTTAATATAACATAACTCCTAAATCCCTAATTCGTGCACACTTTTCTACTGACTGATTTCCTAGAGCGATTGTTATGTCTGGTGTGTTATGTTTCCTACTAAAATCTATTGAATTACATTTGTGTACGTTCAGTTGTAAAAGGCTTTTGTTACACCAAACTTAACACATGTTCGTCGCCTTTATCATTGCCTTAATGCTCGATTGCCTTTTTTTCAATACAGAACGATTTTCATTCAAAATCCAATCTAACGTTGCAACACTTCAACTTTTAATCAACAAGCACTCCACCTTCGCACGCGCTCAGCAGCAGGGTTTTCAGTTTATAAAGTTATAAAATACTTTTATTAAAAATTTCCGCTTGCAAACATTCCAATTTCCTATTTTACCTCGTAGGGTTACATCGTGTTTGCATGGGTTGTTCCGGATCTCACCAAACCGTGCATGCAACGATACGATATACATACATAGAGATTCACAAAGGTACCTCCTATAGAACGACCTGAAGTGAGTTAGCTATGCAGCAGCTGAAGTATTCAAGATTCTCCTTCACTCACTTGACTGCTGCGGAGCAAAAGTGGTGTCATAGTAACGAAGTTACACCCTGTCTTCTGGTACGCCTTTCTCGCCCCATCACCAGTAGTAGGCATCGGCCATCGCAATAGCGAGCGTGAAGCTAGATCCTGGCAGATGGTAAAATAAGGGGATCTGGAGCAGCATCAACCCACTGACTGACTGTGTAGGGTTAAGATATTGTTTTCGTCATACTAAGTACAATCCACACTTTACCTCTATTTTTGTATTGCTTCTATCAATGATGACTTCTAAGTGGATTTACCTTTATATACGTACCGTTAGATTTGATAAAGAATCACAAATTGATGAAATATTATTATAAATCTAACACAGCTGCTTGATTCCAAGTTCATCATACGAGTTTAAATGCCACTTCGGCATACGGAAGAAGGTATAAGCAATTGATTAGCTAGGACCGTTTTCTTTATTTTTGTGAAGAATGGATGTAATTATTCATATTTTGCGTTCTTATAGACTTTGTTTAACTATCATACTAAATGCATGATTGATACGTTCACGTCGACATCATTGATATATTTGATGTTTCTGGTTCGTATGACGGAAATGGGTGCTTAATACAATGTAGTTCTCTACCCTATCTTCCGTATTTTCGCATTCGCTACCTGTGATTTGATTCCTTCGCATCACGTAAGCAAATAAAAAGGATACGCCTGCTAGTCAGCAAATGTACAGGCTTTACCAAAATAGAATGAATGACAGACGTAAATGTTCAGCATGGTGATAGGTACATGATTTTGAAAATTGAATTAATTTTCATAACAACCACGCGTAACGGGGATCCGCAATAGCTCACAACGATTTGAAACCTGTAAATTCTCTACTAATTTGCTCTGGGTAAGGTTTCATGCACAACATTTTAAAAAAGCTCAATGACTTCAATACTCTGGTGAAATTAGTATAAAGACAGTTTAAAAAGCATGGCCCCTCTCAATTTTAAGAATCAGAAGAAATCTAAATAAGGTGTGTTTAGAGGCCACAATGTAAGGAAGATTTGCCGTTTTTTTCTTTCGAATCATGATAAAGCCAGTCAAACTTATTGTGGCACCTCTGTAAACTTTATTCGATTGAGCCTGTACAAATAAAGTAATTAACAAAAAAGAACCAAGATAACCAATGAGTTTGTTGGTGCCACAATAATTTTTGCTAAGCTAAATCATGACATGATAATCCATATTTCTATCTGTTTCTCCTACGTACATGATGTGATTGGTTCTTTCTTTTGGCTCATATGGTAGCATGATATTGTGGCTTCTAAACATACATGATATAGAATTCATCTGATTCTTTAAGATATTACAATCCAGCATCCACAAAATATGAACAGAATGGGTGACTTGCACTGCCATTTTCTAGGGAGTAAATCTCGCACGCTATTGCGATTTCAGGCATGAAATTTGCTTTGCCATATCTGCTGCAGCGCAGCAAACATGCGGAAGCAGATTTGTTATTGTGTGTTTTCCGGTACATACTCCGAAAAATGCGAAGTGGCTTCCAGATCGAATCACCTTAAATTGAGAAGAGCCATGCTTTTTAAAGTGTCCTTGTATTAGTTTCCACCGGTGTCTAAAGATCTGAATGTAGCGGAGTCCATCACTTTCAATTTTCATGAATAATAATAACTCAACAGTGAGCATGCATAATGGCCTAACTTCGATGATCGATTCTCTTTTTTAATTTGCTGCAGGTAGGGGAAATGTAGGTAATGCCGGCCTACATGTCCCTAATTTGGGCCCATACATAAATTCAGCAATCGACTAAATTTTCAATAGCGACCAAAAATATCCATTAGTACCGTCCTAATGACGCGTTCATCTAGATAAAATTGATAAATAGCAGACTTTTAGCGATGGGCACAAATTAGGGACATGTAGGCCGACATTACCTACATTTCCCCCAAGGGAAGAGTTTTCTGAAATTTGTCTAATACAATGCTGTAACAGGTTATATTGGCTATCTCAAGCAGCAGCAAGCGATTTTTAGATCAATGTGCTCGAAGTATTGTGATTGTTGTCTACGCCCGTCGGTAACTAGAGCGTCGGTGCCCCCACTCGACGCCACATCACTGCGCGCCACACCTGGCGCTGGCGAAGGGATCGGCTGCGATACCAAGGATAAAAAACAAACCAATCAGACAAAAGAAGATACTAATTACATGATATAGTGAAGGTCTATTATTAAAATCTAAATTCGTCCTATAATCTAGTGCTAAAACCTAAGTTAATCTATCTAGTGTTTATACCTTGACCGTAAATACTAAATTCAAGATAAGGTGAGGTGTAGTGTATGGGAAAAGATCGATTTGCTTACAGATTAGTGTTCTTACAAATAGGTTACAACTACGGCTAGAAACTAAGGAGAAATTAGTGCTATACTATAAATACTACAAACTACTGCTAGATCTACACAAGTGAACGGTAAGAAACAAACATTAAACCCGGGATCACCCGTTTACTTATAGTACTTTATTTACTTACCAGCTAAAGCTGCGCATAGCTAGGGATGCTCAAGACGCATTCGGAGTATTATGTGGAAGAGAAGTTGAATTGCTAAAAGTAGGTTGATTAGGGTAATTAATTTCACATATGTCTAATTTATTAATTAATTCCTCTAGGAATTTATAACCTCCCTATTACTCGGTAATAAACGTTAATGAATTCGGCAAATTCAGGCGACATCCGCAACTATTCTTCCAACATTTTATAAATTCTTTTATAATGTCGAAGAAGTCGTCCAGCCCTGCAGGCAGCGCCCTTGGAATGCCAACACCAGGGATGGTAGGAGAAACTGGAGAAGATTCTGGGCAGGCAGGTCCACCCGTTGTCATCGTTTCCCCTCCTAGCACCGAAGGCCAGGTAAATGCTGACGTTTCCAATAATAAAAATCCCCATTTAACTGGGTCAACGGTACCTAACGCTGTCAATGTCGGCAATACCGCCATCGGTACCGCGATCGGAGTCAGGCGCAATCCAATCCGCGGCGCTCGAAGAAACCGGGATTACCAGTGTCAGTTGTGTGAAGAGCGTGATAACGAAGAAATGGTGCAGTGTGATGGTTGCGATCGGTGGTTCCACTTCATATGTGTGGAAGTTTCGGAAGAAATTGCCAATGTCAGTTGGGTCTGTCCGAACTGTAAGGTCCCACGCATTCCCCCCACTAGTTTCACCAATACAACGACCGCACAACAGCAAGTAAATCCACCCCCGAAGAAAACTACATCGCTACGGTCAAAGAGCAAGGTCAGCTCCAACACCAGTGGATCGAGAAGGATGAAAGAACTCGAGTTGAAGAAACTCGAGGAGGAGTTCGAGTTGGAAAGGCGGTTCCTCGAACGGAAGTACCAACTAATGAAGGCTTATGGAAGCGAGACATCTACGGAGGCTGATGACGTCGAAGACAACATGTCCAAGATCGAGCAGTGGTTAGTCGAAACCGAACTCCACGGTGAAGATTCCGGATTAGCAGTAGAGGAGGCAGATGGGCAAACACCGAACACATCGGAGAGACCCGAGGAGCACCGAGCTCCGGATGCCGTCCCGCGTCAGCGAAATCCACCAATTCTTCGCAATGTTCAGCTCGGTCAGCCGCATCAGAGTTGTCTGTCACAGTCTGTACGACATACAAAGCAGCCATTCATGCAACCGTTGGATCTAGGTGCTCAATGCAACCGCTTCTGGCAAAGCTCTCATCACCCTAATATTGGACAACCGCAATCCATTCCGACCGCGCAACGGATACAGTTTGAGCAATTTTCGGTGAATGAACGTCGTGCTTCACATCCCCAGGATGGAACAGTGTTCATGTCAGGAACGATACCGGATATGTGCCGTAGCCATCGTGGTCAAGGGATTCGGGAGCCAGCAGCTGGTGCGAGATCTTCCTACGTTCCGGAATTAAATCCAAGCACACGAAGTGACGACCAGCGCCATGACTTGTTCTACCGCCAGCAGATGCAGCCACAGAGCTGTTCCAGACCATCTTTCGTCCCTTCGATGAATTTGGGTACCCTGGAGGAAGCCAACCAGTTCGTTCCTGGCCAGCGCTCGACACCGATTCGATCGGGCAATCCGAGACCAGGCACACCAGTTACAATTCCAGAGGAGCAGGTCTGTATTCTAAATCGGAGCCAAATTGCAGCTCGCCAGGCGGTGTCCAAGGATCTACCTGAATTCAGTGGAACGTTGGAAGAGTGGCCTTTATTCTACTCCGTGTTCACGTCGTCCACGCAGATGTGTGGATTCACAAATGAGGAGAACATGCTGAGACTACGGAAGTGTTTGAAAGGGAAGGCGCTGGAGGCAGTGAGGTGCGAGCTACTTTTTCCTTCAAACGTAGCAGACGTATTGGGAACGCTAAAGATGCTCTACGGGCGCCCAGAAGCGATAGTACAGTCGATCGTCAAGAAGATAAGGAACCTGCCTCCACCAAACACGGAAAAGCTTGAGACAGTGGTGAATTTTGCGTTAACGGTGAAGAATATGGTCGCAACAATCAGAGCATGTGAGGTCGACGACTTTATCTTCAACGCATCTCTCCGATACGAGCTAGTAGAGCGGCTGCCGTCATCTTTAAAGCTAGACTGGGCGAGGTATGCTCGTAACAACCCGAACCCGAATCTCGCCACGTTCAGTGCTTGGTTGTATGCAGTAGCGGAAGATGCAAGTGCTGTTATGGTGGATACAGGACGCGATCAACAAAGGCGGAGTACCAAGAAGGATGGGTTCCTGAACTTCCACTCCGAGCCAGAAACGAGTGCCGCAAAACCAATCGAAACGTATAGCAAGCCAAAGCCGTCCATACCGAAGGATCCGATCAAGGAGCAGTGCGCGGTGTGCAAAGGGAGCTGTCCGTCAGTTGCAAAATGTACCAGGTTCGAGGGATTGAGCTACGATTCGAAGTGGGCGACGGTGAAAGAGTGCAAGCTTTGTCGCAAGTGTCTGCGAAAGCATAACGGAACATGCAAGCAACAGAAAAAGTGCGGTACTAACGGATGTACATTCCTGCATCATCCTCTGCTCCACAATCTGGAAAAGTACCACGACCCTAAGTCATCAACGTCGCAATCATCTACGATCTTTCCGTCTGGACCGAAAGGACCGGAGCCGAGCTGCAACGTCCACCAAGGTCAGTCGGCAGTGTTATTCCGCATTGTTCCTGTCGTACTATACGGACCGGAAAAGGCAGTGCAGACCTACGCGTTCATCGATGATGGATCCGAGCTAACCCTGATGGAACAAGACTTAGCTAATGAACTAGGCGTCGAAGGGCCGAGAAAATCGTTGTGCCTAAAATGGACCGGCGGAACCCGTAGGGTGGAAAACGAGTCGCAGCAGGTGAATCTGCAAATATCCGGTGTACGAAGCTCGAAGAAGTACGACCTGTCGGGAGTGTACACCATGTCTTCCCTTCAAATTCGTCCGCAAACGCTGCTACTTACCGAGATGCATTAGCATTAGCATTAGCATTAGCATCGAACAAGTTGCACAATATCGTAGGTGGTACGAATTCAAAACTATAAGAGCAAGACGGATTTCTGTAACTGGACAGATAGTAAGTAGGAAATAAATACTATCTCCCAGATAAAGAAACATCCCGCTCCAACAGTTAAGGATTGTCCTGGCCACGTCCTTACAACTGGTAGGGATAGGAAAGGTATGTTAGTCCAACATTTACTTAAGAGAGATGCAGAGAACTCTACGACCCCTCATAAATGTCTCGGGAATTTAGGAATTATGTTAGTAGGGAAGGTAAGCCATAGGATACACCCAGTCAGTGTTGCTGGCATATGTAGATTTTTTTTTTATAAATTTGAAATTGCTGTCTGCTGGAATAAAATGAAGATATAACATGGTGAACTCACCATCGTTGTTACATTCGTAGCTGAATAATAGGAAGGAATTATGATGTGTTGAATATATTTTTTTTTTATTGATAGAGGGGAAAACCCGCGGGAGTGAAAATAATTTAACTACCTCTTCTCCCGTAGGCACAAAACCTCTATGTCTTTTCAAGTTAAATCATAATCAGCTACAAATTTCAACAATAAAACATTTTTCAAGTGGAAGCAATAAAGTTAGCAGATTGAAGATGATGGATGAAATGTACGATAGATGGCATGGCAGAACTCCCGCTGAGGTGTCTTCAAGGTTCCATCGCGATCGGCATTAATCTGAAAGATACAAATTATACTGCAACAAATTTGCTAATATTTGCATACTTCTACAATAGTGTAACTTTCAAACCAACAAGACCAAGTAGATAAATAAACTTGAAGGGTTGAGGCCTCGATCGCAGTCCTAAAATAAGGGTGTTAATTAAACTGTAATGTTCTGTAAAAATAAAATAAAATTGTCAACCGATTTCAAATTCATTTTGGTCGATGTAGTGTTATACGGTAGATGATATTGAGGAGAAATTATTTAGTTATACTGCATAAAAAAATAATAAAAATAATTACAAAAGATAACATTAGTATTAGCATTAATCAATATCACAATAAACATAATTAAAAGTATGTAAAAACTGAAATACAGTGTAACCATGATTGATGTTTTGTTTATGTGGAGTCAATGTGAGAGTAAATGATGGTGATGATTTCAAAATGCTATTTATCATCTTATTTTAACGATGCTGTTGGATTTGATATTAAATAAGATTTTATATGATGTGAGATGGATTTTAATCATGTGCAGAGAAAAAAAAAATCACCTAGGAAAGAAGGTGATACTTAAACATAAATATTGCTAATATTAATATGTAAGTTCCTATTGAAAATGATCTAATACGAGATGTAACTTTGGAGCATTAAATTTGAGGCTTGTTTTTGAAGATCCAACATATAAACATGTTATTAAAGGCCCTCCTATCAAAAGTTTATCATTTGTAATTTCTGGTATTTATTATTAACTATTTTTGTTTATTCTTATGATACCTACTTAAAACACATTACAAACTAGTATAATATTTTAAAGATGAGTTTTGGGTAAGGTTAGATAAAGTTTAGAATCGATTTACACTCATATCTATTAATAAGCTTATAAGTAAGTTCCTATAGAAATGATCTAATACGAGATGTAACTTTAGTGCGTTAAATTTGAGGCTTGTTATTGAAAAAAAAAAATGAAAATCCAACATATGAACATATGATTAAAGGCCGTCCTATCAAAAGTCTATCGAAACTAATTTTTATCATTTGTAAATTCTGGTAATTATTATTAACTATTCTTATTTATGCTTATGATACCTACTTAAAACACATTACAAACTAACTAGTATAGAATTTTAAAGGTGAGTTTTGGGTAATGTTAGATAAAGTTTAGAATTGACTAACACTCTTTTCTATTGATAAGCTTATTATATAACTAATTGACATTGACATTGACAGCGTCGTTGTTTGGCAGACGAGCATTACTATTGACATTGACATGAATAGAAGTAAATTCGGTAATCTTCGCAGCAGCCCTAACGATTGGAACCAACGTTTGACTTTTGTTCACAAAATATTAAACGTCTCCTCGAATCATCAAAGGCCGCTCCGCCGATTAACGCAACATCAATACACAAGACGAAGTCCAATCTATACCTGACGTATGCCAGACGAACCTGAATAATGGGATATACCTACTCTCTTAGTGCCCATTAGACTGATGCAAAATCCAACACTTCCGCTTCACAGCGCTCAAACGGCCCCAGATCGGGCCCCGACTAGCCCCTAAAACCGGAACCCATCCGGTAAGAGAAAGACACGGCACCAACCGTCCAAAGTCTATATGGAAATTACTATGGGAAAACCAAACATTCTGCTCATATCCATCCATCAATTAACCATATCGCTCCGCTTCAAAAACCGATAACTGAGCCTGAAGCAAACTCTCTCAGCCACAACTCTGTGTAAGACCACTTTTCGATAGACTGTAAGCATCAAAAGCTATTAATGATCCAAGCAACTACCGCCCCATGATTCAACTGTCCAGCAGGCAACACTGGTGTTTCAGACGCGTAGAATAGAGCTCAGCATCATGGCTACTATGTCACACTGCAGAACACAGTGTCACCCACAAAACAGCAGCCCCATGCCACAAGACTATCAATCCCTATATTCTGCAAAGTTATAGCTGAGAAAATTCTCCACAAGAACAGTTACAGAGCTTTTGAACAACGCAACACGGAAAAGGCCAGAAGGCAATAAACAAGAAGTCCGGATATCCCACAGCAACCCCCATACAATCCTCCAACGGCCTGCGCCAAGCCAGCCCCCCCACTAAACGAGTCCAAACCCCGGGAGACCAATCCGGACCCGACCCGGGACCGTCCGAACACTGCGGAGCAAATATGTCAAACCCATCATGCAGAAAGAGCTGTGATCCAAAATCTTAGCGATGCACTCTCCGAAAGATAGTGAATATGCTGTTGAGTTTTATATGCTGGTGGTTAGATAGAGAGTATCCTCATTCGTCATCTGTTTCAGATTCGGGCAAATTGTATATTTCTTTGAGTTTCGTATCCAGTTTTTCTTTGTCGTCTGCCAATTCGTACCATTCCTCAACTGGTATGTTCTCAAATCTCCACATACTCTGAGCAATCGTATCCCACCAAGTAAAAGCAGGTCTACCTCTCTTTTTGTGTGGTAATCTATACTCCGCAGCCAGCTTGAGCAAATGATTCTCAGGTCTTCTTACAATGTGTCCCCAATACCTTAACTGAAGAATCCGGATCCACTTTGTTATCGATCTGGGACCATCTTTTGAAGACGAGTTATCCTCCATCTGACACAGTGATTTAATTTGACCGTAGATTTGCTTTTGGTACCTTCTCAAAGATTTCCTAGACCGCTTCGTAAGAACCGTGGCTTGCGAGCCATACACCATCGTCGGAGCTATTACGGTTTCATATAATAATGAACCCAACTTCTCTGATGGCTTTCTTTCCTTAAGAAAGTCTAAGATGACTTTCGAGGCAACAACAGCGTCTCTAGATCGTTTTCTTGTCGTCAGCTTCCTATTTAAGCGTTCTGTGATTGGAACTCCCAAATAATGTATGCATGATGTTGTTTTTAAAATGCGATCTCCAATTTTTAGCTCCTTTGGTGCTTCTCCAGTAGGCGTCCTTACCATGACTTGACATTTAGTTTCATTAATCTTAAGGTTTACCTCGCCTAGATAGTATTCTAGCACTGGCAACAATTTCTCTAACTCCTCTAATGACCTAGCGATAATCAAAATATCGTCCGCATATACAAGGATAATTGGGAACGTTAACCTGCCGGTCTGATTTAGTTTTAACCTTCCGTCCAATTCATCCTCAACGGTCAAAAGAACTTCCTCCATAATCAAATCAAATATGTAGGGAGAGAGTGGACAACCCTGTTTCACTCCTCTAGACCTCATTTGAGGCGCAGTTTTTTGCCCATTCCACAGCACCTGTTGCTCCTCTGCATTGATGCAATTAATCACTCTATTTGCAATCCCTTCGGAGGCACCTTTTGTCAGCAATACGTCTGGCAGAGCAGAAAGACTAATGTTATCGAAAGCCTTCTCAATATCCAAAGCCATCACTATCAGGTCATCACCTGCATTCCACTTTTCCTCTAGAATACGCCGAGCTGTAAATATATGATCCGTTGTTGATCGCTCGTTAAGGAAACCTGCTTGGTGTGATCCTATAGGTGATGTGTTTTGTATTAGGGCCCCTAAAATCCAACTCGCATAAATTTTGTACCCTACGCTAGCCAAAACGATCTTTCGAAAATCTTTCGCTTGCTTCGCCTTTTTGCTTTTAGGGATCGGGATCACTGTAGTTCGTCTCCAACTGTCTGGGATGCTATTTTCTACCCACACTCTTTTCAAAAGGTTCCTAAATTCTTCCAAGGTACCTTCGTCTGCATACTTTAGTAGTTCGCTTTGTATGCCGTCCGCACCAGCTGCTTTTCCATTCTTACAGCTTTTGATGATTGTATCTATACAAGACGTATCCGGGGGATCCACTTTGACTATTTCGTGACTTGGATTTCCAATCAGATCAGGAAGTAGGTTGATCGATGGTGATTCCAAGAAATGCTGAAGAGAGATGTCGGATCTCCTCAGTTGCGGCCTCTTTCTTCTGAATTTTTTAACGTATTTGAAAGTTCTTCTAATTCTCTCTCCTGGCTTATACTGCTTCAAGTTGTTAAAAAATTCAAATTCCTCCTTACGCTCTTTTTCATCACAAAGACTTCTGTAGTTGCGCTGTGCTTCGAAGAAGTTCCGTAGTTTACGCTCGCTCAAGGGTTGCCTCTTTTTCCAAAAGATACTCTTTTTCAATTTGGCCATCGCTCGCCTTCGCTTCGGAGAGTTTGGAATTTTTGACAGGGTGTGAATTGATGACCTCGCTGCTGTTTTCAATTTTCCCACGAATTGCTCCCATGCTTCCGAAGTTGAAAGTGACGGGTCTTCAACGTTAATAGACACCTTAGTCAGTTGCTCTTGGTATTTTTTCCTCAGATTACCATCTTGCAGTAGTTTTACGTCCCAAACGCCTAAAGTATTCGTAGAATCCTCTCTTTGTTTCGTAAACACTTTGTTAGCTTTTGAAACAGGGTTTCCTCTGATTTGAATTTTAAAAGTTATCAACTTGTGATCGCTCTGAAATTCCTGTACTAAATGTCCTCTCAATTTCTTAACGAAAATCTTTGAGGAGGTAGTATTCAGAACGTGATCAATTTGCGATGATTTTCCATTACAAATCCATGTTTGAAGTAATGATGGATGAGACATGGTATTTCTTGCAACCAACTTGTGCGTACGCATGAAAAATTTAAGTTGAATTCCATTTTCGTTTGATTTTTCATGACCCACAAATTTTCCAATTAGGTGCTTCTCATCTGCGCCCACATCGGCTAAACCTAACTGAGAATTGAAATCTCCGCAGACAAGAACCTCATTCAGATGTACACATTTCAACAGGGCGCCGCCCAATTCAGTTAAGAATTTTGATAAACCCTTATTAGGAGCATGCACATTAAAAATGGTACATTGTCTACGAGCAGTTCCGATTCCTATTGAAATTTTCAATTTCAATACGTTGTTGCTTATCCTTTCGATGCTACCAATTACTATCTCAGCTGACTTTCTTATAAGAACTGCCAATCCTCTCTGCTTATTCTCCGTTGCTTTCATTACATGCCACCTAAAATTTTCCGTAACGATTGAAGTACATTCTGTATTTACCTCTTGTAGAAGGCCAATATGTACGTTATGTTCCAGTAAAATCTGATCAATCGTGTTCCTTTTGTCTACTCTACAACATCCTCTTACGTTCCACGACGCTATTATACCGTTGTTGTTATTGTCTTCCTCATCCGGTGAACCACCTCGTGCAGTGCCTAGTGTTCTTTTCGTCGGGGCTTCCTGTCTTGATTCCTCAGTGCTATCAACCAATCTTCTTTTCCTGATTCGAACACAACTTCCCAGTATACCTTGCTCTACATCGTAACATAGAATGCACCGCTGCATCAGATTCGCTCTTTGTGATGCTGGAGATAATTCTGCCAACTTGTCGCCCTGTGCATTGACGATAAGCAATTTCTTTTCCAAAATGTTGCAGGATGCAAACAAAAACTTCCAGGTTGCATTATTTATCTCATTGTGTTGCCTCAACACAGCATTATTCTCAATGCTTTCCTTATTGAGGTCGAAAAATACATCGCAATCGTACTGGAGTATCTTAGCTTGCAACCCTAATGGAAAAGTTGAGTTTCCTCTCATTTGGTGCTGAATCGATAAATATAGCGCGTCAGTAGTTTCCTCATAAAAGAAGAAATTAAATCTTTCCCCGTTGCGAGATGTAATGGATTGCATTCTAGTGCACCAATGGAGCTTCGGTAATTTGTGCGTGTACAAAACGTTTCCATCTTCTTCCGAACAATAAATAACGCTATCGTAATGGTTGCATCTGTCGTTTGCTCCAGGAAATTGACCATACTCATGATAGTAGATCCAACACGAATTGTTATCACGTCCGTTGTTATTCCCATATTGTAAAATGGAAAAATTTTGAATTACCACTATTTGGGTTTCGAAAATTTCTGAAACCGCTACCAGCGTTTCCTCTCCGCCCCATGTTTCACCCTTCTCCAAAGCGATCAATGAATCTTCCAATTTTCTTGCAGCTTCCTCTCCTTGAACATTGTAGTCAGTGCACAAACTTGGCATGAATCATCTAAGTTTTTTCTAATATGCATCACCACTAGTCTTCGAAGCACCTTAATCGACTCTTGGTACTCGCGTCCAGATGTGTTGATGCCGAAAAGTTGATGTAGCAGTGACCCAAATAGGCAACCCCCATCCCCCAATATTTGTTGTATTTCGAGATTCCTGTTAATCTCTGATAAATTTAAAGTTATTTTATCCGATTTATCCATTATTATTTATATACATGAGACAAATGTCGTTTATTTGAATTAAATAAATAATAATGCAAATATGTAAAATTCAATCTTTTATCAGTCTTTATATGTAAAATCAATCAATCAATGTAAATTCAGTCTGTTCAATGTATTCCCAATGAA
The DNA here is from genome assembly GCF_037179485.1 of Ochlerotatus camptorhynchus. NCBI lineage: Eukaryota > Metazoa > Arthropoda > Insecta > Diptera > Culicidae > Ochlerotatus > Ochlerotatus camptorhynchus. Next base: position 1,194,409 of record NW_027040666.1, read on the forward strand.
ACATAATTCCGCATAGCCATAAAAAAAGAACAAAAAACGACTTACCATATTGCCATTCCTAAACCAGTGTCTGAGCCTATTTTTTAATAAGACTACCTTACCTAGTAGGAACATCTTGGATCTGTTGCCTTCTCCAATACCGCTCTGCATCCGTCTAATACTAAACCAAGCTCTCTCACTTGTGGTTACTTTTAACCACACTCACACTCACCCTTAAAACCAATACTATTCTTTTAAAGTTCTGATGAAATTATTTCCACTGTTTCTTCTGCTTAGCGACTCCAATACCACTAAAACACACTGGTATACTGTACACCCTCCATTCACGATCGCAATGAGCTGTGTGTGTAAATTGAAAATATGCAATCATATCACTACATTCCCCTCCGCTTGCCTATCCATATGCACGTTGTGCGAGCAAGCAGCCAACTTATTTGGCTCTCCCGCTCGTGGCACTGTTGCTTCGATCACTTTTCCTGCTTTTCTTTCCAATAAATACGATAAACTTTACTAACACATTCTCACTTACTAACCGTTGGTGCTTCTCATACCGTATGTTGCTGACCTGTTTTTTTTTATTCCTTCAAAGCCGCTTTCCATCTCTTTCTCCTTTTCCACTCGGCTCGTCAGACGAAACACGTGAGAAATCGCACACTACCATAAATCCACGCATTGCGTACTCTTGCACTCACTTACACTATTACAGACCGTTTTTCGCACCACTGCCGGACCACTGGATTTTTTCACTTTTGGCCCAAGATGGCGATTTTTTTTTATACAATTACAATAAGCTCTTAGCTTCCGCTATTAACTCACTGCAATCGATCACAATTCGCCAAGCTCACTTCAAGAAACACCTTTCTGCACCGGTAACCCCATGGGGCCTTCGTCGGGCAACGACAGAAGCTCCTTCAGCGACCTGCCCTTGCACAGCAAAACCTTTTTGATTTTCCTTCGATTCTCACTAAACCACGCCGTATTCGTGAAATTTCACTTTTCAACTCCTGCTTCCAAGGCAAATCACTATTTTTGGAACACTACAAACCGGCACCAAAAACTCGAAGGCAAACCATCCGACGACGCTCCTTTCCGAGACCGAACCCAACAAGCGACCGCACAGCTCGACTGCCAAACGACGAATCCGCTGCTACTTACCGAGATGCAGAACAAATATTCGCACCTGGCTGGACTACCACTCGAAGCGTACGAAGACATCAGTCCTCGAATCCTCATCGGTTTAAACAACGCCAAACTCGGACATGGAATCAAAAGCCGGGAGGGAAAGCAGAATGAGCCAATCGCAGTGAAGTCTCGCTTAGGCTGGATGGTGTACGGCAACTGTACCGGAAAGGAAGAGGCGGCCGGATATCTGAACTACCACAGTGTCCAAACCTGCGATTGCAATCGGGAGAATGATGATGATCTCCACAAAGCGATGAAATCATACTTCGCGCTTGACAGCCTCGGGGTTGTCAAACCAAACATTCTCTAACCCGCTTAGGAGATAACCGTTACGAATGTGGTCTTCTATGGAAGTACGAGAATGTCCGACTCCCGGACAGTAAAGCGATGGCCCTCCGGCGGTGGAAGTGTCTGGAAAATCGGATGATAAAGGATCCAGCCTTTGCGGACGCGCTGAAGACGAAGATGCAGGAACACATCAGCAAGGGTTATGTTAGGAAGCTGACCGCTGAAGAACTCCGAGAGCCACATCCACGAGTCTGGTACCTTCCGATATTCGTCGTAGAAAACCCTAACAAACCTGCAAAGATACGCATGGTATGGGATGCTGCAGCCAAGGTCCACGGCATTTCTCTCAACTCGGTCCTTCTAAAGGGTCCCGATGAGCTGGCATCGCTTCTGTCCGTATTAATTCGCTTCAGAGAGTTCAAGGTGGCCGTATGTGGGGATATCAGGGAGATGTTCCATCAGATTCTGATGCGGTATATGGATCAACACTGCCAACGCTTCTTCTGGTTAGACGAAAACGAAATAGAACCCAGCTTGTATGTCGTTCAGGTAATGACCTTCGGAGCCTGCTGTTCACCGAGCATCGCGCAACACGTCAAGAACGCTAATGCGAAACGTTTTGAACAGGATCACCCGGAAGCAGTCGACGCCATCATCAAGCGACACTACGTCGATGACATGCTGGTAAGCACGGAAACGGAACAGGAAGCTGTGAAACAGGCGCAAGAGGTGAAAGAAATTCATGACCGTGGCGGATTCGAGATACGAAACTGGATTTCGAACTCCAAAAGGGTTCAGGCAACACTTAAAGGTGAAGCAACGGAGGAGAAAAACCTGAACATCGGTGAGGAACCTACAACGGAGAAGGTGCTAGGGATGTGGTGGAACACCATGACAGATCGTTACACTTACAAAGTATCATCCCGATACGAACAAGCCTTGTTAACCGGAAGCCGTCGACCAACAAAGCGAGAAGTTCTTCGAATGTTGATGATGGTCTACGATCCGTTGGGATTTATCTCACATCTACTGATGTTCCTGAAGGTGTTGCTGCAGGAGATTTGGAGGACAGCGATCGGCTGGGATGATCCGATTCAAGATAAGCAGTTCGAAAAATGGTTGACATGGCTGGCAGTGTTTCCACAGATGAGTTCCATCGAGGTTCCCCGATGCTACCGATCCTTGACATCCGTTGAAGCAGATATTGAGATGCATACGTTCGTCGACGCCAGTGAGAATGGGTTTGCAGCGGTCGTCTACCTTCGATTCTATGAGGGAGACACGATCGAATGTGCCTTGGCGGGAGCTAAAACTAGGGTAGCTCCACTGAAGTTCCTGTCAATCCCGCGATCTGAGCTCCAAGCGGCTCTTCTTGGTGCGCGGCTTGCAGACACTATACTGTCGTCTCTGTCCATCAAGGTCTCGAAGCGGTTTTTCTGGACGGACTCCAAGGACGTGCTCTGCTGGTTAGGATCTGACCATCGGCGATACAGCCAATTTGTCGCCTTCCGGGTCAGCGAGATCCTAGAGTCGACGGAGATTAGTGAATGGCAGTGGGTTCCAACGAAGCTGAACGTGGCCGATGATGGAACAAAGTGGGCACGAACTCCAGATTTATCTGCACAAAGTCGCTGGTTCAGGGGGCCAGAATTCCTTTGGCGAGAACAACAGGAGTGGCCTGTCTCACCAGGCTTCGGAAAAACTACCGACGAAGAGCTGCGCCCACACTTGCTATTCCACGAATCAACAACAAAACCAGTTATCGATCCACAATACTTCTCTCGCTGGAGTCCTCTGCTTCGTCGCACAACGTATGCGGTCCACGAAGCGGTCCACAAGAAAGGAACAACGTGTCAATGGGTCGCTAACTCAGCAGGAACTGGTTAGAGCTGAAAACTACTTGTTCCGCCTAGCACAGTCCGAAGGTTACGCGGACGAGATCGCCACGCTGGCAGCGGGATATCACCAAACGAGTCCACAAGGAAGGATCATTCGGAACAACCCACTCTTTCGTAGTGCCTTCCTCGACGAAAACGGAGTTGCCCGATTCCGAGGTCGAACGAAGGCGTGCGCATTCGTCGATCGTGATGCTGCTGAACCCATTATTCTTCCTCGTCGTCATCAAGTCACCCGACTAATTATAGCTGAGGCCCATGAGCGGTTCAACCACCAGAACCACGCAACGATTGTCAACGAGCTCCTGCAACGGTACCGCATTCCTCGACTGAAAGCGACCTACAACGCTGTTCGGAAAGACTGTCAGCAGTGCAAGAATGACCTAGCAAAACCACTTCCTCCGATGATGGGTGATCTTCCGCAGTCACGCCTGGCTGCATTCAGTCGTCCCTTCACCTACATGGGGGTGGATTATTTCGGTCCAATATTAGTATCGGTGGGCCGACATTCTGAAAAACGGTGGGGGGTTCTCGCGACCTGTCTGACCACACGCGCCATCCACTTGCAGATCGCTCACACACTGACCACCGACTCCTGCGTAATGGCAATTCGAAACGTCATGGCTAGGAGAGGAGTTCCTGCTGTGATCTACAGTGACCGTGGGACCAACTTCCAGGCTACCAGCAAGGAACTAAAGGCGGCAATCGAGCTACTCGATCAAAACAGACTGGCCAGCGAGTTCACTACGAGTCGTACCCAGTGGACATTTATTCCACCGGTTTCACCACACATGGGTGGAGCATGGGAACGGCTGATCCGTAGCGTGAAGCAAAACCTAGCTAAGGTACAACCTAGCAGACTACCGACCGACGAAGTGTTGCAGAATGCGATGGTGGAGGTTGAAAACATCGTCAACTCTCGACCATTGACGGACCTTCCCGTAGACGGTGATGAGTCACCCGTATTGACACCCAACCACTTCTTGCTAGGGTCAGCAAACGGCCTCAGATCATGGGTTCCGTTCAACGATAGTCCCGTGCTACGGAGGAACTGCTGGATCCAGTCACAAATTATGGCTGACAAGTTCTGGAAGCAGTGGGTACGAGACTATCTACCCTGTCTTACGCGAAGAACGAAGTGGTTCACTCCAGCGACTCCAATTACTGTCGGTGATACTGTTGTGATCGTTGACGCGAAGCTATCCAGAAACTGCTGGCCTAAGGGCAGAGTTATCGCTACGCATCAGGCTCCAGACGGACAGGTACGGTGGGCGACAGTACAAACAGCGTCTGGTGGAATATACGAGCGCCCGGCAGTTTCGTTGGCTGTGCTCGACGTAGGCGTTAGGACGAATACGCTATCGGATGATCCTTCGCGCATTCCGGGGGGAGTGTTGTCTACGCCCGTCGGTAACTAGAGCGTCGGTGCCCCCACTCGACGCCACATCACTGCGCGCCACACCTGGCGCTGGCGAAGGGATCGGCTGCGATACCAAGGATAAAAAACAAACCAATCAGACAAAAGAAGATACTAATTACATGATATAGTGAAGGTCTATTATTAAAATCTAAATTCGTCCTATAATCTAGTGCTAAAACCTAAGTTAATCTATCTAGTGTTTATACCTTGACCGTAAATACTAAATTCAAGATAAGGTGAGGTGTAGTGTATGGGAAAAGATCGATTTGCTTACAGATTAGTGTTCTTACAAATAGGTTACAACTACGGCTAGAAACTAAGGAGAAATTAGTGCTATACTATAAATACTACAAACTACTGCTAGATCTACACAAGTGAACGGTAAGAAACAAACATTAAACCCGGGATCACCCGTTTACTTATAGTACTTTATTTACTTACCAGCTAAAGCTGCGCATAGCTAGGGATGCTCAAGACGCATTCGGAGTATTATGTGGAAGAGAAGTTGAATTGCTAAAAGTAGGTTGATTAGGGTAATTAATTTCACATATGTCTAATTTATTAATTAATTCCTCTAGGAATTTATAACCTCCCTATTACTCGGTAATAAACGTTAATGAATTCGGCAAATTCAGGCGACATCCGCAACTATTCTTCCAACAGTGATCATTATGATAATTGAATCGAACAAAAATTAAATCAATTCAGGTGGCAATTTATAAATGCGTTTCTGAATGCTATTTTTATGTTTTTCATGTTGAAAAGCGATGCGGCTCATGTGTAGACGACAAATCAATGCATGAGGTCCTAAGTAACATTGACAGAATCTATTCGTCGACTTTCTCTTTGCATCCTTATGGCCATGTTAAGACATTCCCAGCTTTTTTCAGCTCACAGATCGATGAAAGTAGCTATTACCTATCTTCTAATACGACAAACATGGCAAGAAACGCTCATGTTATTAACGAAAGAGAAAGTCGATGAAGAGAATCGATCAATGTATCTTAATGCATTGTTGAACTTGAAATACTATCAGTATTTTCTATTGCTATTTTTGAGTGTTCTATTGCAACTTTTCAATTTATGGTTGCTTATTTTCGCTGTTTTACTGGTGAAAAATATATTTTCCATTGCTACTTTCCACTTGTCTGTTGCTCAATTTCAATAGTTTATGACTCCTGACCAAGTAGGTTAATTGGTAATTATGTGCATTTTAAGTGCAAGATGTGAATTCTTAATGTGTCATTTATATGTTTTCCATTTGTTAAGCACAGAAGATCTCTTACGTTTAAGTCAGCGAAGTCAAGAATTTGACCAAGCTGGCTTCAGTTTCTGTCTGGGTAGAGGAACATATTCACCAAGAAGTGACATAAACGTTTGGTTAAAAAGAGCTACACATTTAGAAATACCTAGTCTTACATGTGACATAAAGGATGAGACGTAAACAAACATGTCATGTAAAATTAAGTGCTCCGAAACTGAAAAGTTCGAAAGTACGTTTGATTGAGCTGAATGTATGTATGTATGTTATGACTCCATTTTATGTCAAAATTGACGCTCGTATCTGTCAGTCTCAGAGCACTTAAATGTCCATGAATTTTTATAAGTGTGTACATCTCTTCCAACGGCATTTTGGTGTAGTAGGTCGATGCCAGGTCTGGCCAAAACATCACATCTTCTCCCGCATGGTGCTTTCGGATGAAGGCCGACAGGCATTTGGTACTGTAAATCTTCCCATTCACAGCAAGTCCCGAGGAAAATAACAGTGGCTTCGAGATCCCTTTCTCAATGATGGTCAGCCACGGGAGAACCTTCTTTGGGAACTTGGTGTGGGAGATATACTTGACCTCGCTGCTCACCTCCTTGGTTGGGGACGTGAAATATCCGGTCTCCTGCCAGTCGTTGCCGTCCAGGGTCAGATATGTCTCATCGTCCATCACCACCACCACATCGCACTTCGCAGCTGACCATTGTCTTCAGCTGCTGCTTCTGGGTGGTGGCCTGCTGTTCCGAGACGGCCGGCTTGGACCTGCGCCGCCACATGACGATTTCCATGAACTGGTGGTACTTTTTGACGGTTTGTCCGGTCTCACACTACTTGATTCCAATTCCGTCATACGAGTTTCAATTCCATCCAAACACATTGAAACGGCATTGGAATCACTTCAGCATACAGATGAAGGCAGAATTAGCTAGGAACGCTTCTTTTGTTTTTTAGAAGAATGGATGTAAACATTCATATGAACGCCTATATGCTTTGTTTTGTAGCTTTTGAACTATATTATCGTACAAAATCTCGGCAAGTTTTTTACTGATATTCAGCCAAATAAAATGCCGAGCTGCTCGGTGGTGCCCATCTCTGCAAAAAAATTATGTGTGCATCTCCCACAAAACATACAACAATGGAACTGGAACTGCCGCAGTTCCAATATCATGAGCGATGTTGCAAAATTGTCTGAGATTTGTGCTATAGAAAACTTGAAGTGATAGGGCATGACAGCCATATAACGGCAATTTGTGAACTCCTCAAGGAATCACCTTAAGATAGTTCACTACGAGATTTACCTGCTTCATGTCGAGTAATGTACGGAATGGCGCTACTTGCTCGCCGATCGCAATTGCTTTCTCCTGTGGGGTGATTATAGTTGTGCGACTCCGGCTTGGATAGTCCGATGTTCGACAGGAAAAGTACAGGGTGGAGGGATTTCCCGCCGGAGAGATGAAAGTTGGTTCGTCCGGAAACTGCACAGTGTACAGTCCATGTTGTGCGTGGTCGAACAATAGTTAACCGTTCCGTTTCCACTGGTAGTTCCGTCAAGCTTCATGGCGGGCATTCAGGTCGCCCCCAACGATGAATCGGGAGATGGTGGTCTGGTCGTTCTTGAATTGGATTCTTAGTCCGTTGCTTGCGGTACAATGGCGTGGGCAGCGATAAACCGGACGTTTCCAGTTGATGATTCCACTTTAAACTAAGGGCGTCGATGATAGAAGTGTGGATGTGGAGCAGAGTACAGAACTTGATTCCCTTTCTGACGATGACCGCTACACCCCCTGGAGCTGGTGCGATCAAACCGGATAATGTTGTGGTCAGGCAACCAAAAGCTGTCACCAGGCTTTAGGTGGGTCTCGGTTAGAAGACTCACGTCGATGCTGTGCTTGCGGAGGAAGTTGGCAAGCTCAATCTGTTTTGCTCTTACAAAGCAAGCGTTCCAGGTAGCGATAGTTAGCGGTTTAGACACCATACTGGACATATTAACTTACCGAGAACTTGGATCTGTTCGGGCTTATTGCGGCACTTACGTAGAGCACCGGTCATGTTGACGAAAATTTCCATCAGTTCATCTGCTGAGAACAGATCGGGGTTGTTGTTTTGCATTGTTGGTTGTCTCCAGAATTCAGAGCAGATAGAGAGCTTTGTCCAGCAGAAGATCCAGACGTTTCTTGAGGGGGAGCGGATCGCACCCGTTAATTCGCTTGTCCGTGAAGAGACGAAAAGTCCTCCACCCTGAAAGCTGGGCCTTATCCTTCCTTCGTCCTGATTGATTGTTGATGGACGCCTGTTTTCGGATGCACTTGAGATCCTCGCGTTGTCGAATCCTTTGTGAGCACCACCACAGTTGGCACATTTGGACGCCACAGCTTTATCCGCAGCACATTCGGAGATGGCGTGGTTTTGAGCACAAATGCCACAATTGCGTGGCTTAATGTTACAGTCTCGGGTGCCGTGTCCAAAGTTCAGACACCGTTGGCACTGAGTCACATCGCGATGGCCGCCACGATAGCTCCCAGCGGACGATGCTGGAATTAATGGAGCGGATGGCTTTCAGCGCGTTGAGCGTCACCGTTCGCTGCTGGAAGTGCACCAGGGCGAGCAAAGCTTCTCCTTCACCAGAGTTCTTAAGGTGATCCGTTCGCCATGCGATCCAAAGCAAGAATGAACACAGGCTGTTGTTTGTTGTTGTTGTTTACTTATTTTTGAGGAATTATCCCTAAGTGAGCACAGGCGCGATGACACTGGTCTTTTATAAGGCTGCTGGTTGACTGCAGACACGTTATTGGTTAATCATCTCCAGTCCATTATCAAGTCCAGTGCACGTTTTGGTGCATCAATTTTGCTCACGCGGGTTTTGCTTCTGGCAAAATTATCAAAATAAACTCTTTAAGGGAAAGTTAATTTTGTTGCTTTAAATAGGACGGTTTTGGTTTGCGCGCATGGTTGTCAATCGAACGGTAAGCAATTGATTCCCTGAAAATGAAATGAAATGAAAATTAACTCTTTAGTGGGCCCTACACGGTTGTTTTTATTGACAATAATCGTATTGTCAATACATTCTATGTTGACGTCAATACATCGATATTGACAATATTTCTGTGTTCACATCATCAAGATTATTGTAAATAATTCCCCTTCGCGTCAATATATTGATACGTGTGGGGTAGGGTGTTTCATTTTGAAAAAAGTGATGAATTTTTGATAGGCCACCCTCCAGTTCGATTCATAGCCCCAAAATATGAACCTGTGCAAAAAATGGTAAAGATTGATGAAGGTTTAGAGGTCGCGCCAATGATTTGGATTTTGTATGGAGATTTTGGTGAATTAGTATGGGAAATTATTGATTTTCGTTTACATTGCTCTAACTTTGGTTGTAGTTGTCCAAACGTTGAAAAAAAAAAATATGTGGTTGTCATGACAATGATCAACAAGCCTGTTGTTGTTGCGATGAAATTGGCGTTGTTGCCTTGTACATATTCATCTGTCAATTTACCCTATTTTGCCATTTTTTCACATTTTTATAATTCTTGATACGCTGCAAAACTGAGCGTAGCAACTGTAGGCTTTTTGTTTATTGCCATAGCAATAACATACTAAATTTTTTCGACATTTGGACAAGTAGAAGCAAAGTTATAGCGATATAAGCGATTTTTTAAATTCTTCCATAGTAATTCCCATACAAATTTCAAATCATTGGCGCGACCTCTAAACCTTCATCAATCTTTACCAATTTTTGCACAGGTTCATATTTTGGGGCTGTCGCAACCTTCGTTTGCATCGCACCTTGGGTCCAACAACTTTGGGCTGCCGTGACGTTACCCCACTTTCGGTGAGCCGCTGCGTCTAAAACGTCAGCATGCGGCCTGTACAGATATCGGGACAAAAGGTAAAACATGCAATGTGCGAGTGACAGTGCAAAGGTGAGAAATGCAGATTGGCATTAAAATTAAAATTAGACTTTATTGTAATATTGTTTCTTAATTTAGCTTAATACTATCTACGCTAGTGGCAAATTACATATTCTATTTAAAGTTTCACAAATTGTACACAAAAACAGGTAAACACGAATATTAATGAGCCATGCAAATAAGTTAACCTAACCCTAGGACAATTTCACACAGCTATTACACATAATTGATGAACAGTACGGATGTTGCGAATACGGACAGAATTAATTACTGAAGAACACTAAACGTAAGTACTAAACAAGTAGATGCAAATTAAAAACACTATCTAACGAATATCCTAAACATAATTAAAGTAAACGATGTTAAAACTCGTAATGCTAAACATAAACCCACGTAGATAATTTAACCTTAAACTACTACGTACAACAAACTTATGCTACTGTACAATTATGTTTTCTCCGTTAGGGATTTTTTAACGTTACTGTTATTGAAATATAACGTTCACAAAACCGGAAACTGTCTCTTTTCGTCAATCTCGCAACATTATTAAAAAATCCGTTTAATCGCGATCGGGGAGGCTGTTTGAACTATGCCGAGAGTGCATCGAACAAAAGGCCCCAGGCCGGGTGTGAGTTGTGTTGTGTGCAAGGATCCTGACAATAGCCGGATGGTGTGCTGTGACGACTGTGGTCTGTGGTACCACTTTAAGTGCGTGGATGTTGATGAAGGAATCGAGGAGAAGGATTGGAGTTGTTCAGCATGCAAAGCTGAAAGAGCAGCTCAGAACCCATCGATCATCATCACGGAACCTGTACCAGGTGGAGAGAATCAAACGTCGCATATCAACCAAAAGGAAAATGAGCTACTCAAGGAGTTCCAGAAACGAATGAATCAGATGCAGATTAGGTTCGATGAACAGCAGCAGGCGTACGAGATGTTGCTTCTTGAGAAAGATCGCGAGATGCAGAATGCGGTTAACGATTTGCAGTACCAATTCCAGCTTCGTATGGAGAAAAGGGAGCAGCAGATTCGAGAAGAGTTGAATATTCTAACCGTTGCTCCTCCACCGAATGCGAATTCAACAGCGCTAGAAGGAGAAAACATAGCAGCTGGTGACGTGTGTAAGGCATTCGAGCGGATGGAAAAGCAGCTTGAAGAGATGGCGAGAAAGCAAAATCTCGAAACGAAGCGTATTGAGGATCGATTGAGGGTGATGGAAAATAGCGTCAGAGAACCTGTCCCAACAAGGAATGACGGATTGAACGACTCTCATGAACTCAGCAGAAGTCAACTTGCCGCAAGGCATGCAGTGGCGAAGGAATTGCCCACTTTCTCGGGTAATCCTGAAGAGTGGCCTTTATTTATCGCCACTTATGAGAGTACCACCAGAATGTGCGGTTTCAGTGAGGAGGAAAATCTACTTCGACTCCAACGCAGTTTGAGGGGGAAGGCTCTTGATGCAGTGCGAAGTCGTTTGTTATATCCAGCAGGGATCGACGGCGTCATCAACACTCTACGTACGTTGTATGGTCGGCCGGAAGTGATCGTCAACTCGCTAGTATGCAAGATTCGGGAAATGCCAGCACCAAAGACGGAGAAGCTTGGAACTCTGATCGATTTCGGTGTCGCAGTCCAGAATATGTGCGCTACGATCGTAGCCTGTGGGTTGAACGAGCATCTATGCAACGTGGCACTTCTTCAAGAACTTGTCGAGAGACTGCCGCCAACTGTCAAGCTTGACTGGGCGAGACACCGTCAAGCACTGAACGCGGTTACGCTATCGGACTTCAGTGAATGGTTAGGAACTCTCGTGGAAGCTGCATGCGCAGTAACGGTTCCGTCATCATTCTGCACCTACGTTGGCAAACCTGAGAAGCGTGTTCGAAAGGAGGAACTACACGTACATGTCGAGTCAAGGTATAGTCTAGCGTCAGCGAATCCTCCTAGGGAAACGCCGAAGCCAGCGATCAAGCAGTGTGTCATTTGTCACGGAGGATGTAGCAGTGTGGGATCGTGTAAGAAGTTTCAAGAACTGGACATCGGAGCGCGATGGGCAGCGCTGAAGCAGAACAAGTTGTGCCGGAAGTGTCTGGCGAAGCATTTCGGAGCGTGTGCGGTAAAGCAAGCTTGCGGAAAAAATGGTTGTTCATACATGCATCATGAGCTGTTACACGACGATTCCAGATATCAGCAAAGAGAAACTTCTGGAGGATCGACTCCTCATGTTGAGGCACCAGTTGAAACCTGCAACACGCACGTAAGCAACGTCGGTAAGGTATTGTTTCGATACGTTCCAGTCCTCCTTCATGGGCGTGGAAAATCTGTTCGTACATTTGCCTTTCTAGATGATGGCTCGTCGGCAACATTGATGGAACATAGTTTGCTGAGTGAACTAGGTCTTGAGGGTGAACCGTATCCATTGTGTCTTGGATGGACAGCCGACCAGCAACGTCAGGAAATGAACTCCGTTAAACTGGCATTGGAGATATCAGGAATACACGATACAAAGATGCACTGGATTCCCAAGGTACATACCGTTGAAAGTCTCGCTTTACCACGGCAAGCTCTTGCGATGGAAAAATTGGCGTGTCGCTATCATCATTTGAAGGACGTGCCGGCTGACTCATATCGCGAAGTCGCACCGAGGATGCTGATCGGAATGGACAACTGTCGTTTGGGACACGCGTTAGACAGCAAAGAGGGGAAGAAGAACGAGCCGATTGCTACCAGAACACGCTTGGGCTGGATAGTATTTGGACCCTGCGCTGTAACAACCCAATCGGTGTCAGGCTTCACAGCATATCACAGTTTCAACGTGTGCCCGTGTTGTGAGCGTAACGATGCGGAGCTGCATAAAACGGTGAAAGAGTACTTCTCGCTGGACAACATAGGAGCTGTGCGCCCTATCAGGCCACTTCTATCAAAGGATGACGAGCGAGCGGAGCAGCTATTGATATCGCTCACTCACGTTAAAGGTAAGCGGTACGAGACGGGATTGCTTTGGCGGAACGATGATGTTCGGCTGCCAGACAGCAAGTCGATGGCTATGAGACGACTGATTTGCTTGGAAAAGCGAATGCAGCGGGACCCTGAACTGGCCGAAGCGCTGAAGGAAAAAATTCGGGACTATGAGCGATCCGGATACATCGAGAAGCTGACAGAGAGCCAACTGGCCGAGAAATTCCCACGCGTATGGTATCTGCCAATTTTCCCGGTGGTTAATCCGAATAAACCAGGGAAGATGCGCATAGTTTGGGATGCGGCTGCGAAGGTAGCGGGAGTCTCACTGAATTCGTTCCTGCTCACTGGACCGGATCTACTAACTTCTCTTTTGTCCGTGCTGTACCGTTTCCGGGAATTCCGGATTGCCATTACGGGAGATATTCGGGAAATGTTCCTGCAGGTGCTAATGAACTGGATCGACCAACAGTGCCTTAGGTTCCTGTGGCGGAACGGCGACACAGGCCGTAGTCCAGATGTTTATGTGATGAAGGTCATGACATTTGGAGCAACGTGTTCACCTAGCTGTGCGCAGTATGTCAAGAACCACAATGCGCAACGTTTCCAGGAGCAGTTTCCGAGGGCAGCTGACGCAATAGTCAAGGAACATTACGTCGACGATATGCTCTCTAGCGTTGAGTCGGAAGAAGAGGCGATAAAGTTGGCGAAAGATGTCCGGGTTGTCCACGCAGAGGCGGGGTTCGAAATTCGCAACTGGCTGTCGAACTCAAACCGAGTGCTGCGGGAGTTGGAAGCCAAGCCAGGCGAGAAAAGCTTGAATCTGACCAGCGAGATGGGGACGGAGAAAGTTCTTGGCTTGTGGTGGTGCACCGCTACCGACACCTTTACCTTCAAAGTATCCCCAAGGATTAACGCTGATCTTCTTCAGGGTCATATCGTGCCAACAAAGAGGCAGATCTTGAGTACACTGATGATGATCTATGACCCCCTAGGATTGCTGGCGAACTTCCTGGTGTTCCTGAAAATACTACTTCAGGAAATTTGGCGCAGCGGTGTTAATTGGGACGAACCAATCAAGAGCGAACAGTGGGAGAAATGGCAGACATGGTTGCGAGTTTTGCCGCAAGTGGAGACTGTTAGCGTGCCCAGGTGTTACCGGATGAAGACGGGCATTGGAGAGCGAAATGTGATTCAGCTTCATGTGTTCGTGGATGCATCTGAAAACGGGTTTGCTGCGGTTGCTTATCTGCGGTTCGAGGAGCAAGGCATAGTAGAATGTGCACTAGTCGGCGCAAAGACAAAAGTTGCTCCGTTGCGATTTGTATCGATTCCCAGACTGGAACTTCAGGCAGCAGTTATCGGAGCACGACTGGCGAACAAGATCATGGAGTCACACAAGCTAACACCTGTGCAACGGTTCTTCTGGACAGATGCACGCGACGTTCTTTGTTGGCTGAACTCCGATCACCGGAAATATAACCAGTTCGTAGCGGTGCGGATCAGTGAAATGCTGGAGTTGACGGAACCAAATGAATGGAACTGGATCCCGTCGAAACTAAACGTCGCGGACGATGCCACGAAATGGCAAAAGCTACCGGATTTTGCTCCTACTAGTCGTTGGTTTCGTGGCCCTGAATTCTTGTGGGGTCCGAAAGAGCAATGGCCTGTTGCTGCGTCAAAATTCGATCAAACTAGAGAAGAAAAACGTCCGAATGTGCTCCACCACTTCGTAGAGCGCGCGTTGTTCAGGTGGGAGGACTTTTCCAGATGGAAGCGTCTGCTGCGTCACGTGGCCTTCGTGAAACGATATCCAGCGAATCTACGTAAGAGGATATCGAAGAAGCCGATCGTAGCCGGTCCACTAACTCAAGATGAGCTGAAGGAGGCGGAGTTTACCATACTCAAGTTTGTTCAGGATTCCGAGTTTGCAACGGAGTTACAAATCATGCAGAAACCGAAACCAATGCCCTGGAAGAACATGTTGCCGAAAAGTAGTTCACTGTACGAACTTAGCCCGTTTCTCGACGTTGATGGATTGCTGCATATGAGAGGTCGCATAGACGCTTGCGAATTTGTGGAAGAGTGTACGAAGCGCCCGATATTGTTACCCAAGCGTCATCCAGTTACGGATCTCATCATCGCCGATATTCACCAGCGGTATTGCCACATGAACCATCAGACGGCGCTCAATGAAATCCGGCGTAGATTCTACGTTCCTCAGCTTCGCTCAGCATACAATCGTGTACGAGCGAGATGTCAGCTTTGTAAAATCCGCAAGGCTAGGCCAGCTGTTCCTGAAATGTCTGCTTTACCACCCATGCGATTGAAAGCGTTCTGCCGCCCGTTCTCATATATCGGCATTGATTATTTCGGGCCGATGCACGTCGTTGTTGGTCGACGGTCCGAAAAGCGTTGGGGCGTGTTGATTACTTGTTTCACCATTCGAGCAATACACCTCGAAGTTGCGCATAGCCTTACAACGGATTCGTGTATCATCGCAATCAGAAACTTCATCGCCAGAAGAGGTTCCCCTCTGGAGATATATAGTGACCGCGGAACAAATTTCGTCGGAACAAACCGAGAATTGATGGAGGCACTACAACAGGTTAACCAGAACAAGCTGATGGAATACTTCGTCACCCCGGACATCAAATGGTCGTTTAACCCACCCGCTTCTCCACACTTCGGTGGCGCATGGGAACGCCTCGTTCAATCAGTTAAGAAGGCCCTGAAGCACCTACAACTCACACGCACACCTACCGACGAGCTATTGAGAAACATGATGGCGGAGATTGAACTAATCGTCAATTCTCGACCACTGACTGAATTGCCGCTAGACGATGAGCTATCCTCACCGCTTACCCCGAATCATTTCTTACTCGGGTCGTCAAATGGTTCCAAGCCCCCGATCGCGTTCGAAGATAGTAGTTACGCACTGAAGCATACTTGGAAGATGTCGCAGGTCTACGCAAACAGGTTCTGGAGACGTTGGATAGCTGAATACCTGCCAACTCTAACGCGAAGGACAAAGTGGTTTTGCCCAGCGAAGCCCATCGAAGAAGGAGACGTCGTCGTGTTGGTGGATGACACGCTTCCGAGGAACTGCTGGCCGAAAGGTAGGGTGGTTCACGCCATTCGGTCCAAGGATGGACAGGTTCGCCGTGCTCAGGTGCAAACGGCAACCGGAATACTGGAGAGACCAACCGTCAAAATCGCAGTGCTGGACATCGGTGCGATTGGAAGTACGTCGGATCAGTGACCTCGAAGTACTGGGGGGAGTGTCGCAACCTTCGTTTGCATCGCACCTTGGGTCCAACAACTTTGGGCTGCCGTGACGTTACCCCACTTTCGGTGAGCCGCTGCGTCTAAAACGTCAGCATGCGGCCTGTACAGATATCGGGACAAAAGGTAAAACATGCAATGTGCGAGTGACAGTGCAAAGGTGAGAAATGCAGATTGGCATTAAAATTAAAATTAGACTTTATTGTAATATTGTTTCTTAATTTAGCTTAATACTATCTACGCTAGTGGCAAATTACATATTCTATTTAAAGTTTCACAAATTGTACACAAAAACAGGTAAACACGAATATTAATGAGCCATGCAAATAAGTTAACCTAACCCTAGGACAATTTCACACAGCTATTACACATAATTGATGAACAGTACGGATGTTGCGAATACGGACAGAATTAATTACTGAAGAACACTAAACGTAAGTACTAAACAAGTAGATGCAAATTAAAAACACTATCTAACGAATATCCTAAACATAATTAAAGTAAACGATGTTAAAACTCGTAATGCTAAACATAAACCCACGTAGATAATTTAACCTTAAACTACTACGTACAACAAACTTATGCTACTGTACAATTATGTTTTCTCCGTTAGGGATTTTTTAACGTTACTGTTATTGAAATATAACGTTCACAAAACCGGAAACTGTCTCTTTTCGTCAATCTCGCAACAGGGGCTATGAATCGAACTGGAGGGTGGCCCATCAGAAATTCATCACTTTTTTCAGAATGAAGCACCCTAGTGTGGGGTTTGCTTTTAGGGGGAAATATACATATTTGTCGCCCTGAATAGGTCGGTTTTGGTTTGATGCGCATGGTCGTCTGTCGAGCGGCAAGCAAATTACCCGGCTGTTGGCCCTAGGCAAAAGTGTAGCCTTGGTATTAGATGGATCTCCACTTTACGATGAACAACACGCACTATATCGTGACGCCACTTATCACACGTTAGTATTCTTCTGGCAGCGGCGGATTTGATGCACGGTGCCGGGTTGTTCGATCTTGTCGTGGTTGGGGAATTCTGAGATCTGTAAGCACTTTCGGATACGGTGAGCTAGTTTGATGTTCTTCGGCATGACGATGACGCGCTTGATGAAGATGGCCCACAGTGGTGTTTTTCACGATGAGCAACTGTACCCGAGCAGTGGCGGTGTGACTTCTTCACTACTTCATGACATATTTCACATTAATGCTTTGGATAAATATGCGTTCAAAACCTGACCCTTTTCGTTACATGTTCATTTTTCGTACTCACAAAGTGTACCCCCATATAGAAAACAAAGACGTAGTCCTACGTAAAAAAAAAGCATTTTCAAACAGTAATCTGGTGATAAAATTTCAGCAAAGTTGTGGGTTACGAAAAACTGTACATTTTGTTGCTTAACATACGCCTAAATATAGGCAATTACCTTCAGTTTTCCTATCTCTATGATAAGGTATCATTCCGTCTCGCACGCTGAGCCGGTCAAGTCGCATCGGTCTCGTTGTACGACACTAGTTTTTGAGTTTTTGAGTTTTTCCCCACGCGAGGGTTTTTTCTCGCCAAAGTTAGTTGGCATAGTGTTAAGACAACTAGTGCGCGAGTGAGGAAGCCGTTAATCATACGCCGAGCGCTTTGATTACGGTCCAGCTTTAACATCAACATCTGTAAAATCATCACCACTATCGGCCCATTGATAGCAACAACGAAAGCACGTTAAATTGCCTACCGAGGCGAAAGAGGCATACCAGCTGCAAGGCTATCGACCCAACAGCCGTTGGGGAATACAATAGCATCGCACCAGTCATCTGCCGCCTCAGTGCAATAGGTATACCGTGTCGCTTTGTTTTCACCAGTATCGCATCTTCCCGCATGGTCCAGTATTAGATTAGGCTGGGTCATAATTAGGGTGATCCAAAATCTTGTAAATAATATATATCTATAATTTTTTTTTTTCTTGATTTTTTTTTCTCGTACTATTTTTAAGTAGAGTATAGTTAGGGTGATCAAAAATTTTTTTTTTTTTTCAGTATATATATATTTTTTTTCTATTTTTTTTTCTTGGTTTTTTTTTTGTTTCTTTCATATTACTCTTTAGGAGAGTAAAACTATATCAATTTTTTTTTGTTTATTTTTGCATTTTTGTTTTTCTATTTTTGATATTATTTGAAATTACTGTAATTATTTGTAAAATATTTACCAAAAACACCATTGCGGCGATATTTAACCGCAATGGATGAAAATGATAAAGGCGGGGGATGGTCGCTTTCCATCTCAGACGACGAAACTCTTAATTCCACCTCACACGAAAGTCTCGAGGAAGTTGTGGAAATGGAAACCCTTGACGTTCCAGTTGACTCGCTCTCCAGCAAAAATACTGGAGCATATCCCAAGAAAAGATATCGCCCACAACCCTCTCCCCCACCATCTCCTCCTCGTCCAC
Organism: Ochlerotatus camptorhynchus; assembly: GCF_037179485.1. Taxonomy (NCBI): domain Eukaryota; kingdom Metazoa; phylum Arthropoda; class Insecta; order Diptera; family Culicidae; genus Ochlerotatus; species Ochlerotatus camptorhynchus. Next base: position 1,213,056 of record NW_027040666.1, read on the forward strand.
CTGCACCCCCCACACCATTGCCCCCGAAAACCTCTGCGCTCCCCCGCCTAAAGGCTTACCCAGAAGCCTCGAAAGGCCCATGGGTTGTTTTTTTCCGGCCCAAACAAAAACCTTTGAACATTCCGAGGATCTCTAAGGATCTAACAACACATTTTTCGGCCGTTACCGATATTTTCAAGGTAACACCAATAAAACTGCGCGTTACCGTTGATGACCGGAAGCAGGCGAACCAAATTGTTGCGTGCGAGCTTTTTTCATTGGAATACCGAGTCTACATACCCAGTAGTGAGGTAGAAATTGAAGGAGTGGTCACCGAAGCGAGTTTGACTAGTGATGATTTCTTGGGTCCCGATTCCTTCGGAATCTTTAAAAACCGTGCCCTGCCGAAGGTGAAGATATTGGACTGCCTTCAAATGCAGTCAGTATCCGTAGTAGGCTCCAAAAAAACGTATTCCTTGTCAAACTCGTTTCGTGTGACCTTTTCGGGTTCAGCGTTACCTCACTACGTCGCTATTGGCAAGGTTCGGCTGCCTGTACGTCTGTTTGTACCTCGGGTAATGAACTGCTCGAAATGTAAACAACTTGGTCATACATCGGACTACTGCTCGAACAAACCACGCTGCGATCAGTGTGGCGAGCAACATCAAGAGGGCCCTTGCGGTGCTCCTCCAAAATGCGTGTACTGCAAGGAAAGCCTACATACCCTGACTGACTGCCCGATGTATAAACAGCAGGGAGAAAAACTTAAGCGGTCTCTGCAAGCTCGCTCCAAGAGAACTCTAGCAGAACTCTTGAAGAATACCGCTTCATCTTCTCAGACCACACCAAAAAGCAGTAACACGTTCTCCATTTTGCCAGTTGATGATCTAGACTCTGACTCAGAGGTCGGTGAGGGTAGTCCGTTTGTCTTTAAAGGCAATACGAGAAAACGAGCAAAACAACACAACACCGAAAAGCCTCGTAAGGCCACTCGTACGGACCACCCTTCCACCTTGGAAAAATCAAGAGGTAACGGAAATGCACCGAAGCCCATTCCACCGGGTTTTCAACCTTGTAATTATGACAAGAACTTTCCGTCACTTCCAGGATCATCTAAAACCCCAGATGTCCCAGTTTTTCGGCCAGAAAAGCAGCTGAATAATCAGCAAGAACATGCCCCCATGTTCACGTTTTCTGGTATTGTGGATAGCTTCTTCAGTATATTCAATGTCTCTGACTCAACGAGGAGCATTATTAATTTAGTGCTGCCAATGGTGAAAACTCTTTTGAAGCAACTAGCTTCTAGGTGGTCCTTCCTTGCATCGATCATATCCTTTGATGGATAATTCTCCGAATGAGGTCGGGGATATGATCTCTGTTCTTCAGTGGAACTGTAGAAGTCTTATGCCAAAACTTGACACATTTAAATTTTTAGTTAACAACTCACTTTCTGATGCATTTGCCCTTTGTGAAACATGGCTCTCTTCAGACAACGATCTTGCTTTTCACGATTTCAACATTATACGCCTTGACCGCGCAGATTCGTATGGAGGGGTGCTTCTGGGGATCAACAAGCTCCATTCCTTCTATAGAATCGATCTGCCTTCAGTGACAGGCATTGAAGTAGTTGCATGTCAGGTTAATATTCGAGGTAAATGCCTCAGTATTGCCTCAGTATATCTTCCACCGAAAACCGCGATCTCTCGTCAAAGTTTCGCGGATATCTGCACGGCTATGCCGGAGCCACGGTTGATCTTGGGAGATTTTAACTCTCACGGTACAGGCTGGGGGGAACTGTACGACGACAACCGCTCAACCTTGATATACGACATGTGCGACTTCTTCAAAATGACAATTCTGAACACCGGGGAAGCAACACGAGTAGCCAAACCTCCAGCAAAAATAAGCAGATTAGACCTCTCACTTTGTTCGAGTTCACTATCGTTGGATTGCTCGTGGAAAGTAATTCAAGATCCCTACGGTAGTGACCATTTGCCAATCAAAATTTCTATTACCAATGGTTCATCTTCTACTCGCTCGGTCGACATCGCGTACGATCTTACGAAAAACATTGACTGGCGAAAATTCGCGTCCGCGGTTCTTGATGCCAGTCAATCGGTTGATGTACTTCCTCCGCTGGACGAGTACTCCTTTCTCGCGCGTGTCATCATCGATTGTGCGCTGCGAGCACAGACGAAACGTGTTCCGGGTGTTTCCGTCCGCAAGCGACCTCCCACCCCGTGGTGGGATAAGGATTGCACCGACGCGAACAGCGAGAAGTCCGCCGCGTTTAAACGGTTCCGCAAACACGGCAAGGTCGGGGATTTCGAGCGGTACACCGACCTCGAGAAAACTTTTAAGGACTTAATTAAAGCAAAAAAACGCGGTTACTGGCGTCGGTTCGTCGATGGTTTGTCGCGAGAGACTTCCATGAGAACACTCTGGAATGTCGGCAGAAGAATGCGAAACGCGTCATCACCGATTAACGAAGACAAGGAGTACTCGGACAGTTGGATATTCAGCTTCGCGCGGAAAGTTTGCCCGGATTCGGTGTCGGTTCAAACCAACGTTCGTGATCGTCCGTCGGGTAATAACGAAATAGATTCCCCGTTTTCAATGGTGGAATTCTCACTTGCTCTCCTTTCATGTAACAGTTCAGCTCCAGGAATGGATAGAATCAAGTTCAACTTGCTCAAAAATCTCCCAGACGTCACGAAGAGACGCTTGTTGAACTTATTCAATCAATTTCTGGAGCACAACATTGTTCCGGATGATTGGAGGGAGGTAAGAGTTATCGCCATTCGAAAACCCGGTAAACCCGCGTCGGATTATAACTCGTACCGTCCCATCGCGATGCTGTCCTGTATACGGAAATTGTTGGAGAAAATGATTCTTTTTCGTCTAGACAAATGGGTCGAGTCGAATGGTTTACTTTCAGATACGCAATTTGGATTTCGGAGAGGCAAAGGAACGAGCGACTGTCTTGCGTTGCTTTCAACTGAAATTCAACTGGCCTATGCGCAAAAACAGCAAATGGGTTCAGTTTTCTTGGACATTAAGGGGGCTTTTGATTCTGTTTGTATCGATGTCCTTTCGGATAAACTCCACGATAGTGGGCTTTCACCAATTATGAACAACTATTTGAGCAACTTGTTGTCTGAGAAATATATGAGCTTTTCTCATGGAAACTCGACAACTTCACGAATTAGTTACATGGGTCTCCCCCAGGGTTCATGTTTAAGCCCCCTTCTTTATAATTTTTATGTAAAAGACATTGATGGTTGTCTTGATGAAAATTGCTCGCTAAGGCAGCTTGCAGATGACGGCGTTGTATCCGTTATAGGGCCAAGTGCACCGGACCTGCAAGGACCATTGCAAGATACCTTAGACAATTTGTCTACTTGGGCAATGAAGCTGGGTATCGAATTCTCTCCGGAGAAAACTGAGTTGGTTGTTTTTTCTAGGAAGCATCATCCTGCACAGTTACAGCTTCAACTAAAGGGTAGAACAATCACTCAAAGTATATCTTTCAAGTATTTAGGTGTCTGGTTCGATTCCAAAAGCACGTGGGGAAAACATATTGCGTATGTGAAACAAAAATGCCAACAAAGAATCAATTTTCTTCGTACAATTACCGGAACTTGGTGGGGAGCACACCCGGAAGATCTGATCAGGTTGTATCGAACAACCATCTTGTCGGTTCTAGAGTACGGTAGCTTCTGCTTTCAATCCGCGGCGAAAACACATATCTTGAAGCTGCAACGAGTTCAATACCGTTGCCTCCGAATCGCGCTTGGCTGTATGCACTCGACGCATACGATGAGCCTCGAAGTACTCGCGGGTGTTCTTCCACTGACAGATCGTTTCGCGGAGCTGTCCTTTCGGTTTCTTATCCGTTGTGAAGTAATGAACCCATTGGTAATAGAAAACTTTGAGAAGCTGCTCGACAGAAATCCTCAAACAAGATTCATGAGTCTCTATTACGATTACATGACGCTGGAGATTGGCCCTTCTTCATTCAATTCCTCTCGTGTTTGCCTCCAAGACTTTTATAGTTCCTCTGTAAATTTTGATCTGACCATGTTGCAAGAAATCCGTGGAATACCAGATCACCATCGGTCGATGGTTGTTCCCTTAATTTTTGCAAACAAGTACCACCATATTAGTAACAATAAGAGTTTTTTCACAGATGGGTCAACTATAAACGCTTCCACTGGATTTGGAGTATTCAACGAATGTCATAGCGCCTCATATCAACTGCAAAAACCCTGTTCCGTATACGTTGCGGAACTAGCAGCCATATTTTACGCAGTAGAGCAAATTGCCTCACTACCATCTGATCACTATTTTATTTTTACTGATAGCCTTAGCTCGTTGGAGGCTATTCGATCAATGAGGCCGATGAAGCACTCCTCGTATTTCCTGACCGAAATCCGAGCTAAATTGAGTACTTTATCTAACTGCTCCTATACTATCACCTTAGTTTGGGTCCCATCTCATTGCTCAATTCCGGGTAATGAGAAAGCGGACTCGCTAGCTAAGGTGGGCGCTATGGAAGGCGATATTTTTGATCGACAAATCGCCTTTGCGGAATTTTTTTCAATTACCCGTCAGCACGTCCTCACCAACTGGCAACAAAAATGGAATGAGAGTGATCTGGGAAGATGGTTACATTCTATTCTCCCACAGGTGTCGAACAAGCCATGGTTCAAAGGATTGGACATGAGCCGTGACTTTATACGTGTCATGTCAAGGCTCATGTCTAATCACTATTCGTTAGACTCGCATTTCTTCCGAATCGGGCTCGCAGGCAGCAATGTGTGCGCTTGTGGTAGTGGCTATCACGATATCGACCACGTGCTTTGGTCATGCACCCTACATTGTGTTGCTAGATCCGAGTTATCCGCATCCCTCAGGGCCCGAGGAAAACAACCTATGCGGCCCGTTAGAGACATCTTGGCGAGCCGAGATCTCGATTATTTTAATTTAATTTATGTGTTTTTAAAACGGATCGATCTGAGGATTTAGTAGTTAGTGTCATCTTGTGTTCTCTCAAGTTGTTAGGTTTCCATCGGTGTACCCCCATGTTTGTCTTTTTCTCCAGTTTGTCGCTTAGTTCTAGATCAAGAGCACATTGCTCTAAAAAACCTTGTGTTCTCAATCCCTACCCTGCCACCCGTTTGTTACAATTTGTTACCCCTAACCTCGAGAAAGCCGCGAGTAATCGGCCCCCGCTTTACTAACGTTAGTTTTAAGTAATTTTGTACCCAAACGATGAATATCGGCTCCGCAAAGCTACGGCAAATGAGCCTGGAAAAATAAACGCATTATAAAAAAAAAAAATGATAAGGTATAAAAAAAACAGTTTTTCACATAAAATCAATATTATGCTACAAAATTGTTAATTTTAACAAAATATGAATTCAGATTCGGATTCAGTGACCCAAAATAAGTAAAATAAGAACACTAAGAAAAATTCACTGATTATATTTATGTGTCCCACTCATGAATTTTTGCAATGTGATAAACAAATGATATAGGGGAAATTGCTCTAATGTTGGCCTATGGATCTAAGATTGGGCCCATCGCTAAAAATCTGCTGTTTATCAATTTAATCTAGATGAACGCGTCATTGGGACGGTACAAATGGATATTTTTGGTCGCTATTGAAAATTTCGTCGATTGCTGAATTTATGTATGGGCCCAAATTAGGGGCTTTTAGGCCGACATTACATCCATGTCCCCTATATGTGTCGGACACATAGTTCTTATGTGTACACATAAAATTCATGTGTAACCAACCATACTATTCATTTGACTCATGAATATCATGTGTACTTCTGAGTGGATTCTGTGTATGTGTGGACACATGAAAATCACTTGGAATTTTAAATAGAATTTTTCCAATAAAAATGTGTCGTATTATATGAGTGTAATTTCACCAAACACAGCACCTGAATAAATGCTGTTTCTGATAAGATTTTTAGGAACAGTCACAAGTTGCATATTTTATCACTTCTATAAAATTGTACATTTAGAGTGGTAGAATGCATCGTTTGTTAGGGCAAACGTTCCAAAAGTACTATTTTGAACTAGTTTATGAAACACTAAACAAATTATCTTATGAGAAATGAAAATTTAACGATTTAGTCAACTTCACCTCAACGATCAACTTCATCCCGTTTTACGGTACTGATATTGATATAAAAAATGTTTTTGTTGCTCAAAATGAAAACGTTCAGCAAAACTTGAGCCTTTTCAAAAATCGAAGTTGCCAGTTGGCCGGATATTGTATTCACCAGACTATGAACATAGCGACTATAATGATTCTTGGTTCTTTCTGATGAACAAAGCGTTTACCTTGTTGATTACGTTAGTACGTACGTCACCCTGACAGTGACTAATAGTCTAATAATAGTAGTTCACTGCTGCCAGCAAAAACAGCACTTCTTTGCCAATAACCTGCACGCTTCAGTTTACCTTTGATGCTACCCTGCACTTGATCATATCAATATAAAAACTGAATCTGAAGCAATGTGTGGTTTGCAAATCTTCTAGTTACTGAAAAAACTTCTAATGAATTCTATTCACCAACAAAACCACTTCATTTGCATAATCACCCATTTTTGTCGCCACTAGGATCCATCCTTGCAAATGAATCCACTCTTCTAATTTATTACAAATGGGTTCTCACTCGTGACACCTTTTTTTGCCCTCTATGGTTGGAAGGACAGGACTTTGCTCTTTTTCAATTTTCTTTTTATCTCCATTTAATACACTTTTACGATGTTCTTTTTGGCGATAGGTACTTGCCTACCCACCTATTTTCGCTTTCTTTCTCTTTGAGTGCCTCAGCAGCTCTGGGACATGTTTAGTAACAGTGCCTACTTGCAGGCGCATAAAAATGGCATTGGCTTCCATCCAGACTTCACAACAACAAAAAAACACCGGCACCACACGTCGCTCGTGTAAATGTTTACAGACGAAGCTAAACCAACATCATTTTCCAAAATCACCCTCTTGCTTCATTTTTCAATATCCTGTGTGTACGGCAGGGTTTTCCACTGATTGGTAGATTTTGGCAAGTTGAAACGGCGATGACACCAACCACGAGGATACGAAACGGCAACGATGACGACGTCGGAGATGATAGTCATTATGGACAAAGTTGATGGTATATGAAAAGTTTGGAATGGCAAATAGAAAATAAAGGTGGGTAGTAGATAGCTACCACCTGGAGAGACCAAGACCAGGACCAGGACTGAGGTTGTTATGATGATGGAGTTTTCTTTCAAAGGATGCTCAGACTGTCAAGTACAACTTTAAGTCTAAAGTTTGTACATTCAATGCTATTTTCTCAAAATGTGTCAATAAACGAAACACTGACTGTGGTGATTTTTTTTTATATGCTCCTAATTTGAGCCAATAACCAACTAATCAAAGATTATTCTAAACCAACGAGGTTTGCAATGCATTTAATGCCGTTTTATAAACAAAATCCTGAATTTATCCACCTATTGTGTCCTATTGGGTCAGTATGGAATAATACAGGGTAACTCTGAATAGGAGATACCGTTTTATAATAGCGACGCAGGTGGTGTAGTTGTAAGCGTGAGCAGGCCTGGGTTCAATCCCAGTCGGCGCCGCCGGGATGTTCTGAGGCACAACATCTCTGATCACGCCTTCCTTCGGAAGGGAAGTAAAGCCGTTGGTCCCCGGTTCATGAGTTGATGGGTCGATAGGTAGGGTCCAGGCGTGGGACCTGCCTTCCTGGAGTCGGTAGCATTGCTGCGCAGCACGGAAAACAAGATCGACGGAAAACAAATCAAGGAAAAAAACCATTTTATAATTTGATTTGTTTCAGAACAATACATATTGGTTTTAGATTTAAATTTCATGAAGATCGCCTTCTCCGCTACGTAGTACCATATCAACGGGATTCGAATCCAGTGGTTTCTCGAAATTTCACGTGCTTTTTGATATTTTCAGTTATTACGATGTTGACATTGTTTTTGAAATATGAATCCCTCAAGAAACCTTTAAATGTGATTCATGAAGCTTTTCCAGAGCTCATTCGCAATTTATATTAGATGAAACATTTAAATGTGCCTTAGAGATTAGATTGTTGCACGCATCATTTGCTTTTAAATTCTACGCCACGCAAACCAACAGCATAAACGGGTAGGGTAAACTTTGCCCTACATGACGATGCCATTGATTTGCTTAGGTGGCATTCGGTTTGCAAGGAAAGGGCTTAAAATGTTTTGTTTAAAAAAGCTGATTGTCCCTTTTCAATTGTTGGCCGTGATTTTAGGCCGAAGCAGCTGCTTTAAATTAAACGTTGCATACATTTAGGCGTTATCCAGATAGACAATATTACCTCTCACTCCAGCAGGCCTGGGTTCAATCCCAGTCGGCGCCGCCGAGATGTTCTGAGGCATAACATCTCTGATCACGAAGGGAAGTAAAGTCGTTGGTCCCCGGTTCATGAGTTGATGGGTCGATAGGTAGGGTCTAGGTGTGGAAGCTGCCTCCCTGGTGTCGGTAGCATTGGTGCTCAGCACGGAAAACAAGATCGACGGAAAAACAAATCAAGAAAAAAAATAGACAATAGAGTAAGGTAGTGCATAAGTTCGACCTTAGTTGAAAAAAAATAAAAATTCTCAAAATTCCAATCGTTTGGAATCAAACTAATTCCATTTTTTTTTCCTCGGTTCGGGACCTAACACTACTGCGACCAGTAAATTGATCTATTGTAGGCCCGACCAACCCGACCTTACCCGACCAACCATTTCGTTAATTTTCTTCAATTTTCTATACATCGTTGAAGATCGATAGCGATCGTCACCATTTCATGAATAATTGTAAAGATGCTAAAAATCTAATCGTGAATCGTTTATAAAGATCTTTCTCAAAATATTGCTACCAATCGTTACCAATGTTAAAATATCGATTGTGTTGCCAGATAAAAATATCGATTTCTGTTGTAAAATCAAAATATCGATACACAACTGCTGATTTTATTTGTGATTTTTTATCTGCATAATTTCTAGTTTCGATCCCATGCCATCTGGGGTGTACTGATTTCGTTGTTGGTTGCTAATCCTCGGGTCCACGGCTGCTGTTGATGAACTTATCAACGACAGGCAAACACACTCTAGTATGTGGTGTATTGAAATTTCTGTAAATCTTTTCATACATGAATTCAATATTTATTTGTCATAACCATCAACCAATCAGCCATGTAGGTGTAATAGAGGACAAAAAGGTATCCATTTTCCTCATTGGGTTCCAAATGCCGAGAGTTCCACCACGAATGCTATCACGGGTTATTAAATATATAGACATAAACTTGAAGAACTACAATGGTAGACATTTGCTGCGTCGCGGCCATCGGTCTTGAGCATGAGCATGAGCATGATTGACCGCCCACGGTTGCTACTCTGTTATTGCCAGATCAGCTGTAATTACACAGAGAACCAATAGACGATGCTTGGGACTAGCAATCCCGCATCGTGCTCTCTTGCCGTGCGGATCTATTTGCTTTTTGCTGAAGGAAGTGTTACTACTACCTAAAGCTACAACAAATTTAAACAGCACTTTTCAGTGCTCAACCTGTAAAATTTCTACCTTGTTCAACTTTATTCCTCTTCGATCCTTGTTTGGACCCTACCCGAGGTAATCCTTCTTGGATATCGATTTGGAAAATTCCTCTTCGATCCTTCAGATTCTTATAGTAATCTGCTTGGAAGTCGATTTGGATAAAAATTTACTGCCGCCATGGCGCCTAAACGCAAAAGAAAGGGGCAAACTCTTGACCCCCCTTCTGAAGAAATTAATTTGAGTAATCAATTTGATTTGCTCACGGATGATGAGAATGATCCATCATCCAAGAAAAATTCTAGTAAACTTTCCCGGCTTAATGCCAAGAAGGAAAAGATTCCCCCTATTGTGATAACCACTTCCGATTTCCATGCTCTTCGCATGGAACTTTTGAATTTCGTGAAAGTTGAGTTTTCACTACAAATTGGACGCCGGGGTGAATGCCGTGTATTGGCTGAAACCTTGCACGGATTTAAATGTCTTCCCAAGTATCTTACTGAGAAGAAGCACAAATTTTTTACTTACGACACCAAAACTGAACGTGTGTTCAAGGTTGTCATGAAAGGACTGCCCAGTGGTGAATCCCTGGATCTGATCAAAGATGAACTGGCAAAATTACTTGGAGTTGTGCCACTCCAAGTAATCAAAATGAAAATGAAATCCCGTCCTGGCGATTCGCGCAACGGGATTTCTAATGATTTTTATTTAGTTCACTTCAAGTCTAGTGAACTAAACAACCTTAAGGCCTTAGAAAAAGCTAGCCTTATGCTCCATGTCCGAGTGAAGTGGGAACACTTCAGGAAGACTGGAGGAAATTTCCAAAACCTCACCCAGTGCCGTAAATGCCAGGGATGGGGTCACGGAACTAAAAATTGCTACATGCCAGCTAAATGCATGAATTGTGGTGATCCCTCTCACGCAAAGGACGACTGTCCTGTGCAGGAAGATCCTAAGAAATTTAAATGTTCAAATTGTGGTGAAAACCACAAATCCAATTTTTGGGAATGTAAGACTCGCAAAGCGATCCTACAATCTCGTTCTAACCGACAGGTAAGAAACGCTCCACGTTTCCGACCAGGTACAAATTCCTCTACTGTTAACAACGGTCAGCGAGGAACAAATTCTACATTCGTACCCGTAGGTACAAATATCACCCCTGCTTCAAATTTTTCATCTGTACCTACTCCCCTCGCTGCTAACAATGTTCAGCGAGTTAATGGAGCTACCTATGCTGCTATTGCAACGGGTAGAAATCAAAATACTAACCAACGTTCTAACGGAAATTTTGACAATTTTGACTTAGGAAGCATTACTGCCCCTAAAATGGAATTTTTACAGAATTCATTAATTGACATGATTTCTGATATGCTTAAATCTAACTCCATGTTTTATGCTATACAAACTGGAGTAAAATTTGCAAATAATATTGTCTTGACTTTAAAATTCAGTAATGGATTTTAAAGCATTAAATATTGTAAATTGGAATGCTCGATCTCTTAAAGATAATGAAGACGAGCTATTTAACTTTTTGCGAGTTCATAACGTGCATATTGCCGTTATAACTGAAACGTTCCTTAAACCTGACCATAAGGTTAAGAAGGACGCAAATTACTTGATTTATAGAAATGATCGTCTTGATGGACCCTGTGGTGGCGTTGCCATCATTATTCATAGACGAATCAAACATAAAATTCTTTCTTCATTTGAAACCAAAGTTTTTGAAACTTTGGGAGTTTCTGTTGAAACAAAATTTGGACAACTTACGTTTATAGCTGCCTATTTGCCATTCCAATGCGTAGGCCAGCAAAAGAATTTTCTCAAGGGTGACCTCCAGAAACTTACCCGTCATAGGTCTAAATTCTTCATTATTGGTGATTTTAATTCAAAACACCGCTCATGGAATAATGCTCAAAGCAATTCCAATGGTAATATTCTGTTTGATGATTGTTCTGCAGGTTATTACACTATTCAATATCCAAACAGCCCAACATGCTTTTCTTCTGCAAGAAATCCCTCCACTATTGATTTGGTCTTAACTGATTCATGTCAACTTTGTAGCCAACTGGTTACCCATGCTGACTTCGGTTCTGATCACCTTCCAGTAACTTTTGAAATATCCCAAGAAATAATTTGTAATCCCAACAGCTCTACTTTCAATTACCATAGAGCTGATTGGGAGCAATATCGAACATTTATGGAATATAACTTCGATCCAAACATTCCTTTGCAAACCAAAGATGAAATTAATTATGCTCTTGAATCTCTGACTACTTCTATAGTTGCAGCAAGAGCTGCCTCAGTACCAAAATGCGAGGTTAAATTCGATTCAATTATAATAGACGACGATCTTCAGCTCTTGATCC